>NC_089490.1:11919644-12519644 GCF_036850765.1 Saccopteryx bilineata | reverse complement strand
AGATGTGAATCCTGGTCCGAGATTGTACTGCTGCCTCCATTCTTCTTTTCTACGCTTTCCCTAATCTTACTTGCTTTTGGGCGCTTCTCATTTCTCACTAAATAGTGTTGTGAATCTACACTGCTCACAAAAGTCAGGGGATGTTTTATCGCTTCATATTTATTTTGAAATAGCCCCTAATATACTGTGTGTGAAGCAGTCTGTATATTTTTCATAGCCTGGTACACAAAGGAAGGGCCCTGTTCAAGAATGCATTTGTTCATTTGTTCCTTCACACTTTTTTTGAGAGCCCTGCGATGGAGTCGTGTCTCCGTGAGACCCTGGGAATACACGGATAAAGAAGACGGTGGTCCCTAACGCAGCCAGCCTCTCTGCTCTGTGCTGTGCCCATGCCCTCCTGCCTGCCCGGTGGCCTCACTCCTGTCCTCGGCCTGTCTCTCCTGAGCTGCCAGTTGCTCAAGTTAGAAACCTTGTAGTCACCCTGGACTTCTTTCTTTGTTATGTTCACATCTCATCTAACAGCAAGTCCTGAATAACCTTAACTCCTCAGCCTCCACTGTGCCTGACCCATTCGTTCTAGCCCCTTGGTCGGCAAACCACGGCTTGCGAGCCACATGCAGCTCTTTGGCTCCTGGAGCGTTTAGCAAAGGCCAGCTTAGGAGTACCCTAATTAAGTTCATAACAGTGTACCTACCTGTATAGTTTAAGTTTAAAAAATTTGGCTCTTGAACGAAATTTCAATCGTTGTACTGCTGATATTTAGCTCTGTTGACTAATGAGTTTGCCGACCACTGTCTAGCCTAACCTGTTACTCCTTCCTCCCAGACTATTGCTGTCTTTTCTGAACTGGTCTTCTGGCGCTGCCCAGCCTCCTATAGTCTTCTCTGCCCCAGCTGCTAGAGCGAGTCCTCAGACGTAGAGGTCAGGGTGTGTTCCTTCGGCCCAGTGCCCTGGGTGACCTGGTCCCCCGCCGAGGCTCTGTCTTCCTCTCTTTCCCCTCGCCCTCCGATTATCCCTCTCTTCCAGCCGCACAGGCCTCTGTGCTGTTCCTTGCTCCTACGACCTGTGTGGCTGGCTCTCTCACTTCAGGTCTTTGCTTGATTTTCACCTTATCAGAAGACTCTTTAGTGATCAGCCCATGTAAAACAATCCCCGTCCTTGTCACTGGGTGTCTCTTACGCTTTTTCCCTTGGCAGCACTGTCAACACCATACATACTATGTATCCTTTGGTTTATTGTCTGGGTCCTCTCACTAGAACACAGCTAGTTCACAGGTAGGAATCTTTATTTTGTGTTGTCTGTTTTGTTCACTCCTGTATCATCAGTGTTTAGAACTTAACAAGATGCCCATTCTTACTTGTTGACTCGGTGGATGAATGAATGAAGACGTAGTCCCTGCTTTTAAGGGGCTTACAGTCCAGTGGAGGAACTGAAAGTAGCCAGAACATACCAAATGCTAGTGTCTACCAATAATGTGTTGTTAACTGTGTGTCGGAGAAGTCTCCCCGCTCTTTCTGCATTTTCAGGGTCTGAGCGACAGGGTGTCTGACGATCTTGAGTGTCAGCAACAAGAGTGCATGTGTATTTGATTGTAAGTCTTTTCTGAATCTAATCGGATCATCCTGTTTGATAGGACACTTTGGATTTCTTTCAGATGTTGAACTTGAAAGCCCATGCCAAGCTGTGCCATCTCGCAGGGTTCGTGTTGGGTTGTTAATATAATGCAGAGTGACCCCAACCCCAGTGGTACAGTACCTTAGGGAAAAGGATTTTCATTTTGCTGATAGCTTGGGATTTTTCTTAGTAAGTAAATAAGTATATCAACAAACTATAATTGAGTATGTAGTGGATATGATTTACATGAATTATTCATAGTGGTTCATACCCTACAATAGATGCCATTTGGATTTTAGTTAATGTTAGACTGGTTAATTTGAAGGTGAAGTTTGATAGAAATAACCAGACATTTCCTGCCATCATTATTTTGTCCTTTAGGTCAAAGGGAAAGAAACATGATATAGAGTTTGTGGGTGCTGAGTGTTGAAGCATGTGATTTATGGTGTTTAATATATAAAACAGAACAAAGGAACTATCAGTCAGAAAAGATAATCTGTGAATAAAACAAAAATAAGGTATTAAATTTGCAAATAAAGTCCTCAGGCTTAAAATTTAGTAATAAAATATGCGCACCTGAAGTCAGCTGAGTAAAATCCTCATGACACTCAATAAAAATTCCTTGAGTCCGGTTTCAGAATTTCTGCCCTAAAGTAACATGGAAACCTCTCAAGAACATTCACATCTTAGCCCTGGCTGTTGGCTCAGTGTTAGAGCATCGGCCAGGCTTGTGGATATCTTGGGTTTGATTCCCACTCTGGTCACATAGGAGAAGCGCCTAACTGCTTCTCCACCCCTCTCTCTCTTGCTTCTCTCTCTCTCTTTCTCTCTCTTTCTCCACCTCTTCCCCTCCTGCAGCCATGACTTTATTGGAGCAAGTTGGCCCCAGGCACTGAGGATGGGTCCATGGCCTCTGCCCCAGGTGCTAAGAAGAGCTTGGTTGCTGAGCAGCAGAGCAGTGCCCCAGATGGGCAGAGCATTGCCCCTTGTGGACTTGCTGGGTGGATCCTGGTCAAGGCTCATGCCAAAGTCTGTCTCTGCCTCCCTGCCTCTCACTGTATAAAAAAAAAAAAAATGTTCATATCTTTTTCCAGCCTTCCTGAAGCCTTTGCTTTTTGCAACCCTTTGAATAGGGCAAAATGTTCATTCTTATATTCATTCATTCACTCATATACTCCTTCTGCAAACTTGTACTGAGTGTCTACTTTCAGGCCCCATTCTGGGGACACGGTGGTGAACAAAGCAGAATGGAAGCTCTCACTCTGGTGGAGTGTTTGATAGGAATGTGGGGAGACAGTAAATGAGCAAACGTATCAGTGAACTGGGTGGTCTCAGGCAGCAGGGGTGCTGGGAAGGAAACCAGTATGTGATAGGACTGGGGATGAGGGGGTGGCAAGTTTTGATTGGGTGACCCCTGAACGGCCAGGCAGAGGAAGAGCAGTCACAGAGGCCCGGAGTGGGGAGTGAGCTTGGCAGGAAGGGAAAACCGGAAGCAGGCCAGTGTAGCCACAGGGCAGGGGGAGCGGTAGGTAGCCACGTGGGAGGGAGCAGACCCTGTGGCGCCTTGTTACCGGAATGGTTTTTCTGACCTTCTCTTAGCGGCCCTGCTTCTGACTTTAGATCAACCCAGCCAGAAACCCAGCAGCATGTCGGGAAGCCACCCTCTTTCCTTTGAACGTGAAGGGGTAGACGCGAAAAGGGTGGTGAGAGGTTATTAGCAAAGGCTGCTTGGTATACAGGTATGATGTTTTAAAGAGTTAAGTCTGAAAGAACCCAAAGGTAAGATCCTGACGTTTCTTTACACTCTTCTTGGGGTAGTTTATAGTCAGAAAGACTACTTTGACTAGGTAATGTATGCATACATAACAAAATTCAAAAGATAGAAAGGCTACAGAGAGACAGGTAAATCTCCTTCCCACACACCTTCCCTGGTCACCCTGTTTCTAGGTTTACCCTAGACTCCCCTTTCAGAGATTGTGTGTGTGCGCACACGCGTGTAACAGGCAGGTAGTTAAATTAGAGAAGCAGGGCCATGCATCGCAAGTAAAAGATTGGGAACATTTTTTGTTTGATTGAACAAAGGTACGCCTAGTTTTCCTAAACGTGTATTTGACGGGGCCCCTTAAGTATCTGTAGTTTTTCAACACTTTTGCTCGTTTTACTGAGGTTTGCTTACCTAAGTGCCAAGGGTCCTTCTAGCGTGGGGAATAGCTGGGAATAGAGCGGCGCATGTGTGTGTGGGTCTCTATGTGTGTGTGTGTGTGTGTGTGTGTAGGATCTGTTACACTGAGGCTGAAAGTGTGTTGGTAGTGGGCTCTGTGTGGCAGGAGAGTGCTGAGTGTAGGAGCTACTTGCCCAGCTGGCCGCCAAGCCCCTGAAAAGCACTCAGCGGTTGTCTAGGTCAGGCTGGGTGTGCCGATTTCTAACGGGGCACGTGGTTCAGACTGGAGCCGACCTGTTAAGCCAGAGCGCCTTCCTTTCCCAGGTCCTGTATGTGCCTGAACCTGGTAGGGAGCTGTTGACTTTACCCAGATGCCCTTGCACCCAGCTGTGGAAGGGGGCAGGTCGAGTTCTGAGTGTATGAGAAAACCTGACCAAAACGATCATTGCGGTGCAGCCTCCTTATTTACTTTGATAGAGAAAATTTACTAGAATGGTACCCCTATATTCAAATGTGAATACCGAAGTATTTGCATGAGTTTTTCTTTTTTGTTGACATTTTATCATTTAAATTGTGTGCTGCTGCTGCTTTCTTAGTGCACTTAATTAAAAATGAACTGTTTCTACAAATCTGGTTATGTATCCGAGGCCCAGAGCCTTTTGTGTGATTTATCCAACTCTATTTTAGAAAATTTTAGACGGTTTAGGATGCTTTCCAATTCATTTTCAAAATGGGAAATTAATAAACTCAAGTGTTGCCTGACCAGGTGGTGGCACAGTGGATAGAGCAGGGGTCCCCAAACTTTTACACAGGGGCCAGTTCACTGTCCCTCAGACCGTTGGAGGGCCGGACTATAAAAAAAACTATGAACAAATCCCTATGCACACTGCACATATCTTATTTTAAAGTAAAAAACAGTAAAAAACAAAATGGGAACAAATACAATATTTAAAATAAAAAACAAGTAAATTTAAATCAACAAACTGACCAGTATTTCAGTGGGAACTATGGTCCTGCTTTTGGCTAATGAGATGGCCAATGTGCTCCTCTCACTGACCACCAATGAAAGAGGTGCCCCTTTCGGAAGTGCAGTGGGGGTCGGATAAATGGCGTTGGGGGCCGCATGCAGCCCGCGGGCCGTAGTTTGGGGACCCCTGGGATAGAGCGTCAGACTGGGATGCTGAGGACCCAGGTTCGAGATCCCGAGGTCGCCAGCTTGAGCGTAGGCTCATCTGGTTTGAGCAAAAAGCTCACCAGCTTGGACCCGAGGTTGCTGGCTCAAGCAAGGGGTTACTCGGTCTGCTGTGGCCCCCCGTCAAGGCACATATGAGAAATCAATCTATGAACAACTAAGGTGTTTCAACGAAAAACTGATGATTGATGCTTCTCATCTCTCTCCGTTCCTGTCTGTCCCTATCTATTCCTCTCTCTGACTCTCTGTCCCTGTAAAAAAAAAAAAGAAAATAAATAAACTCAAGTGTCATAAAGCAAGATCTTATGTTGGTGCATTTTGTGAACACTTCTGAAGGGAGATAAGAATAGTTTCTACTCCATGTAAAAAGTTATTACAAAATAAAAACTTTAATTTAAATCAAGAAGAGACAATTATAAAGAGAAGACAAGACTATTATAAACATAAAAAAAGAAACAATCTCTTAAGTAGACTTTATGTATAAGTAGTTGATCTCTTTATTCATAAAACAGTATTAAAGTCCTTTAAAGAACTGCCTGGGTAATCTTTTCTGTGAGTCAGTTTTTTTTTAACACTTCTGATGTGTTTTATAAGAGCAGCTAAGCAGAGATGAGCAGAAATGAAGGTGAACTCAGACATACAGTGCTTCTACTTCTATTAACAGGAGCAAGAGGCCTTGGCCGGTTGACTCAACAGTAGAGCATCAGCCTGGGGTGTGCAAGTCCTGAGTTGGATTCCCAGTCAGGGCACACAGACGAAGCAACCATCTGTTTCTCCACCCCATCCTTCCCATCTCTCTCTGTCTTCCTCTCCCGCAGCCATAGCTTGAATGGTTCAAGCAAAGTTGGCCCCGGGCATGCTGAGGATGGCTCCATGGTCTCACCTCAGGCACTAAAATAGCTCGGTTGCCCAACAGTGGAGCAGCAGCCCAGACAGGCAGAGCATCTGTTGGTAGAGGCTTGACAGGCGGACCCCGGTTGGGGCGCATGCAGTAGTCTGTCTTTGCCTCCCCGCCTCTCAATAATTAAAAAAAAAAAGAGTAGTTATTTTTCTTTGAATATTTTGGAACCCTAATAAAATACACTCTAAGAGAAGTTACATTCTTTCATAAAATACTTATTTTATTTGAGTAGCTAGAAGTAATTATTTTGAATAATGGGACCTTTGATTACTTCATGTTTCCATTTGCTGCTTCTCTGCAGGAAGGACTTGGCTGCTAGACTTCGATCCGATCATTTGCTCAGTGCGCTGAGCCCTGCCTGGGCTCTCCCACCCAGAAACTGCTGTGCTGCTTTCCTCCCAGGGGGCTTTGCAGTTTTGGTAGCCTGCCTTTCATAATAATACTGTGAAACTTACAGGTTTTTGTTGGTAAAATGAGTTAGAAAAGCAATCCAGAGAGTTTCTGAATGGAGTAGCAATTGTATTTCTATGGTAGTTTCGTAGGTTCAGCACCTACTGTATTTTTCACTCCATAAGACACACTTTTTTCCCCCAAAAGTGGAGGGGAAAATGCCCATGCATTTTACGGAGCGAATGTTCATTTTCTTTAGCTGCTGTGGGTTCCCGGACAACTAAGAGTATTTGAATATTAAAGTCTCTTCTCGTTTGTTAATAACAGAGCTAATGGTTGTTAATACTGCTGTTGAGTTTACATTGTTGAAATATTGTAGTATATTTTGTTAAACATTTTAACACACCATTTGGTTCAGAATAGTTTTGTTCTTATTTTCCTCCTTAAAATCCTAGGTGCGTCTTATTGTCGGGTGCATCTTATGAAGCGGAAAATACGGTATTTAACAAGGAGCTAGCTTGGGATCATCCTTCAGTCAACCACTTACAAGTGATTTTTCTTTCTAAAAGGAATTTATTTTTTTATTACAAAAGTAATTTTTGTAATATTTGGAATATTCTTTATAGACTAAGAGGAGTTTAAGTTGTATAGAACACAAAACCTGAGCTCTGTGGAACTCCTGTTGGCAAGAAAGTTTATTGATTTTTAGAGAGAGAATAGGGTGGGGAAGAGAGAGAAAGACAGCAACATTGATCTGTTTCTGTATGTGCCCCGACCGGGGATCAAACCTACCACCTCTGTGCTTTGGGATGACGTTCCAACCAAGCGAGCTATCCGGGCAGGGCAAGATGCAGGTTTTTGTTTTTTGTTTTTTAATTTTTTAATTTTATTTTTATTTTTCTGAAGCTGGAAACAGGGAGAGACAGTCAAACAGACTCCCGCATGCGCCCGACCGGGATCCACCCGGCAGGCCCACCAGGGGCGATGCTCTGCCCTCCAGGGGGCGATGCTCTGCCCCTCTGGGGGGTTGCTCTGTTGTGACCAGAGCCACTCTAGCGCCTGGGGCAGAGGCCAAGGAGCCATCCCCAGCACCCGGGCCATCTTCGCTCCAATGGAGCCTCGGCTGCGGGAGGGGAAGAGAGAGACAGAGAGGAAGGAGAGGGGGAGGGGTGGAGAAGCAGATGGGCGCTTCTCCTGTGTGCCCTGGCCGGGAATCGAACCCGGGACTTCTGCACGCCAGGCCAATGCTCTACCACTGAGCCAACCAGCCAGGGCCAAGATGCAGTTTTTAATTTTTTTTAGTTTACTGATTTTTGAGAGAAAGGAAGGGAGGGAGGTTAGACAGAGAGAGAGAGGGAGAGAGAGATAAACATCAATTTGTTGTTTATGCATTCATTGGTTGATTGTTGTATGTGCCCTGACCAGGGATTGAACCCACAACCTTGACATACTGGGATGAAGATGTTCTAAAACCAACTGAGCTACCCGGCCAGGGCCAAGATGAAGTTTAGACTGTGAAATAATTAGAGAATTGAGGCCTGCCCTGTGGTGGCGCAGTGGATAAAGCATCGACCTGGAATGCTGAGGTTCCTGGTTCAAAACCGTGGGCTTGTCTGGTCAAGGCATATGTGGGAGTTGATGCTTCCTGCTCCTCCTTTCTTTTCTCTCTCTCCCCCCTCCCCTTGGTAAAATATATAAATAATAAAAAAAACTGTTGGAGAGGAATGTGTAGGGGATTCTGGACGAATCTGTAACGATTGATGAGCTGGAGAGTCAGGGGCAGTCTTTGGAGCATGTGGTCACACCGCATGGTGGCCTCGGGTAGCCGACGAAGACATTTTGGGCCAGGTAGGCCATGGGAAGTTAGAGCCTGGGCGTGGAGCTTCTGGAAGTCTGTCTGTGCTGAAGTGTTGTGAGGACCACAAACGGATGGCTTATGGCTGTTTGAGCTGCAAGATGATTAAGCAATTTTTAAAAATTCGTTTCCAGCATTTGGATATTGAAAAGTTTTGATAAGACCTGGTCTTCTGGATTCTCTTGAAAAAAAATCTGAAGATCTGGCCGCACCGGGCCTGCATTCCTGTGAATGACTGGCCAGCGCGGAGAGGCGGCCGCCCTTGGCACTGCCCACGCCGCCTCCTCTGCTGGCCCAGCCCTTACCCTCCCCGCGGAGATACCAGGGCTCCGTGTCAGCTGCCATTTATTTATGTGGTGGCTGAGGTGTTGCGCCTTTTTAAGGCAGAGCTAAGAGGGAGGTCGGGTATTTCTTGCACACTTGCGGAAGTGGGAAGGTGGGGGAGAGAAAGAGCTCCAAGTGTCTGGGGAAATGGGAGGGCGCTGCTTCCTGCTGATGAAAGTAGCCCTCTCTCTCTGCTTTGCAATCATGAGTGTCTGTCTGACTGGCTTCACATGCGTAAGCCTCCCTGCCCGGCTCTGGAGGCCGGCCCCTGAGTTGGTTCGTGTTGCGTGCTCAAGAGCGTTGTCCCCGGTGTCAGGCAGACCCGAGTGGCTGTTCCGCTCGCCAGCCTGCTGGTCTGGAGCAAACTGCTTTCTGTCTTTTCCCCTTGTTACTTGTAAAATGGAGACAGTAACAGCACCGTCCTATCTCACTGTGTTGTTGGAGGATTAAGTGAAATCACTTAATGTGTAAAACACAGTTCAGTGCCTGGCACATGTCAACATTAAATGTCAGTGATGTGACTTTTAAGCGAAGAGAACGGCAGTTCCCAGCTTCCTCGCGGTGGGGCTGCCGTGTGGAGAAGGTTTCGGGAGCCCCTGAGCCACTGTCTGCGTTTCTCAGTTCGTTCACATGGAGCTTGCGCAGAGCGCACAGCGTTCCGTTCAGTGGACGAGGCGGCCACAGCCCTGCCTGCACGCCGCTCTCAGTCTGCAAGTGGAGGAAGACGACTTGAGCCAGCAGTCAGCGTGCAGCATGGCATTCACGTTGAAGGTCTTAAAATAGAGTCGTTGAGTGATTCTCTGGGTTCAGTGCTAGGAGAGGTACCAGGCAGTATTGCTGACACTGGGCCCTGTTCAGCGGAGCATGGCCCTGTCAGTGGTCCACCATCTTCCCTCCCCCTCCCTCAGATCACCATCCTGGACGGGGCACCCGTCATCGGTCAGGCAGGTGGCCAAGGCCGGCAGAAAAGGGGGAAAAGAAGCCTTTCTCTGGAGAAAGAAAGCCCTGTCTGTCTTCTGCACGCCCCCCCGCGTCTGCCCCCAGTCTTTGTGGGAGAAGAGAAGCTAAGGGGGCCCAGCCCACACCAGCATCTGGGAGGTGGGTAAAGGCACTTCTCCCAGTCTTAAGAATTCGAAGACAAGACAGAGAGCCCTATCAGTTTTTCTAGATTTTATTGATTGATTTGAGAGAGGCTGAGAGGCAGGTGGGGGAGGGGGAAGGAGGAGCCGGAAGCATCAACTCTTAGTTGCTTCTCATATGAGCCTTGACCAGGCAGGCCCGGGGTTTTGAACAGGTGACTTTGTCATTCCAGGTCGCTTTATCCGCTGCACCACAGGTCAGGCAGAACCCTCTTGGTTTTAAACCTTGGAGCTACCACCAGGAGCAGGAAAATCCTTCAAAATTTTTAATTTACTTTTTATTTCATGATAGTAGTACTTACTATTAAAAATTAGTACTTTATTGCATATCTAAAAATTATTTTAAATGCATAGAAGAAAATTGATTTAACAACTTGTATTTTATTATTTAAAATAATCCCTGTAGATTGCTTTTATAATAAAACTTTTTAAACTTTAATTTTTATTATTTTATTATTATTTATTGAGAGAGAGAAGGGAGAGAGAGAGAAACAGTGATTTGTTGCTCCACTCACCCATGCATTCTTGGCTAATGCTTACCATATTTCCCCATGCATAAGATGCACCTTAATTTTGGGGCCCGAAATTTGGGGAAAAAATGTATTACATAAAGTTATTGAACTCAAGTTTTATTCATCATAAAATTCATACAACTCATCACTGTCAAAACTCCCATCCATTATCTTGTCCTCACCTTTGTCTGATGACGAATCACTGTCTTCAACAATGAGCACAAAAACAAGCATGAAAAAGTGAGAAATACAAGTAAAAAAATCTATAACCACTGTATAAGACGCACCCAGTTTTTAGACCCCAAAGTTTTCGAAAAGAGGTGCGTCTTATACATGGGGAAAGACGGTATATGTGTCCCAACTGGTGATCGAACCTGCAACCTTGGCATATTGGGACAATGCTTTAACCAGCTGAGCAGCCTGGCCCCGGGCTAAAACTTTTTTTTATAACTAGAAATACAGTGGTGGAGGAGCAAGAAGAGGGGAGAGGAACTCTTGGGTCTGGTAAGGTATGTGATGGGGCAGTGCTCAGCAGAGGACTGATAAAGAGACCCTGGGGAAGGTGAGTGGCACTCAGTCTGGGGGCAGGGCGTGTGGCACCCAGACAGGGCAGAAGAGCCCGGGGCAGCTGAGGAAACAGCACCCACACGGAGTCTCTAGGGGAGGGTTCGGATGGCTCTGTGTAAGGATTTGTATCTGCATTTGGGTGTGTTGAATTTTTCTGGCAGAAATTTAGACAGCGTGGAATAATGTTTCTAGAGAGTCGTTCTGTGAATGACTTTGGAAGTGGGTGTGTCTGTGGGGAGAGAGTTAGCTGTTTGTTTCTAGGGTCTCTGGCCGTCGCCTCCTCAGTGCCGTCTTCTCACCATTTTGGAGAAAGCCCCTCTTGGAGAGGAGGAAGGGCCCATCCTCCAGCCCAGAAGCCGAACGGCCAGTGTGGTAGCTCCCTTCTCTGGTGTGGATGTGGGACTCAGGGTCCCCTGGCTGGCTGGGTGGAGGGCGAGGGGAGGGCAGAGGCTCTCTCCCGACCAGGCGTTCATGCTGTGGACCAGGCTGTGGGTTTTGCTGCCCACCCTGGAGTGCTATGGTTTGGGCTCATCTTCAGAGCCTGGCCTTCCAGACCCTCTGCTCAGTCTTCTGTGCCTTTCATATCCCTTCCGGCATGTTTCTTTTGGCCACAAAGAACCAGACTTGGTGTCTGTTGCTTGCAGCCCAAGAACCCTGTTTCATGTACACGTGGGCTAGTTTCACAGGTCGCCTCCTCGTTAACCCTCTGCCCCGGAAGGAGTGTCTGTGTTGAAATTTATTTATTTTGTGGGAGAGCTTTTTTATTTTGTTTGTGGAGCCAGCTTTAACATTTTTCCTTCTGTGTGTGTGTGTGTGTGTGTGTGTGTGTGTAGTAAAAATTTCTTCATGCTAAGTTTCTAACATTGATTTTCGATGGCCAAAAAAATAATGCAAATGTAACCTAACACCGCCTTGAACTCTGATTGATCTTTTTATGCAATTCTTAGCATCTTCAAACCTGCTCTCTATCCTTGACACTTATAGTTTCTCTTTTTAGAATTGCCCTAAAGAATATTTGAGAATGTGTGAATTTTTAGTATTTTAAACATTATGGGTGCCAAGGACCATCAGATAGAAGATGAATTTTAAAAATGCAAGTTTATGAAAACTGTAGGATGCTTCTTGCCTGACCAGGCGGTGGCGCAGTGCATAGAGTGTCGGACTGGGATGCTGAGGACCCAGGTTCGAGACCCCGAGGTCACCAGCTTGAGCGCGGGCTCATCTGGTTTGAGCAAAAAAAGCTCACCAGCTTGGACCCACGGTCGCTGACTTGAGCAAGGGGTTACTTGGTCTGCTGAAGGCCCGCGGTCAAGGCACATATGAGAAAGCAATCAATGAACAACTAAGGTGTCACAATGAAAACTGATGATTGATGCTTCTCATCTCTCTTCGTTCCCGTCTGTCTGTTCCCATCTATCCCTCTCTCTGACTCTCTCTCTGTCTCTGTAAAAAAAAAAACACACAAAAAAAACCCATGTCTTGTTGCCTCCGAGTTCTGTCTTGGTTAACAACAGTTTATGGAGTCCTTACTTGATACAGAGCACTGTTCTTGGTGTCGTGATGATCTGTGACACTGGGGACGTGTTCACTGCTCTCCAGGAACAGTGCTTTCCTAAAACGCTGAGTTAAATTTCCCTTAGCTGTTTTAGGACAGTTGAACAAGTGGCTACTAAGTTTCTTGTTTGGAGTCACATAGAAAAATTGAGGCAGGACTTCAGCTACAAGGAACAATTGACAAAACACAGAGAGGCTGTGCTTTGGGGTGCTTCATGTTGGAGGGCAGGTGCTGAAGTCCTCCATCTTGGGCTTTGGGAAACGGTGGGAGTTAGCTAGCTGGGAAGGAGGGAAGGGCGTGTTGGGAGAAGGGGCCCCCGCAGGATGGAGGTGGGAATGAATTGTTGCATGTCGGAGACTGAGCACATGATCCTCGCCTGGGGTTCGTGCTGTGGTGGGGGAGGAGGGGGGAGCTGAGGGTATAAAGCTTTGATTTCAGAGGCTGAGACGTTTGGGTTTGATCCCACACTGGGGGACCGTGGTCGTCCTTCAGGGGGTTGCTGTGAAGGGGCTTGTTGGGAAGTGGAACGCAGGGTACACGTGACAACGGGCTTTCCGTCAGAAGCAGTGGTCGGGAAGTGGCTGTTCTGTTCTGGGCTGAGAGCCGTGGCCACCGGGGAAGGAGTGAAGGAGGAAATGGGAGGTGTTCCGAAGGAGGACAGACTGGGCGGCAGATGGTCCGCTCGGAGCCGGGGTGGTGGGGCGGCATTGCAGTTCTAGACGACTTCTAAATTTGGGTCCTGGGTGATGGGAAGGATGGAAGTTGAGAAGAGAGGCTGGTTTTGGAGAGAAGATGGAGCTTTGGTTTTTGTCTTGTTGAATCGGAGCAGATGAACTGGTGCTGTTGGAGGTGTGGGACCAGGCATGGAGTGAGGAGTCAGGCCTGGCGGTGGAGAGGCGAGCACCAGGGGCCTAGGTGGGGAGGCTGGAGAGTCGGCCTGCGAGGAGCTGTCCGGAGGTAACAGCGGGCAGGCCTGGGCTGGAGAGCGTCATGGCCACAGCGGCGGTGTCCTGCAAGCCGAGGGGGAAGGGCTTTGCGGAGAGAAGTGCCGGGTCCCGCGGTCAGCAGTGTAGGGAGGAGGGGTGGGACGAGCACGAAGGATGGCTTCAGAGGGCGGCTCCAGTAGGATGGTGAGATGGGCACGTGCATTTGGGTTTGGTTAGCCCAGGTTTTAGGGAAGAGGTGCATTGTCTTGAGGTTGGGGGGTACAGAAACCTAGAGCCTCAGTGATACTGATTAAAATTGGAGAAACTTGCAGACGACCCCGTCCGTCTGAGGAGAAGCTAAGGTTATGTACCGGGGTGGCCTGGTGGTAGGAGTGTGAGGGGCAGGAGAAGTTGGTGAGCGTTGCTGTGGTGTGGTCAGGACTGAAGTGAGAATTTTCTGAGACTGTAGGTTGAATGGTGTGTATTCTCACAGACAGCTTTGGGCCCACTGTGGACAGAGTACCGCAGAGGATAAACTGAGCAGACAGGCAATTTTAGAACTCAGCACTTATAATCTAGTGGGATCCAAAGAGAGATTAGAATGTATAGTGTTTTAAATTTTCTCTTTAAAAATTCCCATTGATTTTGGGGGAATGAGGAGGGAGAGAAAGAGAGAAGCAGCAACTTGCCGTTCCATTTAGTTCTGTGTTCGTCACCGGTGATCGAACCCTTGACCTCAGGGCACTGAGACAGTGCTTGTCCACCAAGCCACCCTGCCAGGGGTTTTACTTCTTTCCCTCTCTCTTTGCACACAGGACTGGAGGGGCGAAGGGGACAGCAGAGACGTTCCAAGGCTGGGGACAGACTCAGGAGCATGATACAAATCCAGAGGAATGGGAGGTTGGCAGAGTCGGGTTTAAACCTGTAAAATGGGAATAAATTGTACCTAAATCACGAAGTTGCTGTGACGTGAATGAGGAAAGGCAGATAAAGTGCCTCCCAGGTACATAGTGAGCACTCAGGACTTGTGAGCCATCATGGCGAGCAGTCACAGTTGTCGACAAGTAGTTACGGCCTCGTGCGATCCGTGCTGTAAGAGCACCCTGTCCAGAGTGCGTGCGGAGTCAGAGCCTGATGCTGAGTGGGAGAGCGGGAGGCCGTGGGTCCGGGTGTGGAAGGCAGAGAGCTTCGCTGCCGCTGCGGTGATGCAGGCAGTCTAGGCCAGTGGTCGGCAAACTCATTAGTCAACAGAGCCAAATGTCAACCGTACAACGATTGAAATTTCTTTTGAGAGCCAAATTTTTTAAACTTAAACTATGTAGGTAGGTACATTCCTTATCGAGGTAGTGCCTGCACGTGGTATTTTGTGGAAGAGCCACACTCAAGGGGCCAAAGAGCCGCATGTGGCTCGTGAGCCGTGGTTTGCCGACCGGGGGTCTAGGCAGTAAGCGTGGTCCAGTCCCGATCCTGACAGCCTGGCACAGCTGTGCAGAGACACACTTCAGGGTGGCGTGTGATCCAGACATACGGGCTTAGTGCGCCACGTGGAGCTTTGTGAGTTCACCCTGAATGGACTTGATGGAGGTAAGACCTGGCGTTAGAGAATCCTTAAGTTTGTAACATGCTCTATCCAGGCATCTCAGCGAGATCAGGGAACTGAAACCAAACGAGTGTTCACATCTCTCTACTGCGACATTTCTGGTTGCCTAATGTGTGCAAAGGCATTAAGACATGAATTTCTTCTGGCAGATCCACAAAAGGGGTTAAACAAGGGGAATGGAAGAAACTTATCTTATTTTTTGTGTGAGACAGACAGGAAGGGAGAGAGATGAGAAGCATCAACTTGTAGTTGCAGCACCTTAGTGTTCATTGATTGATTTCTCGTATGTGCCTTGACGGGGGAGCTACAGCAGACCGAGGGACCCCTTGCTCAAGCCAGCGACAATGGGATCATGTCAGAGTTCCCATGCTCAAGCTGGTGAGCCTGCGCTCAAGCTGGCAACCTCAGAATTTTGAACCTGAGACCTCAGCATCCCAGGTCGATCCTCTATCCACTGCATCACCACTGATCAGGCTGGAAGAAACTTGAATAAAAATGTATGTCTGACTGCCAGTATCAGCATTAGAGAAAAGAAAGCAGGTAGAATGAAAACCTGTGCTCCAGTTATAGAAAAGTGACCTAGACTGACTTCAGCAGCATCTGTTGCTTGCTCTGCTGTCACCGTTAGCTGCAGCTGGTCACACCTCTTGGAGACAGCACGTGTGTTGTGGGAAGAAGTAAAATGATCAGAAACACGGATATTTTTGCAAATTTTGAATGCCAAACTGAATAATAAAGCTATTTTACACCCAGTAGAGCAAATCTGGAGAACAGCCCTCATTTGAGCCTACAGGATTCTAAGTTACCAGAGTTCTAAGTGTCTCTCTGGCTCACAGTTTATCCTCTGTGATGCTCGGTACCAAGTAAGCCCACCGTTGTGAGGATAAATACCATTCAGTCTTCAAATAATTCCCTTCAAAACATATGGAAGCAATTCTTGTCTTTAGTCATTGTGGTTTTTAGTTTTTATAACATTGTGATTGACTTATGTACAATTTTATGTTTTTTCATGTATAATAAACTTTTTTCCCTAATCTGAACTTGGCATACTCATCTTTAATGGCTGGGTGCTCACTGAGTGGATGAAAGAATTTATTTGCTCTTGTAAATGACATTGTTATATCACACAAGAAGGTAGTACTGGGGACCACAGTAATTAGTGGTTTTCTTTCTTCAGCCTTACAAAGTACACATTTTAAAACATGTCAACTAACTGTCTTAAAGAACTGCCACCCTCTTCCCCCAGTGCTCATTAATAAGAAACGAGTGTGAGATTTTACATTTTTCACAAATCTCTCTTTTTTTAAGGTTTTATTTATTGATTTTACAGAGAAAGGAGGATGGGGTTAGAAGTAGTTGCTTCACTGTAGCTGTTCATTGGTTGCCTGTTGCATGTGCCTCGACTGGGCAAGCCCCGGGTTTCGAACCGGCAACCTCAGCATTCCAGGTCAGCACTCAGTCCACTGCGCCACCACAGGTCAGGCTTTACAAATCTCTAATGTCTGGATAGATGGGTTTTCATATCTGCTTCTGCATTTGGTGTCTTGTGATACGTTGTTTTAAAGTATCAAGAAAATAGAGCTGCACACAGATACACAGTGAATCATTTTATAGAATGTTCCTTAATTTGAGTCTGATGTTTTCTCTTGATTCAATTGAGGTCATACATTTTTGGCAATAATATCACAGAGGTGACGTGCCCTTGTCCGAGGGTACATGATGTCAGTGTGTCTGTTACTGGTGATGTTTACCTTGGTTGCTGGGGTAAGGTGGTGTCTGTCTGGTTTCTCTACTGTAGCATAGTTATAAAATGTTTTTTTGTTGTGATGAGAACTTAAGATTTATTCTCTTAATTTTCAAATATACAATGCAGTATATTACATCTTCTTTATATGTTCAACAGTCAATGGACATTTAGGTTGTTGTCATGTCTTGGCTATTATGAATAATGCTGCCAGGAACATGAGTGTGCAGTTATCTCTGAGATACTGATGTTGTTTCTTTTGGATATATACCCATAAATGGAATTGCTGGATCCTACGATAGTTCTATTTTTAATTTTTAATTTTAATTTTTTCCATACTGTTTTCCAGTGTGACTGTACCAATTTACATTCCCACCAGCAGTGAACCAGGGTTCTCTTTTCTCCATGTCCAACACAAACAAGACATCTTGTCTTTTTAAGAACAGCCATTCTAAGCTGTCTGAGTTGCTATTTCATTGAGGTTTTGTTTGTATTTTCCTGGTGATTAGTGATGTTGAGTACCTTTTCACATCCCTGTTGGCCATTTGCATGTCATTTTCTTTTTAAGTGAGAGGAGGGGCGATAAAGAGACTCTCGCATGCGCCTGACCAGGATCCATCCGGCAACCCCTGTCTTGGGCCAGTGCTCGAATTAACTGAGCTATTTTTAGTGCCTGAGGCTGATGTGCTCGGACCAAATGAGCTGTCTTTAGTTCCCAGGGCCAATGCTTGAACCAATGAGCCACTGGCTGCTAGAGGAGAAGAGAGAGAGAAGAGGGAGAGAAGCAGATGGTCACTTCTCATGTATGTTCTGACTGGGAATTGAACCCGGGATGTCTGCATGCAGACCTGATGCTCTATCCATTGAGTTAATTGGCTAGGGCCATTTTTGTTTATTTACAGTTTTTATCCAGTTTTCTTGCAGTAGACACTTCTTTTTTAGGAATTAGGCAACTTGCTAATATGGTCAGTTTTATCCTTTTTAGCATCTTTAGGCATGGATGATGTAGATGTGAATTGAGAGATTGAGTCTTCTAATCATCCTTTCTTAAGGATATGACTCATCCTAAATATAAAAGTTATTCAAGACACATTTCCTTATATATGAAAGTAAAATACTAAAATCACAAATGTTAAAATAAGTTTTAGATAAAAATTTTAAGTTTAGAGAAGTTTTTAAATTTTAAAAGTATTGCAAAACAAGACAAGAATGTACTGCTTGTGTGGGCATAAAGAAAGCCTCAGAATTTGAAATTGATATGTTGGACAGTATTCAAGTTATAGGAATTATAGCAATTTATAATTGACCATAGCTGGTAAGACTAAATCTAAAAGGGTTTCCCTTGCTTTTGCACTGAGAATAGACACCAGTTAGGGAGCTGCTACTTTAATTGAGATGATAGGTAGAGATTGTGCAGATCAGGATGGTGGAGGTGGAGGTGGTATGAGGTCACAACTGGATTATAGCCAAAGATGCGATTTTGTTGACTGGGTATGAGATACTGAGTTTGGTCAAGGATGGTCTGAAGGTTTTTGATCAGTAATGGGAAGGGTGGAGCTGCTATTTCCTTAGATGGAGAAGACTACTGAAGGAGCGATACCAGCTATACATAGAAATTGACACTCAGGGTGTGGGCTGGGGATATAAATTTGGAAGCTGTCAACCTATTTGTGGTATTTTAAGCCCCAAGCCTGGACAGAATCACAAAGAGAGTGAGAAGGTGTAGAAGATAAGACAAGCTGAGGACCAAGCCCTGCAGCATTCCACAGTTTAGAGGCTGAGGAGATGAGGAAAGGGTAGCGGGCAGGGGAGCAGAAGAAACGAGGTGTGTTCTCGAAGCCAAGGAAAGGTTGACTGATCCAAGGCAGGGTGATGTCACCATGACAGAGACTGCTGATGGGTCAAGTGACGTGAAGACAGAATTGACTGTTGAATTTAGCAGCAAGGAGATAATTGGCAACATTGATGAGGGCGTGAAATTCTGTTTGAGGTGTGTTCAGGAGAGAGTGGGAAAGGAATGTCAATCAATCAATACTAGAGAATTATATTGAATTTTGCTATAAAGGGAGGCAGTAGATAGAAGAGGATATGGAGTCAAGAGAAGGTTTGGTTTATTTTTTCTTGAGGAGAAATTCTAGTGTGTTTTACATATAGTGGAGATGATCTGATCTTGTGTAGAGATAAACTGTTATGATGCAGAAGAGAGAGAAGGAGAATTGGAGCAATGTCCTTAAGTAGGGCAGAGAGAGGCTCTCACACATAGATTGAGGGTGTTTTTCAGCTGGAGCACAGACAGCGCCTCCATGTACCAGGCGGAGAGGCAGGGCATATGGCTGCAGATAGATGGATGTAGAGGTGGATGCGTGTGGATGTTCTCTCTCTCTCTCTCTCTCTCTCTCTCGTGTGTGTGTGTGTGTGTGTGTGTGTGTGTGTGTATGAGAGAGAGAGGGAGAGAGGAGAGAGAGAGGAAAGGAAAGAAGAAGCATCAACTTCTCCTTTGTGCCTTAACTGGGGATCAGACTGGTTGACCTCGGGCTCAAGCCATCAACCTTGAGTTTTGAACCAGTGACCTCACTCGGTGTTCAGGTCGACGCTCTGTCCACTGCACCACCGCAAGCCAGGCATGGATGTTCTTTTGAGATTGCTCTATATTCTCAGCAAAACAAAAACTGACAGAGTTAAGGGTAACACTCAACGTCAAGTATAGCTGTGAAAAGGCAAAGAAGCCACAGGACAGTCTGGGATAACGTAACAAGTTAGTGGGAAACATTTGGCTACTTGTGAGTTTCACATCTGGTTACCTCAAGTGAATTCTATTTTTTTAAATTGGATTTATTGGGGTGACACTGGTTAACATAATTATACAGGTTTCAGGTGCCCAATTCTACAACACATCTCTGTGCACCATATTCGGGTGACTTCTAGGACTAACCATTATAGAGCTTCCATTTTGTTCCATATTCTCACTAAATGAGGGATGCTTATATTTCCATAAGTTTATTTAAAATTCCTTACATCTTACCTTTCATATCAAGGAATAAATATATATTTTTTCCTTTTTTTTTTTTTCAAGCAAGAGGAGAGGAGATAGAGAGACTGACTCCTGAATGTGCCCTGACTGGGATCTACCCAGTAACCCCGTCTGGGGCTGATGCTCTACCCATCTGAGGCCTTGATTGTAACCGAGCTATTTTTAGTGCTTGAGGTGGAGGCTCCATGGAGCCATCCTCAGCACCTGGGGTTGATGCAGTCAAACCAGTCAAGCCATGGCTGCAGGAGGGGAAGAGAGAAGAAGAGAGAGAAGTGGGAGGGGAAGCGATGGAAAAGCAAATGGTCTCTTCTCCTGTGTGCCCTGCCTGGGACTGGAACTGGGACATCCATACACCGGGCTCATGTTCTAGCCACTGAGTCAACCAGCCAGGGCCTGAAAGGCCTTCTCTCTCTCTCTCTCTCTCTCTCTCTCTCTCTCTTTTGACAGAGATAGAGTCAGAGAGAGGGACAGACAGGAAGGGAGAGAGATGAGAAGCATCAGTTCTTCATTGCAGCTCCTTAGTTGTTCAGTGATTACTTTCTCATATGTGCCTTGATGGACGGGGCCGGGGCGGGGGGCTACAGCAGAACGAGTGACCCCTTGCTCAAGCTAGGACCTTAGGCTCAGGCCAGCGACCTTGGGCTTCAAGCCAGCAACCCCACATTCAAGCTGGTGAGCCCACACTCAAGCCGGATGAGCCTGTGCTCAAGCCAGTGACCTTAGAGTTTCAAACCTGGGTCCCCCGTGTCACAGTCTGGCTCAAGGGCCTTCTTAATTCAGATTTATTTGCTAGTAGTAACACTAGTTAATTGTCTGAACTGTGTATTATGGGGCTTTCTGATTCATAGACACATATATGCATAGTGTTAGACTATTTTTTAGTAAAGGTTCACCATCTAGCTTTAACGAGTGATTTGTAGTTAACACGGATTATTTTCAAATGAACAAGTGTTTGAGGGTGTGTAAATTATTATTGGACTCTACTATTGATTTACTTAGCAGGTCATAGATAGAATAAGTTAAATTTTTATTTGGCTCCTCAATTATAAATTTGGATTAATGTGTATGAATTAATTGGTGAAGCCTATGCCAGATGCTTCATGTAGCTTTTTTGGTTAGACAGTATTTTGATGATTTGAGTCTCCTGGTTGGCCATATATTTCTTAGGGTCCTAAAGCACTACGGGTCCTTAGTACTGTATTTCTTTTCTTTTTTAAAAAATTATTTTTTATTTATTAATTTTAGAGAAGAGAGAAAGAGAGAGATAGAGAAAGGGAGGAGGAGCAGGAAGCATCAATTCCCATATGTGCCTTGACCAGGCCAGCCCAGGGTTTTGAACCGGCGACCTCAGTGTTCCAGGTCGACGCTTTATCCAGTGTCACCACAGGTCAGGCCCTTAGTACTATATTTCTAAGAAATACTGAAATTAATGTTCAAGATGTCACTCTCTAGTTACATGAATTGTTACATTGAATGTTAACAGAATAAAATAACCAAACTTATTCAAATCAGATTTAATTTCTAATCTGTTCTGCTTTTTGCTTATCACCCAGAAGTTTTTGTTTGTTTTTTACAGAGAGAGAGAGAATAAGAGACAGGAAGGGAGAGAGATGAGAAGCATCCATTCATACTTGCATCACTTTAGCTGTTCATTGATTGCTTTTTCATATGTGCCTTGACCAGGGGGCTCCAGCAGAGCCAATGACCTCCTTGCTCAAGCCAGCAACCTAGGGCTTCAAACCAGCAACCTTTGGCCTTAAGCCAGAGACCATGGAACTATGTCTGTCATCCCACGCTCAAGCCAGCAACCCTGTGCTCAAGCTGCATGAGTTCCATGCGCAAGCCGGCAACCTTGGGGTTTTGAACCTGGGTCCTGAGTGTCCCAGGTCAACGCTCTGTCCACTGCACGACCACCTGGTCAGGCTCACCCAGAAGTTTTGATAAAGTAAAAAGAGCCTGACCTGTGGTGGTGCAGTGGGATAAAGCGTCGACCTGGAACACTGAGGTCGCCGGTTCGAAACCTTGGGCTTGCCTGGTCAAGGCACATTTGGGAGTTGATGCTTCCTGCTCCTCCCCCTTCTCTCTCTCTCTCTCTAAAAATCAATAAATAAAATATTAAAAAAAAAAAAGTAAAAAGAGAAGCCCATTTAAATAGCGCTGTGATGGTGTCCGCAGCCCATTGCAGCAGGAATGGAGTGGTGAGCGCCCCGACAGCAGAACGGTGTGAAGGCCTGGGCTCTGCTGAAGCGTCTCTGGTAGAAGTCTGTGCACCAGCGCCTGGAGCAGGGACTGAAGGAAGCTACTGGGTCTGGCAGGGCGGTGACCCCCAAGTGTCTTCAGTTCTTTGATGCTGATTTGGGGAGGGAGGAGGAGAAGCGATTATAAAGAAGAGTGAAGAGAGCAGGGTATGGGTTTGTGTGGTTAATTTTGGTCGGTAATCATGACTCTTATGGCAGGAATGTTGAGGACGTCAGTATCTCAAAGGAAAGGCTCTTCAAAGGGAGTAAATAAGAAGAATTTCTCTGTAGCAAATTGGGTAGGATTTATGTATCGATTCCCTGTTTAGATTTAGAAACTGTCATTCCCAGTTGATTTAAAAATTGTTGTTTGTGAATATACAAGTATTTAAAATTGCAGATACTTATTTTTCAAAAAGTTCCTACATAGAAGAAATAACAAGTTGAACTGCTGTTGGGAATATTTGAAATGATGCAGTTTTTTCAGTGCTAGCGAACAAAGGGTTTGAGCTAGACAAGAGCAAAACCTTAGTAATGAGTTCCTTTAAATTTAGTTCTGTTTGCAGCGGTGAGCAAGGACTGCGTCAGAGTTCTTACTGTCCCTGTACCAGTGGGTTTTCTGACTTGTTAACAGTCGCCTAACTCGTTTCTCGTTTCTCCTTTGTCGTGTCCAGCAGAGGTGGATAAAGACAGACTTGTAACATAATAATTTCACAGCAGAAGAAGATGCCAGCGGGGACCCTGTGACCTAAAACACAGGCTGGTCGAGTTGAGTCTTACTTGAGAGCTTGACTCGGTCTGGTCAGTTAGTAGGTAGCTCCTTTTCTCAGCCTTCCCCAGGGTGAGGCTGAGAAGGGGTGTTGGGAGACCTCCCAGGAGTCCCTGCCACACTTCCCTCCTTCCTGTCCACCCTGCGCTCCGGCTGCCCCCAGCCCACCGCCCACGGATCACACTGAGCCAGCGTTCCTTTTGACCGAGGGAGGGGTACTGGAGCGTGAGGGTGGACCATGGGCGGGACGGGTTTGCAGGGTGGCAGAGCTGTGGCCGGGTCAGTGCTGGGCCTCGAATAGGCGATCGTCCCACTGTGAGAACCATCGCGGGGTAGGAATCATTCTTCTGGCATTTAGAAAGATTGATAGCCGGACTAATTTTGAACTGGACGTGTGAAAGTTACAAATGTGCAGGTACTAAAAATACACGCTGACCAGAACTCTGGCCTCACTGGGCTTAATACGTCTATTTCGGGCCCTCTTTTCCCACTGCCAGACCTCATCCCCACAGTTGCTGAGTTTGCTCCCGACCCTTAAATGACAAGCCTGCTTCCCTCACTCCTTTCAATGGCCTGGTATAAAAACTCAGTTATTTTCTAACACGTGGGTGCAGTGAGGAGCTAGGTCTACCGTTCGTGTTTTTTTATTTCCCATTGCTTATTTGCTTATTTGCTTATTTATTTTATATGGCTGCCTTCCCCTATGGGAAGTGAGGAACTGCCAGTACTTACTAATTTGCAGAGGGAGCCAAGCAACCTTTGTCCTTCTTGAGGCCGAGTGTGTGGATCTGGAGGCCTTCCAGGCCCTGCTGGCTTAGCTCCGAATGAGCTTCATTCAGCGTGGCTGCCTCGCAGTTCATCAACCAGCTACAAACGTCTGTCAGGCTACCCAGAAAACTAGAGTGGAAAATTATATTCTTTTAGTTTGAGTGTTGCGATTGATTGTTACTAAATATATGGAGCATGTTTTGCAAATTTAAAAGCATGTGCTATAGAACCAAAGCTACAACAGGTATCTCAGCTCTTCATTCAGATGCAGACTCCTGGGACTCTTATTATGGTGGCTGATAACGGTGGCTGGTGCTACAGCGTTCAGTCAGGCGGAGTCCAGGGTGTGGGGGAAGAACATGGTGTTAGGGTCAATCTTTCATTCAGGTCTGAGTTTCCCTCTTTAAACCACAGTTTCTTCAAGTGTAAATAGAAGTCCATCCACTAACATCATCTCGTTTCTAAGGTTATTGTGAGAATTAAGTTAGAGTATATTTATTTACATGCTTAGCATTTGGGGTGTTTTATATGTCTAGTACCTTTAAAAAAAAATAGACTTTGCCCTGGCCGGAAGGGTCAGTGAATAGAGCACCATCCCGTATGCCAGGGTCACGGATTGATTAGTCAGGGCATGTAGAAGAAGCAATCAGTGAATGCACAACTAAATGGAACAACTAAGTGGAACAATGCGTTAATGTTTCTCTCTCTCTCGCTCTCCCATCTTTCCCTTTCTCTCTCCCCTCCTCTCTTGTGCTCTCTAAAATCAATGGAAAAATTTTAAAATGTAAAATGCCTTTGTATTTTCTTTTATATTTCTTTTCTTTTTTTTTTGCAAGAGAGAAAGACAGAGACAGAAAGACAGGAAGAGAGAATGATGAAGAGGATTAATTTGTAGTTGCATCTCCGTAGTTGTTCATTTATTACTTCTCCTAAGTGCCTTGACTGGGAGCTCAAGCCAAGCCGGTGTCCACCTGCTCAAGCCAGCGACCTTGGGCTTCTAGCCAGTGACCTTTGGGCTCAAGCCAGTGATCATGGGATCGTGTCTGTGATCCCATGCTCAAGCTGGTGACCTCGGGGTTTCAAACCTGCGAGCTCAGCATCCCAGGTCAACGCTCTGTCCACTGCGCCACCACTGGTCAGGCTAGACTTTGTTTTTTAGAGCATTTTTAGGTCACAGGAAAATCGAATGGCAAGTACAAAGTGCCCGCATATCCTCTGCCCCCACACACTCAGCATCCTTCACCAAAGTGGTGCAGTCCCTGAGCCTGCACTGACATACTGTTATCACCTGAAGACTAGTTTATGTCACTCTTGATGTGGTACTTTTTAGGATTTTGACAGATGTATAATGACTATCACCCATCACAGTATCATACAGAATGGTTCCACTGACCTAAGAACCCTTTGGCCTTTGCCTTCTCATCACCCACCCCCCCGCCTCCCCAGCCCTTGACAGCCACTGACCTTTTCACTGTCTCCACAGTTCTGCCTTTACCAGAATGTCGTAGAGTTGGACTCATACAGTATGTAGCCTCTTCAGACTGGCTTCTTCACTTAGTAATATGCACTGAAGGTCCTTCCCTCCATGTCTTTTTACGGCTTCATAGCTCATTTCTTTTTAGCACTGAGGAGTATTCCATTGTCTGGAAGTACACGGTTTATTTATCCACTCACCTACTGAAGGACACCTTGGGTGCTTCTCATTTTGGCAATTATGAATAAAGCTGGTAGAAACATACATATGCAGGTTTTTGTGTGGACATTGTTTGGGGGTTTTGTGTGGGGGTTTTTTGACATAAATTTTTAGCTCTTCTTGGTAAATACTAAGGAACATGATTGCTGGATCGTGGTGAGAGTGTTGATTTTGTGAGAAGCCACCGCACTGCCTTCCACAGTGGCTGTGCCGTTCTGCACTCCCACCAGCAGTCAGTGAGCCGTCCTGTGGCTCCACGTCCTCGCCGCACTCGGGGCCGTCAGTGTCCTGGGTGTCCGGCCGTTCTGGCGGGTGTGTGCTGGTCTCTCATTGTTCTAATTCGCAGCTCCCCTATGACATTGAGGCGGAACACCTTTTCCTGTGCTTATTTGACATCCATGTGTCTACTTGGGTGAGGTGTCCAGGTCTTCCACCCATTCTTTAATCAAATACTCTTTTTCTTCCTGTGAATTTAAGAGTTCTTTCTAAGACCTTTATCAGAGGCCTTAAAATTTTTTTCTTCATTAAAATTTGTTTTGCAACTACAGATGACATTCAGTCTCAGCAAAGTCTTCTTTCTATCCTTAGTTGTAGGCGTCTGCTCAGTAGTCTGCAGGTGGTTCTCAGAGATGGCGGTTCCCTAACTTAGTGGTCGTTTTGATGTTTACCTGCTCCGCCATCTTTGCCAGAACTTTCAGATATGAGGAGTTTCACATGTGTCTTTTGCAAATATTTTCTCCCAGTCTGTGGCTTGTCTTCTCAATTCTCTTGATATCCAATACAATTTTACTTACATTCTGGCAGAAAAATCTTTAAAAAAATTCCCCCCCATTGATTTGAGAGAGAGAGGGGAAGGGAGAGAGAGAAAGAAGCATCAACTCGTTGTTCCACTTAGTTCCATTTAGTTGTGCATTCATTGATTGCTTCTCATACGTGCCCTGACCAGGAATTGAACCTGCGACCTCAGCGCACCAGGATGACTCTGTCCACTGAGCTACCCAGCCAGGTGAGAAAAAGTCTTATTTGAGTTTTCTAGGGATTGGTGGGGAGGAAAGAGAATGAAGAAATTGGTTTAATATTTCCCATTCTTACAGATCAAGCATTCTACCTTCCTTCATAAGTTAGGTAATTATTAGGACATTTTAAAAATAAGTTTTAACACTTTATACCCACTGGGATGGCTTTAATAAAACAATGGAAAATAAGTGTTAATGAGGATGTGGAGAAATTGGGTACTTGGTGTATTGCTAGTGGGAATGTCTAATGGTTTAGTCAAATGGAAACACTTTGGTGGTTATTCCAGAAGTTAAAGGCAGAGGCGTGCTTGACCCTGCAGTTCCACTCCTGGGTGTCTGGATCCCCAGAAGAACTGAACACAGGTCCTCCAGTACCTGTACACAAGTGTTTACCTGTTCATAGAGAGCCAAAGATCAGAACAATCAAATACCCATCGATGAGTGGATAAACAAATAGTAGTTTATCCATAAAATGGACCGTTATTAGCTGGGTAAGGAGTGACGTACTGATACATGCTACAATATGGGTGACTCCCAGAAAATGCCAAGTGAGGGGACCCAGACCTTTGGTCACATCTTGCATGATTCCGTTTGTATAAAATATGCAAAATAGGTAAATCTGTAGATGAAGACAGCAGATTGGTGGTCACCAGGGACTAGAGGTGGGGGGTCCAGGCTGAGGAGTACCCTATTTCCCCATGTATAAGATGCACCTGTTTTCGAAAAATGTGGGGTCTAAACACTGGGTGCGTCTTATACAGCAGTTGTAGATTATTTTTACTTGCATTTCCCACTTTTTCAGGCTTGTTTTTGTTCTCATTGTTGAAGACAGTGATTCGTCACCAGACACAGAGGAAGACAAGCTAATGGATGGGAGTTTTGACAGCAATAAGGAGTTGTATGAATTTTATGATGAATAAAACTTGAATTCAAAGCCCTGGCCAGTTGGCTCAGTGGTGGTGCATCGGCCTGGTGTGCAGGAGTCCCAGGTTCGATTCCCAGCCAGGGCACACAGGAGAAGCGCCCATCTGCTTCTCCACCCCTCCCCCTCTCCTTCCTCTCTGTCTCTCTCTTCCCCTCCTGCAGCCGAGGCTCCATTGGAGCAAAGATGGCCCGGGCACTGAGGATAGCTCTGTGGCCTCTGCCTCAGGCACTAGAATGGCTCTGGATGCAACAGAGCAATGCCCCAGATGGGCAGAGCATCGCCCCCTGGTGGGCATGCCCGGTGGATCCTGGTCGGGCGCATGCGGGAGTCTGTCTGACTGCCTTCCCATTTCCAGCTTCGGAAAAGTGCAAAAAACCAAAACAAAACAAAATAAAAACTTGAGTTCAATGACTTTATGTAATACACTTTCTTTTTCAAATTTTGGGCCCCAAAATTAAGGTGCGTCTTATACATGGGAGCGCCTTTTACCTGGGGAAGTACGGTAGCTGCTTACTGGGTATGGGGTTTTGGGGGGAGGGTGATGAGAGTGTTTTGGAACTAGAGGTGGTGGTGGTTTCACGACACTGGACACACTAAATGCCACAGAATTTCACCTAAAAATGGTCACTTTCATGTTATCTGTATTTCACCTCAATTTTTAGAAAACCTGTTTTGAGATTTTGGTAATTTTTTAAAAATATTCTCTTAAAAGTTTTTATTTTAGATCAGTCTGTTGTTAAATGCCAAATTATAATTCATTATAGTTTCATGGATAAAAAGGCCTTGTTTTCTACATACTTTAGTGGGGGGATGTTGTAAGGCTGTTTCATTCTTCAGATACTTGGAAGCACCATTGAAAGACAAATTTATGATGAAATTGTTAAAAGTTTAAGAGGTACTGCCTGGCCTGTGGTGGCTCAGTGGATAGAGCACTGACCTGGAACGCTGAGGTTGCTGGTTTGAAAACCTGGGCTTGCCCGGTCAAGGCGCATACGAGAAGCAACTACTATGAGGTGATGTTTCCCAGTCCTCCCCCACCTCTCTCTCTCCTCTCTCTAAAATAAATAAATCAGAATTTTTTCAGAAAGTGTTCTGGGATTATCCCAGAATCTCCTTTTCTCCATAATAGACTCTATCAGTGTTATGTTATGGTGTGGTTTCTCAGGCCCGTTATTAGCTCAAGGGTTGGAAAACTTTTTTTTTTTTTTAATTTTGAGAGAGAGCGCGACAGGAAGGGAGGGAGAGGGTGAAAAGCATCAACTCCTAGTTGCTTTCACTTTAGTTGTACATTGAGCTTTTCATATGTGCCTTGACTGGGGCCTTATCAGTACCCCCTTGCTCGAGCCAGCGACCTTGGGCTTCAAGCCAGGAACCATGAGGTCGTGTCTGTGATCCCATGTTCAAGCTGGTGAGCCCGCACTCAAGTCAGCAACCTTGGTTGCAAACCTGGGTCTTCAGTGTCCCAGGCTGTACTCTATCCACCATGCCACTGCCTGGTCAGCCAGTTGTCATTTTCTCATGTGTATCAATAAACATTTTCAGAAAAGAAAGTGTAAAAATGTTGCATGATACAGAGGAGTACCCCTGTGTAGAAAACAGCTCTGCCAGGAATGACCTAATGAATAAGAGATACTTTGCACGTGGGAGAGAAAACTGAGAAGTGCCTGAAATCCTTGATTTGAATGAAACTTCTTTATCTTGTCCTTTTCATTATACCTGCTCTGGGGAAAATAGTGTTGTGGCTTTTATCTAGTGGCAGTTAAGTTTTCAAAGGGTGTTTCACGTGGGTTTAGCCACCTTGTGGATGTAACGGGCTCTTAGTGGCTCAGTGGTCCCAGTCACGCATGTAGCCCGTGGTTTCGGTCCTGGCTCAGCGCTGACCCTTTCTGTGCCCTTTGCCACATCACCAGATCATCTAAGGCTCGGTGTCCTCGGTGCTGTGGTGGCAAGTATTATGGACTACCGGCCTCCCATGGTTGCTTGAAAAGTAGAAATGATACATTTAAAATAGTGTGTGAAGAGCCAGCCGGGCTGGAAGTGAGCACTGGGTCTTGCTGCCCACCAGGTCATTACTCACGTCCCCTTGGGATTGGTCTGTCTGCTTTCTGTATTTATGAGAGCTGAGGGAGGGGTAAGTGTAATAGGGACACGCCAGATGTTCCCATTATATTCAAACAGTCTTTGTTTTTATTTTTATATAACTTGCAAATATGGCCATAAACTGGTTTCTTTAGCCTTCTTTTTAGAAATAAAATTTAAAAAATCACTGAATACCAGGCAGTATGATGTGTTATGTGTGCTTATCTTAATACTTAGACATCAGTTTGGCAGGGCAAAATATCTGGCAAAATAAGGCAGGGCACTCTCACTTAGAAGTCTGGTGTTCTCTCTGACCTGTGGTGGCACAGTGGATAAAGCGTCGACCTGGAAATGCTGAGGTCACCGGTTCGAAACCCTGGGCTTGCCTGGTCAAGGCACATATGGGAGTTGATGCTTCCTGCTCCTCCCCCCTTCTCTCTCTCTCTCTCTCTTCTTTCTAAAATGAATAAAAAAAAAAAAAAGAAGTCTAGTGTTCTTCGTCCGGGGACTCCCACCAAACAGTCATGTCTGTGTGTATTGGCTTGTGTGTGTCACTGCCTTTCTCTTGTTCTTACTTTGCTGCCCCCAGTCACAACTGTCAGAACAGCCGTTCATAGGACAGGGTGGTGTTTCTTTGGACTACACAGGGAATTCTTGTCGTTAAATAAATAGCCTGATTCGATAAACTGAAGGGATGTTTTTAAGGCATTTTGTAAACTGTTTATGTCTACTTATTCCTCCTTTTAGCATTGTAGTGTTTTGAGCTCCTGTGTAGGAAAAAAAAATAGCTAGTGGGTAAAATGGCCTTAAAACTCCAGGAACTTAAACTGCTGGTGCTCGGCCCTGTGATAACTCACTGACTTAAGCTGAACAGGGTATTTCACCTCAGACTCAGCTTGATTCTGCCTTGAAACGCAGTGTCCTTCATTGTGCATAAGAAGTTGTACTGGCTGGTCCATTAAAAAAGAAAAAGCGGCGTGCGGGGGACCCGGGTTCGATTCCTGGCCAGGGTACATAGGAGAAGCGCCCATTTGCTTCTCCACCCCCCACCCCCTCCTTCCTCTCTGTCTCTCTCTTCCCCTCCCGCAGCCAAGGCTCCATTGGAGCAAAGATGGCCCGGGCGCTGGGGATGACTCCTTGGCCTCTGCCCCAGGCGCTAGAGTGGCTCTGGTCCCGATGCCCCGGAGGGGCAGAGCATTGCCCCCTGGTGGGCAGAGCGTCACCCCTGGTGGGCGTGCCGGGTCAGGCGCATGCGGGAGTCTGTCTGACTGTCTCTCCCCGTTTCCAGCTTCAGAAAAATACAAAAAAAAAAAAAAACTTAAAAAAGAAAAAGCAAACTCCTGCCATTTATATGGGATCCAAGCAAGTCCAGATATTCAGTTATTATGCTGGTCTGATTTTTAAGAAGGGGCCCACACATGATTAGGAAGAGTTTGCCCGTGCGGATCACAGAGTTGGTAGCGTGCGGGCCTTGTGCCCGCGGGGACCAGAGGAGCCCTCTGCAGGAATAGCAGGGCTGTTGGGCCGTCAGCTGCTGTGAGGGGGGCCTTACAGGGTTGGCAGTGAGGTCATGTTAGGTGCGTCACCGCATGCAATTTTCTGGAAATTAGTAATATGTCCAAGATAGCTTGCCAATCAGGATTTCCCATAGTATAATTTTTAAGGAAAATATTTCCAGAACGTTAATAACCTGCAATGCCTGGAGTAGATCTACCTCTACTCTGTTCTTGGTGGTAGGGATGGAAACTTGCGTGACAGCAAGGGTAGGAGGAAGGAGCGGAACAGAACCGGACAGAACGGGATGGGACATCTCATTAAACTAGCAGATTCCTGTGTTCAAGGACGGCCTCCCTGGGCTCCTCTCCTCTGCTGACCCCTCCGCGTTCTCCTGGGAGGGCAGGCGTCTCCGCCACTGACCCAACCCTCATCCTGTCAGTCACTGAGTCCTGGGGTTTCTCCTCCTGCTACCTGGAAACCTGTCACCTCTTTCTCACTCTCACTTCTGCCCTCGTTCCTTCTCAGCCTGAATTCCCTGCAGAAACCTATTCTCTTACTGCGCTCGTCTGTCACCAGCCCAAGGCAAAGTGACGTTTCTAAAACCCAGATTGCGCTGTCATCCCTTAACTCCCGGGCCTTGAGCGTTGCCTTCAAGCTGCTGTCCAGACTCTCTGTCACTGGGCCCGGCCCTTTCTCAGCCTCCCTGAGAAGCCCCTTCTGTGTGTACTCTGCACTCCTTTTTAATAACAGTTGGTTCTTTCCGTCACTGGGCCATTCTTTCATCCTCTCACCAAACACATTGGCCACCGATATGGTTCAGGGTCACATGTAGGAACTGGGTGTGAGGTAGTCAGCCAAACACCCTGGGACATTTCACTGACTCCCACACTGCTGATCAGATAGACTAGGTTATGCTGCAATAACAGTTTACCCCTAAGTCCCACTGCTTCAACCCAACAGTGTATTCCTTGTCACCGTGCCTGTCAGTCATAGATTTTCAGAGGCTCCGCTTCACGCAGGGACACTCTTCCCTACAGGGACTCAGGATTATAGCTACACCAACTGGGACTCACCACGGCCTTGGGCACAGAGACAGAGACAGAGATCCGATGGGCTTCTCCCTGCTTCATTCCGGGAGTCAGCACTAGTCAGATGGCCCCACCTAACGGCAAGGGGGCCGGGCACTGTGGGTAAGAACATGAAACAGCTGGTGAGCAGTAAGGTCCCTGGCACAGTCACTGAAGTATAACTGGTCACCTGACTTCTTGTTGGTCACATCCGCGGGACTTGAAATTTCCCAAGGGCTGAGGCTGTATTTGCCTCGTTTTTGTGTCCTAAGCACATGTCACACAGTGCGGCTTTTGATGACTTTTTTCCCCTAATAAATGTCCTTCTTGAGCTTGAATTAAACTCAAGTCATTTCTTTTAAGAAATCTTCCCAAAGGAGTACAGATTTGTTGTTACAGAATAGTCATGGGGCTGTAAAGCAGAGCACAGGGAATACAGTCAGTAATAATTCTAAAGACGCCGAGTGGTGTCGGAAGGGTGCAGGATTTATTGAGACCTTCACTTAGTAAGTTCTGTAATGTCTAATCACTGGGGTGTGCACCTGAAACAAACACTAATGTGTGTTAACTGTAATTAAAAATAAAAAATAATTTAAAAAAATTAAGCACTCAGACTAACTGAGCTGTCCTCAGTACCTGGTGCCACACTCAAACCAAATGAGCCACTGGCTATGGGAGGAAAAAGGGAGACAAGCAGATGGTCACTTCTCCTGTATGCCCTGACCGGGAATTGAACCTGGGACGTCCACACGCCTGGCCGACGCTCCATCCGCTGAGCCACCGGCAGGGCCTATGTTTAACTTTTTGAGGAACCACCAGACTATTTTCCACAGAGTCTGAACTGTTTTACGTTCCTACCAGCAATGTATGAGGTTTGCAGTTCCTCTACATCCTGTCAGTTTGTGTTATTTTTAAAATGACAGCCATTCTCGTGAGTGTGTAAAGTGGTATCTCATGGTGGTGGTTTTACGTTGCATTTCCTACAGACTCGTGATGTTGCATCTTTTCATGTGCTTGCTGGCTATTTGTATGTTTTGTTTGGATAAATGATATTTGTCTTTTTTTTTAAGTGGGAGCACTGACAAATGGTTCTTTTTATTTTTTTTAAGATTTCATGTATTGATTTTACAGAGAGAAGAGGTGAGGGGAATGAGAAGCATCAATTCATAGTTGCTTCACTTTAGTTGTTCATTGATTGCTTGTATGTGCCTTGACCAGGCAAGTCCAGGATTTTGAACCAGTGACCTCAGCATTCCAGGTCGACCCTCTACCCACTGTGCCACCACAGCCCAGGCAATGTTTACCTTTTTTGTTGTTGAACTGTTAAGAGTTCTTTATATGTTTTGGATATCACACCTTATCAGATAGATCAGCATTTTTTCAACCACCAGTCCACGGACCAGTCCACCAGAAATTTTGTGCCAGTTATTTTTCCAAAATAAAGTCTCAGCTGGCTCTGTGAACTCTAAAAAATAAAATAAAAATATAACAATTTCCACATTTTACTTTTAATAGCCTTTGATTCAACATTGTGTGTGTGTGTATGTGTGTGTGTGTATGTGTGTGTGTGTGTGTGTGTATATATATATATACATACCAGCTAAAAAGCTAGTGTGGATTTTGTATTATTTATCTTATTTTGCATTGTACTAATCAAAGCAGAACTCCCATACATGTAGAGAACCATACTGTAAAGGTAACGCCTCTCCTCGGCCCTGGCTGTCTACACTGGTGACTCTGTATGGTCTCTGGCCGTACCCCCTGTAACTCTGTGGTCCCCTCCGGGCCGGCAGACACGGACTTGGTGGAGAGGCATCAGGAGTGTCTGTGATGTCGGAAGTGAAGGGATCAAGGGTGAAGGAAAGGACACACTTTCTAGTGCGCAGGTGCAGGGACCTCGGGGGAGAGGGAGGAGGGGGCTGGGGTCCGGGGCGGAGTCCATAAGGACCAGAGGAGAAGTAGTCTTCTTTTGGCATTGGAGAGGGCCACAGAGAGGGCTGGCTGCCGAGAGGAAGTGAGGAGCTGGGCGTGGGCTAGGGGCGAGGGGGGTGAGGAATAGGGGTAAGGTTGGGGGCTCAAGAGACATCACCAGAAAGTGATGGTTTGGGGAGTGGGGAGGATTCCTTGAGTTCTGGAAATGATGCCCGACTCAGCTCTCCCCCAGAGGAGAGGGGCTCCCCCTTGGAGCGCCTGTCCTAGAGGGGCGAGAAAGGGACCAGCCCTGACTGCAGTGCTGGGCCGTTGAGTTAGTGGACTATATGCTGTATCCATATTTTCATGTCTGTTTGCTTTTCTTTTCATTTGTTAATAAATTTTCCTATTTAAAAAAATCCAGTTTTATCTCAGCTGAAACCATGATGAAAAAAAATTTCTCCTCACGTAGATGAGAGAATTGGGTTCTAGGGTGCATGGTGTCGTTGTGCTGGCCCGTGCCCCCTGGGGGAGCAGGGGCTGGGCACACAGGGTGAGAACCTGGGGAGGAGTGCGGGACTGGCATCTATCACAGCGAGGACGCCCTGCCCGTGGGCCAGCGGCACAGACTCACAAGCTCATCATAGACGGTCTTTTTATTACTGTTACTTTTGTCAGCTCTCTGATCAAAGGGCTTTAGAGAATGGAGGGAGCGAGGGGACAGACAGGACAAGTGGCAGCCTGCAGGGAGAACAGCGTGAGTGGCCGCTGGTCAGATGCCGTTCTGCTGTTACGAGGCAGATGGTCTGCCTTGTCTAACAGACACAAAAGCCGCCTTCCAAGAGGTGACTTAGAGAAGCGTGAGCGAAGGGGTCTTAGATACTTTTTACTTTTCTGGTGTTTAAACTCAACTTGGATGAATGTGTGTTTTGAGTTTTAACTACCGTGCGACCTGTGTGACTTGCAGGTGCTGCTTGTGAGCAGTAGTCGCTACCCGGACCGATGGATAGTCCCTGGCGGAGGCATGGAGCCCGAGGAGGCGCCGAGTGTGGCCGCCGTCCGTGAGGTCTGCGAGGAGGTATGCACGGGGAGGGGGGTGGGGCTGGGAGGGGCGGCGGGGGGCGGGGGGACACTGCGTCCCCAGCAACCGGGAACCTGTCATGTCTGTGTCGTTCATTCGTTTATTGCCACTTGCTGAGTAAACCCACTCGTGATTGTAGAAAGAAGGCATTTAACATTTACCCTGTGCCTCCCGGTTAAAGAGATGGCCGGACTGTGGCATGTAATGTTTATCAGGCACCACTGTCTGCAGGGAGCGAGCTCAGAGTGCTGACCGTATCTAATTACAGCGCACAGCCCTGTGATTTCCCCTGGGCCTCTTCCAACAGCACGTCTCTTACCTGTGGCAGGAGATTGGGAGTCACGCAGCTCATCGGCCCTGAGAAATAAGAACAGGTGGTCTCGGCCTGAGTGGCTCATTCTGTCACCTTTGGATGAGGAGAAGGCAGCCCTGTTACCCTGTGCTTCCTGGGTCCTGCCCATAGAGCAGAGGTCAGAGCAACAGTTCTGTTAGCTAAGAGCCAGAAGCTATTAATTGTGCAGCTTGAAAGATAATAGTAGCTTTTTTTTTAAAGTCAGATGATATTCAACATACATGTGTTGAGTTTCTGGGCCATTCCCAGTATATCTAACTAGATGCTCTAATTATTTCCCATTGATTTAAGGGGGGGGCGGGAGGAAGAGGAGGAGAAGGGGGAGAGAGAGAGAGAGAGAGGCACCAAACTTGTTGTTTCTCTTAGTTGTTCCTAACTAGGCACTCTAGAATAAGCCATTGGAAGGTGTAAAGTCTTAGGCCCTCTCCCGTACCTCAACAGGTTACAGTTAGGTTGGGGAAACTGAAAAAGATTGCAGTTGAAAGCCAGGAGGAAGGAGCTGATGTTTCCTCATCGCCTCTAGGACAACACAGTGCTCGGCTCTGCTTGTGTTATCTCAGTTAGGGCTCCTGGTCGGCAGTCTATGTCCTCACCCCCACTACCTCCCCTCACCACGTAGATAGTGGTTTTAGATCATTTGCTTGTTCTAGAGGGAATTTAAGACGGATTGGAAGGATGTGTAAAGTAGCACTTGGGACAGGTCTAAACTCCACATTTCCTTTGGGTCCAGCACTTGCTGAAGTCCTCTTAGGCTCATGTCACCGTGGGGTCCTGAAGGCATCCCTGTGGCGCTCTCATTTATCAGATATCAGGCACCTGTAACTGGGACAAGGATTGTTTCTTGTTGTGAGCCCTCCCTGCCTGTGCCTAGTGCACAGCTTCGTGAGCAGCGGCGTTAACGCGCGCTTCTGTGCTGGGCGGAGCAGCAGGCGGAATGCTGGGAGCCCTGAAGGAATGCCCCAAGCGGGAGCCAGCAGCCTCCTTTGGGGAAGCCCAGTGGTCTGACTGTTCACATCAGAGTGGCGGGCAGTTGGGGGACCTGAACTGCATCCTTCTGATTTAAACCCTTTTGGCTGCTACGGGCTGTAAGGCACTTGAGGTAGACGTGGTGCTCGGCTGAGTTACAGCGGCAGCTGTGGGTTCAGGCGGGTCATTCGGAGGCCTGGAGTAGGGTGATGGTTCTAGAACTGAGAGAGAAGAGGCTCAGAGACTTGTACAAAGCTCGTTGCTCGGTGTTAGGAGTTGTGGGGGGAACTCGGACAGATCTGCCTTTGCAGAGGACATTTGGACTTGTCTGTGTCTCATGAAAGCTTATAGTAGTTGTTGTTACAGTTCTTGTTTTCTTTATTGTGTTATGGCTGAACAGTCTCTGGGTTAGGCAGGTGCAGCCCTGGGAAGCGCAGTGGGGGCGTAGGACAGGACATAGGGCGCCACACTTCCCCCTTTGCTTCCTGGAAATCACACACCGACCCTGAGTAGGTCAGAGGGAGAATGGGGTACTTGTGACGTGAGATAGTGATCTAGCACAGATAATTAAACTGTACTTCTCACGTGTTCCATGTCTGACCTGCCTCTTGTCTTGACGCGAATCCTGAGCTTGAAATTAAACTCGGGCTGCCTTCTCAGCCCTGCGGAGTGCTGTCTGACTGAGCAAAAGTCTCCCCTCCGGACAAAGGGTTACACCTCACCTTGTACTTTATTCCAGTATATTGAGAGGATAAAGAAATGTCTACAGACTTTCTGGAACTTTAGAATAAACTACCATATGTTTGTACAAACAGTAAAAATCAGAGAAAGGTGTCATTGCAAAACCAAACATTTTAGTGGCTCCTATCAAAATAAAATGGAGGGGTTGGTTTTTGGAATTCCATGTCTGTCAACAAAGAATAAGACTTGGAATCAGGGAGGATGTAGGTTGGTATTTTTTTATTGCCCTTGAAGGGTAGCTTTTTTAAAGCAGAAATCACTATTCAGGGGTTTATTTAGTTTACAGAATGTTAGGACTTTTTTAGTGTACACATTCAAAAACTTAGTTCTTTCATAATTCTTATAGATCAGCTTGCTCTTTAAGCATAGGAGGTTTTTTTTGTATTTTTCTGAAGCTGGAAATGGGGAGGCAGTCAGACTCCCACATGCACCCAACCAGGATCCACCTGGCACGCCCACCAGGGGGCGATGCTCCACCCACCCGGGGCATCGCTCTGTTGCAACCAGAGCCAGTTTAGCACCTGAGGCAGAGGCCACAGAGCCATCCCCAGCGCCCAGGCCATCTTTGCTCCAATGGAGCCCTGGCTGCGGGAGGGGAAGAGAGAGATGGAGAGGAAGGAGAGGGGGAGGGGTGGAGAAGCAGATGGGTGCCTCTCCTGTGTGCCCTGGCCGGGAATCGAACCCAGGACTTCTGCATGCCAGGCCGACGCTCTACCACTGAGCCAACTGGCCAGGGCAGCGTAGGAGATTTTGCTAGTCACTTTCAAGTGGCCTTTGGATAGTGCTTAGACCAGTTACTTGAAGACTTTTAGATGTTTCATGTTGCATTTATAAATTTCATATATTTGGCCCTGGATAGTGGCTCTGTAGATAGAGCATCAGCCCAGTATATGGACGTCCCAGGTTTGATTCCCATTCAGGGCACACAGGAGAAGTGACCATCTGCTTCTCTCCCCCTTCTCTCTCTCTTCCTCTACCGCAGCCAGTGGCTTGATTGGTTCGAGCATAAGCCCTGGGCGCTGAGGATAGTTTGGTTGGTCTAAGCATCGGCCCCAGACGGGGTGGGCGGTGGGGGCTGCCAGGTGGGTCTTGGTTGGGGCACATACAGGAGTCTGTCTATCTCCCCTCTTTTCACTTAAAAAAAGAAAAAGAAAAAGAAGATTTTCAACTTAAAATCACAAGTCAGAAAATAAATTAATTATACTTTTAAAATTAAGGTTACTAATAGGCCAAATTCTTTTAAACATTAAATGTTTAGAATATGTCTGGTCTCCTTCTTAACAGAATTCACTGTTTGATTCTCTTAAAAGTTTCCATATTTCATTCTGCCTCTTTTCAGTATTGAAAGATGCTTACCGGCCGAAGAAACCGGCCCTCCCTGTTCAGTGAGGCCAGGCCCCTTGGGCAGCCCGATTGGGGACACGGGGACATGGGGCCAGCTCCATGGTGCTTTCCCGAGCTCCTCCACTGGGCTGGTGGGCTTGCAGGCCACGTGGGGGGCGGGGAGTGAGCGCACAGTCTGCAGCCTCTGGCACATCTGGCTGCCTTTGTGCCTTAGTCTGAAAGTTAGTTCTCTTGTGAAGCCGTGTGTCCCCGGGGCTCACCGTGCTTGCCGTGTGCCCACTGCCGCCTGAGCCCCTGGCGTCACGACGTCCCCAGCCTGTGTAGGCACCGACTGTGCTCTCTGTCTCGGGCACGCATGGCTCTTCCTCACTTGCCGTTCACTCCCCAGGGCGTGACACACGGCCTCAGAAGCACAGACTTTGTGTTTCACAGGAATTAGTACTATTGACGTGACTGCTAGAGCAGCCTCCTGAACGCAGCTGAGGCCGGCCTTCTCCAGCTGTTGGGGGCAGATGCGTCATGGGCCCCCAGTTAAACGAGGAAGGATGGGACGGGGCCGCAGCAGCCGCCCAGCCACACTGCACAGAGGCGGACCCGGGTCACAGTGCACAGGCAGCCACACTCACCGCGGTGGGCGGCGACAGTGCCCTGTCCCTCGGCCAGCCTGGCCCCCACCCCGGTGGCCCTGCCCTTCCCTTCCGCTGTGGGGGAGCTGCCTGCTGACCTCCTGCCTCCTGGCTTCTGCTCAGCCCTCTTCACCCTTTTCCTTCTGCGGTTTTCCTGTATCCACGTGCAGCCTGCCGGGAGAGGGCCTGTTGGTCTTGCCTTGTCACGACCCGACCCGTGGGCAGAGCTGCCAGGCCTGGTCAGCTTCTGGCCGTGCTGTGCTGATGACATGCTGATGTCTGCCTCACCTTTGCCGGCTGTGGACTTCTCAGTCCTCAGCTGTACCCGCATGGCAAGTCCGCGTGCTGGAAGGCGTGGCACCCGCACTGAGGTGCTGTCTGCAGCCGCTTCCCCGAGGGTCCAGGATTCACCAACCCAGGGGAGGGTTTGCAGCCCACTGCTGCGTGCTCGTAACAGGCTGTGGCAGCGTTTGTGGCAGGAAAGCATTTAATGGAGAAGTGTGCGTGTAAGTGTAGGAGGAATAGACGTGTTACTTACACACTTACTGTGCGCTCATCTCCGTTCTCAGCATTGTGCACGCATGTTCTCATGGACTCCTTACCAGACCCTGTGAGGGGGAACAGCTGTTATCTACATTGTACAGATGAGAAAAAACCGGGCTTCAGTGAGATTAAGTCGTTTGTCGGCACAGCCTGTGCCCAGCTAAGTGTGCTCGCGTGCTTAAGGTGGGCTGTGCATCCAAACCCCTGGTCACCGCACCCGCATCCCTAGAGCTCACCCCAGAAAGAGTGTCCACCCACGTGCTCCCTGGGGTTAGCTTTGGGCCGACCCATAGAGTGTCAGGTTTCTCTGCATTGAACATTTATTTTGTGACTAGGAAAATTATCTGTGTAAGCCTGAATGGACTGCGATTATTAAATAGTTCATCTCAGCGCTGTCAGGCAAGGTACTGCGGCGCCCAGCCTGTCCTGAGTAGTGGCTGAACTTCAGAAATAGGTACATTTGTAGAACTTGAAACATGAGCAGTCACATCAAAGGGGCTAAAACCCTCCCTTCTGTAAACTAACTGGTCTCCATTTTAGCTGCTTGTCATTGAAATCCTGCTGCGGTGACCCTCCGAATTGGAGTGGGGGAGGCTTTCTCCCCGGGCCCGGCAGGGTCCATGGTAACAGTGCGTCTGTAGCTGGGCAGCAAAGGCCTGGGAGAGCCAGCCATGTGACTCTCTGTAACAAAAAGCAGAGCGCCCCTTTGTGTGGTGTTTGGAGCCATTCTTTCTCGCTGCTTCGGTGGGAAAGGTGAGACTGCCGGCTGACAGGGCAGAGGAGAGACGCTGGGTCTGAGGCCGTCTGCCCTCCGTTCCTCCGTTAGCTTTCCATCCCCCTCACCCCGTCTCCGCTCAGCCAAACCCAGAGGTTATTGCAGAGACACAGGACATCTGAATACTGAAACAGAGAATTCTGTGCGTCCCTTCAACTGCATTCTCTTCAAGGGTGACAGAGTTGGGTGTCTTTGCCTTCAGAGATGGTCATTGAGAGTGTGTGGCAAAACGCCATTCCTTGTGTCCACTGCTTTCTGTCTGGGCAGGCCCCGTGTCCACGGGACCATTTCTAGCATCTAAACTAGGCAGTGTTTTTAGGTAGCCTGGTGATTAACCTGTGATATAGGCCTAGCTTTAAAAAAAAAGAAAAAGAGCTTGTTCTCTGACTTGCTCACTTGTGTCCCCAATGTCATACTCCTCTGCTGCCGCCCTGCCTCTCGGCACTGTGGCCTCGCCATACAAACTCCCGTCTTAGCCCTTTCCCTTTCGTGATGCCTCCAGGCTTCCCTGGACCCTGATGCCCTGTCTCAAGTTGTGGATACGCTGTCTTCCATTAAATAAAAATTTTACAGCCTGTTTCACTTAAGTCACCTTCACTTAAGAAAGGGGTTTTTTGGGGTTTTTTTTTTGTATTTTTCCGAAGTTGGAAACGGGGAGGCAGTCAGACTCCCGCATGTGCCCGACCAGGATCCACCCGGCACGCCCACCAGGGGGCGATGCTCTGCCCATCTTGGGGCGTTGCTCTGCTACAATCAGAGCCATTCTAGAGCCTGAGGCAGAGGCCACAGAGCCATCCTCAGCGCCCGGGCAAACTTTGCTCCAGTGGAGCCTTGGCCTGTGGGAGGGGAAGAGAGAGACAGAGAGGAAGGAGAGGGGGAGGGGTGGAGAAGCAGATGGGCGCTTCTCCTGTGTGCCCTGGCCAGGAATCAAACCTGGGACTCCTGCATGCCAGGCCGACGCTCTACCACTGAGCCAACCGGCCAGGGCCAAGAAAGTTTTTTGACTGTCTGGATGCCTTAATACAGGACAGGGGACTGTGGTTGCCTCAAGAGTTCAAAGCTGCCTCAAAATGATCTCCCGCCTTACTAATCTTAGCCTACCGGGAACCCATTGTCACCCTCCTTGGTCTCCTTTGTATTTTCATCTAAGGATGTGGAATACGCCACAGTGAGCTTTGTTTTAAAAATCTGTGTCGTCTTATCCCGTTTCTGTGCTGTGGTCCCTGTTTCTGCAGATAAGTGGTTGAGCTCTTACAAGTATCACTGCAGCCAGGAGTCTGTCTCCACGGGGTGTCTCGGGAGTCTTGTCCTGTCTCTTGTTATACACAGTTGAATATTTTAAAAGTCTTGACTACTTGGGAATAATTTAAGGTACAATTTTATCAACTTTTTTTTTAGCTCTCTTTGAAATGGAGAAAAAAGTGATGGCTTTGTATGACTATGTTGTATTCTCATCTTTACAGTCTGAACAGTTGTGAATGGAAGGTGAGGATAAGGTAGCAACAGAATTTATTAGGGAAATAATGTGATTAAAAAAATCTAGAACTTTATGATATATTATTTTATGATTAATCTACTAAGACTATGTCCAGTCATTTCAACATGATAAAACAGGGAAGGAACGTTGCAGACTAGGGCCCCCCACCCCATCAGCCTGTCGGGCAGGGGCCGGCTGCGTCCGTGCTGGAGCTCTGACAGTGGGGAGAGCCTGCCCACTCTGCCCAGGCTCAGCTAGGAGGTGTCACGGGCAGTCAAGACCCAGTGTGGCTCGTACGTTTCCAGAGAAACTTGAAAGGTGGGTTGTCATGTGAGATCTCCCTACCTCCCAGTGCAGGCATCTAACTTAACAAAGTTTGTTAACCAACATAATGTACACATACAGATGAAAGGAAACAGCAACGAGAGTAAAAAAGACATAATGACAAACGACCAAGGGCCATGTTCCTAACCAGGTGGGCAAGCTGCCTCCCAGATTGTCACTTCACCTTGAACTGGAGACTGAGCGTCAACTTCTCGGAAGAACATAGTCTTGTTTCCTTAGTCTCCTAAACAAGTGTGAAAGCAGATAGAGGTTTCTGATCTTGGGAGTGTTTCAGTGTGAGTAGAAGTGTTAATGGGAGAAAATATGTCCAGATGTAAAGGACTGTAAATCAGAAGAGATCACAGAGCACCCCTGTTTGTTTGTTGAAAAGCAGGCTTTATATTTAGAACGCGTTCTCTGATGCCCATTATTTAACATGTAAGGACTTTTCAATCATATAAATAGGAACTAGTAGTAATAATGTACATGTGCGGCTATTTGTACCTGTAGATATATATTCAATATATTAAAGATAGGTACAAATATAGGACGTTCTTTCTAGATATTGGACTGTTCAGAATAAAAAGTTGGGCAGAAAAGAGCCATAAATACTTATTATGTGCCGAATATATTCAAGACTTTGAAGGGAAACTGAAGTACAGCAATATGGTGAACACCACTTTTCCTAAGATACGTTGTGTTTTTGTGAGTACTACCATGTCTTTATTTTTAGTTGGTAAGAAGACATATTTTTAGCTCCTTTAGTGACCACACTATAGAATGTAACTATTATCATGTCTTCTAATACATTATATGTAATAGTCTTATCTTGATGATTTAGTCTTTTTAAATATTTAATGGCCCTGGCCAGTTTGCTCAGTGGTAGAGCATCAGCCTGGTGTGTGGATGTCCTGGGTTGAATTCCTGGTCAGGGCACACAGGAAAAGTGACCATCTGCTTCTCCACTCTTCCCTCTTCCCTCTTCCCTCTTCTCTTCTCTTCTCTTCTTTCTCTCTCTCTCCCTCCCTCCTTCCCTCCCTCTCTCTCCTCCTCCTCCTCCTCCTCCTCCTCCTCCTCCTCCTCCTCCCACAGCTGTGTCTCTAGCAGGTTGGCCAAGTTGGCCCTGGGCACCAAGGATGGCTCCATGGGCTTGTCTCAGGCACTAAAATAGGTCAGTTGCCAAGCAACAGAGCAGCAGCTCCAGATGGGCACAGCATTGCCTGATAGGAGGCTTGCTGGTTAGATCCCAGTTGGGGCACATGCAGAAGGCTCTCTCTCTGTCTTCCTGCCTCTTACATGATAAAAAATAAATAAAAATTTAAAAAAATAACAATTTAATGGGAGATGTAATTTAAAATCTCAGGAAAGCCTTTGTTCACTTAACATGGACATATATTTCTGTGTGTAGAAGCATCTTTATTCTGCTCTCCTAGAAAAAGCATATACACAAAAATATAACAAAAGAAGGCAAGAGCTTTCCTTAGGAAAACAAATAATTTTGACTTGAACAGAGTCAAGTATGAAATGGACAGAGAAAACACACAGGCGTTGGAGTGGAAGCTGGTGAGAGGCCATGTTTGGTCAGAGGACAGAACGCGTCCCGCAGGTCCTTGGCAGAGACCCGCACGCAGTCCGTGTCACACCTCCTGTTTCTGGCAGCCAGGACCTGAGACCCTGCCGTTCCTCTCGGTTACAATGCAGGGATGAAAGGGGACCTTGGCAAAGATACCGCCTCCTGCGCAGGAACTGGATAATCCCTGCACTCAGCTGTTGCCTTGTGTCCACGTGGCCCGGAGTGTGATCCAGCTCTGGCCACGGGAGGGAGGGGGCGTGTCTGTGCCCGGCCATTACACAACGGTGAGCCGTAAGCGGCTGCTCCTGGGTCATCTCCAGAGTTCGCCTAGGTTACTTCTAGAGTCTCCTTGAAAATGAGAATTTTTAGTGAAGGTCATTTTGGCTTTTACCAAAATAAAACTCTTGGTTTTATGAAAAGTGGTATTTAAAATGTTATTATGTATTTGTGTCTGTGGGCATTTTCTAGTGGTTTGGATACATAGGTGCTTTTGACTAAGAATTTCCTCTTGATGCTGTTAGTGTGGCCAGTTTGAATACCCGATTAAGTGGGTGACTACTATAGCTTGCCATTTTTATGATTATAAGAGCAACGTGTTCTTGGCAGAATGAGAGCACAAAGATGATGGTTTATTGCCATAATTCCATGCTAGACCCCCCAAAAAACTTTTTTTTTCCTTAAGGTTTTATTTTTTGGCTTAGGGGATTTATACACACACACACACACACACACACGCATACACAGAGAGAGAGACAGAAAGGCACAGGGGTTGGAGCAGAAAGCATCAACTTGTAGCTGCTTCTCGTGTGCGCTTGACCTTGACCGGGCAAGCAGGGGTGGGGGGGCTCCAACCAGCGACCTCAGCCCTCCAGGTCGACGCCTTATCCATTGCGCCACCACTGGTCAGGCCCTCCCAACTTCTTAATCATGAAAATTTTCAAACCTATAATGACTGTTTTTCAATAGTAGACAAACCCTACACTGTCTTGTAGATGCATCTGTTGACTTGCTTGCATATTGCTTTACCTCTATGTCCATACCTCTTTTCACCGTGCTGTTTGAAAATAAGTTGTAGATTTCATGACATATTACTTCTAAATGACGTTTTAGCATGCAACTCTTTAGAACAAGGCCAGTCCCCTAGGAACCCCTACCATTGTCACAAGAGAATTCATAATTCCGTAACACGATCTAACACCCACTCTATTCGTGTATCCCCAGCTATCATGAAATGTGTTAGAGCTGTTTGTTTTCTCGCCTTGATGCAATCTAGGTGCACACACTATAGTTAGTTGTGTTTCTTTTCAAGCTTCTTTCTTGTCATAAAACCATAATTCCAGCCTTCCCCACCCGCCCACGACACCGACTCTCTGAGAGAGTCCCGGGCGCATTTGTCTCATAGAACAGCTCACAGTGTGGGTGGGTGTGGCTGTCTTCTTGGTGTCCTTCGGTGTGTGTCCTTGTCCCCCATACGTCCAGCCGCTGAGTCTGAGGCAGTGCTCTCCGGTAGACCTCTCCGAGGTGATGGAAGTTCTCTCTCTGCACCGTGCACTATAGTGGCCACTAGCCATAAGTGACTAAATCAGTTAAAATCAAACAAAATTTAAGTTTAGTTCCTCAGTCCCTCTGGCCACATACTAAGTGCTCATTATCTGCGTGTGGACGACGACCGTACTGAACAGCACCGGTCGGAGACGTGATTGGATTTGGGGTGGGCAGAGTGGACAGGTTGCTGCTGAGGCGACGCCCGCGAGTCCTGCTTCCCGTCGGGAGGCACGTGTCCAGTTGCCTTGCCATTGCTGATAGCATATTTGATCGGCAGCAACGGGCAGATCTTTCCATTGTGGAAGCACGTCTCTCTGTGCAGCAAAACTGGTCATTTATTGAGCAGTTTTTCCACATTGTATGAATGTCCTGTCTCCTAGCAATCTTTCAACTAATAGTTGAGCATCTGCTGATGGTCTTTACAAAATCAGATACAGTGTTACACTGGAGACGGCAGAACAGATACAGTGTTACACTGGAGACGGCAGAACAGTGACTTTTCTTTTTTAGCTGAAGTTCTGTAAAGGAAAGCTCTCTTCTTCCTTCCCGCTTCCTCACCCTCCCTTTTTCTTATTTTAAATACCGCTCTGGACTTACAGCGTTTTGAAAAATTGATTTTAGAGAGGGGGTTGGAGAGAGAGTGAGAAGCATCAGCTCATAGTTGCTTTGCTTTAGTTGTTCATTGATTGCTTCTCATACATGCCTTGACCAGTGGGCTCCAGACAAGCCAGGGACCCCTTGCTCAAGCCAGGGACCCAGCACTCAAGCTGGTGAGCCTGCCCTCAAGGTGGCCACCTCTGGGTTTCAAACCTGGGACCTCAGCATCCCAGGTCAACGCTCCATCTACTGCACTACCACAGGTCAGGCTCTTAGTTTGTACTTTAGCCCAGTGTCTTCATTTCTAAGTGTCTGTAGACAGACGCTCGTTCATGGGCATGAGGAGACATACGAGAGGTTCGTCGCAGCTTTCTGTGTAATAGCAAAGATTGGAAACACTCATAGTGTCCATCAGGCGAACGATTGCTTCAGTTATGGCGCATTTGTACCATCTGTTGTCATCCAGCAGTTTAAAAATAATAAAGGAAATCTATTGACTCCAACATGGAGAGTCCTCTAACACAGTGGTCCCCAACCCCTGGGCTGCTGACTGGTACTGGTCCATGGGCCATTTGGTACCGGTCCGCAGAGAAGGAATAAATAACTTACATTATTTCAGTTTTATTTATATTTAAGTCTGGACGATGTTTTATTTTTAAAAAATGACCAGATTCCCTCTGTTACATCCATCTAAGACTCCTGATGCTTGTCTCGGTCACGTGATACATTTATTCATCCCACCCTAAAGGCCAGTCCGTGAAAATATTTTCTGACATTAAACCAGTCCGTGGCCCAAAAAAGGTTGGGGACCACTGCTCTAACACATGTAGTTAAATGAAATGGCAACTGTTATCAATTTATATAAAATAACGTGTCCTAAAACATATTTTTATATGTTCCTATGTGTGTGTTAGTGTCTAGAATGGAGTCTGGAAAGAAAACCACTAAATGATTAGAGTGATTACCTCTCCGGAGGGAAGTGGGACTAGAAGGAAGCCCATGGGAAATGTCGCTTTCTCTAAATGTTCTTGTTTTATAACCCCATGATTTTTCCCAGATTCTGCCAGAAATGTGAAGCCATCAAGCAGTTGTAAAAGTCTGTATTTAAAGTATTTAGCAGTATAGCTTCAGCCCCCAAGGAATTCTAAAGAGATGTGTCTGTGCTCAGAAAGGTTACATTTAGGACTGGCAGCTCTGTTCTGTGTTCCCCTTTCCTGGGTCAGGGACGCAGAAGGGTGGCCAGCTCTGCGCAGGTGGAACAGCTTCCATTAGGTTTTCGTTTCTGCTTTTGATGCAAACTTATTTTTAGCTTTGAAATCTGCCCTTGCTGTAATTTGAATTTTTATTTTTAATTTAAATTAAAATGACTGGTAAAGATAAGGTAGTTGGGAAAGGGATGGTTCAGGTGGAGATCATTGAGACGGTTTCCTGTGTTTCTGGATGACCAGATTAATGTTTATAAAGGAGTGTGAGCAGAAGTAATCTTATGAAGAATCATCAGGATTTTGCTGTTGGATTTGTTTATATGAGTTCTTTTGTTAGTGATGCAGCCAGTTACAAATTTAGAAACTGAGTCAGTTATTTATTGCTGCCTAACAAAGCCTGAGTCATGAATAATCATGTTGTTTCGTTGTTTCTGTGAGACATGAATTCAGACGAGGAACAGTAGGGATGGCTTGTCCATTCTGTGATGTCTGGGATTCAGCTGGAAGAATCAAAGGCTGGAAGCAGAATGCTGTGGGAAAAAATCCCGAACAACTTTTTCAGCAGGCTTCCAGGTTCCTGTTCCTGACTTTCTCGTGTGTCTGCTGTGTCTTTGCTGATTGCTCCCTGAAGGTTGAATGTCCTGGAGTTCAGTCTTGTCTTTTCTTGTGTCTCTTCTACTCCTTGGTGAGCTCATCCAATTGTAAGGCTTTAAATACAGTGGGCGGGGGTGGGGGTTACTGACTGGGTAGGTAGACGGGTGGGTGGATGGGTGACCCATCCCGCCATCCCTGGCCACAGCTCCTCTCAGCCTGCCTGCTTGGTATTTCCATTTGGATGTCCAGCAGGTTTCTGAACCTTAGCATACATGAAACTAAACCTGGGACTCCACTGTCCTCCAAACCTTGTCCTTGGGCGGTCTCCCCATCTGGGTGAATGGCAGCTCCAGCCTTTCAGTTGTTTAACCCCCAAAACTAGGAGTTACCCCAAATTTCTTTTTCCTCATACCCAATATCTAGTTGACCAGTCCATCTCATTGGCTCTACCTTCAGAACCCATATATCCAGAATCTGACCACTTGTCACCATCTGTGCCACCACCACCTCGGTCCAGGTCACCATCACCTCCTACCTTGATTCTTCTGCCCACCCCACCTCCTGCACTCTCACCCCTTCTGTCTGCTTTCGGCACTGCAGGCAAAATGGTCCTGCTGAAAGAAACCAGGTTAGGTCACATTACTTAAGGCTTCCTCAGCTGGAGCCCTTAGAGTGGCCGTCATCCGGCTCCCTGTGGCCTTTCCTCTCCCACTGCTCTCTGTCCACTGTGCTCCACCCGCACTGGCAGCCCCTGCTGCCCCCTGCTGCCCCGCCCCACCTCAGGCCTGTGCCCGGGCTCTCCCTTCTGCTGCAGTCACCGTGATGTTGACAGAGGCTTGGACGTGGGAGCAGGAGGAGACAGCATCCTGTGGGGCTCCTAGCATTCGTATAGTAATCTTGTCTTGGCGAAGAAATGCCGTGGTATCGGGGGTGGGAAGTTTCCAGAAGAGACAGACTGTGTCTATACTGTAAGTAGCAGGTGCATTTACGTCTGAACCAGATGAAACTCCTTTCTCATCCGTCTACCTGCCATTCTTGCCCAGTTAGATCTCTGAGCAGTCCTTTCTTGCAGATGAGGTGACAGTTGTTAAAAGATCCCTTGAATGCCACTGATATGTCATTCCATTTAGCTTGATTTTTGTTCCTTTTTACTCCCTTCTGGGGGTGAGGAGTGACATGGGGATGTCACTGGGCAGTCTGGGGCGCCGTTGGGATGGCCCGTGCTGTCAGCTGCAGGACTTAGAGCTGCACGTCCAGACCCTGGATGGATACGGTTCTGGTTTGGAGTAGACCACGGAAACGCTCAGAAGGGCTCAGCTCGTGCAGTGGGGTTGAGCAGGGAGAGGGAGGTGGCTGGAGAAGGGGAGAGGGTCGTGTCCCACCAGGAGCTCTCCCGACACTCCGTCACGGAGACTCGCGGGAAGAAGGGGAGAGGATCGTGTCCCACCAGGAGCTCTCCCGACACTCCGTCACGGAGACTCGCGGGAAGAAGGGGAGAGGGTCGTGTCCCACCAGGAGCTCTCCCGACACTCCGTCACGGAGACTCGCGGGAAGAAGGGGAGAGGATCGTGTCCCACCAGGAGCTCTCCCGACACTCCGTCACGGAGACTCGCGGGAAGAAGGGGAGAGGGTCGTGTCCCACCAGGAGCTCTCCCGACACTCCGTCACGGAGACTCGCGGGAAGAAGGGGAGAGGGTCGTGTCCCACCAGGAGCTCTCCCGACACTCCGTCACGGAGACTCGCGGGAGTGGCACGACAGGCCATCAGCTATTTATAGCTGTGTGACCAGCACAGTTTTGGGTGCAAAACTGAATGAGGACGTCACTGAGAAGACCCCTGGACGTGAGACATCCTGAGGGAGGCGCCTGTCTATAGAGGGAGTGTAATCTTAAGTGGGATTTATTTTTATAGAGTCACAGAAACACATTGTTGAAAGGACATCAGGAGGTTATCTGGTTTAAGTCTGCACTTTTGGCCAAACAGAGCTAAATGTTGACATCATTTAAGCCTTCACTTTTTTTCTTTTGAATATATATTTATAAAAGATACTAACTCTTTCCCTGACCAGTGACGGCACAGTGGATGGAGCCCTAATCTGGAGCACTAAGATCTCTGGCTCAAAACCAGAGGTTGCCAGCTTGACCCCGAGGTTGCCGACTGCAGCATGGGGTCACTGGTTTGATCCCTGGTCAAGGCACACACCAGAAGCAATCAGTGTGCAACTAAGTGGAGCAATGAGTTGAAGTTTCTCTCTCTGTCTCAAAAAAAAAAAAAAAAAGAAAAGAAAAAGATACTCTTCTATGTTATCTAAATTACTAATTTTCTTTAATTTTTTGAAAACTGCCTTTAATGCCATTTCACAGTAAGGTAACTGCACATCTTCAGAATGGCTAAAAGAACATTCAGCAGCAGACTGAGTAGGAAATGTAATTGTAGTTTCCTGTTGTTTTCAAATAAACGGCTATCTCTGCTGAGTGAATGGAATATATGCAATATTAAACGTTTTAGAAAGAGCAAGGTCACCTTTACAGTGATAGGTGGCAAAATTGAATTTTTTTTTGTCATTTCAAACCGAAATTGCCAGTTCTGTCTTTAAATGAAAAGCTAGATAGTTGTTAGGAACACGAGGGCCTGTCAGGTAGAGAACAGAATCACTGAACACCATCGGACCTTCTTCACTTGAGCGATTGCTGCCTTTTCTCCTCCTTTTTAAAAATGAAATTGTAGTCATTTAATAAATAAATAAATAAATAAATGTAACCCAGACAACATACTGGAGTTGGTTAGAAATAGTTTTTGATATATTTCAGTGATCATTGATTCACATGTATGTACATCTTATTGTCACAATGAGAAAAGGTTTAGAGAGGATATATATATATCTCCAGAGAGAGGGACAGATAGGGACAGACAGACAGTAAGGGAGAGAGATGAGAATCACCAATTATTGGTTGTGGCACCTTAGTTGTTCATTGATTGCTTTCTCATATGTGCCTTGACCAGGGCGCGGGGGACTACAGCAGAGCAAATGACCTTGGGCTTCAAGCCAGCAACCTTTGGGCTCAAGCCAGTGACCATGGGGTCATGTCTATGATCCCTCGCTCAAGTCAGCAAGCCTGCGCTCAAGCTGGTGAGTCCATGCTCAACCCGGATGAGCCACACTTAAGCTGGTGACCTCAGTTTCAAACCTGGGTCCTCTGCGTCCCAGTGCGATGTTCTTTCTACTGAGGAACCACCTGGTCAGGCAGACAGTATATATACTTTTTAAGGGAATAAATGTGTTTATGTTCCTTTGAATTTTATGAAAGTATGCTTTAAACACAGGGGAAAATAAGTATTCAGTATCTGTTCATTAAACCGAAGAATAGCCTGACCAGGCGGTGGCCCAGAGAGCGTCGGACTGGGACACAGAGGACTCAGGTTCAAGACCCTAAGGTCGCCAGCTTGAGTGTGGGCTCATCGAGTTTGAGCAAGGCTCACCAGTTTGAGCCCAAGGTCGCTGGCTCGAGCAAGGGGTCATTCGGTCTGCTGTAGCCCCCCAGTCAAGGCACATATGAGAAATCAATCAATGGGCAACTAAGGAACCGCAACAAAGAATTGATGTTTCTCATCTCTCTCCCTTCTTATCTATCTGTCCCTGTCTGACTCTCTCTGTCTCTGCCACAAAATAAAAAAACAAAACAAAAAAAACCCGGAAGAATAAACATGTATATTCTGCCTCCACGGGTAAAGACACCTGAAAAATCATTTTTTAAAAGTGAGAGGCAGGGAGGCAGAGACAGACCCCTGCATGCGCCTCGACAGGGATCCCCCAGCAAGTCCCCTCCAGGGCTATGCTCTGTCCATTGGGGCTGCTGCTCTGTTGCACAGCAACCGAGCTATTTCAGTGCCTGAGGTGAGGCTATGAAATCATCCTCAGCACTTGGGCCAAATTGCTCAAACCCTTTGAGCCATAGCAGGGGTGAGAGAGATAGAGAGAAATAGAGAGAGAAGGGGGAGGGATGGAGAAGCAGATCTTTGCTTCTCCTGTGTGCCCTGACGGGGAATTGAACCCAGGACTTCCAAACACCGAGTGGACACTCTACCACTGAGCAAATTGACCAGGGCCCTGACAAATCTTAATTACACCACAAAGTCTAGGGAGTTAGGTAAAAAAGTAAAGGCATTTGGGGATTTCTCAAGTTCCAGATGATCAGACATAAAATATCAGTCATCAGCTAAATAATGATGATAGCAAACATTTATGTTTTTATATCTGATTCTTTTTTTTTTTTTAATTTTTTTTTTACTTTATTTATTCATTTTTAGAGAGGAGAGAGAGACAGAGAGAGGGAGAGAGAGACAGAGAGAGAGAAGTGGGGAGGAGCTGGAAGCATCAACTCCCATATGTGCCTTGACCAGGCAAGCCCAGGGTTTCGAACCGGCGACCTCAGCATTTCCAGGTCGACGCTTTATCCACTGCGCCACCACAGGCCAGGCTTATGTTTTTATAAATTAGATACTATAAACACTATACATATATTAAGTCAATATCAAATTTCCTCTGCACTAGCCAATAAATGAGCCCTCTTCAGCCATTATAAATCATTAGATTATGTCTGTTCTTATTTTATGGTTGCAGACAAATAACTGGAAATAGAACGCATCAGTGTGGGTTCCTACTCTAGATTTGGCAACTACTAAAAACAGTTTTCAGGACTACATTATAGGCTAATGGAAGATCTACAGAGGCTTATTTTAAACTGCTTATTAGGCATTAATAAACCCCAAAGAATCCTCAGTCTCTGCAATATCGTCATAGGTTATCACTTTTACACATTATAAGCATTAAATTAATATGAACTAATCTAAAAAACATTTTAAGAAGCATCCAGTTGCCTTGGTTCAGTGGATAAAGCATTTGCCCAGCGTTTGGATATCCCAGGTTCGATACCTGGTCAGGACACACAGGAGAAGTGCCCATCTGCTTCTCCACCACCACTTCTCTCTTCCCCTCCTGCAGCCATGGCTAGATTGGTTTGAGCACGGCCCCAGGCACTGAGGATAGCTCCTTTGGAGTGCATCAGCTTCACGTGCTCAGAATAGCTCAGTTCTTGAGCATGGTTCCCAGATGAGGTTGCCAGGTGGATTCTGGTTGGAGTGCAAAAGAAAAAAAAAAGAAGCAGCATTCAGTCTCCTAGAGGCTTCTTTGATGAAAGTCAACGTGGTCTTCAGCTAGGATGAATTGTGGAGATCATCCAAGCCCTTCTCAATATCTTTCAGAGGTGTGAGTACTTAGAGACTTTTCTTAGAAAGTTTTGGGAGAGAGAGCACCTCACTACTATCTATTCGAAACATTTGGTTTTAGCTTCTCTTCCTCTTCTTCCACCTCCGTTGTCAGAATTTGAAGTTCGTTTTGGGCTCTGAATGTTCCCAGTCACTGACGCGGCCCCTCTGTTCTGTTTTCCTGCAGCCATGCCAGACGGTGTGAGCTCTGTCTGTATTGTGCCTTTCCGTTTTGTGTAGACAACACGTTAGTTAGATCTTTCAGCTTTCTGGGAGGGACTTTTAGGGTCTCACACAGTTGTAGCATTCTTTTCGCTGAGATGATATGAAATTGGTTTGTTTCCTCTATCACTATTACAAAAATTGCTATTTTGTCTCCATTGTGGTTTGCAGGTGCTCTCTGCTGCTCTTCGGGAGACGCGTGCTGTCTTGACCTGTTTCAGACTCTGGGCTTTGTCCTGTCCGCTCTCTTCAGAAGACAGATGCTTTGCATATTTTAATTTTATTTTTAAACTGTGTTTCTAGTCTCTTTTTCTAATAACCACTTCCTCATCAGCAGTGTTGTTGTTTTTAAGTAAATAACAGCTTTTAAAATTCTTTTTATAGAAAGACACATCGATTTGTTATTCTTCTTATTTGTGCATTCACTAGTTGATTCTTGTGTGTGCCCTGACCAGGGATCAACCCCATAATCTTGGTGTGTCAGGACAACACTAACCAACTGAGCTGCTCGGCCAGGCAGGGTCTCTCATCATGTTTTTCTATTTGGATTCCTTTTCCACTGTAGAGACCTTTACTTGGAAGCATTTTCTTTGCTAGACATTTTGATCTAAACAGAACAATTATAACAGTGCTTCAAAAACATCTCTTGACAAGTGACTGCTCCAGAGAGCAATGCTGCTGGCAACTGGGAGCCCGCTCCGAGCAGCTCCTGGCCGCACAGTGGAAAGCAGAGGGACAGATGTCCTCCCCATTCCTTCCCCCACCCCCTTTTTACTTTAGAAAGAAAGGAAGGAAGAGAGAAACAGCAGTTGCTTGTTCCATTTACTTACACATTTACTGGTTGGTTCTGGCATGAGCCCTGACCCAGGTCCTCGCAACCTTGGTGTGTCAGGACAATGCTCTAACCAACTGAGATACCTGGCCAGGGCCCCCTCATTTTTAACGCTGGTCCTTCATGCTTATTTTTCAGATTCTCAGGTGATCTAGCAGGCAAATTTATTTAAGACCCCCTTCAGTAATTGCTCATTCAAAAGTCATCTAAGTTTCCATTTATAGAAGCTTGCCTGACCCCCGAAAGGTGTCCTCTAATTTATTCTCTCAGCAGCAGAGATGAGGGAGGGCATTAATACATTTGGTAGGTACACATGCTTTGGAATAAGACACCTGGTTCCATGGATGTCCTGAGTTAGATTCCCGGCCAGGGCACACAGGAGAAGTGAACATCTGCTTCTCCACCCCTCCCCCTCCCTCCCTCCCTTCCTGTCTCTCTCCCTTCTTTCCACACCTCAAAATAAATGAATGAATAAAAGTGATTGGCTATTTCACACATTTTAGAAATCACATTTGTGCACAGCGCATGGTTCAAAACGAAATAGGACTCAAAGACGTAGAGGGAAAAGCAGCATTCCTAGGGGACACAGTAGTTACTGTCTGTTTTCTGCCTTACACTTTCATGGTCTCACTGAAGGTTTTGCTAAATATAGTTTTAATTGAAAATCGCTTTCCCTTAAAATTACAAGTATTATTTTCAGTGTTGTGAATAATAAGCCTAATATTAGTTTGGATCTTATTCCTCTAGAGATAACCTGATAGTTTTCCTTCTTTTTATCCGTGGGGTCTTGAAATTTGTCATTTGTCTATAATTTTTATTGATTAGATATTAGGGGACCCCCCTCCCCCATTGAACCTTTGCTTTTGCTTTTTTTCCACTATATTTTCTATCTTGTTTTATGTTATGTTTTAGGAAGTTTTATCTATCTTCTGACTCTTCTAGTGAATGTTTTATTTTAGCAATCACTTAGAAGTTCTGAGATACCAGTTTTATTCTTGGTTGCTTTGTTTGTTTGTTTCTGAATAGTCTCATTAACGTTGACTTCTCGGTGGTGCTTTTTTATTATTTATTTATTTAATTTATTGTGTTTGCATAGATTCTAGTCTTGGCTGCTCTTATATTTTTGTTCTTTTTTAGGATGCCATAGCTTCTCAAATTCCTTTATGAGTAAGAACTAATTTTCCCCAAGTTTTCTTCTGCTCTCTTGACTTTTTTACCAGAGCTGTTTTCATTTGCATGTTCGGTCTTTCTGTCCTTGTGGTGCCTGGCTCGGCTGTCAGGTTGTCCGTGGTTGCCCGGTCACAGCTGTGAGTGACGTGAGTGATGGAGGCCAGGTAGAGTGACCGGAAGGGGGTGAAGCTGTATGCCTGGGCCTTGTGGAAGCATGCCGCAGTCGGGGACTTGCTTCTGGGATGTCTGTAGCTCTGCAGGATACAGTACAGCCCAGTTTCTCTGTTCTTCTGCTTCAGTTAGAGCCCTCAGAGTTGGCTGGGCGGTGGTGGCTGGAGCCAGGGCGCTCTGTGGTGGGTAGCCCTGTGGGATCAGGGGCCTCTCACTTCCACCCGTGTCCTGCCGTAGCCTTTCCTGGGGCCTGGCCTCTGGGACCTGGCCCCTGGGACCTGGCCCCGAGGACCTGTCCGAGCCCGGAGCTGAGCTGCCTCTTCTGCTGGTCTTCCTCCCTGTGCTTGCTCCCGGAGCGTCTGAAACTGCCTTCTTCCCACGGCCTCTCTCCAGTCTGCTTCCTCTGTTCCCTTCTGACGGACTCTCAGGAAGAAGAGGGGGTCATATGCTTAATCAACTACAATTTGTAGTTAATCTTTTTTTATATTTAGAATTCTATCTTTCCTCTCTTCCTTTGACTCTGAAGTAGTGCTCTAAATAGCTTTGTTTCTGTAAGCCAGCGATTTTCAGCCTTTTTCATTTCCTGGCACACATTAACTACTGAAATGCTGTGGCATACCAAGAAATACATTTTTTGCCAATCTGGCAAAAGACATTAGGTGTAATTTTGATTCATTCACACTAGACAGCTATTGTTGTATTGTCTGTTGTCATTTCTTCTTAGGTGGGGCCTTTTCATTTATTTTTATTATGAAAATTATCAAACATAACAAAAGTAAAAGAACTCTACAGTGGACATCCTATGCCCACAGCTTGAATTCTGCCATTAACGTTTTACTACACCTTTTTATGATAACAAATCTATTTTTTATCCATCTATTTGTCAGTTTTTACTTTTTGGACACAATTCAAAGTATATTGCAAATGCTTTTTTCTGAGTACTTTGGCATAACTTATTACCTAGACTTGAATAATTTTCTCTTGGTGAAATATCTATAGATATAATTATATCTATAGATATAATGAAGAGTACCAATCTTGAGTTTTGACAAATATTACACCCTCATAACCCAAACCCCTATTAAGATAAAGGTTATTCTGTTTTCCCAGATGTTCTATTAGGATATTTCCATTACAGTTATAACATATAGTATGTTATATTATAATACAATATATAACACATTATACATTATGTAATAGTTGATAATATAACATAATATGAAATTAAATTAGCTTTACCCTAACCCACATACAGAGTACTAATTTGAATAATAGCTCCCGTTGACATTTTGTTATTTGACAGTCTAAGGGAAAGAGCTCAGTGCCCTGACTCGTCAGGTAGTGCATATTTAAAATCCTTATGGCCCACCAGTGTGCCTGCCACGGCATGCTGAGTGAAAACCACTGCTCAGAGCTAATCATCTAAGATGCTTCTTGCTTTCAATAGATACATTCTAAGCAAGTCACGTTTTTGTAGATTCAGTCATCTTTAGGTATGATTTCTCTCCAATACTAGCAGCTTTTTACAAGCATCCCTCTTTAGTCAAATAATTGATATATAGTATTTATTATTCTTATGTTAAATTTACTAGAAGAACCTAATTTAAAGATTAGCTTTTACTGCAAATAACTACTCCTAAATTACTATTCAGCCCTTTTTTACGAAGTTTATCTGTCTACATTATCAGACACAATTGAATGTTACCCATGGATGAATAGTTAATTCAGTGGCTTAGTGCAGAGATTAGAATCTGCCCTCTTAGAGAATCTAGTTCTGTACTTGAGCTGAGCTGTGTTGGAACCCTGACTAGAGACGGAATTACTGGGACAGGAGCCAAGTGCTTTCTGCTAAGTGAATTGAGTCCAGATGACTCTTCCGAACAGTTGTATTGCTTTCCCACCCAGCTCCACATTCCCGGAAAGGGTTTTTAGTTTTAGGAAGTAGACGCACAACTTCCTTTTCCACTGACTCCAATACAATTCACCGTGGTTTCAGCAGATACTAAGTGCAACTCCTGCCTCTAGAGACACCACAGTCTTTAAACTGCCAGCAGCCGCTGGACCCAGGAAGTCTGACTTACCCGGCTGAGGTCCCACTAAACAGACTCCTCTTAATTCATTGAGCTTGCCAGCTACCGAGCACAGAGCTTGTTTGCTACACAGGAAGTGCATTTAAGGACTCAGATTCTAACTCATCTTAAAGGGACCCCACGTGGCTCAGTGAAAAGCTGAGTTTCCAGGTTAAATCACAATAAATGTAACTTGAGTTCGCTTAAACTTTCAAATAAAACTCACACATGTTCTTTTCAAACATAATAATACTAAGTTACTAGGAATGACGGGCTGGAGAAAGGTATACCAGGCAAACACTGACCAGAAGAAAACTGGGATCATTGTAGCGTCTGACAAAATAGAATGTGGGTGGAAAATACTTAAAGGGACAAGGTGTGCATTTCATACTATTGATAAAAGGAACAGTCTACCAGGACATACAGCAGTCGTGAGTGTATGTACATCTAGCAAACTCTTACCTGCATTAAGCAAAATTGACAGAGTTTTGGGGGAAAGCTGACAAATGTTTAGCTATATTGAAGACTTTAAAACGTCTAATTTAGAAACATAGAGTGGCCAACAGTAAGAAAAATAGGATGAATACCATTAACAGGGTTGATCAGGTAGTTATGTTGAGAGAGAACCTTGCATCCAACAATGAATATGTCATTTTCTCAAGCACACATGGAAGAATGATAAAAACTAACTGCATATCAAGACACAAAAGAAATATTCAAGACCCCAGAGTGTCCGTAACACAGACTATATGTACGTACCCTGACACCGTACAAATTAGAAATCCTCAGTAGAGCCAGCTTGACAGAGAGAAACATATTTGGAAACAGAAGAAATGTTCTAAATAATCCGTGAGTTAAAGCACAAATCACAACAAAAATTAGTAAGTAAATAGAGGTAATTATGAAAGCACTCTACATCGTAACTTACAGGATGCTGCTCATTCAGTCCTTTGAGCCTTAAAGGCTTTTATTAGAAAGCAAAATAGACATTAAATAAACTAAGCAGTCAGTTCAAGAAGCCAGAAAAAGCAGTTGAGTATACTAAAAAAAAGTAAAAGGATGGAAATAACAAGGAAAATGGCAAAAAATAATAGTGAAAAATAGAAATGATCGACAAGACCAAAAGTAGGTTATTTTTACAATATTTGTCTAAGAGATGAACCTCTCCCAGGACCGATAGAGGAAACTTTTAAGAGAAAAGGCAACAAATAAATAAGAAACAAAAAAGGAATAGCCACAGATAGAAACTTTGAAATTAAGAAAATGCTATGAAGCCTGACCTGTGGTGGCGCAGTGAATCAAGCATTGATCTGGAATGCTGAGGTCGCCAGTTCAAAACCCTGGGCTTGCCCGGTCAAGGCACATATGGGAGTTGATGCTTCCTGCTCCAACCCCCTTCTCTCTCTCTCACTCTCTCTCTCTGTCTCTCTTCTCTAAAATGAATAAATAAAAGTAATTAAAGACATACGTGACTCACAAGTCTCACTTCCACCTCCCAGCTTTGTGCTGAGTAGACAACACGAATCTCTCGATGATTGACTTCACTCTATTCCCACCATTTCCCCATTAAAAAAAAAGAAAATACTATGAAGAGCTACAAAAACTTTTTTGAAAAACTTTGATAAAAGTTTTCTGAGAAAACAACCTACCCAAATTTACTTAAGAAAAATTAGAAAACCTGTATATTGATAATTAATTCTTAGGGAAATTAAGTGGCAGTCAGCCTTTACCCACAAAAAAATGCCAAGATCAGACTAGATGAATTTTATTAAAATTTCTAAAAATATATATTCTTACCTTAATGAACTAGGCTAGAGAAAGGTTACTCCACACCTCTTGTAAGGCTGGTATAATCTTGATTAATGATCAGCAAACTTTCTCTGTAAAGGATCAGGCAATAAATATTTTAGATTTTAGAAGTCATAGTGTATATGTCACAAACACTCAACTCTGCTATTGTAGTGTGAATGCAGCCATAGATAATACTTAGTAAGTGAGCATGGCAGTGTCTCAATAAATCTTTATTTACAAAGCAGAGTGGTAAGACAGATTTGGCCCTTTGGGCCACAGTTTGCTGACCCTTCATCTTGACTTGATAATAAAGAGTAGAAAAAACCCCAATAAATTGTCTCTTATGAACATGGGTGCAAAAATTCCAAGTAAAATAACAGAATTTAAAACTTTCTCAAAATGTCACCAGCTGGTGACACAGGTACAAGGATAATTCAATCTGAGAAAATGTGTTTATGCAATTTATATTATAAAGACTAAAATAGCCCTGGCCGGTTGGCTCAGTGGTAGAGCGTCAGCCTGGCGTGCGGGGGACCTGGGTTCGATTCCCGGCCAGGGCACATAGGAGAAGCGCCCATTTGCTTCTCCACCCCCCCCTTCCTCTCTGTCTCTCTCTTCCCCTCCCGCAGCCAAGGCTCCATTGGAGCAAAGATGGCCCGGGCACTGAGGATGGCTCCTTGGCCTCTGCCCCAGGCGCTAGAGTGGCTCTAGTCGCGGCAGAGCGACGCCCCGGAGGGGCAGAGCATCGCCCCCTGGTGGGCAGAGCGTTGCCCCTGGTGGGCGTGCCGGGTGGATCCTGGTCGGGTGCATGCGGGAGTCTGTCTGACCGTCTCTCCCCCTTTCCAGCTTCAGAAAAATACAAAAAAAAAAAAAAAAAGACTAAAATAGAAAAATTATCTCAGTGAATGAAGAAAAATTACTTATCAAAATTCAATACCTGTTTATTTATTTATTTTGGTATTTTTCTGAAGTTGGAAACGGGGAGGCAGTCAGACAGACTCTTGCACCCGTTTATTTTTAAAACTATAAGCAAAGTGAAAAATAAAGGAAATTTCTGAGGTGTCTAATAAAACCTACACAGATATTATATTTTTGAGATTTTCAGAGCATTCTCATGGCAGACAGGAAAAAGACAATTGTTTGTTATTGTGCTGCCATTTAATACTGAACTGGAGCCCCAACTACTGGGATAAGACAGAAATAAATAAAATGCTGTCCTGGTGGACGGTTCACTTGGTTAGAGCATCATCCCAAAGCATAGAGGTTGCTGGTTTGATCCTTGGTTAGGACACATACAGGAACAGATTGATGTTCCTTTCTCTCCTTCTCACTCTCCTTATTCCTCTCTCTCTCAAATCAGTAAAATAAACATTTAAAAAAATAACTGAAATTACAATGATCCAAAGGAAGAATCATAAGTGTCATTATTTGCAGATGGTATGATCATTATTAGGAAACCGAAGGGGCAGGACAGCAAATAGTAGAAATAGTAAGAGCATTTAGAAGGGTTGCAAGAAACCAGCAATGTTTCTTTATACCAGCCGTAATAAGTTAGGAAATATGTAACTTTAAAATATATATACCAGGCCCTGGCCGGTTGGCTCAGCGGTAGAGCATCAGCCTGGCAGGTGGAAGTCCTGGATTCGATTCTTAGCCAGGGCACACAGGAGAAGCGCCCATCTGCTTCTCATTCCCTCTCCCTCTCCTTCCTCTCTGTCTCTCTCTTCCCCTCCCGCAGCTGAGGCTCCATTGAGAGTTGGCCCGGGCCCTGAGGATGGCTCCATGGCCTCTGCCTCAGACGCATTAATACAGTGCAGGATCTTTAAAATAAAACTTCGTTGACCGCCTGCCCTGTGGTGGCGCAGTGGATAAAGCGGCGACTTGTAACCCTGAGGTCGCCGGTTCAAAACTCCAGGCTTGCCCAGTCAGGGCACACACAGCAATCTGAAACAGCTAAGTGAAGCAGCTATGAGTTGATACCTCTTGCTCCCCACTGTCTGTAAAATCAGTAAATAAATTCTTAAAAAACAAAACAAAACTATTGAAGGCAAAAAAGACCTGAGTAAATGGAGAGGTGTAATCTAGACCTAGATGAGAAGACTTCAATATTATAAAGATAGGAGATTTTCTCAAGTTGATCGAAAAATTCAGTAATAAAAAGAAACATCCCAAAGTATTTTTCAAGAGATCTGAAAAACTGATCTTTGAAGTTGATGTGGAAGAATAAAGGTACAAAAGTGGCTTTAGGCCCTGGCCGGTTGGCTCAGTGGTAGAGCGTTGGCCTGGCGTGCAGAAGTCCCAGGTTCAATTCCCGGCCAGGGCACACAGGAGAGGCGCCCATCTGCTTCTCCACCCCTCCCCCTCTCTTTCCTCTCTGTCTCTCTGTTCCCCTCCCGCAGCCAAGGCTCCATTGGAGCAAAGTTGGCCCGGGCGCTGGGGATGGCTCCATGGCCTCTGCCCCAGGCGCTAGAGTGGCTCTGGTCACAACAGAGTGATGCCATGGATGGGCAGAGCATCGCCCCCTGGTTGGCGTGCCGGGTGGATCCCGGTCGGGTACATGCGGGAGTCTGTCTGACTGCCTCCCCGTTTCCAGCTTCAGAAAATTAAAAATTAAAAAAAAAATTAAAAGTGGCTTTAGAGTTTTTGAAAAGGAACTAACAAGCTCCACTAGCTAAAACCATGTGCTGTTAGTACATAAATTGACAACTAGATGAGGAAACAGAATGATATCCATGTGTCTGTTCTGGAGTCCCTAGACCACTGGCTATTTGGGAACAAATCCCCAAATTTGTTTATTGGTGGACCATAAATCAAATTCTCAAACTATTAGAAAAAATACAGGAGACTAACTAACCTTATGCCATTGGGATAGGTTATCTGTTTCTTTAAAAGATACTAAACTCACACAAGAGAAAGATAGTCAAATCAGCCATGTCTTATAAAGCGTGTTTGGCAAAGGACATCACAAACAACGATGAAACACAGGTGCCGGATCAGGAGCTGGTGTTTACCACAGAGGCAGTACAAATCGTCAGCAGTCAAGCAGATAAAGTGTATGAGTTCCCGGAAGAAGACATCTGGATGTTCATTAAACATAAGAAAAAGTACACAATTTCAGTATTAAAATTATGCAGTATATTGTCGATCCTGGAAATGCTGAGGTCGCCAGTTTGAAACCCTAGGCTGCCTGGTCAAGGCACATATGGGAGTTGATGCTTCCTGCTCCTCCCCCCTTCTCTCTCTCTGTCTCTCTCTCCTCTCTAAAATGAATAAAAAAAATTATGCAATATAATTTTACATTCATCATAATGACCCAAAATAGAAAAGACTGATAACAAACATTGAACATTAAAAAGGAACAAGAGTGATGAGAAGTTGTACACTGCTGCCCTTGTGCTTGGTTATCATACAGCGAACTGTCCGAAAACTCTGTGGCTTAAAATAGTAAGTATTGATGATGTACTCACGAGCCCATGGGTCAGCTTCTGTCAGCTGGGCAAGTCAGATGTCCGCAGCCAGCTCGGGGCAAGTGGGCGGCTCTGCTGACTTTAGCTGGGCCTGTTCACGGTGGGAGGCGAGCTGGCTCCGGGCTGCTTTGCCGTTCCCTCAGCTGAGACAGGTCTTGCACCCTTTAGGAGACTAGCTCACATGGCAATGGCGGAGTTCCAAAAGAAAACAGAGGCTGGCCTTGGGACCAGCACACCATCTTTCTACATTCTGTCAACCAAAGCAAGGCACACGGCCAACCTAGTACAGGGGTGGGTAAACAGATTCCATCTCGTGATAGGAAGAGCTATAAAATTATATTTCTTCTTTTTTTTATTTTGAGAGGAGAGGAAATAGTGAGAGACAGACTCTTTTTTTTTTTTTTTTTTTTTTTTTTTACAGAGGCAGAGATAGACAGGGACAGACAGACAGGAACAGAGAGAGATGAGAAGCATCAATCATCAGTTTCTCGTTGCGCGTTGCGACTTCTTAGTTGTTCATTGATTGCTTTCTCACATGTGCCTTGACCGTGGGCCTTCAGCAGACCGAGTAACCCCTTGCTAGAGCCAGCGACCTTGGGTCCAAGCTGGCGAGCTCTTTGCTCAAGCCAGATGAGCCCGCGCGCGACCTCGGAGTCTCGAACCTGGGTACTTCCGCATCCCAGTCCGACGCTCTATCCACTGCGCCACCGCCTGGTCAGGCGAGACAGACTCTTATATGTGTCCTGACCAGGATCCACCAGGCAACCTCTGTCTGTGGCTGATGCTTGAATTAACTGAGCTATTTTTAGTACCTGAGGCTGATGCTCAGACCAACCAAGCTATCCTCAGTGCCTGAGCTGACGTTCAAACCAGTTGAGCCACTGACTGAGAGGGGAAGAAGGAGAGAAGGGGGAAAGAAGTAGATGGTCGCTTCTCCTGTGTGCCCAGGCTGACGCTCTGTCCACTGAGCCAGCCAGCCAGGGTATAAAATTATAGTTCAGAGAATGTGGATACCGGGAAAGGTGTCAAATTGCAGCCATCTCTGCAGTTGCTCTATTGCAGGGAGCCAACTTAATATGTGGGGACATGGAAGGGACTTTTTCCCAGTGATTCAGAAATTTGACTTTTAGTATAGATATTGCACTCCCACAAGTGGTAGACAATAAGAATATAAGTGAGTTTTTGTGATTGGTAGCATTTTTTTGTAATAGCAGGACTAAATGTTTACCAACAAGTGAATGGATCAACAAATTGTGGTAAATTCCTAAAATAGATTACTGTTCAGCAACCAAAATAAATGAATTAGAACTATATGTATCAGTGTAGCTAAAACTCAGAAACATATTAAGGGGAAGTTGCAGAAGGTATAATTCTTTTTTTTTTTTTTCACTGAATAGAGAAACATGCAGAAAAGACTATATACCATTAATGGTGGATATATACCTAAGTTGTAAAATTATTTTTAAAAATTCAAGAGAATGATAAACACCAAATTCAAGTGAGTTAGTTGCCTTTGGCAGGGGTGCAGAATACAGAAGGGATTTCAGTTGTACAGTTTCATTTCTTAAAAAAGGAAAAATAAAGACAACAAAATGATTGATTACCATTTGACAAAGCTGGCTAGTGGTGACCTGAATGTTTGTTATTTTCTTTACTTTTTAATGTTTTAAATATTTCATTTAAAACACAAACAAACAATACCCCGGGAAGGGATTCCACTGGACTTACTGCTGGCCTCTCGTCTTTCACCTGTCTGCATTGTGATTCTTCCCTTCTGTGGTTTCTGCATTTGGCAGGGACCAGGTAGTCACATGCATTGAACACCCTGTGTTCTGTCTGTGGGTTTCCTCACACGGACTGCTGTTAGAGTCTCTCCCCTGAGCTCCTTCTGGGCCTGGACTGTTGCTTTAATGGAGGAAGCTTTTGTACTCAAGCTCCCTTGAGTGTGTAGAAGTTTTGTTTTCGGGTCCCCAGTCTCCTCACGGGGCTGCCTTTTCAATCCAGGGCAGTGGCAGGACACTCTCCGATATGAGAACCAGGGCCCCTGACCCACTGTGGCTCCCGCAGCACCGGGTCACCTTCTCACGTAAGAAGAGAGAGGCTGGCCGTTCTCATGTTGCTTCAGCAGCAGCAGCGTGGCCGTGGCCGGGTTTGAGTCAGCTTCTCATCAGTACCCGTGGCCTGCCCCTCACGATCACAAGATGATGGTAGCAGCTCCACGTTTCAGGTCCCCGCTTGACAAGCAGGGGAGTGTAGGGTTTCTCTTTGTGCGGTGCTTTGTATCATGGTGGGAAATTGTTCCTGGAAGCCCCCAGGAGACTTGTCTCAGGAACCGTTTGTCCAGAACTGGGTCACGCAGCCCCCCTGAGCCCGTGCCTGCAGCGGGGAGCAGAATTCCCAGTGCCCCCGCCAGGTGTGCCCTGCTCTCAGCTGACAGGTTCTGGACCTTCCTGGGAGCAGGGCAGAGGGGAGTGAGTGCCCATGGGCTGGGCAGCGGCAGTGTCTGCCAGAATGCCCACCTTAGAGTGAGAGCTTACTTTCAGAAGGTGATGGCCCACTTTGTGCCGCCCACACTAACAGCAAAGTCGGGTTCTTTGAGGTGGGGGGGGTCACTCCAGCGGCAGGTGCAGAGGCCTGCCTGGGGCGTGCCTCTGCCCGGGCCTCAGGTGCCCACTGCAGGGGGCGGTCTGCTAGAGGGACGGGGGGGCGGGGGTCACTCCAGCGGCAGGTGCAGAGGCCTGCCTGGGGCGTGCCTCTGCCCGGGCCTCAGGTGCCCACTGCAGGGGGCGGTCTACCAGAGGGACGGGGGGGGGGGGGGGGGGGGGGGCACTGAAGTCTCCCGTAAACACTTCCAACTTCAGTAAAACACCCTAAAAGGGAAAGGACACATTTGTAACTTTTTCATTTTCAAAAAATAGGCAGTTGTTCACCTTAGTTTTTGTTAGCTAGATTTAGTATTGTATATTTTGAAGTTCAAGGAAGCATTAGGGCTTTTGATTGGAATTATAACTGCTTTCAAGTGATTTTGAGAATAGGTTTAAACCGTCACCCTGGCTGGACCACCTTACATGCGCCTGAATCAGATCTAATCCCCTGACTGGGTACTCAGTTGGTTAGAGCATCTTCCCAATATGCCAAGGTTGCAGGCTTGATCCTGGTCAAGGAGCAGACAAGAATCCACCGATGAATGTGTGAGTGGGTGGAACAGCAGATCTGTGTTCCTCTCTCTCTGAAGGGGAAAAAAAAATATATATATATTGAGTCAGCTTCTCATTAATGCTTGTGTCCTGCCCCTCACAATCACAAGATCACATACACACACACACACACACACACAAATTACCAAAAAAAATGTTTTCCCCCAGTGTCTGAGCCAGATATCTGTGAAATGTAGCGCTGACACGGACCCCAGCGTACGTGTGAGAGTCATGTGAGAAGGAAGCCCCGTGCGGGTGCTCGTGGCAGCGATGGAGCGGCCGGGAGGCGAGAGCAGCACGGGTGGAAATTATGAAAAAATGTAGTGGTTATGGTGGACCTGTCTCGGGAGACCTTAGCCTATGAGAAATCTTTCTTTTTCAGCACTATGGCTTTAAAGAACTGAATTTTTTTTTCTTTTTCTTTTTTGTTTTTAGCAAGAGAGGGGTAGGGGGACAGACAGGAAGGGAGAGAGATGAGAAGCATCAATTCTTTGTTGTGGCACCTTAGTTGTTCATTGATTGCTTCTCATAGGTGCCTTGATGGGGGCGGCTCCAGCTGAGCCAGTGACCCCTTACTCAAGCCGGCGACCTTGAGCTACAAGCCAGCATCGAACCTGGGACCTCCGCATGCTGGGCCAACGCTCTACCCACGGAGCAAACTGGCCAGAGCCATAACTTCTATTTTAGAAGGACAGAATACAGAAACAAAGGCATATGTAATAGAAATAGGTAGCTATGTAAAGAATAGTTAGAAATAAAAATAAAAAACAGACTATAGAGATGAGAGAACTCCAGCCTGGATACAGTTGTGTTTTTTTAATAGTAAATCGGAATAGACTGAAAAAATTAACCTGTAATGCATCAGAAAAACACAGATCTAAAAGAAAAAATTACCAAAGGCCAGAGGCAGATAGAGGGTAGACTCAGGTGCCTAACCACTGTGGGAAGCGGTCACGCTCCTTGTCACTGTTGCCACAGCGTTCTGTACATCTCCGTCGATACCTGTTGTGGGCGGCATTGCCAGGTTCACGTCTGTGGGCTTCAGTTTGGCTGAGCTCCTGTGGGGTGCCAGCTCTGCCTGGCGCTGCCCGTGGGCATCCAGGAACAAGTCGGGCAGGTTCTCGCCTTTTGCTCCAGCCTGTGCACTGTCTCTCTGGCACCCACAGTGCTGTCGGCTCGACCGAGGCATTCAGTGTATGTTTGTTGAATGAATGAATCAGTGAGTGAAGTCATTCATGGCCTGGATTCTCTGCTGTTTGGCTGTTTGGCCAGCTTTCAGTGGGGAGAGCGCCTAAGAGAACCTCCCCCCACCCAAGCTCACCCCTGCACACCCTGCTTGTCTCAGCCGGTGACAGGCAGGAAGCCCGAGGACCCTCACCAGGCGGGGTCCTCGTGTTTCTCCTCGGAAGATTTAGGAGGAGGCGGCAACGTAAACAATATCAATGTGTTCAATTTTTTCCCCTCACTTTTCAGGCTGGAGTCAAAGGGACATTGGGAAGATTAGTCGGGATTTTTGAGGTAAGCCTGTTAAAATCTTTGGTGTGCTGGGTAGCGTAATAACCACATGTATCTTTGTCTTGGTCCATTCAAGAGGCTATCCCAAAATACCAGCAGCTGGGTGGTTTTCAACACTAGAAATGGGTCTTTCACAATTGTGGAGGCAGGAAATTCAAGGGCAGCAGCCTCAGGGTCTGGTTGAGGCCCTGCTTCCTGGACCCAGCTGAGTCTCCGGCATCCTCTCTTGGGGAAGGGGATGCTGCTCTCTAGGTCTCTGTCACAAGGCCCCCGATCCCGCTCAGGAGGATCAGCCCTCACAGCCCAGTCGCCCTCCTAGTACCAGCACTTCAGTGATTAGCATTTCAGCACAGGAATTGGGGGGAGACATACACATTTATTTAGTCCGTTTCAGGCTTCACCTCCCCCAGAAAGCTAGACTGTTGTTTGTAAGCGTTATTTATCCCATCCCTGCCTCTCTCCTTTCCTCCTCAGATGTGAGGAAGGGTAGGGAAGTATAGAGAAGACAGGCAAAACAGAACGTAAATAGCTCTAGCGAAAGAGGGAGAAACAAGGAAGTTGGCTGGGGCAGAGATTCTGAGGACGCAGGACGCAGGGAGAAGTCAGGGAACAAAGCTGGGTGAAGTGAGCAGGCCATCGCCTGCCTGGCTGGCCCTGGGGAGGCCCACCCCAGTCTCCTCGCTTCCTGGTGCCCAGCTCCGTAAATTGACTGGGTGCCTTTTCCTGCTCACAGCGTGTCCCTGAAGTTGCACGTAGGGGAAGGGGAAGGGGAAGGAAAAGATAGGAGAGCTTTAGAAACCCAGCCAGAGAGCTCACCCCAAATGCAAGTGTGGTGCGTCTCAGACCGGCCCCTGGACGACTCCGTGCTTGGTTGTGGGACAGGAGAAGGTACAAGGAACCCCGCGTCCCCGCTCTGGTCACCTGTGTAGGAGTGCGCTTCCCTTGAGCACTCTGGGCTCTGAGGAGTGACTCCCTCCGCCCCCTGTGCCCGCAGAACCAGGAGAGGAAGCACAGGACGTACGTGTACGTGCTCATCGTCACGGAGGTGCTGGAGGACTGGGAGGACTCGGTTAACATTGGTAAGTTGCCCCGGGTGCTCCAGGGCCCACAGCCAGCTCGGGCCACGGCACCAGTTGCACTCAGAACCAGAAACGACAGCCTGATAGGAGGGTGTACCCAGTGAAAGAAGCTTGTCCACTTTGGAACTTCAGAAAGTCAGTATTTTGAAGTGTTTAAAAGGAAGCTGAGGTTGGGTACATGGTGACCAAATAGAAACGCCCCTAAAAGTAAGAGCTGTTCCAAAATCAGATTGGGTCCTCCGGGCCCACTGCCAGCCCCTGACCCGGGGGGGAGGTGGCCCTGGCAGCCGCATGGGGCACTGACTGGCACTCTCCCGGAGACCACAGGTCGGACCAGAGTCACTTAATAGGTGGGGAGTGGTGGGAGTGGTTTCCAGTTTCATTCCTGTCACTCCTCGAGTCACCTAGTGTCCTAAAGAGCCATTCTCTTCACTCTCGAAGATCACTTTGGATGTATGTCTTTAGAACTAAAATCTGAGGTGATTTGTGGTTGGTTTGTGGTTAATTTTTAACCTCTGAATAAAAATATATTCTAGAAAAGCATACGGATAATTTATGTTGTGAACTGGCAAATAAAGAAAGCACTTGCCGAAGGCTCCCCTTCACTGGGAGTGCCCGCTCTGTGCCAGGCCCTGCCGTTCTCACGGCCTTGCGTTGGGTAAGACCAGCGTGCGTAGGAGAACGGGTTCAGTGAGGGTCACTGAAAGCAGACCCCTGGCCAGCTGGGGCCGGGGTCGGAAAGGGAGATGGAGCCGTGTGGCTGGCCCTGTCCTCAGCGCACTGGCGGCTGGAGCCGCACATTATGGTAGAAATCTAAGCTCCCATCGCTCTGTTAATGCCCAAAACTCTCACCTGTGCTCCCACCTCTGAGAATTAATCCTGATGAAGTCATCTGAAATACGGGGAGTAAGGCTGCAAGCCTTCCTTCAGACGAACCTTCTTCAGGTGAAAAATCAGGTCTTCACTGTAACTCCGTGAATGAGCAGTGATCTGGGTGCATTCCTCTGATGGAGTGTGAGCTGTCACCGTGGGAAAGTGCTTACAAAATAGTGTCAGTGAGTGAAAAAAGCAGGGTAGTTTGAAATGAAAACAAAAAGTGAGACTGGTTTTCACCTACAGCATTGGCAGTTCCCAGGAGGGGCAGTGCTGGCGGGGGCGTGCCGCCAGTGCTCTGGCACGCAGGACCTGGCTGTGTGGTCTCAGAGCACAGTTAACGCTGTACGTCACGAGCCCTTCATAGTGCAGGTGTTTTATTCATACAATCCCAGTTCTAGGGATCTGCCCTGAGAGGTTAGAAAAGACAGAGATGAAGATTTTTTTAAATTGTAGCAGGATTATTGAGATGGCAGGATACTGATGTTCAGTGACAGGGAAATGGTTAAAGGAATGACAGTACATCATGCTAGATGTTATAATATGTTTTTATTAAATGTTATATTTTTTATAGCATAGAAGAATGCTTAAGAATTAGTGTGAATGGCCCTGGCCCGTTAGCTCTGTGGTAGAGCATCGGCCCAGCACGTGGAAGTCCTGGGTTTGTTCCCAGTCAGGACACACAGGAGAAGCGCCCATCTGCTTCTCCACTCCTTCTCCCTCTTGCTTCTCTCTCTTTCTCTCTCTCTCTCTCTCTCTCTCTCTCTCCTCCTCCCCTCCCACAGCCATGGCTTGATTGGAGTGAGTTGGCCACAGGGCACTGAGGATGGCTCTGTGGCCTCTGCCTCAGGCACTAAAAATAGCTCAGTTGCTGAGCAACGGAGCAAGGGCCCCCAGATGGGTATCGCCCCCTAGTGGGCTTGCCACATAGATCCTGGTCAGGGTACCTGTGGGAATCTGTTTCTGCCTCCCTCCTTTCACTGAATTAAAAAAAAAAGGGCAGTGTAAAGTAAAAAAGAAACAATAATAAGCAAACTCTTGTAGCACATTCTGTGTACCAGGTATTGTTCAAATACTTTACATAGTAATCCTCACAACAGACTTGTGAGATAGGGACTATTTATTACCTCCATGTTATAACTTGCCCTGAGCTGCACAGCTCGTTAGAACCAGTGATGGAGCCGAGCGCGTTGGTGTTGGCCTCCGCGTCCTGACCACGGCGCCCTGGCCAAGCCTCTCAGGAGCTGGAGCACCTTACAGCATGGTTCAGCTACAGGTGTCCAAACACAGCATCTTTCTGAATAGGACGAAAGCAGAGCAGAGGCACTGGCATAGTGAAGAAGCCAGTTTTAGGTTACAAGGTTATGGGTAATTATGTTATACTTTCCCCCATTTTCACACTTTTAAGCAATGATCTTTTATTATAAAAGGTAAAATAATAAAAGGGTTTTATTTTTTTTTAAAGATTTTACTTACTGATTTGAGAGAGAGAGAGAAAGAAGGAGGGGAGGAGCAGGAACCATCAACTCCCATATGTGCCTTGAGCAGACAAGCCCAGGGTTTCGAACCCACAACTTCAGCATTCTAGGTTGACACTTTATCCACTGCACCACCACAGGTCAGGAAATAATAAAGGATTTTAAAACATGCATTAAGGAAACCAAATAGGCCCTGGCCAGGTGGTTCCGTGGGCAGAGTCATCCCAGCACGCCAGGGTCGTGGGTTTGATTCCCGGTCAGGGCGCCTACAAGAATCAGCCAGTGTGTGCACAACTGAATGGAACAGGTGAGTGAAACGAGTTGGTCCTTCTCCCCCCCCCCCTCAAGTCAATGGAAAAATTTAAAAATACAGAAATAAAAAAGAAGACGATGAAGACCAAATAGGAGATGGATTTGACTCCATAAAAGAAGCCAAAGGCCCGAGTCCGCAGGGGCTGAGCAGGGCCATTGAGAGAGGACAGTGGACAGAGCCAGTTCAGTGGCGTGTGACGCACATTTAAAAAGAAAAACAAATATTAATAGTGATTGTGTTGAGGGTTTTTCTTTCTTTTTTAAAAAGTTTTTTCTATTACAGGGATATATCACTCATATATATATATATATATATATATATATATATATATTTTTTTTTTTTTTTTGTATTTTTCCAAAGTTGGAAATGGGGAGGCAGTCAGACAGACTCCTGCATGCACCTGACCAGGATCCACCCGGCACGCCCACCAGGGGGCGATGCTCTGCCCCTCCAGAGCGTCACTCTGTTGCAACCAGAGCCATTCTAGCGCCTGAGGCAGAGGCCACAGAGCCATCCTCAGCGCCCAGGCCAATGGAGCCTTGGCTGCGGGAGGGGAAGAGAGAGACAGAGAGGAAGGAGAGTGGGAGGGGTGGAGAAGCAGACGGGCGCTTCTCCTGTGCGCCCTGGCTGGGAATTGAACCCGGGTCTTCTGCACGCCAGGCTGACGCTCTACCACTGAGCCAACCGGCCAGGGCCCATATAAATTTTTTAAAATAAATAACTGATTACAAGCCAGCCATCGTAGTACTCTTGGGAGCTTGATTTTTGCAGGGGTGGGACGCTGGCCAGGCTTCTGGTTCCTCTGAGCCAGTGGAGCAGCCTGCACGCAGGGGCGCTGCTGGCCGGCTTGGTCAGGAGACCTGTTGTGTGCTGGCCGTCCACTCTGCAGTTCTCAGACTTCGTGCCTGTTTTCTGCGTTAGGCATTTGTGCAGTATTTGAAGTGTAGAAAGCGTGCTTGTGTTACTCTTATATGAAAGAGAATGTATATAATACGTATTTTGAAAAGGTTGACAACCATGACTTCGTGTTCAGTCTATGTTTTCTCAAACGTCAGAAGATTCAAGGCCGTCTGTGGCTTCCCCGTGTCCTGATCTCTCCCTCTGCCCCGCAGGGAGGAAGAGGGAGTGGTTTACGATCGAGGAGGCCATCCGAGTGCTGCAGAGCCACAAGCCCGTGCAGGCCTCGTATTTTGAGACGCTGAGGCAAGGCTACTCCGCCAACAACGGCACCCCGGTCGTGGCCACCACGTACGCAGTCTCTGCGCAGAGCTCCACGTCCGACATCAGATGACTGGAGCCCCGAGGAGGACGGAAATGGGAAACCGGACTGAAGTGCAACCCTCCCCTCCCCCTCCCCTTGCCTCTCCTCCCGGCCTCCCCCCTGAAACAGGCATGTCTACAGCACGGCCGGGTCACTGACGGGGCTGCTGCAGGTCTTACCTGATGGGCTTCTTCTCTTTCTGCTGGGAGTGGGGGTGGCATTTGTACGTATTTGGGTGCATGAGCTGTCCCTCCCCGGCCACACCCTGCAGTTCTCTAAGGGGCAGCAGCCTTCCCTCTGCCTTGGATTCTGCAGTATTCCTGTCTGCCTCAGCCTAGCTCTGGCCAGACGTTTTTCTTTGATTTAAAAATTTTTTTTATTAAAAGATACCAATCCGAGACAAAACCTTTCAAGCGTTTGCGCTATAGTGTGCATACAGTCCCGTAGGCTGGCCCCTTGCTTCGCAGGGCACATTTATCTACACATTATATACTGGGCCTATAATATGTAAATGAATGACTTTTAGAAGAGGAGTTTAACTGTTTAAATGTTTTTAAGGTTTTGTGTTTTTTTTAATTTTGGGCGTTTCTGAAATGGAGCACCTCACGGTTCACGTTTTTCGCCTGAGGCTGGTGGTCAGACCCGTCCTGCCCCTGTCCTCCCTGCTCAGCCGCCAACACTGCAGGGACAGATGAGCACAGCCGCCGGCCTGGCGCCCCAGGACCGGCCCTCTCCTCCCCTCTCCACGCTGGTCCCACTCCACGCAAAAACCGCGAAGAAACCGATTCTCTTTTTTGTTTCCGAGCCAGGAGCAAGCTGGCCTCAACTCAGATCCAGAGGAGCAGGGACGGAAATTGAATCCCTCCCTGCGTGTTGACAATAAGGATTTGAACTGGGTTCTCGGGATCACTCTCTAAAAACTGGAACGGAGCATCGAGCACTGTACCTACCCTGCTGGTTTTGGAGTTTTTTCCATAATGCTACTTACCGCCACCAACGCCTCGCTCCCGTGCAGACCTGGCTGACAGCGCCACCTGGACACTGTCCTCGCGAGGGCAGCTGTGCAGGCCTGTCCCCACCCTGGCAACCACGCCAAGTTCCTGAAAGTACACAGAGAAAACCCAGGTGTCCGCTTGTCTTTGTAATGTCACAGCATTGTAAGTGCACCTTGAGCATGCTCAGAAATACTGAATATGTCTCCGCCGGGGGGTGGCAGGCCGTCTTTTGGCTGAGAAGGGACACGGCCGAATGCTTAACGTTTACTAGAGCAGCTTCCCGGTGCACTGGCTCGCTCAGACTGTCCCGTTGGGGTTTGCTAGTTCTCAGCTGGCTTCGTTGGCCAATTGTGTTGTTTAGTTGGGAAGTAAGGGTCTTAAAATCTGGGGGTGGGGCTGGGGGGGCACCGATCGATCCCTGGCTTGGGACAGGAGCTTGTTGCCATACTCTTAGTGGCATCTCCAGTGTCAAAACATAGCCAAGATGTGAAATTAGAATCGTAGTTCTCTTTATTTAAAACTTCTAATAAATACTCAAACTTTGAAAAGCTTTTTGCTCTTCCCTCCCACAAAGAGAGTGTGTCTGTCTGTCTGGTCAGCCTGTCTTGGAGGGCACCACTCGGTGAATTTAAGTTCTGTTACACTCGGTTTGCCCTTCTCTCCCAGTCTTTTTTTTTTTTTTTTCTATAGTGGGTGCAAATGTGATAAACAGACTGACTTTCTTTTTTTTTAGCTTGTTTTTTTATTTTTTTATTATTTTTTATTTATTCATTTTAGAGAGGAGAGGGAGAGAGAGAGAGAGAGAGAGAGAGAGAGAGAGGAGCTGGAAGCATCAACTCCCATATGTGCCTTGACCAGGCAAGCCCAGGGTTTCGAACCGGCGACCTCAGCATTTCCAGGTCGATGCTTTATCCACTGCGCCACCACAGGTCAGGCCCTCTCCCAGTCTTAAACCCAGAACCAGACGGCCATGCCGGCAGCCGCCGCAGTGCACTGCCCCGTCTCTGGGAAGGGAATTCTGTCCCCACGGAAGGGTCCCGTGGAGAGAACAGCACCGTGGCCTTTGAGTCTGAATGCCACCTCCCTGTTCACCTGGCCTACTTAGAAACAGACACCACTGCTTGTTGTCTGGTGTAGAACATCTAAGGTTCTGTTCCGACACCTACAAGCAGAAATAAAATAAGTTCGCCTGAGCGCCCAGTGGGATCCCGAAAGCACATTCCTGCAGGATTCCACCGGCGTGACGTGGCCGGAGGTGCCCCGCAGGAAAGGGAACTGCGGTGTTGTTAACAGTAATCGTGCGTTTTTTTAATGATCAGCAGGGGTCCTTACTGGGCTGGCATAGCAGCATACCACCTGACAAGCCCTGCTGGCATCGTCGTTGCTGCCTGTGGGTCAGGAGAGCGACGTGAATGCACCCTGTTAGTGCGGCGAGCCGGAGAGGCTGCGCTGGCTGGCGCCCTCCTGACAGACAAAGGCCGCCTTGTCCTGCTGGGGACGTTTTCTGTCGCCCTGGGGTTCTGATGAGCGGGGGCCGGTGTTTTTCTCTCCCTGACACCACAGACACCAGGGCCGCCTTGACTGCAGTCACAGGCCTTTGGTGACAGGTTCCTTAGACCCAGAGAAAGGGAGGAGAAGCGGAAGAAAGCACAGAAATTGCCCTAATTGCAAAATACTTTACACTGGCCATTTGTTCTGCACGTACTCGCCTGTCCGTGCTCGACGGAACCAGGTTTCTGTGTTGCAGGCAGACACAAGCCTTTGCCTCACAGTGAGTTTGCATGCGCTGGGATCTGGTGATTCCCTGGAGCCCCCCTCAGGGTCCATCTGCCTGGGGTAGAGAGAGCATTCGGTCATTTCACATTAAAATCTGTGTTTGGGCCTGACCTGTGGTGGCGCAGTGGATAAAGTGTCGACCTGGAAATGCTGAGGTCGCTGGTTTGAAACCCTGGGCTTGCCTGGTCAAGGCACATATGGGAGTTGATGCTTCCTGCTCCTCCCCCCTTCTCTCTCTATCTCTCTTCTCTCTCTCTCTCCCTCTCTCTCTCCTTTCTAAAATGAATAAATAAAATTAAAATTAAAAAATTAAAAAAAAAAAAAACTTCCTTTCTAAAAAAAAAAAAAAAAATCTGTGTTTGGTTTATACATTGCAGCCATTAGGGAAACGTGAGAGGTCGTGCCATCATTTTGGACCAGGACTTTTTTTTGGGGGGGGGTACCCTCAGGAGTCAGCGGTGTTAGATTTTTTTTTTTTTTTTTAGCCTTCCACAACAGTGCAGCCCGCGAAGCTGAAGGCTTTTCTGGTAGCAGATACAACAGGATGGACACAGCAGTGAATTCTGATGGTGCTGTGACTTTCTACCGAGTCTGAGCTGAGACCAGGGGAGGCAGGCGGTCAGGGAGTGTGGCAGGGCCGCCCCTCTGAGGCCCCGGCAGGATTCCGCCTGCCCACCCCCGCATCGCACGCACGCACACACTGCCGAGGGTCCTCCTTGCAGCCTCGGGGGTGTAGGTCGCTGCCCTCTGAGTGTTTCGCAACAGTTTGGGAAGTGTGTTGCTACATGGTCCAGTTTCTTCTGGCAAAAATATGTATGTATGTATTTCCTATTTTGATGTTTGAAGTCAGCCCACGTGACTCCTCTGACTTGCTTAGAAGAAAAAAGTTCCACGGAGACCCGTCCTCCGCGTGCAGTGATCCTAGGAGGCTCTCGCCCCCTCCCAGAGTGCCGCTGGGACTCTGCGGACCCCGGCGCGGAGCACCTGTCCCCTTCCTTGTGGGGCATTTTCATCCAGTGCTATGTTAACACCTTTGTTGGGCTCCGCACCTGACCATTTTTTTTAAAAAATAGCTTAGTTTGAGCCATGTTTCTTTTTTTTTTTTTAGTTTACAGAAAGGCTTTGATAACCACTATGTGCCTTTTTTTTTTTTTTTTTACAGAGACAGAGTCAGAGGGATAGATAGGGACAGACAGGAACGGAGAGAGATGAGAAGCATCAATCATCAGTTTTTCGTTGTGACACCTTAGTTGTTCATTGATTGCTTTCTCATATGTGCCTTGACCGCGGGCCTTCAACAGACCAAGTAACCCCTTGCTGGGGCCAGCGACCTTGGGTTCAAGCTGGTGAGCTTTTGCTCAAACCAGATGAGGCTGCGCTCAAGCTGGTGACCTCGGGGTCTCGAACCTGGATCTTCTGCATCCCAGTCCGACACTTTATCCACTGTGCCACCGCCTGGTCAGGCTATTTTTTAACTTTTATTATTATTTTTTTTGCGAGGGTGGGGACAGATAGGCAGGAAGGGAAAGAGATGAGAAACATCAGTTCTTCACTGAGGAACCTTAGTTGTTCATCGATAGCTTTCTCATATGTGCCTTGACTGGGGGCTGAGCCAGTGACCCCTTGCTCAAACCAGAGACCTTGGCCTCAAGCTGGTGACCCTGCTATCAAGCCAGCGACCTCAGCGCTTCAAACCTGGGTCCTCCGTGTCCCAGACCGATGCCCTATCCACTGCACCACCGCCTGGTCAGCCACAAACGTAATTTTTAATATTTTTGAAGCATTCTGTAAGCCTATCCTAGTTGAGAGTCGATCTAAAATTAGAAGAAATATCTGGAGAAATCGCCCCAATGGGATGAATTTTTGCTTCAATGAGGATTAGCTGTAATTGATCATATAGCTTCATCCTGGTCCTATCTGCATTTCAGAAAAGAATCCACATTTTACCAAAAATAAAAATAAATAAGGACCTGCAGGACAGTTACGCTGGCAGTTTAGGGCGAGGAGGTTATTTAATAGTGATCAAATACTACCAACACTTCTGGTTCCTATTCTTAAAGACAAAGAGGTCAGACCTGAGGCCATGCTGTGCACACCGTCCAGTCGAGGTGACAGTAATTTCTCGTGAGCCCCACTGGGCTGGAGCCCGATGCCCAGGCTGCGGGTGGCCTCCGGCGGGTGTTCCTTCAGGACGTCGCCTCACGTGGAGCGGATGGGGGTGCTGCTCCCTCGCCGCTCAGGCTCTGCGCACACACCTGTCCCTATCCAGAAGAACTGTGTTTACGCGCGACTTTAGACGCCACCTAAAACAGTGAGGCATTTGAGATTTCCAGGTCAGCTGTAGACTGGGAAGCACAGACTGCAGTCCTTGTCAGATACGGTTGTCTGTAAATGCGGGTCCTGGGAACCCGGGACCTCAGACAGACTTCCATTCCTGCCTCCGAACGGGCGGCCTCACATTTTGACCAGGTTCTAGCCATTAGTTGCTAACCTTTCAGGGAGGTGAGAAGCCTAATCAGGACGTCTGACAAAAGGATACCTCTCACTCAGTAATCAAATACTTTGTCCTCCAAGTTGTCTGAAAAATTAATAATAGATAAAAAGAGAAAGAAAGAATACCACTTGGTGTTGATTTGGATGGGCCCCTTGAGCTGAGCCTACTAGTCCCACAATTTTGTGCATCTCTGCAATGTGACATTTTCTAAATAAAAGGCGTGCCTCTTCCTGAAGTTTGGTTCATAGTGATGATTTGGTGAGCTTGACCTTGTGTTAGAAAATGAGACTGTCCACTGCAACGGAGCTCAGAGGTAAGCCTAGGCTAGCGCCGATCTCAGCACACCAGGCGGGACTCCGCAGAAGAACACCAGGTGGCTTTCTGAGGGGGAGGGCCGTGCTTCCGCTCCAGCAATCAACCGGCTGTTTAATAACTACTGGAGGTTTCCTTCAGTTTACATTCCCAGTTCTGAACCCCGAATGGGGCCAACACAACACCAAAAGAGGCATTTAAAACCCTGGAGAGCCTGACCAGGCAGTGGCACAGTGGAGAGAGCATCCACCTGGGATGCTGAGGTCCCAGGTTCAAAACCCTTTGCTGGCTTGTGCAAAGGGGTCACTGGCTCAGCTGGAACCCCCTGGTCAAAGGCATGTATGAGAAGCAATCAGTGAACAACTAAAGTGATGTAACTACAAGTTGATGCTTCTCATCTCTCTCCCTTCCTGATGTCTGTCTCTTGCTAAAATAAATAAATATGTATAATATATATATATATTGAGATCAGCTTTAAAAGAGACAAAACGGCAGTGTTGTCATCCTCCAGGTTCCTCACCCCCATAGCAGCCAGTCCAGACGTGAAGATTTTATTAAGCATTGAGTTACCAAATGTAAGTACTGGTTCTGAAACAATTACCTCCTAAATTGCTTCTATCTGTGGAGCGGACCTCTCAGAGGACATCTCGCCAGTCCAGTCGAACCACTCTGGGCTTGAGGTCCTGTTTAGATCAAAATCTGAAGCCTTTGAAACTCCTTAGGGAAAAAGCAAGATGCCTCCCTCCCGACACTGGGCCCTGAGCCCGCTCCCCTCTCCACTGTGCGGGGTGTGTTAGCTCACCTGCAGGAAATCGCTTTTCCAGGGCGACTGCCTGTGAGCCCTGCACAAGTAATACTGATAGGAGCCTGTCTTCCTGAGCACTTCTGTGCTGAATTGAAGCGACTCCCACCCCCAAAGCAGCAACAGATCCATGTAGCCTCTTGATTGTCCTGTTGAAGAAAGGCTTTTTCAGGCTCACTAATAAACGACAAGAGAAGACATCTTTGTAGTTCTGGTTACTTGATCACAGCAGCATAACATCTGCCGGGGCAGGTCGAGGCTCCTTGTGGAGAACCACACACCCACACCCACACCCCCGCCGCAGGAACCAGGAGGGTGGGTCTGCCCCACACCCAGCCCCCACTGGGGGCAGAGCTAAAGTCAGAAGCTCCCAAAGTGTGCTGTGAAGGGAGCACTTGGAGGGCCTCGGCTCAGCCAGCAGGCGCTGTGCTCCCGAGAGCAGGAATCAGTTCCAGAGGAAACGGCCGGCGTTCTGAGCCACAGCGCCCTCCCGCACAGCCTTGCCCCTCTGCTCAGAACCGGGACTCCCCTCCAGAACTGTCCTGTTTGGCCTGAGAACCTTACTCACCTTTGTGCTTCCCCCTACGGATGAACACTCGGGTCTGGCTTTCTCAGGGCACAGGTGCACGAGGGCCCAGGGCACAGTGGCGTCACGTTGCCTTAAGTAGCTAAGCTGTTGGAGTCATCAGCTCTACCATAAAAGAAGTTAACTGTGTGGTGCAGTTTTATAAGTGTCGGGTCTGTTTTTCTTGTTTTGTGGTCTGAACACTGTGAAGCTGGTTTATAACCGGTAAAGGTTGGTGGTTAAAATAAGTAAACGTTCCGTCGGTCCGTCTGTCTTAAGAAGGCAAGCTACCAGTCTGCGGTGTGCTTAAGGGGAAGCTAGGAGCGGTGGAGGATGCTGGGAGCTGTTACAAAGGGAGAGCTAGCGCCTCTGGCCGCCACGAGAGTGTTTGTCCTCGGAGGAAGTGGAAGCCCTTAGTGGCATCTTCCTGCTGACTTGCGATCCCTTGTCTCCCATCCCACCAGTTACTGGGCAGGGGATGGGAGCTGAGGAGCGGGCGAGCCCCGGCCTGCTTGCTCAGCTCCAGGGTCTGGTCTTCAGACAGCGTAAGGTTTATTTGAGGTGTTTCTTTCCTCACTGCTCACTTCCACTCTTCTACCATCTGCATCAGAAGGGTTCGAGTCCCTGGGACCACTTCTGTTCAAAAGCAGATGGATGAGAAGGGCTTCCTTCCCTGTTGCAGGTGGGCGGCCCAGATGCAGTCTCCCTTTGGCCAGGTTCAACAGGCATTTCCAGGGAACCCTTTGTTTGGGTTGAGGTGAAGCCCAGATGCATTGCCTTTAAGTTTTGCCAAAGGACACACGTCTGCTTCCTCCTGTGCCCATCGTGTTAGCTGAGCCTTAAATGGCCAAGTCAGGTAATGTCCCCAGCACTGACAGAGGACCAGGGGCCCATGTACCCAGGGACCAGTCCCCTGGGGATCACAGAGGCCCAGTCTAGAACTCTGTCGCTGTCCCCCTCGCACCAGGACCACTCGGAAAAGCAAACGTGTTAGCCTTCCCACCATTAGGTCACCCGGTCCCTTGACCATTCCTCAGAGTACGGGTATGTGTCACCTCTGTTGGGCAGCGTGCCTCATATTTGTAGAAAGGGTTGAACGTGGACCAGCCAATGGGCTGAGGACTCACATCACGGGAGAGATTGGTGGAAATAATCCTGAATAGAACTGGGGCATTCGAGAAATGGCGCTGGGCTGGGAGGAGGGGCTGGGGACAATCCTTAACCTGTGGGGACCTGATGCTGTTACAAAACAGGGGTTTGGCATTCAATTGCCCGCGCCCCAATCCGGAGGCACTCCGGGACTTCCCTTCCAGCCCGTGGGCGGACGGCCTCGTTTTCCGTTTCTCTCGTTTCTACAGCGGTCTTTTTTTTTTTTTTTTTTTTTTTTTTTTTTTTTTTTTTAATTTTTTTATTTATTCATTTTAGAGAGGAGAGAGGGGGGGGGAGAGAGAGAGAGAGAGAGAGAGAGAGAGAGAGAGAGAGAAGGGGGGAGGAGCAGGAAGCATCAACTCCCATATGTGCCTTGACCAGGCAAGCCCAGGGTTTCGAACCGGTGACCTCAGCATTTCCAGGTCGACGCTTTATCCACTGCGCCACCACAGGTCAGGCTCTACAGCGGTCTTGCTTGGTAGTGCGCAGAAAATCAGGTTCCCCTTCCTTCCCACTCCGACTGGACCGCAGGCCCAGGCCTGGCCTCCCCGCCCCTGTCCTCACGGTGCTCCTGAGGGAGACCCACACGGTGCCCGCAGGAGCCGAGGCGTGGAGTTAAGTCCAAAGAAAGCTGGAGGAAACGGAGCTTTCCGTTTCCTTCCCTCGAGGGTGCCGGCTTCCCTCACACCGGTCTCTGGACAGCACAGCCGAGGGGGGGGGGTGTTGTCTGCAAGACGAGCGAGCGGTGCCAGCCCCAGGTTTGGGTCTGATATAGGTGCACTTCCCCCTTTGATAGCGGGAGGCCACGTGGAAGCATGCCCGTCTTTGCTCGTGTCCACTCGGTGCCAGCGGCCGGCGGGCACCCCCCTCCCGGTGCCCCTGGAATTCCACCCCACTCCCACATCTCGCTCCTCTTTGTACAGACAAACGCTTAAACCTGTGAGCGTGCTGTTCCTTTCTTTGTGTCAATCAGTTTCCTCCCACGGAGCTGTGTGGAAAGAAGGGCATTGGCGTTGTAGGGTGTAACCTTGTGCCAACCTATAAAACCAGGATTTCCCACACTTCCCTGCTCAGCGTCTGGTCTCTTCTCTGGAGAGGTTTTTCCTCGAGTCCTCTCCATCAGGTCTTCATTGTACCCCCACTCCGCTGGGATTTGGGGAGTTGCCCCAGAGGTCATCAGCTGTCCGGGGGTGAGGAGGCGGCGTCCTGCGTGGATGCAGGAGTTGGGCGTGGCGGAGTCCAGAGGGCCCGGGCGGGGTTTGGGGGACATGCAGTGGGGGGTGCGGGCAGGACGGGGTGGGGGAGGGCTCCAGGCCGAGAACCGGCGGCCTCATCAGCGGGGCAGCAACCTTAGCCAGCTAGGTCCCCAGGGCCTACAGGCAGGCAGAGAGCATGCGGGCTGCGATGAGAAATAAAGGATGGCGAGAGCAAATTAGAGGCAGCACGGAAGCCAGGCCAGGGAGTTCGGCTTCGTCCAGGTGAGGCCACAAAGGCTTGAGGCAGTGACAGCTGCCTGAGAGGCCGGGGAAGAGCGGGGGTGGGCGGTGCGGAGGGAGCCATGGTAACCGCGCACCAGGCGGATGGAGTCCAGGCGGATGGACTCGGCAGGCAGGCCTCGGGCTACAGAGAGACCCACGGAAGCGAGAACAAGCAGTGGTGACAGAGAAAGGAGCCCTTTCGCGGCAGGCTGGCCTCCTTTGGGCTCGGTGGCATGGCCAAGCTTTGTAAGCCCCCAGACCCTGATACGGTCAGTGTACTCTGAGGGCCCCTTTTAGGACAACACTCCCACAAACCTAACTCTCGGGCGGCTGAGATAGGTGTCTCCATATGTGTTGTTAAATGTCAAGTCACGTTACCGGGCTAATGCACCGGCGGCCTCCATGGTGTGGTAGCCAAAAGTAAGCAGAAAGTTGGTTCCTGAACAATAATAACAGCCTGATGACTTCATCCACTACGGAACACATTCACTACCAGCTGGTCAGGGTGCTGGTTCCCCACAAACTCCGCATTCCACAGGCCGCCTGCGTCCTTCCTGTCATGATCAGCCCTCCTCTCTCTGTCAAAGGCTTCCATCTTTTGCCAGAGTTAGCGTGTATGTGTGTGCGCGCGTACGCGTGTGTGTGAGGGATGAGGCCCTGAGCTTATGAACGCTGGTACAATGACATGCTCAGGAAGTCACCGAACAACCCCTTCAACATGGGACCTGGCATTTCAGAAACTCGACCCGCACACATGTCGGATCACCACGGGCCCTCCACCTGCGGAGTGGCGCCCCCCCCCCCCTACATTTTCTACAGCCTCAGAGCGTAGGGCGAACGGGTTATCTCACTGCGGCCTGGTCTCCCAGGAGCCCACATGGCTTGAGCTAGAGACAGAAATCTAAAGAGGCCCCAAAACTTTGAGCATGAGTGACAGGAGAAAATTAGTCCACGCGACATCAATGCAGCTCTGACATGGCTGGGACCAGCAGAGGGACGGCGCCACGACATGCATTGCTCTTCCAATGCCCTTTGTCGATGGAGCTGGCAAAATCACTGCTCATTCTCTCCCTCCCCCCAACCCTGGGCAGGCTGGCTCCCAGCCTCTCCGGAGACCTGATACGCGTCCCAAGAAAGCCTGGGGTTCAAACCAGGGACTCGTTTGCTTTCTGGTTTCAGACACATTCGGAGTGTGAAAGGTTTATTTTACCTCCTTGGTCTCGTGACACCCAGCTAACATCTCAGCATCTGAGATTGCAGCCAGAGGGCTCCGTGTTCTGCGTTCTGAATACCAGCAACGTGCTAAACCCAGGACACTCAGCCTCACAGAGGAACCTGCTTGGTGACAGGTGGCATGAAATGAGAGGCAGGACAGCCTGGGGAGGTGAGCCATTCGAGGTCGGGTGAGCTGGGACGATGGAGGGAACTCCAGCAAGAGGACCAGGGAAGCATGAGGCGGCGTAAGGGATTCCGAAAAGGGAGGAGGAATAGTCGTTCGCCAAGACTGCTGGCTAAGGCCCTGGCCGGTTGGCTCAGCGGTAGAGCGTCGGCCTGGCGTGCGGGGGACCCGGGTTCGATTCCCGGCCAGGGCACATAGGAGAAGCGCCCACTTGCTTCTCCACCCCCCCTCCTTCCTCTCTGTCTCTCTCTTCCCCTCCCGCAGCCAAGGCTCCATTGGAGCAAAGATGGCCCGGGCACTGGGGATGGCTCCTTGGCCTCTGCCCCAGGCGCTAGAGTGGCTCTGGTCGCGGCAGAGCGACTGCCCCAGAGGGGCAGAGCATCGCCCCCTGGTGGGCAGAGCTTCGCCCCTGGTGGGCGTGCCGGGTGGATCCCGGTCGGGCGCATGCGGGAGTCTGTCTGACTGTCTCTCCCCGTTTCCAGCTTCAGAATAATAAAAAAAAAGGACTGCTTGCTAAGACCCTGGCCGGTTAGCTTAGTAGGTTCAAGTGCTGTCCCAGAACAGCAAGGTTGCCGGTTGGATCCCCAGTTAGGGAACAGACACAAAGCAACCAAAGAATGCACACCCAAGTAGAATGGACGAATGCTTCTCGCTCACTCTCCTTCCCACCCTCCTCTCTCTGTCTCTCTCAAATCAATCAATCAAAAAAAAGTCTGCTTCCTAGAGGCCACTTTGCTGTAATAGAAGGAGTGAGCATTTGAAACAGAGCAGGGTTCAGGTCTCAGCTCAGCTCTGTGGTTTTGGAGTTCACCGTCCCTGCCCCCTCCTATCCGGTGGGGGAGAAAGCTACTCTGCAGGGTTGTCATGAGTGTTAAGCAAAGAAGCTTACGTGATGTGAGGCCAGGGTTGATGTGCGGTCATTAAATGGTAACCGCAGGAACACCTGTCTGGGAAATGCCAGGGGCTGTGAGGATTCACTAAGAAGGTAGTCACAAGTGACAAATCATCACAATGCAGAGAGACAAACGCAATAAAAGGGGGCATCAGAGGACTCGTGGGGGATGAAGGAATTCTGTGCTAAGAGGCCAGCAAGCGCAAGGGCGAGGGGCTCACTCGGGTGGCAGCGAGTTTGCTGAGCTGGAACATGCTCCCCATAGTGGACAGGGACGGGGAGGAGGCCCGAGGTGCTGCGGAAGAGGTCGGCTGGGGTCGGTGGCTTGGAAGGCTCGTGTGAACTTTACTCTGCGTGACTGGGGAGCCAGCAAAGGTTTTAAACAGAGCGTGACGGCATCTGGGCATTTGGGGAAGATGATGCTACCGCCCACAGAGTGCTCCTGGAGTTCGAAGCCCTTACTGCCTGGCGGTGTGTCCATGGTTTACATTTAGTTTCTGCAGTCCTGGGACGCCCAGGACCTGGGCTCATCGTCCTTGGGTGGTAAATAAGTGCAGGCTTAGGAATGTGACTACTTTTTCAAGGTGTTGGGAGAACTAATTTTAAAAATCATAGGGTATGAACAACTAAGGTGTCGCAACAAAAAACTGATGACTGATGCTTCTCATCTCTCTCTGTTCCTATCTGTCTGTCCCTATCTATCCCTCTCTCTGTAAAAAAAATAAAAATAAATCATAGGGTAAAACACCAAGTATGTCTAAGGCAAGTTTGAAAAGTTCAAGGAAAAACACAGGGCTAAAAGGGAATTCCTGTGTTCTATTGTGTCCAGACTTAATATGAAGATTCAGTAGCTAAAATAAAGTGATGAATGGGAATAGAAAGAGAAATAAGTTAGCAAGTAGAACAAAGACAAGAACCAGACCTACACGTGTGTGGGACTATATAGTAAGAGCCACAGGAAATGTGCACCTGGGTGCCCAAAGGATGGGCTCTTCAATAAATGGTGTTAAGAACAGTGGACTGGGCCCTGGCCAGTTGGCTCAGCGGTAGAGCATCGGCCTGGCGTGCGGGGGACCTGGGTTCGATTCCCAGCCAGGGCACATAGGAGAGGCGCCCATTTGCTTCTTCCCCCTCCCCTCCTTCCTCTCTGTCTCTCTCCTCCCCTCCCGCAGCCAAGGCTCCATTGGAGCAAAGATGGCCCGGGCGCTGGGGGTGGCTCCTTGGCCTCTGCCCCAGGCGCTAGAGTGGCTCTGGTCGCGGCAGAGCGATGCCCCGGAGGGGCAGAGCATCGCCCCCTGGTGGGCAGAGCATCGCCCCTGGTGGGCGTGCTGGGTGGATCCCGGTCGGGCGCATGCGGGAGTCTGTCTGACTGTTTCTCCCCGTTTCCAGCTTCAGAAAAATACAAAAAAAATAATAATAATAAAAGGTTCTTCTGCTCTGGCCACCAAACTGTCTGGCCAATGTCAGGTCTAACCCCAGGCCCATCACTTCATCATTTCCTCACTTATTCTTTACTCCACCTTTCTTGTCCCCATGTGCTTCCCTTGCAGCCTCCCTTCATAATCTCAACCCTGAACCCATCCCTGTGCCTCCCCCGTCCTAGGCTAGAGCTGAGCCTGCCCAGAGGAAACCATTGCTGCGATGTCACCGTGGGTTCCTGCCTCCCCTCCACGGAGCCTACAGTGCCCCTCACCCCTGCCAGTGGTCTGACTTCCCCGACCCTTCCTGCCCTCCATCGCGTCCCTGGCCACACTTCGGACTCTCTTCTTGCCCATAGCTTTCTGAGTCAAGTCCCAGCTCCTTAGACTGGTACCCAGCATGTTCAGTGACTTGGCCTCTGCAGCCTCCCTCCCCGCCGCCGGCCTTGGCCTCACAGAACATGGTGCAATTCTCCAAATAAATACCCAGCCTTCATCGCGCCCCAGTACCCATGCAGGGACCCACCTTTGGGAAAGCGCTCCAAGACGTCCCCTAGGTGGCGCTGTGTGGCGCCTTCGGAAGGCGGGGAGAGTCTCTGTTTTTGGTCTCTAGCTGAGTGGTTCAGAGCAGGTGCCTAGGAAATAGACTTAGGAGGAAGCACAGCGCCAGATGACATTTTGGGAAGTGTTCACAGCACAGGAATGTATGCCTACTGCCACCCTTTCCTCTCAGCAACCGCCCCCACAACACCCCTTCACTTTGCCCAAACCTGGAAGCAACGCACGGCCTTCGTGGGGGGGGGTGTGTGTGGGGGTAATCTGGAGCGGGGAAGCCCTGGCCGGTTGGCTCAATGGTAGAGCGTCGGCCTGGCGTGGAGTCCCAGGTTCGATTCCCGGCCAGGGCACACAGGAGAGGCGCCCATCTGCTTCTCCACACCCCCCCTTCCTCTCTGTCTCTTTCTTCCCTTCCTGCAGCCAAGGCTCCATTGGAGCAAAGTTGGCCCGGGCGCTGAGGATGGCTCTGTGGCCTCTGCCTCAGGCGCTAGAATGGCTCTGGTTGCAGCAGAGCCACGCCCCAGATGGGCAGAGCATCCCCCTGGTGGGCGTGCCAGGTGGATCCCGGTTGGGCGCATGCAGGAGTCTGTCTGACTGCTTCCCCATTTCCAGCTTCTGAAAAAAAATACAAAAAAAAGAAAAGAAAAAGAAAAAAAAAAGAGTGGAGCGGGGGTGGCCGGGGAGGCGCTTCCCTGTGGCTCCACTGACCAATCAGAACAAAGGCTGATGGAAGCCTGGGTCCTGAGGCTCCTTCCCCGGCCTTCTCTTTCTGCTTTGATTTAAGGGAGGATAAGTCAAGGGGAATTCGTTTGACTTGGGGAGAACTCGATCTGAGCAAGTTGAGGGGACCAGTTATAACGGCTACCATTTCACTAGCGCGTTCCAGTGTACAAAGTCATCCGCCACCAGCGCACATGATTTCCTTGAACCCCCTACTGCCGGTACAGGGCCAGGGTCCAGGGTCCGGACCTGCACGGTCATCCTGAGAGAGGGGGGTGCTTTGGTCCCCACCTCGTGGCGGAAGGAGCTGACTCCCGGAGGAGTCTGGCGGACAAGTGAGGAAATGGTTCAGGTGTGGAAGAGGTTCAGGAGGCCAAGAAAGGGCGGAGGGAGGAAGCAAATACCTTGCAGATGCCTCCAGTGCCGCCCGGGAGTCTCGAGACCCCGCGTAGTCCCTTCTGGGTGTGTAGAGGACAGACACCTCATGGGCCCTGACCTGCTAGCCTTGGCCCTGACCTGCTTGGGAAGGAGAGTGAGTCTCCGGTTAGCTCTAGAGAAGTTACCTGTGTGGAAGGGGCCTCTACGCGTCGGGGGTCTGGGTGGGCCCTGGACAGCGCTGGAGACTGGGTAGGGAGTGGCCACGCGCCTGGCACTCTGATGACCCTGGAACCGAGGTTGCTCCCCAACAACAGCCTCACCTCCTCGGGATGCCAGTGATGTCACAGCGACAGGGCTGGGAACTGTGGGTCCCTCTCTGCCTTAAGCTGGCTGACCTTTTACCCCAGAACGGCGTAAGAGCCGAGGCTGACCGGCTCCGTTGGCCGGTGTCTCCTTGCAAGCTCTTCCTCGGCTCCTCCCTCCTGCCAGAGCCCGCCCCTTCTCTGCCCTTCCGAAAGAGGAAGGGTGGGCTTCCAGAAGAACAGCCCAGCGGCCAGCACGGTGGGAGAGCAGTAGGGTCTCGCGCACCCAGAACACAAGGTAACTTCACAAAAATAAGTGAGCCAGCGTGAGAAAAGTCCTTGAAGGAAGCACCCTCTTGAATTTGGGATTGTGAAGAATTTTATTTTCTTCTTTGTGATTTTTGTATCATTACAGCTCTTGATAAGTAACTTGCTTTTTCAACCAGAAAGGAAATAGACCCTTACACTTACGGAACACTTGATTATATACCCAGTCTTTATCGTATGTAAGTTATTTCCTTCAATAAACAATTATTTATGAGATGGATAGTATTAGTTACGTTTTGGAGTTTCCAAGTTGTTGAGTGACGTATTTGAAGCTGCAGGGTAGTGGAGTAGTGGGGACAGGGCTCTTGGTTGAGCATGCGCAACGTGATGGTGACCAACAAAATTTTGCTACAGTCTTGGTTCCTCTTTCATTGTGTGTCTCCTCTTCCCGCTCACTGGGCATTGGCCCTTCATTTCACCTGTCTTTAACTCCATGAACTCATTTATAAAATAAATAAGCACTGATCACCCACTGGGCACTCCATTGTGTTTATTATTATTATTATTATTTTTACTTATTTATTTTGTTTTTTAAGGGAGAGAGAGAGAGGGGGACAGACAGGGTCAGACAGGTACAGACAGACATACAAGAAAGGAGAGGGATAAGAAGCATCAACTCATAGTTGCAGCACCTTAGTTGTTCATTGATTGCTTTCTTTTATGTGCCTTGATGGGGGGAGGGCGCTCCAGCTGAGCCAATGACCCCTGGCTCAAGCCAGCCACTTTTGGCTCAAGCCAGCAGCCTTTGGGCTCAAGCCAGCGACCATGGGGTCATGTCTGTGATCCCACACTCAAGCTGGTGAGCTCGTGCTCAAGCCAGATGAGCCTGCACGCAAGCCGGTGACCTCAGGGTTTCCAACCTAGGTCCTCTGCTTCCCAGGCCAACACTCTTATCCACTGCGCCACTGCCTGGTCTGGCTTTTTAGCCATTTTAAAATACTGTAATTCAGTGACATTAAATAAATTCATTCTGCCTGACCTGTGGTGGCGCAGTGGCTAAAGCGTGGACCTGGAACACTGAGGTCTCTGGTTCAAAACTCTGGACTTGCCTGGTCAAGGCACATATGGGAGTTGATGCTTCCTGCTCCTCCCCTTCTCCTCTCTCTCTCTTTCTCTCTACTCTCTCTCTCTCTAAAAATGAATAAAATCTAAAAATAAATAAATAATAAAATAAAAAATAAATTCATTCTTTTGTGCTACCATCAACAATCTTTCTCTTTAATTGGTGAGTTTAACCCATTTACATGTAAAGTGATTATTGATAGTGAAAGACATACATTGACTATAATATCGTTTTCCATGTCATATCTCTTTTGTTCTGCTGCCTTCTTTGTATGTTTTTTCCTAGTGTACCATTTTGATTTCCTCCTCATTTCCTAATTGTTTTCTTAGTGATTACATTGGAGATTACAATGAACATCCTAAGATTAACAGCTGATTTATTGCCAGAAACCAGTAGGGTGATATATTTAAAGTACCAACAGGAGAAACAGACACACAGAAAACCTGGCAGCCAATAACTGCACATCCAGAAATACTATTCTTCAAAATTAAGGAGAAGTTAAGACATTCCCAGATAAACAAAAACTAATGGAATTTGTTGCTAGTAGAACTGCTCTACAAAAAAATGCCAAAGGCAGTCCTTCAGACGAAAAGAAAAAAGCACTAGATGAAAACTCAAAGCCATAGAAAGAAAGAAAGATCACTGGTAAACAGTGACTGCAATGTACCACCTGTGGTGTTGCAGTGGATAAAGTGTTGACCTGGGATGTTGACGTCACTGGTTCGAAACCTGGGGCTTGTCCAGTCAAGGCACATACAAGAAGCAACTACTACCAGTTGATGCTTCCCGCTCCTCCCTTCTGCCTTTCTCTCTCTTCTAAAATCAATAAAATGTTGTTTTAAAATAATAAGTAGCCTGACCAGGAAGTTTTGGCGCAGTGGATAGAGCGTTGACCTGACACACTGAGGACCCAGGTTCGAAACCCTGAGGTCAACAGCTTGAGGATGGGCTCATAAGTTTGAGTGCGGGGTCACTGGCTTGAGTGTGGGGTCATAGTCATGATCCCAAGGATCACTGGCTTGAGCCAAAAGGCCACTGGCTTGAGCAAGGGGTCACTGGCTCAGCAGGAGCCCCCCTGGTCAAGGCACACACGAGAAGCAGTCAATGAACAACTAAGGTGCCACAGCTACAAGTTGATGCTTCTCATCTCTCTCCCTTCCTGTCTGTGTATTGCTCTTTATCTCGCACTTAAAAAAATAAAGGTAACCTCAAGGTAAATATAGAGACTGGTATTGTTGTATTTGATGTATATAACCCCTCTTTTTTATTTTCATACAATTTAAAAGGCATGCACAGCCCTGGCCGGTTGGCTCAGTGGTAGAGCGTCGGCCTGGCGTGCAGAAGTCCCAGGTTCAATTCCCAGCCAGGGCACACAGGAGAAGCGCCCATCTGCTTCTCCACCCCTCCCCCTCTCCTTCCTCTCTGTCTCTCTCTTCCCCTCCCACAGCGAGGCTCCATTGGAGCAAAGATGGCCCGGGCGCTGGGGATGGCTCCATGGCCTCTGCCCCAGGCGCTAGAGTGGCTCTGGTCGCAACAGAGCGAGGCCCCGGAGGGGCAGAGCATCGCCCCCTGATGGGCAGAGCGTCGCCCCCGGTGGGCGTGCCGGGTGGATCCTGGTCGGGCGCATGCGGGAGTCTGTCTGACTGTCTATCCCCGTTTTCAGCTTCAGAAAAATACAAAAAAAAAAAAAAAAAGGCATACACAAAACAATAATTATAAATCTATGTAAACATGTACCCCATGTATGGAGATGAATGTATAACAACAACATAAAGGCTGTGTACATGTATGTGTACAGAACTGGGTGGGAGAAATTAGTGTCTGCTGTTGAAGCCAAGACGGTATCGACTCAACCTAGGTTGTTATAAATTCATCTATTCCTTCTTAAGCGCACTTTGATAATTTATGTTCTCCATTTCAACTAAGTTATTGAATTTATTAGCATAAAGTTGTTCCTAATATTTCCTTATAATTTTATTATCTGTAGACTCTCTTGTGATGTTACGTCTCTCACTCCTAATTTTGGTGATTTGTATTTTCTTTCTTCCCTGGTCAATCTGACTACAGATTTAGCAATTTTGTTGATTTTCTCAAGAAGCAGCTTTTGATTTCATTGATTTTTCTCTATTTTCTGTTTTCTATTTCATGGATTTCTGCATTGATCTTTATTTTCTTCCATGTACTTTGGTTTCAGGCAAAAGAGGAGATCATTGACTTTTTTTTTTTTTTTTAAATAGGCCTTTAGTGCTATTAATTTTCCTTAATACTGTGTATAGAGGTGTCCCACAAATTGATATGTTGTGTTTTCATTTTCACTCAGTTAAAAATATTGCCTAATTATTTTTTGATCCAGAGGTGTGTTCTTCATTTTCCAAATACAGCATATGGGGATTTCCCAAGGATCTTTCTGTTACTGATTTGTAATATATAATTCCATTGTGATCGGAGCCTACTTTGTAGGACTTGAAGCCTTATTTAACTTACTGATACTTGTTTATGGCCCAGAATATGATTTGTCTTGATAAATGTTCCACATGCCCTTGAAAATAGGTAATCTACCACTGTTAGGTGGGAAATTCTCTAGATGTCAATCAAGTCAAGTTGGTTGAGAGGCAGTGTTGTTCAAGTCCATATATTCCCGGCTGGCTATCTAACCAGCTCTGTCCAATATGATTGCAGCCTTCCCAGCTTTCTTTTTATTAGCATAAGCATAGAATATCTTTTTGCTTTTACTCTATTTAAATATTTATATTAAAATAGGTTTCTTACAGGTGGCATATAATTTGATTTTGCTTTTTTACCCATTAGGACATCTCTGCCTTCTAATTGAGTTGTCTATTTACCTTTTTTTTTGTTATTGTTGGTTGTTTATTTTCTTTTTTGTGACAGAGAGAGACAGAGAGAGGGACAGATAGGGACAGACAGGAAGGGAGGAAGGGAGAGAGATGAGAAGCTTCAGTTCTTCATTGCAGCTCCTTAGTTGTTCATTGATTGCTTTCTCATATGTGCCTTGACTGGGGGGCTACAGCAGAGTGAGTGACCCCTTGCTCAAGCCAGCGACCTTGGGCTCTAGCCAGTGACCCTGCACTCGAGCTGGTGAGCCTGAGCTCAAGCCTGCGACCTCGAGGCTTCAAACCGGGGTCCTCTGCATCCCAGCCCGATGCTCTATCCACTGCACCACTGCTTGGTCAGGCTCCGTTTACCTTCAATGTGACTTTGATATAATTAGGTTTCTCATCCTACTCATTTTTTTAGTTCTCTCATCTGTTCTTTGTTCCCCCTTTCCTCTTTTTCTGCCTTCTTTGGGATTTCTTGAGTATTTTTTTTTATTCTACTTTATCTCTTTTGTTGGCTATAACTGTTATTTTGCTAGTTGCTTTAGGGTTCACAGTAGACATCCTTAACTTAGCACAGCGCACCTGGTCTCAGGAAGCCTCATGGCAGGAACTAGCAGGCCTCACATGCAGCCCTGCGGCAGCTGCCGGCACAGCGCTGTCCAGGAGGAAGGGCCCACCTGTCGTCATCCCATTCTGCCCTGCTCTTGCCCATCACGCCAAGGCCCTTGGGAAGTTGTTACACTGCGCATGGCCTCAGTTAACTCATTCTTGAATTGGGGTCGCCCCTCCTCCCCTGCGTAGTTCACAATGGTGTTCTTAGGAGTAAAAGAACAAACTGCGCCTGACCAGGCGGTGGCGCAGTGGATAGAGCATCAGACTGGGATGCGGAAGACCCAGGTTTGAGACCCCGAGGTCGCCAGCTTGAGCGTGGGCTCATCTGGTTTGAGCAAAAATTCACCAGCTCGGACCCAAGGTCGCTGGCTCAAGCAAGGGGTTACTTGGTCCACTGAAGGTCCATGGTCAAGGCACATATGAGAAAGCAATCAACGAAAAACTAATGATTGATGCTTCTCATCTCTCCGTTCCTGTCTGTCTGTCCCTGTCTATCCCTCACTCTGACTCTCTCTCTGTCTCTGTAAAAATAAATAAATAAATAAATAGTTTAAATAGTGGTCAAATGAATCAATAAATGAATACACAGGAGCTTAGACAATTTTATAAAAACAAACAAACAAACTGCAGTCTCTGACAATGAGACCCCAGCCCCTTTCCACACACCAGCCTAGACAATGTGACCACCAGGCCTGCCCCTAGGACCACTAAGCCCCAAGTTACATAGTTAGAAGCCCTGAGGATGGGGACAAAGGTTGGGTGAGTGGGCGGCCAAGGGGGTGTGGGTTCTAAAACCTATCACTTGAGTCAGGAAGGACGATGGTGTTGAGAAGAATAACTACCAGGGCTTCCAGTGCTGTGACAAAACCTCAGGTTCGTGGCCTTCTCGTCAAGTGTCCCCAATTCCACCGTGTTGGGGTGATCGCTGTATCCCAGGGGGTCGCAGCTTTCTATAAGCTTACTGTGGCTGAACCGAGAAAGAAGGCTGCGCAGACGTCTATGGAAATGACCGTTCCAGCAAAGTGTGAGGAGATGAGGAAGATTGGTATCTTTCAGAGTGCAAAGCGGTGTGGGAATGTCAAGAATTTCTCTGGATTCCATGGAAGTTTCTCACTGACCTGTGTTCCTGAACTATGAACCATGAAACATGACTGTCTGGGCTAAGGGACAGAGTTTCTCTTGATATAAACAAATGATTAACAAATACTGTGGAAAAAGAAATAGAGGAAAAATAAAATAAAACCTATCAGTTGATTCCCACTTCCTCGCAAGGCGAGGCAGGCCGTTCCTGGGGAGCTTCCCCCCACTCTCTGCCCTCAGCTCTGGCAGAAGCTTCAGATGAGTGGTCTCCCGACTGGTCAGACTCACCAAGGGCTGAGAACACAAGGAAATCTGCCTGAAGCCTCCGGTTCTCTGAATTCCTTTCCTGTATCTGGTTCCCAACCACCATCAGCTGGTGGTGCCTGGAAGCCAGAGACCCGTTTCCACCTGCTCTCCGGTTCCCTGCTGAGTCATCGCTGCACCAGACCTGCCCTCTTCAAACCTTCTCTGGAAAGACCTGTGGAAACAGGTCAGATCAGACCAAGTGACTCAACTGTGTTCATGCCATTGGCTGCCTCTGGCAAAAAATAGGGTGACCTAGGTCATCCCAGTTATTCCCAAGTAGCTCCTGGGGCCCCAAGAGGACTTCACACAACCTTTATGTTCTTAGGTGGTTTCCATCACCTGCCTAGTCTGCACTTTGCCCCACTGCGTGTGATTGGGGGGGAAGGTGGGGGGAGCAGGGAAAGGTCTGGTAATTGAAGACTCACCCACAGTTGTAAGAAATAATAGAGATCCCCTTGTACACTTTGGCTAGCTTCTCCCAATAACTTTAGCAAACCTATATAGTTGGGATTACTTGAGTATATTTTTATTCCATTTTAGTATAGTATAATGCAGAACTATAGTATGACAACCAGAATAGTGGCACTGATAAACTCCATCAATCTTACTCGGATTTCTCCAGTAAGTGTGCGGTATTTCACTTATCAGACCACGAGAGCTTGGACCATTGGCAAATACCTGTAACACAGGGAGGGGACTTCACCCCACTGCTCTGTCGGTGCCCCGACCAGCCCAAAGAAGCTGACAGGGCATGTAACCTCCCAGATGCCCTGCACTAGCCTTCCTCCTTGTATCGGTTCATCCTTCCTCACAGCCACCTGGTTCATAGGCCCTAAGACTTGAGGCTTGCCTGACCAGGCGGTGGCGCAGTGGATAGAGCGAAGACCTAGGTTCGAGTCCCCGAGGCTGCCAGCTTGAGCGCGGGCTCATCTGGTTTGAGCAAAAGCTCACCAGTTTGGACCCAAGGTCGCTGGCTCGAGGAAGGGGTTACTCAGTCTGCTGAAGGCCCGCGGTCAAGGCACATATGAGAAAGCAATCAATGAACAACTAAGGTGTTGCAACGAAAAACTGATGATTGATACTTCTCATCTCTCTCCGTTCCTGTCTGTCCCTATCTATCCCTCTGACTCTGTCTCTATTAAAAAAACAACAACAAAAAAAAAACAGGCTTGCCTGACCAGGCAGTGGTGCAATGCATAGAGCTTAGAGGACCCAGGTTCAAACCCTGAGTTCACTGGCTTGAGCATGAGCCCATAGCCATGACCCCCATGGTCACTGACTTGAAACCAAGAGTCGCTGGCTTGAGCCAGGGGTCACTCACTCGGTTGTACCACTCCACCAACCCATCCCCCGTCAAGGCAAAAGCAATCAATGAACAACTAAGGTGACCCAAGGAAGAACTGATGTTTCTCATTTCACTCCCTTCCTGTCTGTCCTCACCTGCCCCTCTCTCAGTCTCTGCCACACACACACACACACACACACACACACACACACACACAAAATACAGGCGCAGAGTGCGGGGGCTAGCGCTAGGGAGGAGCTCACGCAGCTACTACTACCCAGAGGCCGGGGTGCCCCAGGACACACGTGGAGGCCTTGCGCGCGAGGGGCAGAGTCACGCCGTGGGGAACGTGCCGACACGCCGCATGCACGCCTAGGCTAAACGTTAGAGCGTGGCTTGGCTCCACACCTGGGTCCCAATACGAAGAGCAGCGACGCGGACGCCAGCACGCGCCTCGCAATCTGAGTCCCGGGGCTGGGTGGGGGCTCAGCTGAGGTCCGCCCCGGGGCACGCCGGGAAACCGAGCGCCCCGCCCCGCCCCGCCCCGTGCGCTCTCCTCCCCCCGCTGCGCAGCCCTCGGCTGCCCCCTACCGCCGCGGGTGGACCCTGCAACCCGACCGTACCCGCCTTCGCGCCGCGGGATTGGCAGCTCCAGAAGTCTCCGGACCGGCTGCCTTCCGCCACGGGATTGGCTGCGCCCCGGATCGGAGGCTCCGCCCATTTCCCCGGGTCCTTTGATCACGCGCCTCCTGGCTCTTCCGGGGCCCTGGAGCCAACCGAGGGCGTTCCTGTCCGGGCTGCAGCGGTGGGAGGTAAGGCATGGCCGGGTTGGATGGGCTGCAGAGCGTCGGCACGAGTCCACGCCTCGGGGTGCCGGGGTTGCAGAATGCCGGGGCCCCTCTGAGCTCCCTGCAAGCCTCCTTCTCCCGGCCTGAGCCTCCCAGAGCTCTGGGAACTACCTCGCGCTCGCCGTTGCTGGTTCGCATCCTAGGAGCGGCCTGACACCCTCCGCACTTCGACATGTATTCTAGAGTATGGGACGTTGTGCGTGCGACTAGGCACGCCCGGTGAACCCACGAACAGCGGGACAGGTAGCTCACACCTTGCCCTCCGGTGGAGACTCCAGCGAACCAGGGTCTGGGACCGTGAGCATCTATGTGCAGCCGCCCATGGACAGTCTTCTTGCATCTGTCCATGGGAACTGACCCTCTCCTCCGCTTGTCAGCCCAGGCCAGAAGAGGAGGGACCTGGACAGAGCCCTGAGTGGGGACCACAGGGAGGTGACATCAACTCACAGATGCACTCCAGCCCTAACCACTTGTGTCCACCCGGGCAGGTGTGGGGTGGACCTCACACCTACCTCAGCCTGAAGTGTGGGGACTGGGTCAGGACTAAGGCAGGCTTCTTCAAATGCTCCCACCTCCCCCGCTCAGGCCACAGTACAGGACCCTTCTATTTTCCTAATCTCCCCATTTTGCTGCACTGAGTAGGTGCTGGCAGCTCAGTGTCTCAGGAGGTCGGGGCAGGAGCTGGGAACCTATGTCTAACCTTTCCCCTGGAGTTGAGATCTGCAAATGTTTGGCCAGCACCTGAGCTGGGCCCCACCCTGACTTGGGGATAGGAGCTGGGCAGAACTCGGTCCCTGAGTCTGGGTCTCCCCTGAGTGCCCCGGATTTGCTGTGAGTCACTGGAGGATTAACCCCACGTTAGCCTGGAGGATTCCTCGTCCCAGTGCCTAACCTAAGTTTGGATACCTCAGCTCTTGGGAAAGGGATCCCGAGCCTGGCTGTCACCCTGGGTGAAATTGATAACCTCCCTTTCTCCTTCCCAGGGAGCCCAGCGGAGGCGCCCTCCCAAGGCACTACTACCCATGCTGACCACCCAGCCCTCCAACTGCCGATGTCATGAGTAACACCACGGTCCCCAATACCCCCCAGGCCAACAGTGACTCCATGGTGGGCTATGTGTTGGTGCCCTTCTTCCTCATCACCCTGGTCGGGGTGGTGGTGGCCGTGGTAAGGAGCCTCCCCCCCCCCATTCACACATACACCCCTGCACCTTGGCTCAGGCAGCCTGCATAGCATAGCCTGCATGGGCCTGGTCAGGCCTGCACACGGCATCTCCTGCTATCCTGCTGTTACCGGGGGTGGAGGCGGGTGGGCTGTCCTGGGCTCCCAGCCTCCACAGTGCTGTCTCTGTTACAGGTCATGTATGTCCAGAAGAAAAAGCGGTGAGTGTCCCTATTCCCCTCCCCAGTACGACCTCCCCCACATTTGGCTTCCATTTCTTCCCATAGGATCTGAGTTCTCCACACACATGGAAGGTGCCCCTCAGCTATCCTGATGGGAGCCCGAAAACCCCTACATCCCCTTGTTAGGTCTTCCTGCCCAGGCTCCACTTACCCGCTGTGGAGAGGCCCCTTGTAGGACGGTCTATGTGTTCTTAGAGCCTGGGGGACTGGAGACAGGGCAGGCAGATGTTTGAGGAAGGGGGGGCCCAGGCTGAACCCCCCCTCGCCTGCCCCCCAGGGTGGACCGGCTTCGCCACCACCTGCTCCCCATGTATAGCTACGACCCCGCTGAGGAGCTACACGAGGCCGAGCAGGAGCTCCTCTCTGACGTGGGAGACCCGAAGGTGAGCGCTTGGGACAGTGAGTTTGCGTGGCGGAGTGGGGGTGGTGTCTCTGCTGTGAGGAGGCTCCTCCTCCTCCAAGACCATGCAGTGGACTCCCAGGGGAGCCCAGTGGTGGCCTGCTCCCCTACAGGTGGTGCACGGCTGGCAGAGTGGCTACCAGCACAAGCGGATGCCCTTGCTGGATGTCAGGACCTGACTCCCTTGCCCTGCTGCGTGCTGGGTCTCCATCCCGCCTCCCACCGGCCCCAGACCCATCCTCACTGCTCCCTGGCCCTTCGCTTTGTGGGCTCACTGGTCCTCCCGGGGGCATCAGGGCAGCTCTCCATGGGCGCCATCCTTCTTCAGCCCAACTAGGTTTTGGAGTTCTCTCACTGGTGACAGGGCCTGATGTATAGTGTTCAGTATATATATTTTGTAAATAAAATGTTTTGTGGCTAGGGGTGTGATTTCTTCAAGAGGGTGTTAAATGACCTTTCTCGGAGCTGACTCACTCTTGTCCCCCCTCCCCCCCCCCCAACCCTGGTCCCCACCTTTATCTGCTCTGGGTATATCAGAGAAAAAGGCAACAGTCCAGAAAAGGATATTTTTTTTTTATTCAAGTAACTGCAAATAGGAAACCAAAGGGGGGGCCCCAGGCTGGGACAAATCACGGCCATCTCCTCCCTGGCAGAACAAGGGGAGAAGGTGGCTCTATTGTTGGCCATCAACACGGGCCCCTCCCCCCTGCTCACTCTGCTGCAGCATCCTAGGGGCAGAGCCCCCCCTTCCCTGGGACTGGGGTTGCCGGTTCCCAGCCTGCTTTGCCCCAGGCCCCTTCCCAAGAGTCTCTTGGAGGGGAGTGTGGGCAGAACAGGAGGCAGTGAGGATGAAATTTGGCGCTGATAGCAGCAGCAATAACAGATGTCTAAGAATGAAACAAACAAAAAACAACACAACTGTCCAGAGGTAGTTTGTGAACAGAGGAAAGATGGAACCAGAACCTTGGGGGGTGGGGAGGAGCAAGGGGGGCAGGCAAGGCTGGCTCCTGGTTAGTGCCCCATGTTAGGGGAGGGGAGACTCAAGCCTAGAGTGGAAGCAGACGGGAAGGGGCTCACACCCCTCCTGCCTTCTCTTCCTGTGCCCCAGAGCCGGCCGCCCAAACTAGAGCAGGGCCTACGCAAGGCAAGGAAGGCAGGGGTGAGCTGCCCCTGTGAGACACAGGTTGGTGGGGCATCTTTGGGCCAACCAGCCCTATCCATGACCACACATGCTGCTGTCGCCGCCAGTACAGTAGAGCGGGCATGTCAGAGTGAGATGGCGCTCGGGCCCCTTTAAGGCCGGGGAGCCCTCCCAGGCCCCTTAATAGGAGGCCAGAGGTAAGAGTGGGAAAGGGACCCCCCCCAAACCAGGAGCCCAGTCAGCAATGTCCCCACCACCGAGGGAGCAAGGACGGACGCAGCAGGCGCAGGATGCGGCTAAGTGAGAAGTCAGCTTTGTCCAGGAGGGCGAGTGAGTGAGAGTGCACGTGGGCGGGTGAGGGGTGTCTGGGAACCGAAACCAAAGGAACGCTGTTCCCCACTCGGGCCGCCAGGGCCCTGCAGCGGCTGGTGTGCTGTGTAGTGTGGTGGTGCGGGTGGCGGGCGGGTGCAGGGGTGGTGGTGACCGGGGCCCGGGGACGACGGGGCGGGGCAGGGGAGCGGAGCTGTCCAGTCCCAGGAGGAAACTGCTCCTCAGGGGTGGGGGGCGCGGCCCGGTCACTGCTCCTCCTCTGAGGACTCCTGCGAGATGCCCTCTTCTTCCTCCTTCTCCTATGAGGTGGGCAGGGCCATGAGCTCGAGCGCCAGGCCGGCCCTCCTCCACTCCATCCCCATTCATGGGGGAGGGCGCACAGGCCTCCAGCCCCCACCTCTCCCTGGCTCTTCAGAAGGGGATGAGTCAGGGCTGAGTGTGTGGGTGACTCAGCAACCTCCACAGCCCGGTTTCATTCATAAAAAAAGGAAGAATTTCAGGGGAGGGAAAAAAACCACACACACACACGCTGCTGCTCTCACACAGAGCCACCCTCCCCTGCCTTGAGGCAGTGGTGGGGGGACCTGGGACCAGCAGACCTCCGTGCTGCACGGATGCCGGGAAGGGAGCGCTGGGGGGGGGGAGCCTCCGGGAGGCAGGGAGAGGAAACGGGAAGGGGCAGCTGGCAGGGCACGGGAGAACCAGGTTGGACCAGGCAGCTGCCCGGGCTGTGGGGCGGTGGCCGCAGGCTGACCCCGGGCCAGGGCGGGGAGGAAGGGGAAGTGTGTCCAGCCGGGGCTCACTCACGGGGCGGGAATGTCGGCACACCACAGGGGCTGCAGCCCCCGTGCCAGGCAAACTCCAAAACAACTTGTTTCCTGTTACTCACTCCTGGGGCCCAGCCAGCACCCCCTGTCCCTGAACCGGGCAGTTGCTCAGCTCAGCTCGAGGAAAGAACGGATGCCTCAGGGAGTTCAGGGAGCAGGTTGGGGAGAGGAAAGGGCCAACTGGAGGGGCGCCCCCTAGAGGCAGTCTCCTGACTTGGCACGCCTCCTTCCACTGCCAGCTATCTGTGGGCCCAGAAATGGAAGGCGCCTCCACGTGGGATCAACCTCAGCTCCCACCTGCATTGGCCCGCCCCACGGCTGAGCTCTTTGCGCAGTTTCTTCCTCTCACCAGGTTCAGGGCAAAGGCAAACCCCACCCCTCCCCCATGTGATGTGCTTCCTCATTTCTATAATGGAGGACAAACAAGAGGACATCTGAGACCCTCCCCCAAGAAGCCAAGACATCCCCCACCAATGCAGGACAAGGGTCTGTTACTTGGGGCCTCTCACTTCTCATGGACATACAGCCCTTTAAAAGCCCTAGGCTAGGTGCCAGGAGCCGGGGTCCTGGGCAAATCCCGTCCCCTCTTGGGCCCTGCATAAAATGCAATGTCCTAGCATCCCTGGCCCTGCAGGTCAGGTAGAGTGGTCTTCCCACGTGGACCCACAGGGTCAGGTAGGCGCCACGTTTTTAGCACCTCTAGCCCCTGAGAGCCAGGCCGCACGCCGTCCCCACCTACCAGTTTTTTGGGTCTGCCCCTTGGTTTCCTTCCTGGAGTTGTGGTGGTTTTCTAGAGAGTCAAAAAGAAGACCCGCTAAGTCACGCATGTCCCTGACAGTGCTCACCCCATGACGAGAGCCCAGGATGGTGAGGGAGCAGAGGGACAGAGCTGCCTACCTCTGCTCAGGACTGCCCAGGAATCTCGCCCCAGCCAGCAGGCCCACCCCAGTCCAGCTGGTGATGACTGACCACCACGTTACCCCCCAAATATACACACACGCCCCCCACTCCCTCCCCCACCCATGACTCAGAGGATATGAGTCGTGTCTTACAAAAAAATAAAATAAAAAAGCCCAAGGCCTGCAGGAAGCTGGCCTCCCCTGGTTTTCCCCCACTCTCTCAGGACCCAAGGGACCGCCCGATGGAAGGTGGCATTCTCAGCTCAGGGGCTGCTGCAGGACTTCTGACTTGATTTCCCCAAAGACCCAGAAGTGAGACCTCTGTCATCATCACCCTGCATTCCCCAATGAGCAAAGCCCCACTGCCTGCCACCTGTATAATGGGACAGAGGGCGCAGTCGGGCTAAGCCGGCCCTTTCCACGCCTCCCCTCCTTCATGCACTAGGACGGCTCTGTCCGCCCCCCCCCTCAAGTCTCACCCGGGTCTTGGCAGCTCCCTTGTTTTTGCTCCCCTTTGGCCTGCCCCGAGGTCTCTTCGGTGTTGGCACTTCACTGGGCTCCTTCTGCAAAGAGGAGAGAGAAGCAGTCAGAAACAGATGCCACCTGTCCCACCCCTTTCAGAAGATATCCCCAGGCCCCAAACCGACAAGGGTTCAAGTCAGCAAGCCATCACACCCTGACCCAGGAATCTACATGGCCCGGGCAAGTCCTTGGGAATTCAGTTTGACCGTCTTTTGCGAAGTCCCTCCCTGTGACAATAAGACCTCTGGGAAAGGGTATCACGGGTGCAGACAGACAGGCAGGCAGCTCTGCCTCGGACTCACCCGAAGATCTTGGAAAACCACTTACTGCCTGAGCCTCAGTTTCCTCATCTATAAATGGTGACAAGACTTACCCGCAGGGCGTCATGAAAATTAAATGAAGCACGTAGACGTGTCTGTGTCTAGCCTTGGGCCACGATCATTTCTGATAACATGTGCTGGACACTTGCGAGGGTGCAGAGTAGAAAGGACACCTCCCCCTGGAGGGAGCCTCCAGCCTCTACCTGCAAACCAGCCCCCTCCAGGCAGCCTCACAGGGAGAAGAAACCCCAGAGATCCTTGCCATTGTTGCCACTAAAATTTTAATAAGCCCAAGGCAGAATAAAAAGCTGCTGCATAATGCATAGAAGCTGGGCAGTAAAGGCACGTCAGCTACGGTTTCCCACGGGCTGCTGCTAACGACGGGCCGGTAACTCAACACTCCGTTCTGACCCCCACCCCACCCCAGCTAACGTGCCGGCGAGGAGGCCCAGGGAACCAGACTACAAGGATGAGCTCCCCCATATCCTGGGCGCAGAGAGAGGCAGCTGAATGCCACCCAGGCTCTTCATGACTCATGTCTCCCAGAGCCAGGACAGCCCACTCTCTCTGCCTCCTGATGGGGCCTGCCGTATAGCGTAGGGGGACAAGGACTGACCTCAGTCTCCCCTCCTCTTCCCCAGGAAGGGGAAGGAACTGGACCTCACCCACAGCCGCTGCTCCATGAGAGAGACTGAGAGCTCCACCATGGAACAGGTGGCCCCACCGTGCAAGGTGGCCTTCTAACCCTGTGGAAGGACCGCACCAGGGTCCCCAGGGCCCCCCTGCCACCAACTCCCCAACAGTTTCCATCTCTTGAGCTTTAGTTTTCTTTTACAGAGCAAAAGGGAAAGCCCAGTCCAGGGCTTCCGGCAGTGCGGCCGCGAATGGGTCCTGGTGACTGGCCCAGGAAGTACAGAAACTGCCGATGAGCATAGACACTTTTATAGTAAATCAACGGGGTGATCTGTGTGATGATGCTCACGATTAAAAATCCCAGGCTTCTATTTCTCTTTGTGTTCCTAGAGTTCACCCTTGCTATCCCATACACACACTGGTCTACGGTGGGCTGGAAATAAGAGTGGGTGGTCTACCACAGCGAGCACGGGCCTGTGTGAGCAGGGGGTCACGGGCTGGGCTGTCCGACACAGGCTCAGCCCCACTCGGTCCCCGGGTCTCAGGAGGATGCGACAGGGTTGGTGAATGTAGGCAGGATATGCAGACCGTGTGTGGGGAGCAGACAGACAGGAATGATTCTGCACCCTTCCATTCCTGTTTCGCCTGCCAAAACACTGGGTACCTCCCTAGCCCAAAGGGGTAAACTGAGGCAAAGACGTGGACACCCACCTGACTCCCTACCAGCGCCGTCCCGGGACTCACCGGAGGCTGCTTGCGAGGCCTGCCCCGCCCTCGCTTCTCGGTGCCGTCCTTTTCCTGCTTGGAGGCCAAGGGCTGGCTGGACTTCGAACTCGACTCGCTCATCTTCCCTTCTTACGAAGCAGGCGGAGGAGCGATGCTGGAGATGCTGGAGGCAGGGACGCGGTTTCAGACAATACACCTCCACACCTGTTGCCGCCACCTCCTACCCTTGCGCCTCCCCCACTGCAAGCGCCCCGCAGCAAGGCGGCCTGCTCCTGGGGTGCCCTGGGTTCCCACCCTGTGCCACCGGGTGGGGCTGGGCTGGGCCGTTGGTCCTAATCAGCTCCTTATCTCCTGTTCAGAAGAGCTCTTTGTTACCCTGCCACCTACACAGGGCCAGGGCCTCAGGCACATGCAGCCCAAACTTGGCTCTGAGGGTAAGGCTGCCCCGCGCAGCCCCTCTCTCTAGCCAGCTTCTGCCCTTTCACAAAGCCTGGGGAGCGCCCAGGGAGCAAGGGAGGAAAGGTAAGCAGAGAAAATGAGCCCCAGGCCCATGGCAGCCACAAGCTGCAACCCCCCCACCCCCACCCCCACCCCCGCACACCTCGCTGACAATACTGTCAAGGCCCAAGTCTCAGGACCAGAAGCTAGAAGGGCCAACCTTGACACTCCATCCCAATCACAGGGCCAGGGTTGGTGCCCAGACCTCACCAGTGTCCCCCTCTGCTCCTTCCCAGGGAAACTGCCTGGGATCCAAAGATGGGGGACATAATTGGAAAATGGGAAGACGGTTGAACCACGGTGGGTGAGTTGGAGGAAAAGGAGCCCCAAAGCTGAAAGGTGGGTCTACTATCTTCCCTCCCATCCTGCCCACCTGCAGTCAGATGAGATCTTTCCCTTTGATGCGGCTTACAGGAAGGGCACCTCCAACTGAGGTAGACCCTTCTAGCGGGCCCCCTGGCAAAGCCAACCCTAAAAGCTTCTTGGTCTTTTTCTAGCACGTTCCCTCATCTTAGAAGTCTGTTTTGGTTTAGTCAGCCCCACTATTCCAGTTTATCTAAACTCTCCGCCTGCAAGGACACCTACAATCTGCAGTTGGGAGCCTCTTCTAGAGATTTAAAGAGAATAGAGGGGCCCTGGCCGGTTGGCTCAGCGGTAGAGCGTCGGCCTGGTGTGCGGCGGACCCGGGTTCGATTCCCGACCAGGGCACACAGGAGAGGCGCCCATTTGCTTCTCCACCCCCCACCCCCTCCTTCCTCTCTGTCTCTCTCTTCCCCTCCCGCAGCCGGGGCTCCATTGGAGCAAGGATGGCCCGGGCGCTGGGGTGGCTCCTTGGCCTCTGCCCCGGGCGCTGGAGTGGCTCTGGTCGCCGCAGAGCGACGCCCCGGAGGGGCAGAGCGTCGCCCCCTGGTGGGCGTGCCGGGTGGATCCCGGTTGGGCGCATGCGGGAGTCTGTCTGTCTCTCCCCGTTTCCAGCTTCAGAAGAAAAAAAAAAAACAAAACAAAAACAAAAAAACAAACAAAAAAGAGAATAGAGGGCCCCCCCCCACTTTCCCATCTCTGCCTTCCCTGGTATTATCCCCAAGTCACAGACAAAAGACTTGAATTATGATATCTATTGCTCCACACCCCCACGTGGACCGAAACCTGGCTGCCTTTGGTAAAGGGTGGGCCCAAGTGGCTCCACTTCCGAAAGCCCCTGAGACAGTAAAATGGGGGGAAATGTAAGACAGCTACCTGCCTCAACCACCTCTCCAGACTGCTCCAAGGGCCAAGCCAGACAATAGTTTTAAAGTGCCAAAACAAGATGTCTTCATCCAAAATGAGAACTAGGACATTTGAAAATGCCTTCTTTCCCCATTTCAGATTTCCAGACAATTGCCAACTTTAACCCAAAGGGGGGGGGGGCGACATTTTTGCAAACTTGTGACTTCCAGAGGACCCCATCCTCAAGTTTGGGGATGCTCCAGACGGTGGGGCTTTTTCTAGTCATTATTCTGCTTTATAGTGTTTCAGACTTGGAGACCCTTTTAAACAAGGTGGTTGGCGATTTATTCTGCTTCATCATTAGTGGCTTGGCCTACTCTGTAATTACAGGCAGTGATTAGAATCTTCTATTACACCACAGGTCCCCTTTCAAACTAAACATCAAAATTAATCAGCTAAATGAGTACTGACCTCATATGAGGTCTGCTGGAGGCCCCCTCAGAGAGGGGTTCTCCTTAGAAGCTCGTCCCTAATCCTAAACAGCCTGGGCCCAACCTGCTGGGATCCTGGTGGGTCTCCCTGGAGGTTCCTGTTTCATCTGGTGCTTCCCCCTACCTCTGACTGTGGGGGGCCCTTGAATCCACCCACCTACCCCAAATCCAGACCTCCATGAATTGAACAAAGGCCTGAGGCCCTCCTCTCTGGTGAGACCAACAAATGCTGTCTCTTCCACCACCTGTTTCTGAACATCAGACAGACCAGGCATGTAGAAGCCACGTTAGGGGCCCAATCTCAATCCTTCAATTTATAATGCCTTTTAGGACTCAAACTTGTTTCCTCTGTACATGGGGCCCACAATGTGCACTCCACAAATGCTAAGAGAATAATCTGCAGGAAGGACCCCAGGAAACCACGGGACTACCTAGTTTTCCCAAAAAAGTAGTCCAGAGAGCTCTGCTGAGTTGCCTAAGGTCACACAGCAAGTTGACGAACAGGATGGAGTAGGTTCCCGGCGACCCTCTAGCAGAACACCCTCCTTACCGTCCTGGAGGCTGGTTAAGTCCCTGTGGCCCCTGCTCCACACCCCGCCTCAGGGCGACTCTGCGAGTGCCTGCGCTTGGACGGTGCAGGTCAACCGGCGGGACGCGGGGCCAGAACGCGCGGGGGGAGGGGCGCAGGCCGCTCTAGCAGGCGCGGGAAACCGATGCACCCCGACCGCATGCACCGCCACGCGGGTGCACCCGGCCCCACTTCCTGCCAGAGGGGGCACCCAAGCCCGCCTTGGGGCAGGAAACCTGGCGCGCGCGGGCACGGGGGAAAGGAAGAAAGCTACCTCCCTACGCGCTCTCCCCGCAAAATAAAGCCCCAGGAACATAAATTGAAACGGGGAGTCAAAGGGACTAGTTCCAACAGAGCCCAGTAAAGCAGAGAAACCAGTTTGTGGGGGCGGAGGGCAGGCCTGGCCCAGGGGCTGAGGAGGCGCGCGGGCCGGGCCAGAGGTAGGGTCGAGGTGAAGCCCCAAACCCAGGCCCGCGATTCGGCCTCATCTGCGGAAGGGAGCACCAGGTAAAGGCCGAGTAAGGGCTGGGCCGAATTGCGGGGTTCCTGCCCATCCCCCTCACTTCTAGAACTTCCCCAGGCTGCGAGGGACGGCCGGCCCCCCACTCTCCCGCTGCGCCGCAGCCAGTTCCTCTCCCCACCCCACCCCAGCCAGGGCCCGGGCCCGGCCCGGGCCCGGGCTCGGGCGGGAGCGGCGAGCGCGAGGTGCATCGGGATCCGCCGGGTGCACAAGTCGCGCTCGCCGCAGCCGCGCGCCCCCTCCCCCACCGCGCGCCTTTCCCGGGTCCCCGCCCCCCGCAGGGCGCCCGCCGCGCGGGGGAAGGGGTGCCGGCGCCCTCCCCACGCCTGCGGGCCCCGCCGTCCGCCCCCGCGCCGCGCGGCCCTCCTCCGCCCGCGGCTCGCGCAGTCCGGGCCTGGGAATAAAGCTGGAGGCGCGCGCTGCAGCCCCCGGCGCCTTGCAGGAGGAGCGGCGGGGGCGCGGGCGCCCCCCTCCGTCGCGGGCCCAGGGGACGACTCACCGCGAGCTCGGCCGCCGGCCTGTGGTGCGCTCTTCGGCTGCTAGGAGCGACGGTGCTGGGCGCTGGGGACCGGCCTGGCTCCGCTGCCGCCGCCGCTGGTAGCAAATGCGGATCTGAAACCGGGAGAGAGCAGAGGCGCTCAGAGACCGCCACCGCCTCGTGCTCGCCGCCTAGGCCCCCGCGGGGTATTTATGTGTCACATCCAGGCGGGGGAACAAAAATATTCCCCCTTCCCCCGAAGGATGGCGAGGGGCAGGAAGCTAGGCACCGCCAGTGCGCGGCCTCAATAAATAAATAATTTAATTAAATGATAGATATTAAAAAAATGAAGCCACCGGAGGGGCCGCGAACTCACGCCTTCTTGGAGCCGCGCCAGCACCAGAAATAGCCCGGGCTCGGAGTCCCAATTAGAGGAGCGCAGCCCCGGCTCAGGGGAGCTTAAAAAGAGCGACCCAGGGGCAGGGGGGACGGGCCCGCCCGCGCCAGCCGTGTCACTGAGGGGGCGGGGCCATGCAAATGAGCCAGGGGATTTAAAAGGGCGGCCGCCCGCCAGCCGCCCCGCTGTTGGGTGCTGACTTCGGGGAGGGGCGAACAGTTCCGAAGCCGGGGGCGGGCTGAGAACACGAGGTGCCGACCCACTCCCCACTGTCTCTGGTCGGAAGATCTGGGAAAGGGCACAGACAGGTCGCCAAGGAGCTTTTCGTGGGTTTAGAGGCGGAGGGTGTCCTTACTGCCTGGAATGGGGGGCGGCCACCCACCCCCGGCAGTCACCTCTAGGGGCCTTCGGGACGTGTGGGCCTGCCGCCCGTGGGGCGCGAGGGTCTGGATGGCGTTGGCGTCGGCGGGGTCCGTGCGGGCGGGAGGGGTGGAAACACGCGGGCTCGAGAGTTCCGCGGCCTACTCGCCGCCCCCTTGCCCACGTATAGGCGCCCCCCTTCCCCTGGGTGTACAGGTGTCAGCATGTCCATTTCAGTGCCAACCCGCGTGTGGCTGGTGAAATAAAGGTCTTAAGAAACGCAAACAGATCTTGTGAAACCCAGAGTTTCAATTTATTAATGGCCCTGAGTGAACCAAAATCAAGGTGAATTCTTCAAGCAAAGCAAAAAAAAAAAGGGTTCGGCGCAGGTAAACCTTAGGAAAGGTTCCTTCAGAAGCACGCTCTCCTCCCACTTGGCGCCCTGGCCCCCATCCGCTGGGACTTTTAAGAAACAAGAAAGCGTGAGCCAATGATCGCCTGGAAGCACTTTGAGGGCAGGGACTGAGCCCACGCAAGCCATGCGCGCCATGCCCGCCAAGCCGGGCGCGCAGCGCCGGCTCAACAAAGACTTGTTGCGCGGCCGAAAAGGAAGCCCAAGGGGAAAGATGGCGGGGAGGGCGGTGGGAGAAGAAAGGGCGCTGTGAGTGGCGCGCCCTGCAGGCCGGGCCGGGGCCTATCCCAAGCGCACCTCCCTCCCGCGCCTGGTCCCCGAGGCGGCCTTCCACACCTCCCGTGATGCAGGGAGTTGCAATGCGGCCCGGTGACAGGGTTGTGACTCATGTTTTTCTTCCTCTCCGGTCAGCCGAGGCCCCGGCCCAGCCCCCTCCTCAAGGGGCACGCTGGCGGTGGAGGGGCGACTCCAGGAAAACCCTGAGCAGAGTAGAAGCGGGATGGGGTGCCGGAGGGGCCGGGCCTCCTGGTTTCAAGAATGTTTCAGGAATGTTTCCGGTGGGGGTGGGGATACGAGGCGGGAGTGGGCCCAGCCCCCACCCGGGGCAGCACGTGCTCGGCCGGGTGGGGGCGGGGCGCCCGGGCGGGAAGGCGCGGGGGGCCAATAGAACCGGTTCAAAGGAGAGGGCGCGGGGTTGGCGGGGGCCGGGGCTGGCCCGACGTGGGGGTGGGCGGGGAGGCTGCCCTCCCGCGCCTCCGCCCGCCGCCCCACGCCCAGGTAGAACGCAGTCCTGGAGAAGTCCCCTGGAAGGGAGAGGAAGTCACCGAAGGGCGACCTGAGAGCAGAGGAGGGTGGAGGGGAGCGCGAGGGGAAGGCTGGGGGAGGGGCGGCCTGCCCCTTTGTCTGGAGCCGGGCGTAGGGGGTGGGGCGGGGTGTAACGGGTGTAACGCGCGCTGCTCCATCTTTGTGCCTTACGCGCCGTGCTTGTGCTTAGTAGGCCGCGAGTAGAGTTGGCCCAATGGCATGGAGTTGTTAGCTCCAGAACCTTCACAGCATTGAGTGGAAAGACGACTCTAAACCCCCTAACGCTACCCCTTCGGGTTACAGGACCCTTGCAGCAACCCGGGTACCCAGGTTGGGGCCAGGGGTAGCCCCCACAGAGTGGTGTTCCCCTGGACACATCCCTTCCCAAGGCACGCCAGGCTTCTAGGCCAGGCCTGGGGCTGGTGGCCAGGAAGGGCTTGTGCGGCCTGGGGCTGTCCTGAGAGACAGGTGGGGAAGAGAGAGGGCCCTCCGTCTCCAGTAGGCTGTGGGACAGACTTGGCCAACTTTTTTGGCCCACTTCTCAACCAGCGGACTTGATCTTATTTTTTCCTTCCTCACTGACTTTTTTCTTACCTTGTATTATGTGTATTTTTTGTAAGCCACCTCAGTCCCTCTGGAAGGAAGCAGATATAAATAAATTTCTAGGCAAATATAGTAGTTTGTTCTTCTCCAGGGTTACCCACACCCTTGAAATCCAAATAACTGCCACTGACCCCCCACCTCCATGCTTTCTGGATTGCAAATGTCCTGAAGCCACTTCCCGTTCTTTCCTCTTTCAAAAAGTATTGAGCAGAAGGGTGAGTGGTACGGATTTAAAAAACAAGTAAGACCTAGAATAGCCCTTGTCCCTGTGAATTTTATGTCTAGAAGAATCAGAACCAGAAACTCATGAGAGAAACAATTCCCCTAGGTGCCAGGAGGCAGAAAGCATTCATTATTCAGAATTTACTGAGGGTCCACTATGTACCAAGAACTGGTCCATGCTCTTGGGCAGAATCAGTGAGCAAAGGAAAGTTTTCTGTACCCCCCCCCTTTTTAAAAAGATTTTATTTATTCATTAGAGAGAGAGAGAGAGAGAGAAGGGGGGGAGGAGCAGGAAGCGTCAACTCCTATATGTGCCTTGACCAGGCAAGCCCAGGGTTTTGAACCGGCAACCTCAGCGTTTCCAGGTTGATGCTTTATCCACTGCGCCACCACAGGTCAGGCTCCTGTGCCCTTTTTGTTTGTTTTTAGAGAGAGAGAGAGGGAGAGAGACAGACAGGAAGGGAAAGAGATAAGAACCATCAACTCGTAGTGGGGTCACTTTTAGTTATTGATTGCTTCTCATACAGGCCTTCAGTAGGGACGGGCTGAAGCTGAGCCAGCGACCCCTTGCTCAAGCCGGCAACCCTGAGATCATGTTAATGATCCCCACACTCAAGCTGGAGAACCTGAACTCAAGCCAGTGACCCTTGGAGTTTTGAACCTGGGACTTAAGTGTCCTAGGTGGATGTTCTGTCCACTGGGCTACCAGTCAGGTGTTCCTGAGCTCCTGAAGCTTAGAGGGTCACGTTCTTTTTTATTGATTTTTAGATAGAGGACAGAGAGAGAGAGAGAGAGAAAGAGAAAAGCAGGATGCATCAACTTGTAGTTCTTCCTGTAAAGCCAGTAGCCACGGCCACCATCACAGCTGCTTGGCCCATGCAGGTTTGCATTTGATTTGGACAGTTGGTAATGAAACAACGGAGCCAAGAACTGGTGGGCCATTACCTTTTAATCCTAGCTTGCACTCGGCAGGCAAGAAATACACACAGTGGGAAAATACTTCCCTTTCCATTCAGGGCTCCCAAAGCCACTGACTTACCCGAGTTTCCTAGAATCAAAGGTATCTACCTCCCAGCCTTATTCACCTCTGTTCCCTATCTCCTTCTCTCTGTACAAACTCTGCACTAACTGGCTTCTCCGTCAGTACTCTGCCATCTTGGCTGCCTCTCCACTGCAATACTAATTTCAGGAACCGAGAGAAAGAGCCCCTGGTCTCCCTTATTTTATAGTGTAGGAATTAAAGCCTTTAAGCCAATATACAAATAAGGAAGTCTGTGATACAAAGCCACTTATCTGAGGCATAAATGGGATTCCTCATAAGAGTGCACTGCCCTACATCATGCAACAGCCAAGGGTGTGGGGGAAAAAGCTTAGTGTTGAGAAGATCTTAGTATTAAAAGGGTGGAAAAGGCTTAGTCTTAAAACTAAGCCTTAGGCTAAAGGACCCTGCCTGCTTACAGTTTGTCCCCCACACCCAATGAAAACTATAAGTGAGCAAACATATACATCATATTTGCAAACTTATTTGACTCACATTTCCCATATGTGCTTTGACCGGGCAATCCCAGGGTTTTGAAACAGCAACGTCAGCATTCCAGGTCGATGCTTTATCCACTGCACCATCTCAGGTCAGGCATGGGGGCGGTCGTCAGGTTCTTAAAGATTAAGGTGACCAACTTTTTTTTTTTTAATATTTTATTTATTGATTTTTTAGAGAGAGAGAGAGAAGGGGGAGGAGCAGGAAGCATCAACTCCCATATGTGCCTTGACCAGGCAAGCCCAAGGTTTCGAACCGGCGACCTCAACGTTCCAGGTCGACGCTTTATCCCACTGTGCCACCACAGGTCAGGCCGGTGACCAACTTTTTTACAATGGAAAAGAGGACAAAAATTAATTGAAGAAAACAATATTGTAAATAAAAGAAACATTCATTGTAATAATAATACACTATAATATGATAAATTCATAATAAAAACATTTGTAATATTTTATATTGTAATTATGCCTACATGCCTATTAATTTTTAATAATAATTGTAGGAAAAAAGTATTCATTTAGATACAAATATGTCATATCAGACGCAATGGATCGACTCTGCATCAATCAAATACGGACATTTACAGATTAGTCTCCCAATATCAAAAAGGAGGACGTGTAGGACATTTTCCGAGGAAGGACGGAGCTTACAAAAGAAGGACTGTCCTCCCTAAAGGAGGGCGATTGGTCACCTTATTAAAAACAGACTTAGTAAGTACTGCAGGAGAGGAGGGGAGCTCCAGGGAGTCAAAGCAGTGTTCTCGAGGAGGTGGGATTGAGCAGGCCTGGAAGGGCCTTGGAGAGGGGGGGACCCATGAGCAGTAGGCATGGCGAGGGAGCTGTTCGAGGCCAGGGATATCAACCTGGTTGGTCAAGGCCTGCAGGGCTCTGGGGGAATTGGTCATATCAGTACCAGTCATGGCCACAGGAATCATTTTCTTAGTGTCAGAGTTGAGTTAATTCAGTTTCCACAAGGGTGACCCAGTGAACTTAATGACCTCAACACATATATTCAGGAATTGGAGAGTTTGGATCAACTTTGTTTGTCAGGATCGCTGAAGGTAAATTCATTTTTCCCTGGGTTGTTGAAATTCTTCCTGATGTATGTTAGCTCTTTCCCTGCCCTGCAAAACGGAGTAACAAGGGCCTGCCAATCGTGGAGTCGTGGCTTGAAATGCAGAGCCCACGCTGCGCTGGAGTGTCTCTGGGCATTCCTCTGACAGACAGATATCCAGTTATGCATCAGTATTTACTTACCAGCTCGCCTCTTGCTTTTGAGTCAACTGTAGTTCTTGGAAGAATAGAGGTTAGTAGAGGTTTCCCAAAAGGCATGGGTATAAGGTGGGAGTATTCTGTGTGTCGGCCCAACCTCAAAGGTAGATGGGAAGAGGTGGGGAGAAGAGGAGTAAGAATTGTCTAACTTGTCCAAACCAGGATACTTTTTATTTATAATTTTTTTAATTTATTCATTTCAGAGAGGAGAAAGAGAGAGAGAGAGGAGAAAGAAAGAGAGAGAGACAGGAAACATCAACCTCCATATGTGCCTTGACCAGGCAAGGCCGGAGTATCAAACTGGCAATGTCAGCATTCCAGGTCGATGCTCTGTCCACTGTGCCACCACAGGTCAGGCCAGACCAGGATACTTTTACTAATGAAAGTTGTATGTACAGAAAGTGCATAAATCCTGTATTCAGCTCAATGCATTTTCTTTTTATTATTGATTGATTTGAGAGAGAAACATCAGTTGGTTGTTTTGCTTGTTTAGGTATTCACTGGTTGATTCCTCTATGTGTCTTGACTGGGGATTGAACCTGCAACCTTGGTGTATTGGGATAATGCTCTAACCAATTGGCAGGGCCCAGATGAAAGCATTTTCATAAAGTCTTTACTAACCAGATTATGAAAGATAACATTTCCAGACCCCTTATGTAACCACAGCCTCAACTTCTAACAGCAATTTTTTTTTTTTTTTTTGGTGATAGAGAGACAGGGACAGAGATGAGAAGCATCAATTCTTTGTTGCGGCCTCTTAGTTGTTGATTGATTGCTTTCTCATATGTGCCTTGACCAGGGCGGCTAGAGCCAAGCAAGTGACCCCTTGCTTAAGCCAGCGACCATGGGTCATGTCTATGATCCACGCTCAAGCCAGTGACCATGCGCTCAAGCTGGTGAGCCGGCACTCAAGCTGGCGAACTTGGAGTTTTGAACCTGGGTCCTCTGTGTCCTAGTCCTATGCTCTATCCACTGTGCCACTGCCTGGTCAGGCTCTAACAGCATTCTTTTTTTTTTTTTTTTTTTTTTTTTGTATTTTTCTGAAGTTGGAAACAGGGAGGCAGTCATACAGACTCCCACATGCGCCCGACCAGGATCCACCCGGCACGCCCACCAGGGGGCAATGCTCTGCCCATCTGGGGCATCGCTCTGCTGCAACCAGAGCCATTCTAGCGCCTGAGGCAGAGGCCATGGAGCCATCCTCAGCGCTCGGGCAAACTTTGTTCCAATGGAGCCTTGGCTGCAGGAGAGGAAGAGAGAGACAGAGAGGAAAGAGAGGGGGAGAGGTGGAGAAGCAGATGGGCGCCTCTCCTGTGTGCCCTGGCAGGGAATCGAACCCGGGACTCCTGCACGCCAGGCCGACGCTCTACCACTGAGCCAACTGGCCAGGGTCTAACAGCATTCTTTAGTTTCAACTTTTATGTGCATTCTGTGGATGGAATCATATATTACATACTCTCTGGGTTAGTTTCCTTTGTTTAAAATATGTCGCAATTCATCCACGTTACTGTGCGGGGCTACAGAATGTTCATTCTTTTTGCTGCATAGTTATGTGATGTAAGAATACCACAGTTTTTATGTCCACTCTGTTGAAGGACATTTGGATAGTTTCTGTTTTGGGACTATTACAAATAGTGCTGCTAAGAATGTTCTAGAATATGTCTTGGTCAGTAAATGTACACATGACTGTTGAATACACACCTAGAAAAGGAATTCTTGGGTTGTAGGATATATATGCCCAGCTATTACAGACAAGCAGGACATTTAAGAGTAAAAGGGGGTACTAGTAGTTATAACTAGACCATAAGCATGAAGCTTTATTGGCCCATTATATCTGGGATTGACCCAGGACCATATCAACCGGGACTGACTCAGGCAGGCCAGATCCAAGGTCCCCCTGGGGTGCAGTGTTTGACCACTCTCTGGAGCCACCCAGCTACTAGTACATCTGCTCATCTGGCAGGATCAGGCTGCCAGGCCCTGCTGACCACAAGCTCTACTGCCAGGAAGCCTGGCAGAACTGGAGTGGGAAGAGGGCCTCTTCTACTTCCAACTTTCGAGGGAAAAATTCTCCAGTAAGTAGGAAGGCCCCGGAGGCAGGCACCTCTCTGCCCTCTGCCCTGCGCCAGCCACCCACGTGCTGTGATGCCCAGACACCATCAACTTGATCAGCCGCCTCCAGAGCTGGAGCCCAGGAAAGCTCGGCTCCTCTCCAGCCTCCGAAAAAACACCACCACCACCAAAACAGAGGAAAAGGGAGAGCAGAGGAGCACGTGCCGGATGCAGCGTCCTCAGTGCCCCAGGTCAGCAGTGCTGTCGCCCCATTTTACACGTGTGAACACTCAGGCTCAGGAAGGCTAGCATTCTGCCTCTTCTCCACAGTTGCTTCTCTGAGGCTGGGTAAGCTCGTGCCTTCTCCCTGCCTGGCCAGAAGGATCCCTGCAGGCACTGAGACAGGCACCAGGGATGTGGCCTTGAATTAGGTGGCTATGCTTCCTGTCCTCCAGGGACGGACTTTGCCTGGGGTGGGAGACAAGAACACGGCAGTCTCCCCAGTGTATGTGCAGCGATGGGGGCCTGGGAAAACAGAGGGCCGGGGCCAGGCGCTGGGCGGAGCCTGCGCGGGTGAGGGTGCCGGCAGCAGGGCAATTGACATGGGGGTGGGCTTAGGGCTGTAACAGACTGGGTAGGTGGGCATCCAACACCATCCCCCGCCCTCCTCTGAAGCTGCAGGTTTGGATGTGAATTAGGTCCCACTAAAGAGTAAAATTTGGAGGAAGGAAACAAGGAAAGGGAAATACTGCTGTGTGTGGGCTGTGGACACAAGAGGTTTTCTGCAGCACCCCCAGTATCCAGTCACCAGCTTGGTAAGGAGCAAGAGGCCGTAATGGTGGCAGAGAGGTCTCCTGATTCCCACCGCCCTGATCAGGGCAGGAGCAGGCAGTTAGCAATGTTCCAGGATGCACAGCCCGGGTCGGCTCCTCCAGTTCTTCCCAACGGTTTTGTAAGCACCTGATTCCCAGTATTACATTGTTTTCTACACAAAACATAAGGCATGTCCCTCCTCTGCTCAAAATCTTCCAAGGGCTCCCATCTCACACAGAGTAAAACAAAATGGCCCACAAGGCCCTGCAACCCATCCCTCCGCCTTCTGATCTCCTACCTGTTGCTCTGCTTCAGCCACATGAGCCTCCCTAGATGTTCCCCAGCCCTGGCAGGTATGAATGAGCTCACCTCAGGGCCTTTGCACTTGCCATATCCCCTGCCTGACATGCTTTTCAGAGTTTGCCCTTTCGCAGCCTTTAGTATTACCTAGCCACATTATTTTTTACATTTATTTGAGAGAAAGAGAGGGAGAGACAGAAGCATCAACTCATTCCACTTACTGTAGTTCCATTTAGTTGTATATTCATTGATTGTTTGTCATACATGCCTTGACTGGGGATCAAACTTGCAACCTAGCATGTTGGGATTATGCTCTTATTACTGAACCACCCGGCCAGGGCCCGGTCCACACTATTTAAAATTGTAAGTCTTGCCTGACCTGTGGTGGCGCAGTGGATAAAGCGTCGACCTGGAAATGCTGAGGTCGCCGGTTCGAAACCCTAGGTTTGCCTGGTCAAGGCACATATGGGAGTTGATGCTTCCAGCTCCTCTCCCCTTCTCTCTCTCTCTCTCTCTTCTCTCTATCTCTCTCCTCTCTAAAAATGAATAAATAAAATAAAAAATTAAAAAAAAAAATTCCACAAGCCCTTCCATGTCAAATCCTTTCCCTCCAGAGTCCTTTAAAAAAAAAAAAAAAATTGTAAGTCTTCCCCTGCAAGCTTCATCTACTTTACCATGCTATATATAACACGTGTCTAACATACTGTATACATAAACCTAACTTTTTTTTTTTTTTAGAGACAGAGAGAGTCAGAGAGAAGGATAGATAGGGACAGACAGACAGGAACGGAGAGAGATCAGAAGCATCAATCATCAGTTTTTTCCTTGCGACACCTTAGTTGTTCATTGATTGCTTTCTCATATGTGTCTTGACGGGGGGGGGGGGGGGCACAGCACACCAAGTAACCTCTTGCTTGAGCCAGTGACCTTGGGTCCAAGCTGGTGAGCTTTACTCAAACCAGATGAGCCCGCGCTCAAGCTGGGTCAATCTCAGGGTCTCGAACCTGGGTCCTCCACATCCCAGTCTGATGCTCTATCCACTGCGCCACCGCCTGGTCAGGCAAACCTAACTTTTCTACTGAACTATTGATATATTTATTGATATAAAAGTGATATGTACTGTGTTTTCTGTTCAGTTCTCCCATATGAAAGGTCAGCTCCACCAGGGCAGGGAATTTCATCTGTTGTGCTCACGGGGGTATCCCTATGCTTACTTAGCACAGTGTTCAAGCTCACAGTGTGTTGAATGAAGAGTGATTCGCCAAAGCGATCTCTGTTGTCAGTGAAGGCTGAGCCACAGGGAGTTGTGCTGGGGGTCTGAACTTCAAGGCTGAGAAAAGGGCAGGGCACCCAGCAGATCACCATGGGACTGGCAGAGTGGCGCTGCCCAAGTGAGACAGGGCTGTGCTCTACACTTGACAGCGACACCTGTGTTCGTCTCACTAGGTTTCAGTCACTGTGTACCTGATCTCCTGCACACAGGCTCATTTCTCGTGGGCATTACTTTTATTTTTTTAACTTTTTTAAATTTTTATTTTTTTTTACAGAGACAGAGAGTGAGTCAGAGAGAGGGATAGACAGGGACGAACAGGAACGGAGAGAGATGAGAAGCATCAATCATTAGTTTTTCATTGTGCGTTGCAACACCTTAGTTGTTCATTGATTGCTTTCTCATATGTGCCTTGACTGTGGGCCTTCAACAGACCGAGTAACCCCTTGCTGGAGTCAGTGATCTTGGGTTCAAGCTGGTGGGCTTTTGCTCAAACCAGATGAGCCCGTGCTCAAGCTGGTGACCTTGGGGTCTTGAACCTGGGTCTTCTGCATCCCAGTCCGACACTTTATCCACTGTGCCATCGCCTGGTCAGGCTATTTTTTAACTTTTATTATTTTTTTTTGGCGAGGGCAAGGACAGATAGGCAGGAAGCGAAAGAGATGAGAAACATCAGTTCTTCACTGAGGAACCTTAGTTGTTCATGGATTGCTTTCTCATATGTGCCTTGACTGGGGGCCTCCAGCCGAGCCAGTGACCCCTTGATCAAACCAGAGACCTTGGCCTCAAGCTGGTGACCCTGCTATCAAGCCAGCGACCTCAGCATTTCAAACCTGGGTCCTCCGTGTCCCAGACCGATGCCCTATCCACTGCGCCACCGCCTGGTCAGGCTGGACATTACTTTTATTTTATTTTTTATTTTTTGTATTTTCTGAAGCTGGAAACGGGGAGAGACAGTCAGACAGACTCCCGCATGCGCCCGACCGGGATCCACCCGGCACGCCCACCAGGGGCTACGCTCTGCCCACCAGGGGGCGATGCTCTGCCCCTCTGGGGGGTCGCTCTGCCGCGACCAGAGCCGCTCTAGCGCCTTGGGCAGAGGCCAAGGAGCCATCCCCAGCGCCTGGGCCATCCTTGCTCCAATGGAGCCTTGGCTGCGAGAGGGGAAGAGAGAGACAGAGAGGAAGGAGGGGGTGGGGGTGGAGAAGCAAATGGGCGCTTCTCCTATGTGCCCTGGCCGGGAATCGAACCCAGGTCCCCCGCACACCAGGCCAACGCTCTACCGCTGAGCCAACCGGCCAGGGCCTGGACATTACTTTTAGATCTTATAATTTGCTGCTGATCATGGGAAATTATTTTTTTTCTCTCTTGGGTTAGTCATCAGGAGGTGGCAGCCACTTGACAACTGTCTTGGCCTTTGGCTGGGGTGACCTGGCCGGCTGGGTGGCTTGTTGGTGACTGGGCAGTGGTGGCGGCCGCTTAGCGCACACTTTAGGCGAGTGCAGGATTTATGTTTCGCATGGAACAAAATACAGTGTGTCCGTAAAGTCATGGTGCACTTTTTTTTTTTTTTTACATCATGGTGCACTTTTGACCGGTCACAGGAAAACAACAAAAGACAATACAAATGTGAAATCTGCATGAAATAAAAGGAAAACCCTCCCAGTTTCTGTAGGATGATGTGGCAGTATGTGCGCATGCGCAGATGATGATGTAACACCATGTATACAGCAGAGCAGCCCACAGACATGCCAGTCGAGATGTGGATGGAACAGAGGAATGTTCAGTGTGTTCTGTGGCTCGCTAAATTCAAATCCCTGACCAAAGTGCAATGTGAATAACGGCGTGTTTATAACAAAGCGCCACCACATAGGAGTAATATTACTCGGTGGGATAAACAGTTGAAGGAAACCAGCAGTTTGGTGGAGAAACCGTGTTCTGGTAGGCCATCAGTCAGTGACGAGTCTATACGGGATAGCTACCTAAGGAGCCCTAAAAAATAGCTACCTAAGGAACTGCACTGAATAGGTATGAAACTGGGAGAGTTTTTCTTTTATTTGGTGATTTCATATTTCTATCGTCTTTTGTTGCTTTCCTGTGACCAGTCAAAAGTGCACCATGACTTTACGGACACACTGTAGTTTCCCTTTGGTCTAAGGAACTTTCTGTGTCTAGTGCAACAGGCTCTGCAGGTAAAATGCCTCCAAACCCGCTGCCTCCCCGCACTCAGGGGTGGCTGCGAACAGACACCCTTTAAAGCTGTGTGGCCTGCGGAAGCCCCACCCACCTGAGCCAGTTGAAGGAAGGGTTTGGGCAGCAGCTGTGGGCCTGGGACACTGGTCTCTGGGAGCTGAGTTTGTCTCTCCAGGCCACACGCCTGCCCTGGCTGGATGTCCAGGTCAGCTTGTTAACGAGATTGGGGACTCAAGTCCTGTGGCTGTAGCCACCTGCTTCCACTCACGGCACACTGGTTTGGGAGGAGGCCCTGAAGTTATAGGGAATTCTTATATGGCCTTTGGATTTTGTTTCTTTTGTGTCTGTTCCTTACCTGCTTTTCAAGTTTGTTCTGGGCTGGGGAAGGGGAATGGTGACCCATGGGGCCTTAAAAATGGCTGTCGTCCATTACTAGGAGCGGAGGCGCACTCCTACCGCAAGCCTGCAGTTGCGAGTCCGGGCTGGCTTCTTGTGCCTCTGCAGGCGAACGCTGCTCCGGGGAGCTGTGGCTCTGTCCCCTCCAGGCCACCCTGAACCCTCACCCTGAACTTTTCTTAGGGATGGGAGCTCCATACCAGGAGCGGGCAGGATGGCGTGCTGCCCGCCTGCTTCCAGAGCACATGGGCGCAGGGTTGGACCCACAGCCCCGCAGGCCAGACCCGAGTCCGGAGAAGGAAAGGGCAGGGTGGAGGTCGAAGGGCGGGGGCCCGGCCGAGAGGAGGTGGGCTGGGGTGGGGCGGGGCCCAGGCCCAGGCCCAGGCGGGGATTGGTGGGAACCCTTCGGGGCTTTGTTTTCTCTCCGCGCCCGCGAGCCTCGCCTCGCACTAGGGCCTAAGGGGGCCTTGGCGCTAAGCAAAAAGTTTGGTGAATGGATGGATGAATGAGAGCGAAAGGGGCTGGGGGAGGGCCGGAGGAAGTAGGTGGCGGGGGGAGGGGAGAGGCGCAGGGTGGGGGAGGGGAGGTCGCCAGTGGCGGGAGAGCGGAGGAGGAAGGAGGCGGGCGGAGCAGGGCGAGCCTGCTGGTCTGGAATCTGGTTAGAAGGAGATGGCGGTGGGGAGGGGCCCAGCCTCGTCGTTTCCCGCTCCCTCAGTCCACAGGCCTGTCCTCCACCCCATAAATCCTGGGGGTTGCACGGCCTCCCAGGCCTAGTCCTCGCTGTGAATTGAGTGGGCGGCTTCTTTGTTTTCTTCCTTTCTTTCTAGGAACTCGATCACGAGGGGATGGGTGGCCCTCTGGCCTTAGAATACCTGAGTGACCCTGGGGGACGCGCAGTGTCAGGCTGAGGGCACAGCCAGACTCGCACATGCACCCTCCCGTCCCCGCCTGGAAGCCGGGCTCTGGATGGCGGGAAACGCAGCTACTGGGCCCCGGGCGGCCTCGGAGAGTCTGGGTGGGTCTCTCCCGGCCCAGAGGGGAGTGGGTGAGCAGAGAAACTCAGCGGAGAGAAACCCGGCAGCTGCCAAGGAAGCAGTGGAGCTCCGTGTGGGCAGTGCCAGGGAGGAGCTGCTGACAGGCAGGTTTCTGGGTCAGCATCCAGGGAGCCCTGCCAGTTCCCAGGCCTTGGGGGTGGGGAGGGGCGAGGGCAGGTCTGCATCCCAAATCCAGACCCTGCTGCCTCCTTTGTCTGGGACTCCTGGGCCTGCCCCCACCCCCACCTCCCCCTTTGATGGGGCCTTGATGGAACCACAAGTCCCCCACTGCTGGGCTGATAGCTGGTTCTGAACTTCCCTTGGGCTTGTGGCCCGCTGGCCTACCTGCCTTGGAGGTAGCGTGTATAAGGCGATGCAGAACCCCTTCCGTGCAGCCTGGGGGCTGGGGCTCCCTCTCCCCCTGCCCCCTCCCTGCTCACTGGGATCTGTCCACGGTTCCTATGTGTCCCTTTTTCTGGAGTTTTTTGCCCTTGATGGGAGGAGACTTTGGGGGCAGGATGGCTTATTGGCACAAATCCTTTTTCTAGTTCCCAAAGAGGGAATTCACCTTCCCAGTACCGTGAGATTGGTACCTGGTGACCCCAACCCACCTTTTTTATTTTTTTTTATTTTTTTATTTTTTTTTTATTTATTCATTTTAGAGAGGAGAGAGGGAGGGAGAGAGAGAGACAGAGAGAGAGAGAGAGAGAGAGAGAAGAGAGAGTCGGGGGGAGGAGCAGGAAGCATCAACTCCCATATGTGCCTTGACCAGGCAAGCCCAGGGTTTTGAACCGGCGACCTCAGCATTTCCAGGTTGATGCTTTATCCACTGTGCCTCCACAGGTCAGGCCCCAACCCACCTTTGCAGTGGCTTGGTCCCCAAGTCTACAGGATTCTCCTCCCAAGAGCTCAAAGTGTCCATTACACAATCAGTGAAACTGAAGTCCAAAGAGGTTAAGTACCTTGCTGGGATAGCAGTGGGTAAAAAAAATGTAGGGTTTGGGGGTGGGATGTGGACTAGGCTGCCACTGGCGGCCATTAAGTGTTAGGGGTGGGGGGGTGACTGAATGGGGAGGCTGTGCCCTCTCCACTGCTACAGACAGCTGGAGGGTGTGGGACAAAACATTTAATGAGGGTGCATTGCTCCAGTCTATGCAGGAGAAACCATATCCCCATTTCATAGATGAGGAAACTGGGGCTCCCCAAGGTCAGGACTTGCCAAGGCCTGTGGCAGAGCTGGGATTTAGATGATCTGGGGGCCCTGGCTGGGGTAGCTCAGTTGGTTAGAGCATCATCCCAGTAGTCCAGGGTTGCAGGTTCCAGTCCCTGTCGGTGCACAGACAAGAGTCAACCAATGAATGAATGTCTAAGTGGAACAACAGATCGATCTCTCTCTCTCTCTCTCTCCCTCCCTTCCTCTCTCTCTGAACTCAATTTAAAAAATGAGAATATCGCCTGACCTGTGGTGGCTCAGTGGACAAAGCGTTGACCTGGAAACGCTGAGGTCGCCGGTTCAAAACCCTGGGCTTGCCTGGTCAAGGCACATATGGGAGTTGATGCTTCCTGCTCCTCTCTCCCCCTTCACTCTCTCTCTCTCTCTCTCTCTCACTCTCTCTCCTCTCTAAAAATTAATAAAAAAGAAAAGAAAAGAATATCTGCGGCTCTGGCGTCTCTGAATTCTGCCCTGCTCCCCTTCTCTCCTCACCCCCACCCTGCTCTGCCCTTTCTATTCTGTGGCCCTTTACTGACGTCTAGACTGTGCTGCCCATTAGGGTTCCCAGGAGGTACGGGTGGCGACTAAGCACTTCTTTTTCTTTCTTTCTCTCTTTCTTTCTTTCTTTTAAAGATTTTATTTATTGATTTAACAGGGAGAAAAAAAGGGTGGTGGAGCAAGAAGTATCAACTCATAGTTGCTTCACTTTAGTTGTTCATCAATTGTTTGCCTTCCTTGCCTTGACTGGGCAAGTCCAGGGTTTCAAACTGGGGCCTCAGCGCTCCAGGTGGACGACTGAGCACCTCTAATGTGGTGGGTTCGAGCTGAGATGTGCTGGAAGCATAGAACCCTCGTGGGATTTCCAAGACTTGTCTCACACATACACACACATGTAAAATACTAATTTTTGTATATTGATAACATGTTGAAATGATAATATTTGAGTTTACTGGATTAAATTAAATATATTAAGGCTAATTTCCTATGTTTCTTTTTTTGTGTGACAGAGACAGAGAGAGTCGGAGAGAGGGACAGATAAGGACAGGCAGACAGGAAGGGACAGAGATGAGAAGCATCAACTCTTCGTTGCAGCTCCTTAGTTGTGTCCTATGTTTCTTACCATTTTAATAATGGCGACCAGAAAACCTAACAGATAGTGCCTTTCATTCCATTTCTTCTGGACAGCGCTGGTCTAGGTCATTTGCATATTTATTATTGATTGTTTATTGTACCCCTTAGTATCTGCTGTGGGAGGACAGGAGTGGACATATTTTGTTCACTGCCCTGTTTTGTTCACGGCCATATTCCAGGCCTCAGAGGCTGACACTTGTTTTCATTATAAGTGTTCAATGAATGCAATAAATGTTTGGTACATACTTGTTTTTGAGTCAGGTCAGTCTCAGAGGGTTAGGAGAGCGTCAAGGAGGGAACCTCATCCCTCTAGGACCTTAATGCCCACCCTCTTCGACCAGCCCACAGGGCTCCACAAGGTGACCTGGTTGACCCCCAAGGAGCCCTTCCCGACTCCCCGCGCCCCCCCATCCCCCACTCCCCACCGCCGCCGCGGGGAAATGGGTCTGGGATCCGGAGCAGGTGAGCGCTACTGGCTGGGCCACTAGTCGGGCCTTTGGGAAGCCGGGAGAGTCGGCCCCGTGGAGGTGCAGAGACAGACCACAGGGCCATTGGGACCCTAGACACTGGCCCCTGGCCCAGCCCCACCCGGCTCCATGGGGAGTCCCGGTGCGCCCACCTCGGGCAGCCGCGCACCTGGGAGCGGGCGTGAAGGCCCTGGGCCGCTGCGGGCTGGGGGCGTGCGTGTTGTTGTCTGCCGATAGGGTGTGGGGGTGTGTCCGACCAGGCTCACACAAGGTCACTGTGTCAAAGGAGCGTTCCGAACACTTTCTCTTTCCCGGCGATTCGATTGCGCCTCCGAAAGCCCCTTCCGTAGGGACTTCCCTCCGCGCCTGACTCACGCTGCCTCATGCGTGTGACTCAGGCCGGGCGTCGCGCCAGCCCTCCGACTCCCCACCTCCCCCCACCGCCCCCACCACCCCACCCCGGGCCGGGCCACCGCGCCTGCCGCAGGGGCGGAGGGACAGGCGGCGACAGGGGGCGGGGCGCGCACGGCCCGGTGCCAGGGCGGAGATGGGGGGACTGTGGAGGCGGAGATGGGAGACTCAGGGCCACAACCTAGAGGCGAGTTGCCGAGAATCTGAGCTCGGGGTGGGGTGGGGTGGGGGGCGATGGATGACAAGTCAGGGAGCCGCTGTAGGAGAGGCGGAAAGAGGGAGACAGGGAATGGGAGGAGAGAGAGACGAAACGAAGGACAGAGACACAGGAGAGAGAGCCAGAAGCGCCTGCAAGGCCAAGGCAGACAGCAGATGAGACGGGACAAGTGTCGAGTGAGAGGAAGCGGGGGGGGGGGGGGGGGGGGGGCGGGGGGCAGATGCTGGCGCGTGCGGTCGCCCCGGAGCTCTGCTAACACCTGGAGGCTGGCCGAGGGACCACCCCTCTGAGCCTCTCTGGCGCCCAGCCGTGCCTTACCAGCTCAGGGACTACGGGCGAGTTCTTCTCGTCTCCGGGCCTCCACGTTCTCATCCGCAAAATCCCGGGGGGCGATGGTGGAGAACAGTCCCGTCCCCTGTGCTTATTGTCCTCCCTCAGCCACCCCCTCACTGCCCTCATCCGTCCTGCTCTGACCAGCGGTGTCTGGAAGGCTGACCGCGTGGCCCTGTCCTTGGGCGCCCTGGCCAGCTAGCTCTCTGTTGGGCAGTAGTACCTCCTTGAAGAATATCCCAGAGGAGGAGAGAAGTCGGGGTGCTCCGTCCCCTGTCCTGGCCCTTTTTGGCCCTGGGAGGCAAAGTGACTTCCTGTCATCGCTGGTCCCAGTCACCACATCACCCTCCTTTGTCCCCTGCACCCCACCTGCACCCCTTTGAAGAGCCCCTTCATTAGAGCTTTCGAAGGCCCTGGGTGGGTTTGATTTCCTGCCAGGGCCCCGCCTGCTACACAGCGGGGGAGCACTGAGTGACAGAATGAGGTGGCCAGGCTCCACATCTGGCATCTCCACACCTGGTACCCAGCTCTTACTCTCACCCTGCTCCCTCCTTCCGGTTGGGGGGGGAAGAGTCATAACCCTCACCTGAGTGATGTACACCATTACAAGGCACTTGGACATACATTAGCTCTTTAAATCATCTTAGTGAGTCTGGAGCAGGCTGAGGGTGATTCGCTTCATGTAGATGAGGAACCCGAGGCTCATGCATTTACAAAGCAACACAACAGATGAGAGTACCGACCGTGGACTATTTCTTATGGGTCTGTGGGCTGGATCAAGGAAGGGGCAGCTGTGCCCTGGCTGGTAGCGCAGTAGATAGTTGCCCCGGGGTCACCAGCTTGGTCCCGAGGGCGCTGGCTCGAGCCCTGGTCAGGGCACATGTGAGAAGCCATCAATGGTACAACTAAGTGGAACGAGTTGATGCTTCTCTCTCTCTGTCTCCCTTCCTCTCTCTCTTTCTCTCTGTCCCTCACCCCCTTCCTCTATCTCAAAAAGAAAAAAAATCAATTACATGTATATAAAAAAAAAGCAGCTATGAATAATAATAGTAGCAGCTAAGATCTATTAATCTTTCTCAAACAGCAGACACAGTTCTGACACACTCTTAAAAAATTATTTATTGATTTGAGAGAGAGTGGGGAGAGAGAGAGAAACATCAATTTGTTGTTCCACTTATTTATGCATTCATTGGTTAACTCTTATGTGTGCCCTCACCAGGGATTGAACCCACAACCTTGGAGGACATGCTAACCAACGGAGCTACCTGGCTATGATATACTTTTTAAAAAATTTATTTATTTATTTTTTTACTTTTTTTTTTTTTTACAGAGACAGAGAATGAGTCAGAGAGAGGGATAGACAGGAACGGAGAGAGATGAGAAGCATCAATCATTAGTTTTTCATTGTGTGTTGCAACACCTTAGTTGTTCATTGATTGCTTTCTCATATGTGCCTTGCCCAGGGGGCTACAGCAGACCGAGTAACCCCTTGCTGGAGCCAGTGATCCTTGGGTTCAAGATGGTAGGCTTTTTGCTCAAACCAGATGAGCCCGCGCTCAAGCTGGCGACCTCGGGGTCTCGAACCCGGGTCCTCTGCATCCCAGTCTGATGTTCTATCCACTGCGCCACTGCCTGGTCAGGCTGATATACTTTTTTTTTTTTTTTTTTTTTTTTTAAGATTTTATTTATTGCCTGAGTAGGCAGTGGCGCAGTGAATGAAGCGTCGGACTGGGATGCAGAAGACCCAGGTTCGAGACCCCGAGATCGCCAGCTTGAGCGTGGGCTCATCGGGTTTGAGCAAAAGCTCACCAGCTTGGACCCAAGGTCACTAGCTCGAGCAAGGAGTTACTCGGTCTGCTGAAGGCCCGCAGTCAAGGCACATATGAGAAAGCAATCAATGAACAACTAAGGTCTCGCAACAAAAAACTGATGATTGATGCTTCTCATCTCTCTCCGTTCCTGTCTGTCTGTCCCTATCTATCCCTCTCTCTGACTCTCTCTGTCTCTGTAAAGATAAAATAAAATAAAATAAAATACATTAAATTAAATAAAAAAGATTTTATTTATTGATTTTACAGAGAGAGGAGGTGGGGGGTGAGAAGTATAACCAACTCTTAGTTGCTTCACCTTAGCTGTTCATTGGTTGCTTGTCATATGTGCCTTGATCGGGTAAGCCCAGGGCTTTGAACCAGCGACCTTGACGCTTTATCCACTGCGCCACCATGGGTCAGGCTATGAGATACTCTTATTAATTCGTTTAATTCTCACAACAACCCTATGAGATGGCTGCTATTCTTACTGCCATTTTACACGTGCAGTAACTGAGGCACAGAGAGGTTGAGTAACTTTTCCAAGGTCACACGACAGAGCTAGGCTGGAAGGGGGTCAGTCTGGCTTCAGACCCACCACTCTAGAACTCTCCTAGGTACCCCCTTGGGTACATTGGGGAGGGGCAAGCAGGGTGAGCACACCTGCATACCAGGCACTGCCTTGGAGGGGCAAGAGATTTGTCGTGAGTGTCAGAAGTAACCGGCTGTGCTGTAGCACCTGGCGCAGGGTGGGTAAAGGTAGTAGTGGGATCTGACAGTGAAGGGAGTAAACAGGAGCTGGTATTGGGGCAGCCACCTATCAGCCAGGGGCATGCACTTTATTTAGAAGGGAGCCGTGGAAAGTTTTTAGCAGGAAGCCCTTGCCGGTTGGTTCAGTGATAGAGCATCGGCCTGGCGTGTGGAAGTCCTGGGTTTGATTCCCAGCCAGGGCACACAGGAGAAGTGCCCATCTGCTTCTCCACCCTTCCCCCTCTCCTTTCTTTTTCTTTTTCTTTTTTTTTTTTTGTATTTCTCTGAAGCTGGAAACGGGGAGAGACAGTCAGACAGACTCCCACATGCGCCCTACCGGGATCCACCCGGCACGCCCACCAGGGGGCGACGCTCTGCCCACCAGAGGGCGATGCTCTGCCCCTCTGGGGCGTCGCTCTGTCGTGACCAGAGCCACTCTAGCGCCTGGGGCAGAGGCCAAGGAGTCATCCCCAGCGCCCAGGCCATCTTTGCTCCAATGGAGCCTTGGCTGCAGGAGGAGAAGAGAGAGACAGAGAGGAAGGAGAGGGGGAGGGGTGGAGAAGCAGATGGGCGCTTCTCCTGTGTGCCCTGGCTGGGAATCGAACCCGGGACTTCTGCACGCCAGGCCGACACTCTACCACTGAGCCAACCGGCCAGGGCCCCCCTCTGCTTTCTTTCTCTCTCTCTTCCCCTCCCACAGCCAAGGCTCCATTGAAGCAAATTTGGCCTGGGCGCTGAGGATGGCTCCATGGCCTTCACCTCAGGTGCTAGAATGGCTCTGGTTGCAAAGGAGCAACGCCCCAGAGGGGCAGAGCATCACCCCCTGGTGGGCATGCCGGGTGAATCCCAGTCGGGCGCATGCAGGAGTCTGTCTCTGCTTCCCTGCTTCTGACTTCAGAAAAATACAAAAAATTTAAAAAAAAGAAAAGAAAAGAAAGTTTTTAGCAAGGGTGGAATATTTTAGAAAAGATTATTTTAAAATGCACGTGGAGGCCTGACCTGTGATGGCACCGTGTATAAGTGCTGACTTGGAATGTTGAGGTTGCCAGTTTGAAACCCCAGGCTTGCCTGGTCAAGGCACATATGGGAGTTGATGCTTCCCTGTCCTCCTCCTATCCTTTTCTTTCTGTTTCTCTCCTCTCTTTGAAATCAATAAACAAAACTTTAAAATAATATAGATATATAAAATGCAAGGTGAGATACTGTTTTTTGTGTGTGTGACAGAGACAGAGAGAGACAGAGAGAGGGACAGACATGAGAAGCATCAATTCTCCTTTTTTTTTTTTTTTAGAAGCATCAATTCTTTGTTGCAGCACCTCAGTTGTTCATTGATTGCTTTCTCATCTGTGCCTTGACTGGGGGGCTACAGCAGAGCGAGTGACCCCTTGCTTAAGCCAGCGACCATGGGCTCAAGCTGGTGAGCCTTGCTCAAACCAGATGAGCCCGCGCCCAAGCTGGCGACCTTGGGGTCTCGAACCTGGGTCCTCCGCGCCCCAGTCTGATGCTCTATCCACTGTGCCACTGCTTGGTCAGGTGGGAGATACTGCCTTTGTCCTATTAAATGTCAGAGAGCTTTAAAACGCTCGTTGCCGGAGCTGGCCCTGTTTCAGCACACCGAGCGCTCCTGCGTGGAGCTGAAGGAGATGAGCTGGTTTGACCTTTCCGGAAAGCAGCTGAGCCATGTGTAGTCCTTCGGGAGGGTTCAGCCCTTTGACCTGCGAATCTCGCGAATCTCTTTTCTAGGAATCTCTTCTCTGACAGAATTAGAAAATGTGTCAGAGACTGATGTCCCAGAATCTGAAATTCGTCTCATTGTTAATATCATAATAGCAGTAATAATAAAGGGGGACAATGCAAGTGTTTAACAGGTGGGGGGCGCTTCCTTTTAAAGCTCTTTGCTATTTGATAGGAGAAGAACAGTATCTCCCTGGCATTTTATTTACTTATTTTTAATTTATTTATTGATTTTATAGAAAGAGGAAGTGAGAGAGAAAAACAGAAATTTCAATCTGTTTTTGTATGTGCCCTGAGCAGGGATTGAACCAGCAACCTCTGCATATCAGAGTGATGCTCTAACCAACCGAGCTATCTGGCTAGGGCTTGCTCTTATATTTTAAAATGAAAAGGAAGAGGCCCTGGCCGGTTGGCTCAGTGGTAGAGCGTCGGCCTGGCGTGCAGAAGTCCTGGGTTCGATTCCTGGCCAGGGCACACAGGAGAAGCACCCATCTGCTTCTCCACCCCTCCCCCTCTCCTTCCTCTCTGTCTCTCTCTTCCCCTCCCGCAGCGAGGCTCCATTGGAGCAAAGGTGGCCTGGGCGCTGGGGATGGCTCCTTGGCCTCTGCCCCAGGCGCTAGAGTGGCTTTGGTCACGACAGAGCGACGCCCCGGAGGGGCAGAGCATCGCCCCCTGGTGGGCAGAGCGTCACCCCCTGGTGGGCGTGCCGGGTGGATCCCGGTTGGGCGCATGCGGGAGTCTGTCTGACTGTCTCTCCCCGTTTCCAGCTTCAGAAAAATACAAAAAAAAAAAAAATTAAAAGGAAGTATCACATTATGTTTTCTAACAATTAATATAATATTTCAGGCTCTTAGAAATAATAACTGAGTTCACCAGGGCTATATGGTGCCAGATTAAAACACGCTATCAATGAACAATTGGAAACAACTTAAAAAGACAATGCTATTTATACTAGCTCCAAAAGGAAAGAAAGAAGAAAAGAAATACTTGAGTATAACTCTAACAAAACATACACAGGGTATATATACTGAAAACTACAACATCGATGAAAGAAATCAAAGAAGATTGAAATAAATGTGCTGTGTTTGTAATTGGAAGACTCAGCATAGTCAGGATGAAACTTTTCCCCAAACTGATTGATTTGTTTCCTGGGGTTGCTAGAACAAAGTACCAGAAACTGGGTAGTTTAAAAACCGACAGAAATGGTCTCTCAGCTCTGGAAGCTAAAAGTCTGAGGTCAGGGTGTCAGCAGGGCCACGCTCTCTCTGCAGCGTCCATGGTTGGGGAGGGGCCTCCCTGGCCTCTTCCAGCTTCCGGTGGTTTGCCCACTGTCCTCGGCGTTCCGAGCTGTAGCACCTGCACACCTGCCTTTCTTGTCACGCATTCTCCTTGTGTGTCTGTGTCTCTCGTGGGGACCTCAGGCATACTGGATTAAGGACCAATCTTACTCCACTGTGACCTCATCTTAGCTAATTACATCTACAGTGACCTCATTTCCTAACAGTCACATTCTGAGGGAATGTATTAGGTCTGGCTTAGTACTTCAACCTATCTTTTTGGGGAACACAACTGAAGCCATACAACTACAATAATCTATCTCAGGTGAACTCAATTCCAATCAAATCTTAGCAGGGATTTTTTTTTTCAGAGACAGAGAGAGAGTCAGAGAGAGGGATACACAGGGACAGACAGGAACGGAGAGAGATGAGAAGCATCAATCATCAGTTTTTTGATGCGACACCTTAGTTGTTCATTGATTGCTTTCTCATATGTGCCTTGACCGCGGGCCTTCAGCAGATCAAGTAACCCCTTGCTCAAGCCAGTGACCTTGGGAACAAGCTGGTGAGCTTTGCTCAAACCAGATGAGGCCGCGCTCAAGCTGGCAACCTCGGGGTCTTGAACCTGGGTGCTTGCATCCCAGTCCGAGGCTTTATCCACTGAGCCACCACCTGGTCAGGCTTGGCAGGGATTTTTGAAGAAACAGACAAGCTGCTTCTAAAATTTATGCGGAAAGGCAAAGAAACTAGAATACCTAAAACAATTTTGAAAAAAGTAGAAAAAGAAAGGAAGAAAGTTGGAGGAATTATGTTTTCTGATTTTAGCATTTACAGCAACAGGACTTAAAATGGTAAGAAAAAGACCCGGCAAGTCTCTGTTGTGGAGCGGCCTCCCGTGGTCTCCTTGCCAATGGGCTCCGTGGTCTAGATCCGCCCCCATTCCCTCCTGCCCTGATCGTGATCTCGCGCGAAAGTTTCCACCAGTCCACAACAAGAGCATGGCAGCCATGCTCTCCAGCGGCTCGCTCGTGGCCACCCACGACGACTCCCAGCGCAGCCGGGGTTCCAATTCCAGAAACAGCGCCTATGGAAGTGCTGTGTACTGTGGGGGAGCCACTCCCATCTCCCCAACACCACCCTGGGCTCCCCAAGGCAAGCCCAGGTCACTGATGGGTGAGCTTCTTTTTTGGGCAGTCTATACTCCGGTTCGAGGCCACAGTGTCGGAGTCTCTGGAGCGCCTGGAATCTTCCCAGACCTCTGACCTCCAGCAGCAAGAGCACCTGTGACCTGGCTCTGGAAGCCACAGGGAAGCGGCCCGGTGGCCAGACAGGCAAAGCCAACGTCCGGCCCCCATCCTGAGTGGCCACCACCAGCCACCAGACTTCCAGAGGCGCTAGGCTCTGTTGAGCCCTCCCCCCGGGCCCCCACAGACCAGGCAGGCTGCAGCAAGCAGAGCGGTTGGGTTCCTTCATATCAAAACAACAAAATACCGAAAAGGAAATTGAGAGAGCCCCGCTCTCTCCTACCCAAGCCACAGGCCAGCCTTCCTGACATCCTAACTATGTGTCCTGCGCCAAGTGGAAAATAAACAACAAGCAGCCAGAAGGGAAAAATAAAGAGTGTGGTGCTTGTCAGAGGAACGGGCTCACCGGTCAGGGCAACAGAACGGAGGCTCAGAAATAGACCCACTATGGCCAGTTGATTTGGACAGAGGTGCAAAAGCCATTCAATAGAGAAAGGATAGCTTTTTCAACAAATGGTGCTGGGACAACTGGACATCTATATGCAAAAACAACGTCCCTTGTCCTAAACCTCACACATTATCTTAAAATTAACTTTAAATTTGAATCGTAGATACAAATGTAAAACCAAAAATTATAAAGTGTCTATAAGAAAACAAGACAAAATTCTTCACGATCGGGGGTTGATCAAAGGCTTCTTAAACATGACACTAAAAGCACGATCCATGAAAGAAAAAAAATTGATAAATTAAACTTCATCAAAATCTTTTGCTCCATGAACGGCGGTGTTAAAAGAATGAAAAGACAGATTTTAGTCTAAGAGACAATATTTACAAATTACTTATTTGACAAGACGTGTTCCCAGAATACAAAAAAATGAAACCTCTTAAAAAAGAGCAACCAATTTTAAAATGAGCAAGAGTTGAATTGACACTTCACCTAACTTACCAGAAGGGACATGCAGATAGCAATAGGCGCATGCAAAGAAGCTCCACGTGCTTCGCCATGGGGTAAGTGCAAGTTAAAAGCCACACTGACCAGCAATCCCATCCTAGAGCTGCACCCTGGAGAAATGAAACTTACATTCCTCCCAGAATGCTCACAGCAGTTCTATTCATAATCACCAAAAGCTGAAAGCAAGCCTGCTGGGAGGGTGGGTACTTCAACTGCGGTGTCTACACACTGGGGGGCGCTACTCAGCAGGAAGATGGAACAGGCTCTTGCTACACGTAAGGACAAAGGTGAAGGAAGCCAGTCCCAAAAGGTTACATGCTGCATGTTCCAATATGACATTCTAGGAAAGACAACAATGGTGATGAGAACAGGGCAGTGGTTCCCAGGACTTAGGCAAGGGTGGGGGTGGAGGTAGGGGTGGGGGGCGGAATGTATGCTTGTAAGGGGAAGACGGCAAGAAGAAAATTTTTTTTTGGGGGGGTGATGGAACTGTTTTGAATTGTGATTGTGGTCGTTACATGCTCCTGTACGTGTAAGTTCCTAGAAGGGCACACCAAAGAGGTCACTATTACCATATGATCATTTAAAAATCCAGGTACGCGTATCCAGTTGGATACCTCTACACTGCTAATGGGAGAACCTATGTGGTGGGTATGAGTAGTCACTCAACCGTTCTTGTAGCTTGGCTGACATTTTTCATAATCAAGTCTTGGGGAAAACTATATTGAGAATGGTGCTGCTTGTTTTATTATTTATTTATTTATTTATTATTATTATTATTGTATTTTTCTGAAGTGAGAAGCAGGGAGGCAGTCAGACAGACTTCCACATGCGCCCAATCAGGATCCACCTGGCATGCCCACCAAGGGGCAATGTTCTGCCTATCTGGGGCGTTGCTCCGTTGCAAACGGAGCCATTCTAGTGCCTGAGGTGGAAGCCATGGAGCCATCTCAGCGACTGGGGCCAACTTTGCCTAGGTTGTGGGAGGGAAAGAGAGAGATAGAAAGGAGAAGGGGAAGGGTGGAGAAGCAGATGGGTGCTTCTCCTGTGTGCCTTGGCCAGGAATCGAACCCTGGGACTTCCACACGCTGGGCCGATGCTCTACCACTGAGCAAACCAGCCAGGGCTTTTAATTTGTTTTTAAAGATTTTATTTATTGAGTTTGCAGAGAGAGGAGAGAAAGAGGGGGTGGAGCAAGAAGTATCAACTTTTTTAGTTGTTTAGCAATTGTTTGTTGTATGTGCCAAGGCCAGGGCTTCGAACCCTTTATTCACTGTGCCACTCCAGGTCAGGCATATTTTAATTTTATTTCTTAGAGAGAAAGCCGGGGAGAAGAGAGATGAGAAGCACCAATATAAGAAGCACTGATATACAATTGCTTCATTTTATTTATTTTCTATTTAATTAAATTAAATTAATTAATTTATTTATTTTTACAGAGACAGAGAGAGAGTCAGAGTGAGGGATAGACAGGGACAGACAGACAGGAATGGAGAAATGAGAAGCATCAATCATTAGTTTTTCGTTGCGCATTGCGACACCTTAGTTGTTCATTGATTGCTTTCTCATATGTGCCTTGACCACGGGCCTTCAGCAAACTGAGTAACCCCTTGCTTGAGCCAGCGACCTTGGGTCCAAGCTGGTGAATTTTTTTTTGCTCAAACCAGATGAGCCCATGCTCAAGCTGGCGACTCAGGGTCTCAAACCTGGGTCTTCCGCATCCCAGTCAGACACTCTATCCACTGCGCCACCGCCTGGTCAGGCCATTTTATTTATTTTCATTTAGAGAAAGAGAGAGAAGAGAGAGGGAGGAACAGACAGGGACAGACTGGTTGGAAGGGAGAGAGATGAGAAGCATCAATTCTTCATTGCAGTATTTTAGTTGTTCATTGATTGTTTTCTCATATGTGTCTTGACCAGGGCGGGGGGGGGGGGATCCAGCTGAGCCCATGACTCCTTGCTTAAGCCAGCACCTTGGGCTCAAGCCAGCGACCTTGGGCTTCAAGCCAGCGACCTTCAAGTTGAAGCCAGAGACTATGGGGTCATGTCTATGATTCCACGCTCAAGCCAGCAACCCCGCTCAAGCTGATGACCCCATGCTCAAGCCGGATGAGCCTGTACTCAAGCCAGTGATGTCAGGGTTTCAAACCTAGGTCCTCAGCATCCTAGGTTGATACTCTATCCACTGTGCCACTGTGTGGTCAGGCTGTAGTTGCTTCACTTTAGGGTTTTTTTTTTTTAATTAATTAATTTTTTACAGAGACAGAGAGTGAGTCAGAGAGAGGGATAGACGGGGACAGACAGGAACGGAGAGAGATGAGAAGCATCAACATTAGTTTTTCATTGCGCGTTGCAACACCTTAGTTGTTCATTGATTGCTTTCTCATATGTGCCTTGACCGCGGGCCTTCAGTAGACCAAGTAACCCCTTGCTGGAGCCAGTGACCTTGGGTTCAAGCTGGTGGGCTTTTGCTCAAACCAGATGAGCTCAAGCTGGCGACCTCTGGGTCTTGAACCCGGGTCCTCTGCATCCCAGTCTGGCGCTCTATCCACTGCACCACTGCCTGGTCAGGCTTTAGTTGTTCATTGATTGCTTTCTTTTTTCTTTTTTTTTTTATATTTTATTTATTGATTTTTTAGAGAGAGAGGAGTGAGAGAGAGAGACAGAGAGAGAGAAAGAAGGGGGAGGAGCAGGAAGCATCAACTCCCATATGTGCCTTGACCAGGCAAGTCCAAGGTTTCGAACCGGCGACCTCAGTGTTCGAGGTCGACGCTTTATCCCACTGCGCCACCACAGGCCTGATTGCTTTCTTATATGTGCCTTGACCAGGGGACTCAAGCTGAACCAGTGACCCCTTTGCTCAAGCCAGAGACCTTGGGCTTCAATCCAGTGACCTTTGGGCTCAAGACAGCAATTTTTTTTTTTTTTTGATATGGGGAGATTATTCTGTTGAGAAAAAACTCTGACCTCCTGCCTAGAAGGCACAAGCCAGGCTGTAGGTATTTGGGGAGGCCATCAGGGGGAGGAAGCTGGTGTTTCATCATTTATTTATTTAAGTTTTTTTTTTTTTTTTAAGATTTATTGATTTTAGAGCAAGAAGAGAGAGCGAGAGAAAGCAGGGGAGGAGCGAGAAGCATCAATTCATAGTAGTTGCCTCTCGTATGTGTCTTAACCGGGCCAGCCCAGGGTTTCGAACTGGCGACCTCATCATTCCAGGTTGATGCTTTATCCACTGCACCACCGCAGGTCAGGCTAAGCCAGCGATCTCGGGATCATGTAGATCAGTGTTTCCCAACCTTTTTTGTGCCATGCCCCACCTTAACCTTTCTAAAATTTTTATGTCCCCCCCCCTATGTAACATATAATTTTTAACATTAAAAAATTGATTTGTTCACTTAATAAACATAAATGATAGGTTCTAGGAAGAAATCACTATGAAATTGTTAACAAAACACAGTAAGTAAAATTTCAAAACATATAATGAAAAACAGAAATTTAAATTCCAAATAATTTTAATACAGATTTTTCTATATTAATTTATTATTTTAATTTAGTGTGATCCTTGCGCTTGATGCTTGCTGCACAGAGATTTTATATTAGGTTCCAATTTGGTTAGCTTTAGTCTCAAGTCTCCACCTTGTGTTATATCCAGCCGATTTCTTTTTTTTACCAGTAAATCATTTACAGCACTAAATCCACATTCAGCTAAAAATGAAGATGGAAACGGTAGCAATAGTTTTCTTGCACATTTGCTTGAATTTGGGTATTTGATTTCTGTTTCTTCACAAAGCCATGCCATCGCTCCTTTGATATTAAATAAAGCTTTAGCTGACTCATCATTTTGCAATTCTGCGAGTTTTTCTTGATACTGCATATTTGATATATCAGACAAATCCACTAACATTGGCTGCATCATCCATGTTGGGAAATCAATTTGTTTTAAATCAGAAAATCTTTCTTTTAAATCAGCCGATAGAATATTCAAATGATCGACAATAACAAGTACAGCGGTATCAGTTACTTCACATTTTTGGAGCCAATGAAACTGTTTAAAGTTTTTGTTGTTAATATGTTTCTGACATAACTCAATATTGGTAATGAAACCAAATATCTTTGCTTTTGCATCGACAAGAGTTTTATTTGTTCCTTGAAGTTGCTTATTTAATAATTTAGTTTTTCAAAGATATCGGCTAAATAACTCACAAATGCTTTACCATCTATTGTTAACAGATACTTCATTTCAGGTTTGTCACTTAAAAAATCACTAAGAGTATCAAACAGTTCCATAAATCTTTTCAAACAGTTTCCTTTAGATAGCCATCTTACTTCAGTATGAAGTAAAAGTCTCACATGGTCTTCATTTTGTTCTTCACAAAATAGCTTGAAAAGATGCTCACATTTGGCACTAGCTTTAATAGCATTAACACACTTTATTACTGTATGTAATAGTTCATTCAGAACAGGCGAGATGTTTTTAGCTACCAAGTTTTCCCTATGAATAACATAATGCACAAGAATCATTTCTGGATTCGCATCTTTCATCAATTTTAAGCAGCCATTTTTCTTGCCCATCATATTGGGAGCACCATCTGCAGCACAAGATGTTATATTTTTCATTGGTATATCATTGACATCTAAGTAGTTTTTTAGCTTATTATATATATCTTTGGAGGTAGTGGTGTTTTCTAATCTTTTACAGAACAATATTTCTTCAGCAAAATGTCCTTTATCAATATATCTTACATAAGTTATCAATACTGCCTCACTGTCTCTCAAAGTTGATTCATCCATTTGCAAGGAGAATTTTCTTGTTTTCAGCTTTTCAATAAGTTGTTTTTCAATATCCTCACTCATTTCATCTATTCTTCTGCTAACAGAATTGTTACTGAGTGGCATAGCTTTTACATCTTTGTCATCTTTTTCAAGAACCATTTTAAGAAATGCTGATATTGACGGTTTTATTAAATTCTCTCCTATAGTGTGATTTTCTCCAGTTTTAGCGATGAATAAAGAAATTTGATAACTAGCCTCAAGAACGCGATTATTAGTTGAAGTATGAGCAGTAAATAGAGACTTTAATGTTGTTCTTTTTTCAAAATTTTTCTTTAAAGTTTTAAAGTAACTCAAATCTGAATTAATATGAGCACTATGTTTCGCCTTCAAATGCGCCTCAAGACGATCTCGTTTCATTGATTCGTTGGTCAAGCATTGCTGGCATAAAAGACAAAAAGGAATCCGCTCATCGTGAACAGCGGGTATGAACCCAAATTTTAAATATTCCTCCAAATATTGACGAGTTTTTTTCTTGCTTGCACCACTCATTTTACTATGGGCTATAATAAAAATAAGATCAATTAAAAACTAATATTAAAATATGTGTTAAAATATATTCAATGTGACATAGAGTAAACGTATACTAAAAATTCATATTTATTTAAATGTATATAACACATTTACTACACTACCACTGCAAATCAAAAGGTATCTATATTTTTTCCACTTGACAAAATTTTCTGGAAAGTTATGCTTCTAAAATTAAAATTGTCGTGCATGCACTATTATAGCCCCAATAATATTTATAAAATATTATTGCTTTCTAGCCCCGATGCAAGAAGTACTTAATAAAGAGTTTAATATTGATAAAAATAAAATCAAATACTTACCAATTACATCTATACAATATATATATGTATATTTATTAAATCAACAAGCTTTTACAACAGTTTTGACTGGCACTTATTTCAAATTAACACCAACTGAATGATGTGAAACACTACAGAAGTTGCGATGGGCCAATTAGGTGAGAATAACTGCATTGTTTAGCGAGTTTTTAAAACGTCCGGGGTTCCCCGCGGCAGACGGCACGCTCCGCGGTGAACCCAGGACGAAGTTTACTTGACGACGCCAATCACCTAGTTGATATTTTGGTCTCGTCAAACGAAATTATACTTAATAATTATTTACCACAATTATTTAAGAATTGCATTTTTTGTTAAATTTGGCACCGATATCTAGCATTGCATTTAAATGGCCCGGGGCGACAGAGTTAAAGTCGTGTCGAGTCCATTTTCATATTGCCCCCCTTAACTATAGAATTGCCCCCCTGTGGGGCGTGGGCCCCACGTTGGGAAACACTGATGTAGATGGTCCCATGCTCCAGCTGTGAGCCTGCACTTGAGCCTATGAGCCTGAGCCCTAGCTGGCAGCCGTGGGTTCCTAACCGGGGCCCTCAGCGACTAGGCTAGGCCGCTGCTCTATTCTCAGTGTCACCACTGGTCAGACTGATCCTGTTTGTTCTAAAAATCTACCTGCCTGCCTGTCTGTCTATCTCCACATATATGTGTAGGAAGAAAATTGAAGACATCATACCAAAATATTAATAATGGGGATCTGTACGAAGGGTAAAATTGTGGGTAATTAAAACGGTCTTTTATATATTTTTGTATTTCCTATAATGAGCGCATATTATTTAGGGAGAATATTAGTTATATTTTATTTATTTTAAATGTCCCTTTTCACTTACATGTCAATCTGTGCTTACGGTCAAGTTCAAGTGGTACAGAAATTTGTAACCCTACAGGGGAAGTCCATCGTACTCACTCCAAATACTGCTATTAGCCTGTGTATATCCTAAAGGATAAATCTTTAAAAAAAATTTTTTAAAAGACTTTATTAATTCATTTTAGAGAGGGGAGAGAGAGACAGAGAGAGAGAAGGACAAAAGCAAGAAGTATCAACTTCCATATGTGCCTTTACCAGGCAACCCCTGGTTTGTTTTTGTTTTTTGTTTGTTTGTGGTTTTTTTTGTATTTTTCTGAAGCTGGAAACGGGGAGAGACAGTCAGACAGACTCCTGCATGCGCCCGACCGGGATCCACCCGGCACGCCCACCAGGGGCGACGCTCTGCCCACCAGGGGCGACGCTCTGCCCACCGGGGGGGCGATGCTCTGCCCCTCTGGGGCATCGCTTTGCTGCAACCAGAGCCACTCTAGCGCCTGAAGCAGAGGCCAAGGAGCCATCCCCAGCGCCCGGGCCATCTTTGCTCCAATGGAGCCTTGGCTGCGGGAGGGGAAGAGAGAGACAGAGAGGAAGGAGGGGGTGGGGGGTGGAGAAGCAAATGGGCGCTTCTCCTATGTGCCCTGGCCGGCAATCGAACCCGGGTCCCCCGCATGCCAGGCCGACGCTCTACCGCTGAGCCAACCGGCCAGGGCCAAGCCCGGGGTTTTGAACCAGAAACCTCTGTTGCAGGTCAATGCTTTACCCACTGTGCCACCACAGGTCAGGCCCTAAAGGATAAATCTTAAATTGAACCATTAATTCTTCCATATTATGATTCCTTTAGAAAATAAGCAGTTCGAATATATTTCACCTTTGTTTCCCATTACTATCACCTAACAATAACAAGTTTACTTTAAAATTTTTATTCATTGGTTTTAGAGAGAGAGGAAGGGAGAAAGAGAGGGAAACTGATTTTGTCCCACTTATTTATGCATTCACTGGCTGGTTCCTGTACGTGACCGGGGATCAAACCCATAACCTTGGCACACTGGGACGATGCTCTAACCAACTGAGCTACCCAGCCAGGGTGACAATAACATAATTTTATATTTACCAGGAAGAAAACAGCCTCTCTTTTATAAGTTTGAGGCAAAGAAGCTGTGATAATTTTTTCCTGATTCTAAGAATTGAACTGGGAAAAGAATTGGCCTCCTTGAAACATGGGGTCACCCTTCTTTGTTACTTCAAAAGACAAGACTATAAATGTTTATTTATAGACATAGAAGGTAGACAGGCACTTCTGATATGGCCACCACCTGTCTAGGTCATGAAGAATAAACAGACAAGAGAAACAATGAAGCCCTGTTGGCGGGCGGCAGCATGGACAGTGCGACCCCACGCCCCTCCGCCTTTCTCCCTGGGCACCGATCCTTTGTCTGGTCAGCTGAGCACATGGTGGTCAGCGGAATAGACTGTCTCCTTGCTTCCCTTATGAGATGTGGTCAGTGGGAAATAAGCAAAATGTTTTTAAAGGGAAGGGGTGTTTTCTTTCTTTTTCTTTCTTTTCTCCTTTCTGAAAGCTAGATTGTAGACATGATGGCTGGAGCACAAGTAGCTCTTTTTTTGTATGTGTGACAGAGACAGAGAAAGTCAGAGAGAGGGACTGAGAGGGAGAGACAGACAGGAAGGGAGAGAGATGAGAAGCATCAGTTCTTCGTTGTGGCTCCTTAGTATCCTTAGTTGTTCATTGATTGCTTCTCATATGTGCCTTGACTGGGGGGCTCCAGTGGAGCAAGTGACCCCTTGCTCAAGCCAATGACCTTTGGGCTTCAAGCCAATGACCTTTGGGCTTCAAGACAGCGACCTCTGAGCTGAAGCCAGAGACCATGGGGTCATGCCTATGATCCCACGCTCAAGCTGGCAACTCTGCTCAAGTTGGTGAGCTCATGCTCAAGCCGAGGACCTGAGGGTTTTGAACCTGGGTCCTCTGCATCCCAATCCGATGCCCTATCCACTGCGTCACCACCTGGTCAGGTGAGTAGCTCTTTTAGAAAAAACCTGGGGAATGTAAGCCGCACACTGCAGAGCAACCAGACGGAAAGAGCGGGGTTGCCGGGCCTCTGGTGCACCAGGCTAACAACCCGGACTGCCTGACTGCCTCTGGACTTCTTGACTGTGTGAGAGGGATACACCTCTCTGTCGTGTAATCCACTGGTATCTGGAGATTTTGTTATTTGCAGCCTTCCCACAAGGCAGGAGAATCGGTGAGGAGGCTGTTTCGGTCATGGAAGGGAGGCGAGTAGGGCCTGAATCAAGGTGGGAACTGAATTTTAGAGGCATTTGCGTAAGATCATGCCAAGTTCTCATGCCTGAGGGTTCTTAGTCAGGGCTGCTGGGTGCATTGATCTGGAGTTCAGCAGAAAGTTCTGGGCTGGAGAAAACATATATATGCTCAGAGAGGTAAAGGTACCCGCAGTCACACAGCCAGAGCAGCTGAACCCCAACTGGAATGTGTATTAGTTATCTATTGATGAGTAGGAAATCCTTCCAGGCCCTGGCTGGTTAGTTCAGTTGGTTAGAGCGTCATCCCCAAACACCAAGGCTGCAGATTTGATCCCCAGTCAGGGTGCACACAGGGAGCAACCAATGAGTGCACAGTAAGTGGAACAACAAACAAATGCTTATCTCTCTCTGTGTCTCTCTACAGACAGTCAATAAAAACAAAAAGAAAAGAAAGAAATTCCTTCCAAACTTAGCAAGTGGGAGCCAGGGGTCTGGGCGGTTCTAGCTTGGAGCTAGCTCATTCTGAGGTCGCAGTTCGGACGTGGGTCAGGGTTGCGGTCCTCCGAAGGCTCGGCGGGGGCTGGAGGAGCCGCTTCCAAGGTGGCTCATTCATCCGGCTGCCGACTGCGCTGGGGCCTGCCCTGTGCCTGCCTCTGCTGGAGGTTTTCCCTGGGTAAGGGTTGATGCCACTTCTGCGGGTGCAGGGGGGAGACAGTGTAGCCTAATGGTGTGTTCTGATAAGCTCCAGCAAGGCGACTGGGATGATTAAGAGAAATGCAGTCTACGAGGCCCGTGGGCCACAGTAGGTGCTCACGAAGTGTTAGGTCCCGGTGGAGATGGGGTCAGAGACTGAGCTTCAAGTTCCAGCGTTGCCGTTGCCGCTTGGTAGTTGTGGTGCCTCAGTTTCCTTGGCCACCCAGTGGGATGCGAACATCTAACTTATTGGGTTCTTGCGAGGATGAAAAGAGGGAGTCCAGGTAAAATACCTAAGCTAGCACCTGGCACATCCTAATTGGCCTAAAGAAAGCTTTGCAACGGTGAATTTCCTTGCAAAGAATTCTCCAGGGGCTTCCTCAGGGAGCAGTGCTGCGCTCGCTCCCGCAGGACCTCCTGGCCTTGCCCGCCCCCCGCTTTCCTTCACCTGTCATGCTGTCGGCACAGCCAGCCCCTTCTTTCTGCTCATGTCTTCCCGAAACCTTTCCTGGTGGGATCACCTCCTCTGTGCCTCTTGGGATTTGCCCCTGTCTTATTCTTTGTGCCTGGCCCCGTGCTGGGCACAGCCTGTGAGTGTGGGGGGGAGACGCACATTGGAACAGTTTTAATGGGGGGGTGGCTAACTCAGCCGAGATGCAGGGCCTCCAGGGGGCTCACGGGGCTACAGGGAGCAGGAGGGCGGCCCAGCTGAGAGGGCAGGGCTGGGAGGGTGCCGCGGAGGCGGGTCTGAGCTGCGTGGAGGTGAATGGCACCCTGGCCCCTCCAGGATGTCAAGTCAGCAATGAGCGGCGGCTGTTTTTCTCGTCCATTCACTCAGGTGCTGCTCTGTAGTTGCTTTTGAAATTAATGGAGACGAGGGTTGTTTGAGGATTTCAGGGTTAATACAATCCCTGCCTTTTCTCCAAATACCCCTCCCGGCGCCAGCCTGCTCAAGGGGCCTGAAATCCCCCATTAGAATAATGTCTGGCTTGAAAGCCAGAGGCTCCTGGAAGCGCCCGCTCAGATCTGCACCCGCGTGGTCCGTGGGTGGGTAGCAGAGCAGCCCATTGGTCCCGACGAGCCGATCTGACAAACCATCTGTCACCAACAGCCCCAAGCCACATTGTGAAACTTGCTGAGTGTGTTGCCACTTGACTCTGCTCCTCCTCAGGGTCACTCCCCAACCCCCAAGTCACCCCCTGGTGGTCTGGACTTCTCTCTTAGTATTCCCACCGCCAAGTAAGAGCCTCCTCTCCTCGAAACTGACCTGTCCAAGCACCGTCCCCAGGGCCTGCTGGGGCTCCTCACGTGATGCGTGTGAGGGTGAGCTCCCAGGGCTGAACCCTACCTCTCCCCATGCACGCCCCGTGGAAATGAACCAAGGTTCATGTCGGAGCAGCTGCGCTGGGGTGGAGTGAGGGGGCGGCACACAGCCACAGAGCTCAGAGCTGGAAGGGACTCACTCAGCCGATCGGCCCAGCCCCTCTGCTGGGAGGCAGGCAAGGTACCATGATCCACAGTGTCAGGTGAGGAAAACCCCTAGCTGAGCTACTTTGCCCCATCCCCCTGGATACGGCCTGGTCTGTCTCTGAGAGGAAACAGTTCCCACCTGTGCTTTCGCACCAGATGGTCTCAGCACTTCCAGGAGGAAGGGGTGGGGGCGGGGTACCTATTGGAGCAGGATCCAGAATGCCTCCGCCTGACACCTGGCCCCAACAGCTTCAGCAATGAGGAAACCTCTGCTGTCTTCTCACACGGCGGCCAGAGGTGAAGTGGTTCCAACGCTGGTCAACTGAGTGGCTCAACAGTGACGTCGAGGACTGGGGCTGTTTTCAACCTTCATCTCTGCCATTGCCAAGGGTCAGCCACGGTCACCACAAGATGGCTGCCTGTCCCCAAGCATACCGTGTCTAGACATGACAACGCGCAGTGAAAGAAGAGAACTTTCCCCGGGAGCTGCCAACAATTCATCGTCATGTCTCAGTGGTCTTAATTACATCACTGTTCATTCAAACTCCGCTATGAACGCAAGGCTGGGGGAAAATGAATTCTCCGTGGGTCTCTCGTGTTTCCGCACCTCTCTCAAGGAGGTTTGTGTAGCCCACAGCCTTAGGATAGAGCGTTTTCCTCCAGATCAAAGAGCAGGTTTGTTTAGTTTCCATTTGAAAAGACTTAGGTTCCCTAACCTCAGGGTTTCGGTCTCGTAATGCAACTCACTGCAGTCACATGACCATACCTCGCTGCAAAGGAGGCTGGGAAATGTAGTCTTTAGCGCATCTGCTGAAACTTCCATTTCTACAGAAAAAGGGCAATTGGCGTTCTCTGCCATAGTTACCCCAACAAAATTAGGGTTCTGTTAGGGTGTCGGGAGGAATGTGCTGGCGAGGCAGTGGCAGTACCTGCACAGTAGGACTGGTGCCTTGACTCCATTCTGTAGTCAGTGGTAGTCAACCTGGTCCCTACCGCCCACTAGTGGGCGTTTCAGCTTTCATGGTGGGCGGTGGCGGAGTAACCAAAGTATAAATAAAAAGATAGATTTAACTATAGTAAGTTCTTTTATAAAAATTTATTCTGCCAAACTTAGCGAAAATCTGACAAAGTATTTGATAAGTAATTATTATTATATGCTTTAACTTGCTGTAACTGCTTTATAAATTTTATAAAGTAAAGTTATTTCCCTACTTTATAAATCACCATTACTGTGGAATCGGTGGGGGGTTAGAAAATTTTACTACTAACAGAGATACAAGAGTAGGCGGTAGGAATAAAAAGGTTGACTACCCTGCTGAGGATGAAGAATTTGGTTCCAGAGAAGGAGTTGTCAGAGCAGGGTCTAGAAGCCGCGGTCTGCCGACTCCCGACCTCCCGTTTTCCCATTTTCCTGCCTCTGCTTCAGCACGGGTTAGGTTAGGTCGAGGTGATGGGGCCCTTCTCAAAACGATCAATTAATAAATAAAAAAAAACTAAGAAAAAGGCCTGACCTGTGGTGGCGCAGTGGATAAAGCGTCGACCTAGAAATGCTGAGGTTGCCGGTTCGAAACCCTGGGCTTGCCTGGTCAAGGCACATATGGGAGTTGATGCTTCCAGCTCCTCCCCCCTTCTCTCTGTCTATCCTCTCTCTCTCTGTCTCTCCCTCTCCTCTCTAAAATGAATAAATAAATAAAAAAACTCAAAACGATCAATTTCCTTGGCTTCCATGGATTCGATCTCCCCTGCAGTTCCTCCGATCTTTGGTCTCTCTGTCTGTCTGTCTGTCTCTCTCTCTCCTTCTCCACCCTCTCTTCCCAGCCTGTGATGGCTGGATTCCCCGCTCAAACCCTCACCTGCCCCTGTGTGTGCTCACCTGGCACATGGCATTAAACACTGCCTCCTGACCTTGAGCCCCTCCCTCCTGGCTGCCTTCTGGACGGTGCTTTGTGCTCTGGACTTGTATATGTATGACTGCCCGCCAACGCCCCCGTTTGGGTGTCTTACAGGCACCTTGGACATCACAAGCCCGAAACTGAACTCATGATGTCACCACACACGGGCTTCTCTTCCACTGGAGCTGGTGGCAGTAAGTGTCCCACCCTCCCGCTAACAGTCTTGACCACCTTGACCCCTCCTCTTTCTCTCCTCTATCTCTCCTTCTGTGTGCACTCCGCCTCTATATCACTGGGCTTGGGCCATGGCTGGAGCCTGCCCCTGCCTCCATGCAGCCACCCCAGCTTGCCCCAGCCATTCTTTAACATTTAGAAAATTATTTTTGAGAGTATGTTTTTTTAAAGCTGGGGACAGTGAAACAAGGAAGGGCTTAGGACAGAAGAAGCAACAACAGAGAGTCAGGGGGGCTGCTTTGGCTGACTGGAAAATCAGAGAAGAAGGGCCTTGGAGACAGGTTCAGGCTGCCCACTGCTCCCCTGGTTGCAAGCTTGTGGGGACCCTTAAAGTTTAGTGGATGCACACCTGGGAGGGAAGAAAGGCACGGGCGTGTTATGAGGGGAGCACGTGCCCCATTCCTTGCCATTTTAAAATGGAGATATGAGCCCTGGCCGGTTGGCTCAGCGGTAGAGCGTTGGCCTGGTGTGCGGGGGACCCGGGTTCGATTCCCGGCCAGGGCACATAGGAGAAGCGCCCATTTGCTTCTCCACCCCCACCCCCTCCTTCCTCTCTGTCTCTCTCTTCCCCTCCCGCAGCCAAGGCTCCATTGGAGCAAAGATGGCCCAGGCGCTGGGGATGGCTCCTTGGCCTCTGCCCCAGGCGCTAGAGTGGCTCTGGTCGCTCACGGCAGAGCGACACCCCGGAGGGGCAGAGCATCACCCCCTGGTGGGCATGCCGGGTGGATCCCGGTCGGGCGCATGCGGGAGTCTGTCTGACTGTCTCTCCCCGTTTCCAGCTTCAGAAAAATAAAAAAATAAAAAAATAAAAAATAAAATGGAGATATGATCACACTATTCTTGTTCTTTTTTTATTTTTAATTTTTTTTTATTTTAATTTTTTATTTTAGTGAGAGGAGGGGAGGCAGAGAGACAGTCTGTTGCATGTGCCCCAATGGGGATCACCTGGCAAGCCCACTAGGGGGCGATGCTCTGCTCATCTGGGGCCCTTGCTCTGACCAAGCTCTTAGCACCTGAGACAGAGGCCATGGAGCCATCCTCAGCGCCCAGGGCCAACTCGCTGGAGCCAATCGAGCCATGGCTGAGGGAGGGGTGGAGAGAGAGAGAGAGAGAGAGAGAGAGAGAAGAAGAAGAAGAAGAAGAAGAAGAAGAAGAAGAAGAAGAAGAAGAAGAAAAGCAGAGGGGCCCTTCTCCTGTGTTCTGACCGGGAATTGACCCTGGAACATCCACATTCTGGGTTGATGCTCTACCACTGAGCCAACCAGCCAGGGCCTTGTTCTTAAAACCATTGCTTTTAGGATAAAAACCAAAATTTTTGGCATGGCAGAGTCACTTGCCCCTCCCTCCTCTTACCCTATTCTTTTCTTCTTTAGAAAGAGAACCGCCTATCTGTAGCTGTGCAGGCACAAGGCCATTTATTTATTTATTTATTTGTATTTTTCTGAAGCTGGAAACGGGGAGGCAGTCAGACAGACTCCCGCATGCGCCCAACTGGGATCCACCTGGCACGCCCACCAGGAGGCGATGCTCTGCCCATCTGAGGCATCGCTCTGCTGCAACCAGAGCCATTCTAGCGCCTGAGGCAGAGGCCACAGAGCCATCCTCAGCACACGGGCCAACCTTGCTCCAATGGAGCCTTGGCTGCGGGAGGGAAAGAGAGAGACAGAGAGGAAGGAGAGGGGGAGGGGTGGAGAAGCAGATGGGCGCTTCTCCTGTGTGCCCTGGCCGGGAATCAAACCCGGGACTCCTGCATGCCAGGCAGATGCTCTACCACTGAGCCAACCGGCCAGGGCCTGGCACAAGGCCATTTAAAAGAATACTTCATTTCCTGTCCTCCCTTGTAGTTGGGGGGCCATGTGACTAAATCCTGGCCAACAGGATGCAGGCAGGGGTTGTGTTCCTACATGGGGGTGGGGTTGGGGTGGGGTTCCTTTGCCCCTTCCCCTCTCCTGCTGACAAGAATATTGACACCATGGCTGACACTGAAGCAATCATATTGGCTGAGGAGGAGGAATCCAGTGCTGAGGGTGACAGAGAGGGCCTGGTCCTGACACCATGATGCCCACACCTGTCTACCTGTAGGCTTCTCTATGGAAAACAGAAATAAACTGTGATGTAGTTTAAGTAATTTATTTTGGGTTTTCGCACAGTCCAACCAAATCCTAAATCTTGCTCCAATCACGTGGCCCCCGCTGCCCTCTGGAGTCTCAGCTTGTGGTCCTGCCCTCAAAAAAAAAAAAAAAAGAAAAAAAGAAAAAAGAAAAAAAAAAGAAATAGCTTAGGCAGGTCTGTCAATTTATCTTCAAGCATAATTGACCAAAAAATCTTTTTTTTTTTTTTAAGTGAGAGAGAGAAAGAGAGAGAGAAGAGAAACATCAACTCATAGTTGCGTCACTTTAGTTGTTCATTGATTGCTTTCTCACATGCGCCTTGACTGAGGGGCTCCAGCTGAGCCAGTGGCCTGGCAGAGTACCCGGCACCCAGTGGGTCCTCAATGCATATCTGTTGAGTGAGTGTAGGTGAAGAACCTTTCCTTCCAGACGTCAGGGGGTGGGCGGAAGAATGCTGGTGCTCTCCTTGCTCAAGCCAGCGACCATGGGATCGCGTCAATGATCCCACGCTCAAGCTAGTGAGCCTGCGCTCAAGCCGGCGACCTCGGGGGTCTCAAACCTGGGACCTTAGCATCCCAGGTCAATGCTCTATCCACTATGTCACCACTGGTCAGGCGACCAAAGGATCTTTTTTATTAATTTTTATTTGGAAAGGTTTTTTTCTTTTTTCTCACATGAAGCAATTGGTGCACACATAGTTGTAGGGAGAGCATTAACATAAGGATAAATTTGGCGGAAATTCAGAAAAAAGTCCATTTCATCCTAAATACCAGTGCTGTCCATGTCTATTTCTTTGGGGTAGATCCTAGCAGCTTTCAAATGCCTTCCCAGTTGAAAAATGTTAAATGAATAAAAACTCCACACGGTCACATTGAACTCTGTCACCAATGTTTATTTCAAGCCCGCCGTCTAGACCCAGGGCAGCACAGCAGGGTCAGGGACAGCACTTGCCTGTGAAAAGAGGAAGTTCAGCACCCAACACCCGGCTTCGACTTTGGGTGGCTGTCCCCGTGGGGGCGGGGCTGGCTGGGTGACTGGGAGTGCTACCAATTAACTTCCACGTGGACTTCAATGCTTATTAAAGATAAGGAATAAAAAGGCGCTAATTTGAAGCTCACATATGCATTATAAGAAGTCAACAGTAATGAAATGCTTATGGAAGTCTTAAACCAATAAAAGAATTCTGGGGTGGAGGGAGATGTTGTTTGGAATCACTGGCACATAGTGATAATAAAGGCAGACTGGTTTTCGGTGGGCCCTTATTGTTTAAACATTTGTCACTGGTGCCACCCCCTCTCGCTGCCGACATCAGGGCGGACGTTCCCACTGCCCCCACCTTTGGCACACGCTGTCCTTGCTACTGAATCCCTACGTTTATTTCCCTTTGAGGCCCTTACCCCAAAGGGTGTGTCTGTGTCGTGACTTTGTCGTCTGTTCCCCACCAGGTGGTCACAGCCCTGTGGGGAGCTCCTGGCAGAGTACCCGGCACCCAGTGGGTCCTCAGTACACACCTGCTGAGTGAATGCAGGTGAAGAAGCTCTCCCTGCAGACGGCGGGGTTGGGCAGGAGAACGCCGGGGTCCTCCTCCCCAGCAGTGGCTCATAGCAGCAGCAGTCAGGTGTCCTTTGTTGCTGGGGTCCCTCAGGCCCCAACAGAGGGCCTGGCACAACACAGGAGTCTTCACTCATTCAGTAGCCAAGGGTTATTGAGCATCTACTACATACCAAGAGTTTTCTAAGCAAAATTTCCTTCTGTGTGGTTTCTGTTAGTTACAGCGACTAAGGGGGTGGGTACTAGCCCTCGCATTTCCCAAAGAAAGGAAGGCCCAGAATGTTTGGATGACTTGTCACTGAGTGCAGTACCAGCTTCATTCCAGGTCTGTGGGGACCTCAAACCTCTGTTCTTTCCAGACTGTGGGGTGTGGGGAGGGTGACTCCAGTTCAGGGGTGGGACTGGGTAGGAAGGGGCCTGGGCCTCAGGTTAGGCACGTACCGGTGCTGGGACTGACTCCCGGATGAGCCGTGGTGAGCACCTCTGCCCCCCACAGCGGATCTGAGGCTCCCAGGTGTGGTTAGGGAGGCCTGGGGTTGGGCTGGTGGGGGTGGGGTGGGGTAGACACGAGCTCCAAGGCCAGTGAGCGCCCTCTACCCATGGCTGCGCAGCCTGGGCAAGGCATGGAACCCCTCCATGCTGTGGAGGACAGCACGACGCGAGCATCTGGCCAAAGTCAGACATACTGACAGGCTGGCCCAGAGCTAGGCATGGGCAGAGCTGGGCACAGGGGCTGCTCTGCCCAGGCTACATCTTCTACCATCTCTCTTCCATGTCCTAGTCCCTCCTCCTCCTTTTTTCAATCTGGGAGGAGCAGGGTTCACGCTGACGGGCCCTGCGGGGCGGGTGTGTGCGTGTGCACACCTGGTGGGGGACCCTCCAGGCTCTCGGGACAATGCTGGTGCCTTCCAGCCTTCGGTGGCTCTGGACCCAAACGGTCCCGAGGCATCGGCTGACCCACCTCCTCCGAGCTCTCCCCGGCCCGCTGCCCACCAGCCTGCTCCCCTATGAACTAGGGCGCCGGTGCCGGCGTGGAGGCGGGAGGCTGGGGCCCCTGGGCCTGCGGCCACGGGCGACTTGGAAGCAGGGAAGAGTGGCCCGGATGAGTCTGGGTTTGGGAGTCTCAGGCGGTTTTCTGGCGCCACCGCGTGGTCGTGGATGGCACTGCCGCGCCTGCTCTGAAAGGGGATTCTGGTTTGGGGGCGTGTGGCTGGGGTTGGGCGACTTTGGGCTTTTGGGGGTTGACTCTGTGAAGTACCCCCGACCCTTATTTCTTTATTTCAAGGGTTAACAGTTGATGGACATTTGCGTTGTTTCCGCTTCTTGGCTGTCACGATAGAATAATTTCTGTCCTTGTTTTCTGGTTCTCCTGCTCTCCCTGTTGATTGTCCTACAGTTTGGATGGTAACTTCCCTGAGTGGGTCCTCAATCTGAGCAGGAGGAGAAAAGAGTTGGAGGCTGATGGCAGGCAGAGGGAAGGGCTGGCCTGCCGCCTGCCGTTTGGCAGACGTGTGTGTTTACCACGAGCGGACACAGGAGCGTCCCGAGCCCTCCACAGGTGCAGGGACTCTGGCAGCACGAACAGCTGCGGTTCCAAGAGCCACACAGGATGGCTTCTCCTCTGTCAGGTGCCAGGCAGTGCAGAGACCCAGCAGCACCCTGCAGAAAGCTCACACGGGCCGCAGTTATGGGACACTCACAACATTCCTCTCCTTGCAGGTGGGGACCTCCTTGATTGACCTGTGGAGGGCCGTGATGGGGGGTGGGGGTCACCGAAAGGGAGAAGCCACACATCCTCCTCCTGCTTGTCAGTCCTGCTGCCCGTGGTCTCTTCACAGAGGCTCTGAGGGGCTGGCGATGGGGGCAGGCCTTTTGCTCTGGGGGCAACTTGGCAACCAAAGGGTACTGATTCCCTCATTTCCCCCATTTGGTCACGTTAGCAATTCCAGGGCTACAGGAAAGTCCTGCTTGATATCCTGGGCCTGGGGCAGGGCTCCTCACATCCCAGCGTGCACGCGGGTCCCCAGGGTCCTGCCGGACATTCTGCGTCTCGGACAAGTGCCCAGCCGACCGAGGCCCAGGCTGCTGTCCGCGGACCCCACTCGGAGAAGCCAAGTTTCTGGGGAGGGCATTCTGGGAAGGGCAGATATTATCTTCGTTAGTCTTCGAAGCGATAGTGACTTAGACAAGGGGGGATTTCTTTCTCCCAGATGCTACCGAGACCAGAGGAGAGGTGTCCAGGACGCCGGTCCCTTCTCTGCTGGTGGGCTGTTCACAGGAAGTGAAAGGGCCTGCGTAGGGGCACACAGCCGACGTATGGCACTATTGTTTGAACCCACATTTTCTGGCTCTAAACCTTGTATTCTCCTCTCTCCCTTGTGTCACAGTGATGGGCGGCCATCGGGGCTGTGCCTCCAGTGAAAGTGTGCGTTAGGGGGCGAGGATATAGGCTTTCCAGCAGGAGATGGGGGCAGGTGACCCCCGGAACCAGATGGTGCCAGAAGGCCTGTGGTCAGATGGGGGTGCTGAGTCCTTGGAACACGGTTGGGAGGGGGTGTCAGAGAATCCGGTTCTGAGAAGGGATGGAGAATGATGACCTCTTACTGCCATCCCCCACTTCTTCTGGCTGGTGACGTGGCTAGCCTTTTTGTTTTGCTTTTAATTTAGAAATATTTGAAGCATACAGAAAAGTGCAGAAAATGTTATAACAAATACCTGTAACCCTCCAACAAGATTGTTATTATTATTACTTTTTAAAAAGATTTTATTAATAGATTTTGGAGATAATAGAGAGGGGAGGTGGAGTGGGAAGCATCAACTCATAGTAGTTGCTTCTTATTATGTACCCTGACCGGGCAAGCCCAGGGCTTTGAACCGGCGACCTCAGCGTTTCAGATGGATGCCTCATCCACTGCGCCACCACAGGGCAGGCCAACAAGATTATTTTATTTAAAAATATTTTGAATCACCGTGGCCAGAGAGCTCGGTTGGTTGTAGTATTGTCACAATGCAGTGGTTGCTGATTCCATCCCCCGTCATGGCACATACAGGAACAGCGCGATGTTCTTGTCTTTCTCTCTCGCTCTCTCCCTGCTTCTCTCTAAAAAAGAAAAAAAGAAAAAGAAAAAATTCCAAACATGTTTTAAAAAAATATATATAGCAAATAAGTATATATCCATAAACAACATATTATATAGTTTTGTGTTCTACTATTCCACCTATGTGGTATAATATTACATATCATTTGCAAAGTGTTTTATCCCAGCGTTATGCTTTTGAGATCTTCAGAGCTGATCTATGTAAATGCAATCCATCCACCATAATCCCTGTGTAGTTTTTCTTTCGTGACAACCATGATTTACCTACCCTCCTGCTAAGAATAGTTGCTTGTAATAATTCTTTTAAAAAAATGTTTATTTTATTGATTCTAGAGAGAGATAGAGGGAGAGGGGGAGAGAAAAAGAGAGAGAGAGAGACAGAAACAGATTGATATGCTCTGACTGGGGACCGAACCAGACAATGCTCTAACCAACCAAGCCGTTCGGCTAGGGCAATATTCCCTTTTTAAAAAAATGATTTTATTTATTGATTTTACAAAGAGAGGAAGTGGGGAGTGAGAAGTATCGACTCATAGTTGCTTCACTTTAGTTGTTGATTGCTTGCTTGTTGTATGTACCTTGACCGGGCAAGGCCAGGGTTTTGAACCGCTGACCTCAGCATCCCAGGTCAACACTTTACCCATTGTGCCACCACAGGCTAGGCCTTTTTTTTTTCCTTTTCTTCATTTTTATTTTTATTTATTTATTTATATTTTTCTGAAGTTGGATATGGGAAGACAGTCAGACAGACTCCCGCATGCACCCGACTGGGATCCACCCAGAATGCCCACCAGGGGGCGATGCTCTGCCCATCTGGGGGCATCGCTCTGTTGCAACCAGAGCCATTCTAGCGCCTGAGGCAGAGGCCACAGAGCCATCCTCAGCGCCCAGGCCAACTTTGCTCCAATGGAGCCTTGACTGCGGGAGGGGAAGAGAGAGACAGAGAGGAAGGAGAGGGGGAGGGGTGGAGAAGCAGATGGATGCTTCTCCTGTGTGCCCTGGCCGGGAATCGAACCCGGGACTTCTGCACACCAGGCCGACGCTCTACCACTGAGCCAACCGGCCAGGGCCTTTTCCTTTTTCTTAAATTGATGTAGACGAGTTCTGGATATCTTTGGCCGGAACCTTCTTTCCATTTGATCCTGGACGGGGACCGAACACCAAGGCCCTGGTCACCACATCCGACCTCCTTCAATGTGTCCGAGAGACCTCTGAGAACCCCTGCGGGGTTGCCTCCCCTAGAATTCCTCTACATGGAGTTCAGGACGCAGTCTCCTTCAGTCAGGGGTGCTGCAGGGGAGTCACAATAGGCATATTTGTGGGAGGGACAGAATCAGGCAGGGACTTGGAATGGGGCTGGGGCCAAGCGTCAGTGATCAGGGGCCACTGAGAGGATGGGGCGGGTAGCAGGCTGTTATATAGCAGTGGGAACAGGCTGTTATAGCAGTGGGAGCAGGCTGTTATAGCAGTGGGAGCAGGCTGTTATAGCAGTGGGAGCAGGCTGTTATATAGCAGTGGGAACAGGCTGTTATAGCAGTGGGAGCAGGCTGTTATATAGCAGTGGGAGCAGGCTGTTATATAGCAGTGGGAACAGGCTGTTATAGCAGTGGGAGCAGGCTGTTATATAGCAGTGGGAGCAGGCTGTTATAGCAGTGGGAGCAGGCTGTTATATAGCAGTGGGAGCAGGCTGTTATATAGCAGTGGGAACAGGCTGTTATATAGCAGTGGGAGCAGGCTGTTATATAGCAGTGGGAGCAGGCTGTTATAGCAGTGGGAGCAGGCTGTTATATAGCAGTGGGAGCAGGCTGTTATAGCAGTGGGAGCAGGCTGTTATAGCAGTGGGAGCAGGCTGTTATATAGCAGTGGGAGCAGGCTGTTATAGCAGTGGGAGCAGGCTGTTATATAGCAGTGGGAACAGGCTGTTATAGCAGTGGGAGCAGGCTGTTATATAGCAGTGGGAGCAGGCTGTTATAGCAGTGGGAGCAGGCTGTTATAGCAGTGGGAACAGGCTGTTATAGCAGTGGGAACTGTTTCCAAAACACCTGGGTTTGAGCAGGACTGTGGAGGCGCGGGGGATCAAGTGACCCAGAAGGCTGGGGTGGCTGGTTTGAAGCCCCGAGGTCTCTAGCTCTGAGTGCAGGCTCGTTGGTGCGGGGCTACTGGCTTGAGTGGGGTAATTGTCCACATGATCCCCCAAAAGCTCTCCAGCTTGAAAGAAAGGGCGCTGGTGTAAAAAGCCCAAGGTCGCTGGCTTGAGCAAGGGGACATTGGCTCACCCCGGTCAAGGTATGTACAGGAAGCAATCAATGCACAACTAAAGTGAAAGCAACTCTGAGTTGATGCTTCTCACCCACTCTCTCCCTACCTGTCTCTCTCTCTCTGTCTTTCTCTCGGAAAACAAACAAACAAACAAACAAACAGAAACCAACATCTAGGCTTGAGATGTATCACATTTTTGCATTTTTCAAAATAAATTTCAAGTTGGCTTGGAGCCACTACCGACCTGGCCGGCAGGACAACCAGTGTGGCTGTTATTGTGTGTCTTTCTCCGTCAGACGGGGTCCTGTGAGAATCCGGGGTTTCCCTCGCCCCAGGAAGACGAGGGAGGGCCCGGTCCTTGTCATTTACCCTGCCGCAGCCCTGCTCCTCTGAGAGGTCCCTCCCAGGCCTGGGCTTGACTGCAGAGCCCGTGGCTGCTGCTTGCAGGGCCCTGCCCCGGCCTGTCCTTCCGTTCCGTGGCACACGCACCTTTGTCCCGGGCTGTCATCAGCGACGTGGGGACATGGGACTGTCTCAGAAGACAGAGACAGTGGTTGTCTCCCGAGCGCAGGCAGGTCTGTCTGCCGTCCAATGGCATGCTGTCTTCTTCCGGGCCAAAGGTCGGGCAGATTGGCTTGTTAATTCCTTATAAAAGTTTTAAGCTCCCTAAGCTTGGGGTTGTCTGGCCGTGATGCAGACCTACTGTGTGCTCAGCACCCACCTGGGCAGAGTCACATCGTCTCCACTGGACTTGGGGCAGCAAGAGGAACCGTGCAAGCACAACCCTCATGCTGCCCGGGTGAGGGTGAGGGAAGTGTGGAGTGATAAAGCCCTTTGTCCCTGACCCAGGGGTCCCCCGTCTTCTGCCAACACCCATGAAACTGTGGCAGGTTACCTTGGTTGCTTGTAGGTAGGGCCAACCTCAGATTCTTCCCAGCCCTTCCCAGCGCCTAATTAATACTATTTGTAATGGCCCTTTGACATGGCTTGTGGTTGCTCCAGCATTTTTGAAAACAAATTTAATTGTGGTAAAAAAAAAAAAAAATCCACATACTATAAAAACGATCATCTTAACCATTCCCAGCATCTTTTGACCACACTGCCCATGTTTGGAGAGGCCTGTCTGTCAAAGAAGGCAGCTGGCAACCTTTCCCGGTCTCCCCCCAAGCTCGAGCCAGGCTGCGCCCAGGCTCCACTGAGCAGACACTGTGAGAGGCCGCGAATCCAGAATCGACTCGCAGGAGGCCGGTGGGCGGGAGAAAGGAGGGGGCGGAGAAAGCCCGTGCCCAGTGGGACAGTGCGGAGCGGGGCCCTGGCGCTCAGAAATGTGGCTGTGAGCACCTGCGGTTCTGACGCTCAGGCCCAGGGTCCCGGAGCGGCCTCCGGCACCTGAGCCGGCTCTCTGGCCCTCCCGACCACCCCCAAGGTGCCCACACTTCCCTCATCCTTTCGTATCCACGGGGCAGTAAGGGCTCCTGCTCCCGCGTTCGGGACTGCTTACTGGTGGCATCTCTCTTCTGTCCTTGGTCAGTCTCCCCAGGTGTTTCCAATTTCATTGGTCTTTTACGAAGCCAACTTTTGACCTTTTTGATTCTCTCTCCTGGAGGTTGTTTTCTGTCTATTCACTTATGTTCTTATCCCTCATTTCCTGACTGCCATTTTTTTTTGGGGGGGGGGTTATGCAGTTGTTTTTTCTCTAACTTGAACAATAAGTGTGGTAATGTTCAGCCTTTCTTCTTTCTAAAGCTTTAAAATTATTTATGCATTTATTCATTTATTGATTGATTTTTGGAGAGAGAGGCAGGGTGAGAGAGGAGAGAGAGAGAGAGAGAAACAATGATTTGTTGTTCCACTTATTCATGTAATCATTGGTTGGTTCTTTTGATTTTTTTATCTGCCCTGACGGGGGATTGAACCCACAACCTTGGCATATCCGGATGACGCTCTAACCACCTGAGCTACCTCGCCGGAGCTTTTCAAAGCTTTTAATGCTATCTATTTCTTTCTTCTCATTGCTTTCACTGTACCCCCCCCCCCCCAGTTTTGATGTATTTTCATTCATGTTTATTTTATTTTTACTCTTTTTTTTCTTTTCTTCTTGTTTTTAAAGAAGGAAATCTTTTTATTTTTATTTTTTTTCAGAGGCAGAGACAGACAGGGACAGACAGACAGGAACGGAGAGAGATGAGAAGCATCAATCATCAGTTTCTCGTTGTGCGTTGCGACTTCTTAGTTGTTCATTGACTGCCCTCTCACATGTGCCTTGACCGTGGGCCTTCAGCAGACCAAGTAACCCCCTGCTGGAGCCAGCAACCTTGGGTCCAAGCTGGTGAGCTGTTTGCTCAAACCAGGTGAGTCTGCGCTCAAGCTGGCGACCTCGGGGTCTCGAACCTGGGTCCTTTTGCATCCCAGTCCGACGCTCTATCCACTGCGCCACCACCTGGTCAGGCTCTTCTTGTTTTTAATGCTTACTTTAAGAAATTTTAAATTCTAATTATTTCCCATCTGAGGTATTCAGGAACATTTTTCAAAAGGACATTTCAGGCCCTGGCCGGTTGGCTCAGTGGTAGAGCGTCGCCCTGGCGTGCAGAAGTCCCGGGTTTGATTCCCGGCCAGGGCACACAGGAGAAGCGCCCATCTGCTTCTCCACCCCTCCCCTTCTCCATTCTCTCTGTCTCTCTCTTCCCCTCCCGCAGCCGAGGCTCCATTGGAGCAAAGATGGCCCGGGCACTGGGGATGGCTCCTTGGCTTCTGCCCCAGGCGCTGGAGTGGCTCTGGTCGTGGCAGAGCGAAGCCCCAGAGGGGCAGAGCATCGCCCCCTGGTGGGCAGAGCGTCACCCCCTGGTGGGCGTGCCGGGTGGATCCCGGTCAGGCGCATGCAGGAGTCTGTCTGACTGTCTCTCCCCGTTTCCAGCTTCAGAAAAATACAAACAAACAAACAAACAAAAACAAAAACAAAAAGGACATTTCATTATGGGAGAACTGAATATCTAACAGAGAGACTACGTGAAGATGCCCGGTGCTTACGAGCCTGGCCCAGGGCAGTGGGGACACCTGGCCAGTCTTTTTTCCTCTGTGTTCCCACATACTCCCCCGACTCCCAGACCTGGTTTATTCTGAGTATGTGTTTTAAATGTATGAAAAAAAATCATTTTAAAGATTTTATTTATTGACTTTAGAGAGAGGAGAGAGAGAGAGAGAAGTAGAGGTGAGGGAGAGCAGGAAGCAACAACTGGCAGTCATTACGTCTCCCATGTGCCCTGACCAGGCAAGCCCGGGGTTTTGAACTGGCAACCTCAGCGTTCCAGGATCGATGCTCTTATTTGATCCTGAGCCCTCCCCCGCCCCCCGCCCCCCATGGGAAGACATGGGAGAGGCAGGTTGAAGTCTGGATTTCAGGGAAAATCAAAGTTTTTTGTGATCGAGTCCCTCTGAGCTGAGCCACCTCAGGAACCAGGGACCAGCACAGCCCTGAGGACACCCATTCTATCCCTAGTGTTCGGCTCAGCTGGGGTCCTCGGAGGGTACTTGTCCCCAGGAACCAGGGACCAGCACAGCCCTGAGGACACCCATTCTATCCCTAGTGTTCGGCTCAGCTGGGGTCCTCGGAGGGTACTTGTCCCCAGGAACCAGGGGGTGAGTGGCTCCTGGAGTGAAGCCGAGCCCCTGACTTTGCCTGGTGTGACGCAGTGACAACTGATGTTGAGGAGAGAGCTCTTCTGGGCTGGCAACCCCACTGAGGAAGTTCTATGCCCCAGGAGGTGGGCTGGGGGAGGGGGAGGCTATTAGACTGAACCAGCGGGGTAGGGGTCAGGTGCCCGTCCCCCCTCCCTCCCTCCCTCCCTCCCTCCCTCGCTCCCTCCTTCCCTCCCTCCGGAGGATTAGGCTCAGCCAGGCTCAACTGACAGCAAAGGGTCGGTCCTTGGAGACCCTGAGGAGCAAAGCCCCTGGCCTTGGAGGGGAGGCAGGAGGCCTGGCCGGGGAGAGGGCAGGGCAGCTCCCAGGCGGCTCTGAGCCAGGCCGGGCTGAGGGCACCCCGTCAGGGCGGTGGCGAGGTTTCCTTTACTCCTGTTTTTGTCAGGCCTAGTAGTCCAAGCCTCCAGCTTGCGGAGTGAACGGACGTGGGCCGTTCAGGAGCTGTGTACACCTGGTGGGGAACGATTCAGGAAAACCACCTTTCTGAGCTTAGGTAAATATGGGGTCATGGTATTTACCGGAAAGGGTTGTTATGCACATAAAGGAAACCGTGTAAAGGGTCTATCACAGTGCCTGGGGCACAGGAGATGATCAGTAACTGCCGGGTTATTACTCCGACCCCTCCCTTCACACCTGCCCCAGTTCCTAGAACCTTTATAAAGAAGAAATGGGTGGAAAGGAGAAAGGCTGGGTTGACCAAAAGGGGTGTTGGCGCGCCCTCTGCTGGCCAACGCTGGTCAGAGGCCGAGTCGGAAACTAGCTCAAGTCTGGAAGAGGCGCTGCTCCCACCTCCGGAGGAACTGGCCTAGTCCCACAGGACCCAGGGTAGGGGCCAGCTGAGGACAGAAGTGTCCCGTCCACTGTCCTGAGATCCCTCATGGGGATGGGAGTGCAGGTCCCGTCCCTGCAGAGGATTCCTGTGCCTGTCTGTAGCGGCTGGGACACCCAGACCCCCAAACCTGATACCTGCGTGCGACATTGCTGCAGGTATGGCTGGAGGAAGGGGCGCGGGAGACGAGGGCGCATGCTCTGCGCAGGCCTGGAGCTCCAAGTCATCCGGTCCCGTGGCTTCCCCTGTCCAGGTGGTTTCCTCCCTAGTGGTCCCCATTGGTCCCTAGTTCAGGATAACAGCAGTTAACTTCCTCCTCCCACAATCAAGAGACTGACTGCTCCTCCTTGGGTCCCACTTGAAGAGCCCCCACGGGGAAGGGAGGTGTTCTCAGCCTGGATTCGGTTGGCTCGGGCCAGGGTCAGGGTGACATGATGGGCGCAATGGGAGCCTGGGCTTCCAGAACCGCGGACCAGGGCCAGGGGTTTGGGGCAGTGTGAGGACGCGGCTGCTTCTAGAGAAGGGGGATGCACATGCCACTGTCCTCCGTGCAGGGCGACCCCAGGATATCCTGGGGGCCCAGAGGAGAAGAAGCACCAGGCTCGGGCCCGGGGGGACGCTGGGGAGGCTGAGTGTGGGGGTCAAGGGAGCTGCCCAGGGCCGACCCCCAGGGTGGGGCCCTCCGGACCTCCAGAAGCCCGATGTTTTCTGTCAGGAACGTGGACAAGAGGGAAAAAAGAGACTGACTCCCGTGCCTGGACCTGCAGTTCCTGAATTGCGGTGTTGACTGCCCCGTGGGTCTAGCTGGAAGGAAAATCCACCCTCCACCACCGAGAAGGAGGAGGAGGAGGAGGGGGGGGGGAGGGGGGAGGAGGAGGAAGAGGAAGAGGAGGGGGAGGGGGAGGAGGAGGGGGAGGGGAAGGGGAGGAGGAGGAGGAGAGGGGGGGAGGGGAGGAGGAGGAGGAGAAAGGGGAGGAGGAGGGGGAGGGGGAGGAGGAGGAGGGGGAGGGGAAGGGGAGGAGGAGGAGGAGAGGGGGGAGGGGGAGGAGGGGGAGAGGGGGGAGGGGGAGGAAGAGGAGGGGGAGGGGAGGAGGAGGGGGAGGGGGAGGGGAGGAGGAGGAGGAGAAAGGGGAGGGGGAGGAGGAGGGGGAGGGGGAGGAGGAGGGGAGGGGGAGGGGGAGGGGGAGGAGGAGAAAGGGGAGGAGGAGGGGGAGGGGGAGGAGGAGGAGGAAGAGAAAGGGGAGGAGGAGGGGGAGGGGGAGGGGGAGGAGGAGGAAGAGGAGGAGGAGGGGGAGGGGGAGGGGGAGGAGGAGGAAGCAAGCTCCTTTCCTGAGGCCTGGCCGTGCCCCTCCCTGCTCCTAACCACAGTCCCATTTGCACCAGCTGGGGGGGGGGGGGGCTCCTGTTCTTCCAGTGGAGCAGCCCAGCCGAGAGGAGAAAACCTGGCAGGACCAAAGCCCTCCCTACCCCAGGCGGGGAGCATAGGGAAGGCCCTCCGTGAGAGGCAAAGTGAACGGGACCCCGAGCCGGGACCCTGCATCCCAGACATATCCCAGAGCTTGACCCAGGCCCAGTCACTTAACCTCTCTGAAGAGTAGCCTTCCGAGAGCACAGACAGTCCCTTACCGGAGTCATCTAAGGTCTCATGCACCTGGCTGCTGGGTGAGACTGCTCATTGCTTGGAGCAGTTGGCCAAAGCCCCCGTGGCTGGCCTCTCTGCGTGGCCCGGGCTTCCTCACTGCTTGGTGGCGGGGGTCCAAGAGTCAGGGTCCCCAGAAGCCGAAAGTGAAAGCTTCCAGGTTCTTCAGGCATGGTCTAACCCAGTGGTCCCCAACCTTTTTTGGGCCACGGACCGGTTTAATGTCAGAAAATATTTTCACGGACCGGCCTTTAGGGTGGGATGGATAAATGCACAAAATAAAATTATGCGACCGGCGTAAAAACTGTGGTATTTTTAAATATAATTGTCGAACTTACGATATTTATTGGGCTAAGTTAAAGGAGGGACGAGCATGTCCTCATTATTCAGGCTGTATTTAAATTTGTTATTCTGACAACGTTTCATGTCTGACATCAGTATGTAATATGCTAGGTTCAGGCTCGCTACCAATCATGAACCTACGACAATAAAAATAAACATGAGTCCACTGTGTACTCGTATGCAACTTTATTAGAAGCATCCTGTTAACATCGCACCAATAACATAACATGAGTAACATCCTCTCTGCCTCCACTTTCCAGTCACTATGGTAACGTTTAAGCATGCCTTAGAAATAAGATACAACACAAAAACAAATATAAAGTGCATGAAAAATACAACTCACCATTGTTATGAATATTGTAAGTTAAGGGTTATTTGTTATAATGTTTATACAGAATGAGAGATAGTAGCCTATCTCTCAACAACCATAACGCTAAATCAGTGGGAGCCCTGAGCTTGTTCCTCTGCAACGAGATGGTCCCATCTAGGGGTAATGGGAGACAATGACACCCAAAGTGTGCTGCTTATGTCCAGTCTATTCCATAATTTTGTTTTGGTTGCTGTCACTGCAGAAAATCCCGCTTCACACAGATAGGATGTTGGAAATGGCAACAGAGTTTTTAGTGCTTTTGTGGCGATCTTGGGGTATTCTGCCATGACTTTAATCCAGAACACCGGCAGAGTTGTAGTCTCGAACATATTTTTAAGGCCGCTGTCATTTGCGATCTCCAGTAGTTGATCCTCTTCTTGCATAGACACGCTGGATTCACCTGGTTTGTTGACAAATGGATCGCGGATCCATTCCTTGGCAATTCGTGGGTCGTTTGTGGTTGGGAAGTAGCGTTCAAACTCTTTTAAAAGCAAATACAGGTGATCATACACCAGCTGGGACAATGAAGGCTTGGGCTCAGTCTCTTCCAAAATTCCCGCGAATGTTTGAAACATGTCAAATATACCCCTGTTCACGCATCGCCCCCACAAATCCAGTTTGGCTTTAAATGCAGCTACTTTATCTGCCAACTTGAAGACAGTTCTCATTTTTCCCCTGAAGTGACCGATTGAGTTCACTGAGGAGGTTAAATATGTCGCACAAGTAAGCGAGTTTTACGACCCATTTCTCGTCACTGAAATGTGCTGCTAGCGGTGACTTTTTTTCTGAGAGAAATCTCTGCAGCGGCTCTCGTAATTGAAACAGTCTGGCCAGGGACCTCCCTCGGGATAACCATCTTATTTCTGTGTATAAGAGAAGGTGTCTGTGCTCCGCGTTCATTTCCTCACAAAGCTGCTAGAACAGGCGCAAGTGAAGGGCGTGTGCTTTGATGTGGTTAATAACTTGTAAAGCCAGGAGCCACGGCCACCATCAGAGCAGCCCAGCCCATGCAGGTTCACATTGGATTCGGACAGTCGGTGAAGAAACAACGGAGCCACAAACTGGTGGGCCATAGTCTTTAATCCGAGCTTACACCCGGCGGGCAAGTAAAAACATACACTGGGCTCCAAAACCCACTCACATTCAGTGCTCACAAAGCCACGGACTTATCCGAGTTTCCTAGAATCAAAGGTTTCTAGCTCACCAGCCTTATTCTCCTCAGTTCCCCATCTCCTTCCTTATCCCAGATACAAACTCTGTACAAACTGGCATCTCTCTCAGCACTCCGCCATCTTGGCTGCTTCTCCTGGCCACATGGCCTCTTTCTGCTCTCTGCTCTGCTCCCTCTGCTCTCTCATGCTAATCATCCCAGGAACCAAGAGCGCAAGCTCCCGTTCTACCCCTATTTTATAGGGTAGAAATCCAAACCTTTAATCCAATATACAAAACAGGGACGTCTCTAATAAAAAGTCACTTATCTGAAGCATGATTGGATTGTACCACCCCACATCAAAAAGGGTGGGAAAGGCTTAATCCCAAAACCAAGCCCCAGGCTACAAGGATTCTGCCTGCCTTTAGCCCACCCCCAACACACATTACTATCACCTGGGCGACGGCCTCCTCGTGGGCAGCGCCGTCTTTAACAAAGTGAGCATAATATATATATATTATCTGCCCAACATAACTTTAACAACATTATTCAGTATGTTGTTAAGTTCCGGTGGTATATTTTGGCTAGGCAGCATTTCCCTGTGAATGACACAATGCGTAGACTTGCATTCAGGTGCAACCTCCTTAATCCGAGTAGTTAAACCAGACATTCCTCCAGTCATGGCAGCAGCTCCATCTGTGCATATGCCGACACAGAAAGACCATTTCAGTTTTCCTGATATATAGTCATCCAGCAATTTAAATAGTTCTGCGGCTGTGGTTTTGGTTGGCAATGATAGTGCACATAACATATCCTCATGCACATCTTCTTTTTTTTTATATTTATTTTTATTTATTTTTTTATTCATTTTAGAGAGGAGAGAAAAAGGGAGAGAGAGATAGAGAGGGAGAGAGAGACAAAGAGAGAAGGTGGGGAGGAGATGGAAGCATCAACTCCCATATGTGCCTTGACCAGGCAAGCCCAGGGTTTTGAACTGGCGACCTCAGCATTTCCAGGTCGACACTTTATCCACTGTGCCACCACAGGTCAGGCCCATGCACATCTTCTTGATAAAGATAATGCACGTAAACAAGTAGCCTTGTTGTCAATATCTGTAGATTCGTCAACCTGGAGAGCGTACCACGGTGATTTATTAATCCTTTCCAGCACTTGTGATTCAATGTCCTCTGCTATTTCCTCAATGCGCCGTGTGACGGTGGTAGCCGAAAGAGTCATCTGTGCTATCTTTTTAACCGCAGCCTCTCCTAGAAGTTCACGACAAAGGTCTTTAGTGGCTGGAAGGATCAATTCTTCACCAATGGTGAATGGCTTCTTAGCCTTAGCAATGCGATTAGCCACCAATATGATGCTCTCAGTGCACTCGCATTTATTGATGTAGTGGCCACCAGTAATTGTTTCTGTCCTTCTTGTTCATGCTTTTTTCTTTCAAAATACTCAGAAGGCTTGTCTTTTAAAGTACGGTGCTTGGTCTCCAAGTGGTGAAGCAGTTTTGAAGGCTTCATTGCCTCATTACTTAGCCGGTCGCCATATATTATGCAGAGCGGCCTTGGTGCGTGAGAATCACCAGTTGCGATAAATCCATACTTCAAGTAGGACTGCTGGTATTGTCTGTTAAATGAAGCCTTCTATTTCTTCGAGGTCGTAGGTTCTTCTTCTGTCTCCTCATTGGCCCTTTTCCACTTCGCAAAAAAATTTTCGATGGAATTTTGTTTTTCACTCATTTTGCTAGTTTATGGGTTTAATTTTAGTGGCAACGTATCACGTGACTGAGACAAGCGTCAGGAGTGAGTCTTAGATGGTTGTAACAGACGGAATCCGGTTATTTTTTAAAAAAATAAAACATCGTTCAGACTTAAATATAAATAAACCGGAAATAATGTAAGTTATTTATTCTTTCTCTGTGGACCGGTACCGGTCCGGGGCCCAGGGGTTGGGGACGACTGGTCTAAAACACTTCGGGCATGGCCAACATCACTTCCACCACATTCTGTTGGTCAAGGGGTCACAGAGCCCAGATTTAGGGATAAGACAGAGCCCCATCTCTAGATTGGAGGAGGGTTGGCAAATTTGGAGGTAATGTTTTAAAACTACCACGCTGATACTTTTGTTTTGTTTTTTTATTCAGCTGTAGATTGAAGTTTTCTGTGCTCTGTTTCCTGGTTACCCCGAAGGCTGGCTGGGGCATGGGTGGCTGTATCTGCTTCCCTTGTTGTATTCTGCATGGCTTTGGGAGGACGGGTGAATTTGGTTTTCTGGCAGCTGCCATTATCCTAAGGAGCCTGGAAACCAACTCAGGTCCTCTTAGTGAACTGGCAGTGACCACTAGCAAGTTACACAAGAGTTTGTCAAGTAAAGTTCTGTATTTTTTTTTTTTTAATTTGGCTTAAGTTGGCCAAAGTTATCCTGTTGCTTGCGACCAAAGACTCCGAGCTGTAGCATCGTGTTTCCTGCTGCCCGCCGGAGTTGGGCTGCTGGGAGAGGCTGCTGGGAGTGGGAGAGAGAGGCCGAAGAGCTTTGAAGCCCTTGTTTTAAGCCATCCCAAACTGGGCGGCTTCAGAATTCTGTGTTTATTGAAACATTTACTGAATAAAACACACTTCCACAGACTGTTATAAGCATCCAGTTGAAGGACAGGGCATACAAGCCCCCAGAGGACCCCTCATGTCCTTTTTGACCACTACCCCCTTGAAGGGTAACCAGTGTTCTGACTTCCCTCCCTGTAGGTTCCTGCGGCCTGTTTTTAGACACCGCAGGAATGGAACTGCACGTAATCACGCAGTAGGCGCTATACTTGGGTCTGGCTTCTTTTGCTCAAAAACGACATCTGTGAGTTTCTTCCATGGTGTCGCATAGATTTAGGACATATCTTGGTGGTGGAGCTGACAGGGCTTGGAGATTCATCCGGTGCTCTCCGGCGGACCGCGTCACCTCTCCGAACTCAATCCTTCATTTGTAAAACAGGACTGAGGACGTTACCGGCTGTCAGCGCTGTGGCCCCACACGGGGCTCCTTCAGAGGGCCCCGAACAGGACAGGGGCCCCCACAGCCCTCTCCCTCCCTTCATCTGAGAGTGCAGCCCTGACTTCTCCTCCTTCCTTTTTAATGTTTATTTATTGACCTGAGAGAGTAACATCGATCCGTTCCTGTATGTGCCCTGACTGAGGATCGAACCAGCAACCTCTGTGCTTCAAAAGGGTGCTCTAACCCACTGAGCTATCTGGCCAGGGCAGTTGTGACTTCTTTTTTTTTTTTCATCTTCTTAAATTATATATATATATATATATATATATATATATATATATATATATTTATATATATATATATTTGTTTATTTTTGAGAGAGGGAGAGAAAGCCGGAGACACACAGAGAGAGGCAGGAAGGGAGAGAGAGAAGCTTCAACTCATCACTGTCACTTTAGTTGTGCGTGGATTGCTTCTGTCCGAGCCTTGACCCGGATTGTACCGGTGGGGGACCTCAGGCTCAAGCTGAGCCAGCGACCCTTTGCTCAAGATGGCGACCTCGGGATCAAACCAGCGACCTAGCAGACAAGTGGCACCTTTCCTGGGGTGCCGCTGTCCCCCACTTTCCAGTATGTCCCCTCCACCCCCAGTCCTTGGCCTCCTGGGAGGAAGTGGCTGTCCTATTAGTAAAAGTAGGTATTACAGGAATAGTGGTGCATTTACTGAGAACGTCTAGCAGCTGTATGGAGCCTTCGTTGGCACACAGCATGGCAGAGGTGTGACCCCAGCTCCCGGTTAAGCTCTGAATGGGGGGACCACCCTCTGTACCTCTCAGGACTGTCCCCGGTAAGGATGACAGGGGCGACCGCAGGACAGAGCCTGTCACCCTCTGCCTGGCACTGCGGCCCCGCAGGGGTCTCTGGATTGGAGGGAAGGGCTCAGAGGAGGTTCCGCCGCCCCCTGCCGTCAGCGCAGGTGAGCCCAGCAGCGCACGAATCTGAGGGGGCGGTGCCCCAGCTGCGAAACAGGCCTGAAATAGTCACCCCTTCTCCCGCCCCCGCTGCCTCCTCCGGAAATCTGCTCAGGTGGAAAAAGAACTCTCTGCGTTCCCAGTGTCTCTCCGGTCTTCGGAAGGAGGAGGTGCAGAGCGCGGTGGTCCCGGCCCCGCTCAGGTCCGCGCGCCCACCTGCCCGGGCCGGACCAGCGCGTGCAGTGAGGGCGCTCGGCCACGGGACGGCGCTGCTGGTCCGCGGTGCGGCGCCAACTCGGGCTGGTGGGCAAGGAGCGCCTGCGCGTGGCTCTGCTGGAGGGGTGGGCCCCATCTCCCTTCGTTTTGGGCGTGAAGTGGGGCCCTGAGGGCCCGGCCAGGGGGCTGCAAAGGCAGGACCTTTTTGATCCTTCTGCAGGATCCCCAGAGAGAGAAGTGGGGCATCCTCCTCACTCCTCGGATAATTCTTCTTGTCCTGCCTTTCCCACGTGCTCCCTGAGCTGTGGATTCTGGGGGTTGTGGGTCAGGACGGGCTAACCGTTCATCTGTGTGTCCATCCACCTGCCTGCCCACCTAACCCTCGTCCTTTACGGGCTGTAAACTAGCTGGACTGAAGAAATGGAGGGCAGGGTGTGTGTGTGTAAAAGACTATCCCTCTCACTGGGGTGAGGGGAGGCAGACTGGTGAACCGGGTGCCCACGGATTCTGGACCACGGGTGATGGTTGTGCTGGGCCGTGAAGGTCAGGGACGGGCTTTCTGGATGAGAAGAGAGGGCGATCCAGGCCACAGGGCGCACGGGGACAGTGGAGGGCCCAGGGTCTGGGCTGAGAGTGCAGTGGAGCTGAGCACGATCTCACACGTCCCTCCTTATCAGTGAAGAGGCCGAGGCTGCAGAGGTCATACGACCTGCCGTGGTGTCCACCCTGGGGCCGACCACAGACCGGGGTGGACAGAGGACCTATAGCCACAGAGCACCTCAGCTGGGGGTGCACGCCGGGGCCAGGCGGCATCAGCTCACTGTCCCGGGCACTGGCCTCCTGGGAACATGTGGGGTCTTTCCTGCTCCGGGTTTCTATCCCTGTGTCCGCGAGGTTGTTCCTGCTCTGTATCCTCCACACCCAGCTCTCCCGTGGGGAGGGTCGTGGGGGGCTCTGTCCTCAGCCACAGGGAAGGCCTTGCCCTGGGAAGGCAGGGGACACCAGGTGGGGCCAAGCCAATGCCTCCGTGTCCCCACTAGTCCTGTAACCACCTGGGAGCTGGCACTGTGGAGAGCTGGGGCCAGGGACAGAGTCCAGACAGCTCTGCAACGAACCTGCTATGGCACCCTGGCCCGTGCCCCTCCCCCCATCCCTGGGCCTCAGTTGCCTGTCTCTGCCCTGAAGGCATGGTGCAGTCCCTGAGGCAAGGAGAGCTGAGGGGAGGCCCAGGTGTGGGGGTGGAGGGGTGGAGCTGGGTGCCTGGGCAGCTGGGTGGGGAGCTCTGGGTCCTCTGGGTAATGGCTGTGGCCACCAGTTACCACCCAGCCCTGTTGAGAGGCCCCACCTGTCCCCCCCTCCCCACTCTCCCACCTTGTTCCTGCTGGTCCCTCCTCTTCAGGTGTGGGGGCCTCATACCCCACTCCAGCTGGTTGGAGTTCTATTAATATTTCAGTTTGATGAATTAAAGATTCTTTCTACCCTCATTCTGATGTCCCAGGAGGGAATTGAAAACGCATCCGATCCAATCAAATGCGATTAAAATGCAGCCCACGAGGGTGGGAGCTGGCGGGTGTGGGCTCTCTTCCTCAGCACTGCTTTGTCCCTTTGGGGGCCCGTGGGACGGGCAGGTGCCGGTGGGTGCAGGTGGAGGGTGCGGGGCGCTCGTGCGTCAGCGCCAGTGCCGCCGCCACTCAGAGGGGCGCAGTCCGTGTGGGCGCAGGTTTCCGGGGACGACAGAGCAGGTGGGTGGCCGTGACCCCAGCCAGGTGGGTGGCCGTGACCCCAGCCAGGTGGGTGGTCCTGACCCCAGCCAGGAGGGTGGCCCTGACCCCAGCCAGGTGGGTGGCCCTGACCCCAGCCTCAGTACCTGATTGTCACACCTCCGTGCTGTCGGATATTTTCGGGGTCAGAAGAGCCCCCCCGGGCTCTCCGTGGGGGTGTGTGTGCTGCGATTGCCTCGGCCTTGGGGCTGATGCTCCTTGAAAATCCAGGAGCAGGTGGTCCTGGGGTCACTCCCAGCTTCCTGTCTGGCAGGCTGTCTAAAGAGTGAGTGGCCATTGTCTCTCCTTCCAGTGCTGTCCAGGAGGGTCCAATGGAAGAGCCAGCCATTCTGTGTGGCCCCTGCCCCGCCCCGAGGGCCTGGGACCTGTGTGGAGCCCGAGGGCCACCAGACAGAGTCCCAGGCTGCAGCCACCAGCACCCCTTACACTCGGACAGACTTCCTCTCATCCGTTCTTTCCCTTCATCCCCGAAGCGGCTCTGAGCAAGCGCCAGGGCAGCGGGATCTGCGTGGGACAGTGGAGGGTGCTGAGGCTCCCAACGCGGGGGCGTGGCGTGGGACACAGGCCCGTCAGACCGTGCCTCCGTGGACAGTGTCCGGGCTGGGCAAGCTGTGAGTGTGTGGATGAGACCTGGGCAGAGAGGACGGTCGCTGTGTGGCCAGGGTTGGTGGGAGCCAGAGAAGGCCGGAGGAGGCCCTGCGAGTGGACATCCCCTTTCCACAGGTCTCCTCCGCTGGCCACTGGATGGCGGCCCTGCCTGTGTGCGTCACCTGGCTGCCCCTCCGGCCCCCGGAGCCCTGCCACTCAGCTGGCCAGCCACCCCGAGGGACATTGCAGGCTGGCCACGAGGCCACAGGCAGGGCAGGACGGGCTTTTAAATGTTAATTGTATTTTGACATCCTGGCTTGTGACATCCAGCCTAATGACATCTGGCTTACAGCTGACAGTGCCAGACAGGTGGAGAGAGAGAGAGATGATAGTTTAGATTGCAGCGTGGCAAAGAGGCTGGGAATCCTGAGTCTTAGAAAACAGAGAGGGGCAGCGGGGGGGGGGGGGGGGGAGAAGGAGGAGGAAAAGTGGAAAAGGAGGAGAAGGAAGCTGCCTCCTCTCTGCCGCAGGGCTCAGTCATTCATTTGGTTAACGAAGGAACACTGACTGGGCCTCTGGGTGCACAGTCTCAGCCTGCGGGAGGTCAGGTGCCCCGCTTGGTGGTGCAGCCTGGGCTCTCCGCGCCCCCGACTCCCATCAGCTGTCAGGGTCTGAGTGACAGACTTCTTCCATCAGCTGTCAGGGTCTGAGTGATAGAGACTTCTTCCGGGGCCCTGACCTCTAGGCCTCTGCCGCCCCTCCCTCCTTGGTCACCTTTGAGCTTGAGATGTCGCCCCTCGAATCCTTCCTCATAGCCCCTCCCTCTCCAGCCCTTCAGGTGGGGCCGCCGAGGCCGGGGAAGGGAAGGGGCAGCTCATCTTTCCGGCCAGAACGAACGGGAGAAGCTCAAGCCGACCTCGAACCCCTTCTCCTCCCTCGCCGGCACTGCTCCCCACAGCCCTCCCCTGCCCACCCGCCTGGTGACTTTGCCCCCCTTCTGGGCTGCCTTGGCCGATCTCAGTGCCGGTGGCAGAGCAGAGGCCCAGCCTAGCCTTCAGCCCCCTGTCCTGCACCCCCACCGGGTCACGCCTGCAGCGTGTTGGGGCCCCTCCATCCTAAATCCTCACGCAAGCACCTTGTCTGGCTTCTGTATCCAGTTCTGCGCGCTTGGTTTTAGCGAAGATGTGTTCAGAACCTGTTCTTCCGGCTCTGTCCGGCCTCGCTCCTCTTTCCGCTTGCCACGGTGGCGGAGGGCACAGAGACGGTTGTGCGGGTGCCCTGGAAGGCCCTTGGCCCGAACGGATGATTGAGGTGCACAGACCCTTTTCAGAGAACCCTGGGGCCAGATCTTTTTGGATTTTAAAAAGATGTGTGGTGCAAATATTACCCATGACGCAACACGCCCAGGAGGCCTGGAGCAGCAACCCCACGACAGCTGCGGGCCTGTCCCTGTGCCAGGCTCGGGGCTCCCACCCGGAAGAGCATTTGGGATTTTGAAGCTGTGAATAGGGGATTGTAGTTTTAGCCGAGTGATTACTTCAAGCGGAAGTCTTGAGAAAGTTCCTGGAGCGTCCGAGGATTCCTGGAGATTAGACCCATGTCGGCCTGAAGGAAGAGAGGACTCCAGGGACCCTGGTCAGCCAGGGGTGGCAGGAGAGGGGTCACTCACCTTGTCCCAGCCAGCCCCAGAGCCCACGCTGGGGGAGTTTCAGAGTCCCGTGAACTTGGGACTCCATGTCTCTGTGGGTCAATGGAGAGAGGTGGGGTGACCCCGGGAGGGGGAGCAGTGCGGATGGGAAAAGGGCCCCGCGCTGACCCTGACAAGCTAGCATGGAGGACCCTCCACGCTCAGAGACCGAAAGTAACATAAACATTCCCGACTGAGAACTGGTCACGGTGGGCAAGCACCTCCCAGACCTGGCGCTTCCTTGACAAAGGTCAGTCTCCACCGTGAGTGAGCCCGCCTTCAGTCTTTCTGCAGATGAGATAACATACTTTTCAGATCAGAGTCATCTCCTTTGACAGACCCCTCAGGGAACCCCCACCCCCACCCGACCAGAGGCCGCAGAACCCCCCTCGCTGCCTTGTTCTCTGCGGGCCATCGCTGCGTGCTGTGCTGTGAATGTTCGCTCCTCACTACCCTCTACCCTCCGAGGGAACAGACGCCTGTGTCTCTCCCTTTCACTTTTTATCCAATCCAGAGATTTCCCCGCTTTGCTTCCTCCTGCCCCCTTCATCTACGCCCGGTGGATTTCATGGAGCCTCCTCGCAGCTCCTCCTGTATTCCGGGGAATAAAATAAGCTGCAAAACCGCCGTTCTCCAGGGCATTTTCGCCGTCTGTTGAGAGGTTGCTTCCTGGCACTTGCTGTCAGTTTGGCTCAAGTAAACTCTTATTAGCCGTTTTCTCAGGCTGGATGTGGGGGGTGCCCACTCCGCTGCTGACCCCAGCGGCCCTCAACTCTGTGCTGCAGATGACTTCAGGCTCTCTGGAGAGCCTGGGGACATTCCATTCTCTCCTGTGAGCTCTTCATTCTGGAAATATCCTGCCAGGGGACGTTGTTTCAATAAACTTCCCCATCAGAGATATTTCCATTTGATGGCCTGGTCTAGGGGAAACCAAAATTGAAACCCATCAGACACAAGGCTGAGGCGGTGGCTGGGTCAGCTCAATATGGGGACCATTTATCAGGTGTTCCTGCCCCTGCACCTTCAAACTCACTTTGATATATTTCAATAAATTCTAAACTTCAGGATTTTCAAAGACAATTACTTGGTCCTATTAGGATTCTTTTGAAATGGAGAAGTCATAGAAGCAGCTTGGTGGGTTTGAGTTGTGAACAGACTGGATGGGTAGGGGGTGGGCAAGTTGTTTTCCCTTCCCAGGGAGCCAGAATAAGAATGGGAAGAAAGACTGCTGCAGCAGGAGGGAGTGAGGGCAGAGCTCAGGAAGAACTTCCAGGGCATAAAGGTTAGGAGCACAAGTGTGGGGCTTTGTATCATTATGTTCTCCAGGACTGCCTGCTTCTTTCTCTCCTCCTCCTAGGCCACTTTGCCCCAATGTGGAGGTGGTGTCTCCTTTCCTCTGGGTCGGCCCGTGCACACGGGACTGGTGTTTTGGAATGAGCACCCTGCTTACCTCACCTGTGTCAATCAGATCAGCTGCCTTCCAAGGTTTCAGGATGAGCCCCAACCACTAATCGCAGGCTCTTAGAGAGACCTCAGCCCACGCCCCCCCACCCCCTATGGGAAAACCAATGCTCAGAGACGCTGAGATTCTCACGCAGGTCACACAGCCTCAGCACTGAGGACTTGGCCTCCTGCTTGCAGCCCTGTGTTCGGCTTTCCGAACAGAGCATGCCCTTGACGGGGGGATGGCTTGCTCGAGAGGGCAGTCTGGACTCGAGGCCCTTGTCCTAGCTGGCCCAGGCCCTTGCTACAGGACTCCTTGCAGTCACTTCTGATCACTCTTCTCCCACAGAGGTGGCTCTGTGGCTCCTTGTTTCCATCCAATGACCCCAGCTTCCCCAGGGCAGGGGCCACCAGTTGAAATTCCTTGAGGTATGTGTGTCTGTCTGTCTGAGGGTCTCTGTGTGTGTGTGCATGCGTGTCTGTGTATGTGAGCACGTATATGTGTGTCTCTATGTGTGTGTGTGTGTATATCTGTGTGTTGGTCTCCATGGTAAGTCAAGTCAGCCATAGTCAGCAAGAGGGTGTCCCAGCTGGACCACGGTGGGGATCAGACGAGTGGCTGGCCGCTCTGCGGCTGGGAGGCGTGGGGGCCTGGGATGGCCCAGGAGGTTGCCCAGAAGAGCTGGGCCTCAGGTTGGAAAGCGTCAAACTGGACGCGTCCACAAACTCAGCCATCTGCCAGCCAACGGAGTTTCTTTTTTTACCCCTGAAAAAATATGGCTTGCCCAGCCTTCTGCAACACAGCTGGTGGGGGGTGGGGGACAGGATAATTATGTCCAGGGTGAAGGCAACACAAGGGGCAGGGGGTGGGGAGAGTGGCTGGGTTAGTCTCAGCTCTCAGGAAACCATGGCCTATTTATTTTGTTTCATTCATTCATTCATTCAACAAAGGGTATTGAGGATTGTATTCTGTGTAAAAATTGCAGTGGCCCTGACTTATGGCCACCCACCCCCAGGACTGGGCACGGTGCATGCATTATTTTACCTCCTTTTCATGGCTAGCCCTTACGGCGATTTTGCATGAACTGGACAAAGGACCCTTTGTCCTTTGAGCAGACGCAGCTTCAGGACAGAACATGTCACTTATCAAGCCCAAAGTAGACTGAATTTGAGCCTCCCAGCACCCCCTGGACTGGGTGACATTTTGCACACCATCCTGACAGCATTATGGTCCTTGTTCTCCAAGTATGAAACTGAGGGACCCTGGGCAGGTGGACCCAGGCTCAAAAGGGGTTGGGTTTGATCCCGGGCAGACAGTTCCCAAGAACACGGCTCTCCACGGGTGATCCGAGTTCCCTGCAAGCCCAGAGCAGTGCACGCTTCGCTGGGCGGAGCCGCTGGACAGCAGGAACTTGCATGGTCTTACCTTACAGCTCTCTGAAGTGCACCGTGCTGGGATGCTCATGACATGCGGTGAGCTTCTCAAGGGCAGGGGGATGGACAGTCATTTGTGTATTCCTGCGGCTGGGGATGGGGCAGGATCTTGGTCACTGTTGGTGGCATAGGAGGAAGACACGAATAAATGCATGAGCCAGTAGGTCCTTCCATCAGAGACTCCAGTCAAACTGGGTAAATAAGACATGTATTTGGGGCCATTATATGTAACAGCAATGAGAGTTTGTACTTTGCCAACATTTATTCATTCACCAAACGTTCACTGAGCTTGCGCTATGGGCCAGGCAAGCTGCCAGGCCCTAGATGAACCGTGGTGCACAAGATGTGGTTCTGGCCTGCCATGCTCTGGAATTCTGGCGAACGAGGGAGTCTGAGCGAGTCTCTGGGAAGGGACAGGGTTGTTGGATAGGGGCTTAGAGGGAGACAAGAAAGACAAGAAAGGGGAGGGTCAGACCCTACCCCCCCAGACACTCCCCTAACTTAGAAGTTTTCTGTGGAGCTTACGGATTTGGGTTGTGAGGGGCACTGAGTCCCCCAGGCCGGGCCCTGTTGAGCAGAGGAGGCTACTCTGCGGGTCAGCCAGGAGGGCTGATGGGAGGAGCCACTGGTGGGCCCCTCTCTCTCCCTCACATTGTGTTTGAGCACCCTGTCTGGGACAAGGACAGTCACACATCACAGCTCTAATTGAAGACCCTTCTGCAGTCTGGAGGGAGATGTTCTTGCAATCCTAAGAGAGCCATGGGGCTCCTCCCACTCTCCCTCCCTTGCTGCCTGTAGGACCGGCCCGCCGGCCCTCCCTCCGGCTTTCTCTCAGCCCTCTAGGAAGGCGGAGAGCCAGGGCTCCAGCTTCTCCCTGGCTCAGGGGTCCTTTCACAGGATCGCTCCAGTCTGCTGGCCAGGCCACCTGTTACACTTTGCAAACCATGCTAGAGGGAGACCATCCAGCTGTGGGCCACTGGGTGGGGGTTCCCCTAACCTAGTGGGGCTCTGGGGTGAACGAGGCCTCCATGGAGAGGGGTCCCCTACAGGCGGAGTGACCAGGGGCAGGTGGACTAGCCTCATAGGGCCTCGGTTTCCCCCTTGTCATAGGCTCGAACCAGGAGCAGCGGGGTGCGCGAATGAATATGCCACAGGGGGGCACACGCCACTGTTGGTGCGGAAGTGAGAAGCGGCCCAGCTGGTGGGGGTTCTACTGACGCAGGAGGGTGGGGAGGAGCGCACCCCCTTGGCATCGCTGTGTTTGGCTATACTTCTCAGGGTGTGTGTCGGGAGGCTGTGTTCTCTGACCCCGACCTTTGGGGTCAGCAGGGGTTCCCGCCACGTTCTGGGGGGATCGATAAGCTAACACCCGCACCGCGGGAAGAGGGGAGAAAGCGGCTTCCAGGAGAGGCGCTGACGGGGCGCGGCGAGAGGGGGAGCAGACGGCGGGCGGCTGTGGAGGGTGGCGGGGCGCTCTGAGAGCTCCCAGGCTTCCGGCGGTGGAGGTGCGGGTCCGGGGTGGGCTCCTGGGTGCTCTCTCTTTAAAAGGCTGGCGGAAGCGCCGCGTGCTCGGCCCGCACTTGCAGCGCAAACTTGCCGGGCTGGGCCGGGCTGGGCAGGCGCCTTCCCGAGTGCGGCAGTGGCCGCGGGCGCGGGGCTGAGCGGCTGCGGTCCCCTTGCCCCGCGTGCTCCGGGCGCTCCCGCCCCTCCCGCAGCCTCCCCTCCGCGCCTGCCTCGCGCTCCCTGTCTCTCGCTCCCTCTCTCGCCCGCTCTCATTTTTTCCTGCTGCCGCTGCCGCGGTGCCCGCACCTGGGCCGGCTGCGCCAGTGGTCGGCTCCCGCTCCACTCCCTTCCCAGCCCCGAGCCCTGGGTCGGACCGACCGCGCTTCCTGGAGCCGCCTCGCCCTCTCTCTCCGGCTCGGACGCCGAGCTCCGCGGCGGCCGGAGCAGGGTTTGCCGGCGCTCCCTAACTCGCTCGCTCGCTCGCTCTCGCTGGAGCAGCCGCCCAACGCCGCACGCTTGGCGGCGGCTGCAAGCCCGGCGGCCGCCAGCTCTTCCCCGCGGCGTCCCGGACTCCGGGCGGCTCCGCGCCCGGCTCGGTCCGCAGCGTCAGTGCCGACCGCTGCGGCCCGGGCTCCGGACACCGCGAGAACCAGCCTCCGGCGGCTGCCTCCCCGCAGACCCGGGCCGGGAGGGCGCGCCACCGACCACCCCTCGGCGCGGTGCAGTCCTCTCCCCTCGCCGGCGCGCGGTGAGTTGTGGCCCGTGGGGACCTCGCAGAGGGGACCGTGCCCTCCGGCCTCTGGGGCGCGGGCTGCGGCGGGGACCCGGGGGCTCCGAGAGGTGGCCTCTGAAGAGCTCCCGCGCTCAGGGCTCAAGGAGGAAGGCCAGCGGGCTGGAGTTCTCGGGAGGGTCTCCCCTCCAGGCTGCCCCCCCCCCCCCCGGGAGGGAACGGAGCGGCGGCTTTGCTGCCGGCCTGGGGAAAAGTGTTTCTGTATCTGGGGTTGTGTCAGGTTCTACCGGGTGGGGGGGTCGTGCCAGTTCCCAGGTCGGGGCGGCGGCATTAACGCGCCCCTTGGCGGGGAGACAGGGATGTTGGGGGCGCGGGGCATTATCTGCGCTCCTTCCCCAGTGTCTCCCTGCGGGAGGGCAGCGCCAGCCTCGCGCGCCTCGGCTGCTTTTCCCGCACCGCGTCCCGCTCCCGTGGCCGCCCTAGCACCGCCTTCGACACCGGCCGGAGCCCGGCGACCCCTTGCTCGCGGCCGCGGCCGGGTTGGGACGGCGCGCCAAGGGCTGGTGTCGCCCCCAACCCCCGGGCCCGGGACTACAGGGTCAGGTGCTCCTCGGACAATCTGGACCGACCCTCTCTGGGACCCAGATGAACTCATGCCTGCCTGTGTGGCAGCTGAGGGGTGCGTGTGTGTGTGTGTGTGTGTGTGTGTGTGTGTGTGTGTGTGTGTTGTGGGGGGTCCCCTCCGGGGTCGGGCATCCCCGGCGCTCGGGAGCTGGCGGTGCCCCCTCCTGGGAAGCGCGGGGGCGGGGCTGGGAGGTGGAGGCCGGGACTGGGATGCGCCCCCGCACCGCACCGGGGCGGTCTGAGGCTGTTTGTGCCGAAATGGGCGGCAGTGGCGGCGGCAGGGAGTCCTGAGGCCCGAACGTACGAGCGCCCCCTGCCCCCAGGCCAGGAGAGACACCCCGCCTTTAGACTTTCGGTCTTTTTTGGAGGCAGTTCCTTGCTTCTTCCGCCTCTCTCGGCAGCATCCCTGGCCTGGTGCGGGAGGAAAGGGCTTGGCAGTGCTCAGCTGGGTTTGCGTAGTGGGTGCCACGTGGCTGTTAGAGCGGTTAGTCTGTCAGCCCCTCTGTCAGTCTGGCCCAAAGGCCTCTGTTATGTGTGTTCTCGTGTGTGTCCCATCACAGTCCCTCCCTGCTCCGTTCTGGGACGAGGGTGGGGGCTCAGGGTGGGCAGGCAGCGGGACTCTGAGAGTCTCCACTTTGGGTGTCCCATTCCCACAGCCTGTCCCTCAGCCTACCCTTCCTGGGCCAGCTCTAGGTGGAAGTGACTAAAAGTCCCAGTTTCCATCTCCCCACGCCCCCAGGATGTGCCCTGGCTTTGCCCCCACTCTGCCCGGGGTCTACGTTGGCTGCTGGGCTGCCTCAGGCTCCCGGTTTGCAGGGTCAGCTCCTCGGAGACCCCGGGGCCCGGGTAGTGGGAAAACTTCCACCAAGGGGCGAGGACCTACTGGGGCCTTTCCTGAGGTGGCAGAGAGAACCCCCACTCAGGACTGTGGGAGCTCCTGGGTGTGCTCACCCCCTGGGCAGGGGGCCTTGGCACCTCTCCTGGGCACCCCGGGGGCTGGTGGTGAGGGCCCCTAATGAGGGCCTGGCTCCTGTAGAGAGTGAGGCCAGAGCCCGCCCCCCCTGCCTGGCCACCGCTTCTTAGAGGACCTTAGGGTTCTGTCCTTGGGACAGGGTGGCGTGCTTTGGGGATGGTGCCTCTGAGCCTCTACTTAGCCCTGGGTGACATGCCTGCCCACTTGTGACTCAGGTGACCCCTGCCTTCACCTCCCCTCAGCTTTCCCCCACCTGTCAACACCTCCACACCTTTCAGAGATGAAGATAGCAAACAGTTATCTCCTCCTGAGGTCTTACTTCAAGGGCTACCCCTCCCAGGGACATTTTTGTTTAAGGGAGACCCAGAGAGGAAGAGGGCAATGCTTAACCCAAAACAATGCTCTAGTGGTGGTGGTGGTGGTGGTGGGTTTTCAGGGGAGACGTATGGGCTGGCTGGAGGCGGGGCATGCGGCGTGTCACGGAGGGGACGGGAGCATGGCGGACTTGAGCCACTTTCTTGGCCTCAGTGGCCTAGCGTGCCCCCCCCTCCCTTGTCTGGGCTGCTTCAGGCTTCATCTCTTGGAAGCATCACAGCTCCAGGAAGGAGCCCTTGTACAGGGGCAGGCAGGGAGCCCGAGGTGGGTGAGGGCACCCGTGAGGGATGGAGGGAGCCTTGGCTGAGCCGTGAGCCAGCTGGAAGGCTCAGGGGGTGGGCTCAGGCCAGGGGGGCTCAAGCAGCCCCCAGCCCCTCCCTGAGAGGACCACAGCTCAGCCTCCAGGATGCTGGGCCACGTCGGAATCACCCTGCTGCAAGGGGACAGCTGGCAGGAAAAGAGGGGACCGAGACCCACGGGCCTATGAGGGTTCTAATTACAGCCAATAGACACATCCTCTCCCCTAGACGAATGTGGTGCTGACAGCCTCTAATTACCGCCCACCCCAAGACATCTGCCCACCCCTGCTGTCCTCCTCTGCTCGGCCTGGAACCCAGCTCTCCAAAGTGGGCCGGCCTGCCCGGCAGCCTGGGCAGCTGGGGCCGCTGGCTGGGTTCTGCAGAACGGTGGCTGCCTTTGCGGCCCGGAGAAGGCACGGTGGGGAGCTGGCACCTGGGTGTGCCCTGCTGCTGGGGCTGGTGGGGAGCTGGCACCTGGGTGTGCCCTGCTGTGGGGCTGGCGGAGGAGCTGCTGGTGGTCCAGGCTGGCGGGGGGCGCAGGCCAGTGGGGAGCGGAGCCTGGAGCAGAGGCTACCAGTGTTCCGTTGCTCCTGCTCAGCCTGGAACCAGCTCCTGGAAAGAGCAGGAATGACTTGTTTTTGTGTCAACTCTGCCCTAGTTAGCAGGGGACTATCAAAAATTAATTTAGAGATTTCACTGCCTTTGGCCCTTACCGAGTAGAGGCTGCCTTTGCCTTTGCTCCTGGGAGGCCCGGCTCTCTCTCTGCTGAGCTCCATCCCAGGCTTCTCTCTGGCCTTCCAGCAACCCAGGCTTGTGGCTCTGTGTTTCCATGCACCCTCCCCCCCCCCCCAGTCAGGCTCTGGGGGCTTCAGCACGCCGCCCCCCTGCCCCGTCTCACTGCCTGAGCCTGTTCCCTGTTCCTGGGAGGGAGGTGGGGAAACAGAACTTGCTCACACTGTGATGCCCCTGCCCGGCAGCCCTGCCCACCCCCCACCCCCACCCACGGGCCTCAGAGCCTCTTCCAGCCTGTCCCTGTCTCTCTGGGCTCCTGGGGGTGGTGGTGGGAATGAGCGCCGCAAGAATAGTAAAAATCACCCCTTAAATTAAAGCTGATGACTCCCGTCAAAATGTTTTATTATTAATCTCACCGTTTAGCAATCTCGCCGCGGCGGGGAGGCATAAATATGTGTGTACATGCGTATGTTACAGAAGTTGGGGAACACGGTGCATCAATGACATTAGCTGGACCCCATTCAATTAAGGTAGACATTAACTCCAGTAATTGGGAAGTGCCAGCCCCAAATCACAGCCCATGCCATTCTGGGCCGCGCCATGCTCACCAGCCGGCTGTGGGGTCTAGTTAAACCTCCCCGGTTCTGGAGGAAGCACGGGCCGCCCGCTGTCTGGGTTGACCGGGAGTCCCGGGAGAGCTCAGGCAGGTGTTGGTCCCAGGCTGGGCCACCTGTATCAGGACCAGGAACGTTTCATTCTGCCCTGTCCCTTGCACTCAGTCCTCCCAACCGCTCCTCCGTGCCTCAGGCGGACCCTGTTCTCTGGGTGGGCCCATGACTTTTAATAAAAACATTGTCACCACTACAGGATTGTTTTTAGATCTGAATATTGAAATGAGAATCGGGGGCTTGGCCTGATTTTTAAGTTTCTGGTGGGTGATGGCTTCTTAGATGTCGCTGCCCCCTCTGTGCCTAGCCTCAGTGTGGCTTGGGAATGGAAGCCCCCCCCTCCCACACTGTGGTGATGTTCCCAGATGTGTAAGGCAGAAGAGTTTGAGTATTGACTTCCTAAGCCAGTGGGCCCCAGCGTTCCAGGGCGGTGCTGGGGTTGGGGGGGGGCTCTGATCTAAAGAGGGGAGACAGGAAGAAGGAGGAGAGAGGAAGAAACGGCATTCGTGTGGAAGCCCACACAATAGCAACAGCTGCAGACAAAGGGACTTACCACTTGGGTCTTGTGCCGGAAAGCGGGGTGGTGGTGGCCTGTGGGGGCGGTGAGATGGGGTGCAAAGGAGAGGCTCGGGGGTTGCGCAGGAGAAGATCTGAGCAAGCGTGAGCTTGGCGACTGGCTGCCTCGGTGATGGGCCTTTTCTGGGCTAAGCTGGTGGGACCACGGGCAGAGGAGTAGTGCTTGCTTTGTCTTCGGATGTGAGCTGCTGTGGCCTGAGTAGGTGGCTGCCCTTTAAGCCTCAGGTTTCTCTTGTTATGAGTCCTTGCCTGTCACTCTGCTCAGAATCCTCCAGTGGGCCCTCACTTCTCTGTCCACACCGTAACCCAGAAGGTTCTGCTTGATCTTGTGCTTGGTGTCCTTTCTGACCTCCTCTCCTAACTCTCCCTCTTCCCACTGCCCTCCAGTCATGCTGGCCTCCTTACTGTTCCTTGAACAATGAATGCTAAGCACATGTCTACCTCAGGGCCTTTGCACTTACTCTTTGCACTATTTGGGAGGTTTTTCTCCCAGGTGCATGCTCGAGCTTTTACTGTTCTTAATCTTTGCTCAGATGCCATCTCCATAGACAAGCCTTTCTTGCTGCTGCTGCTGCTGCTTCTTCTCTTTCTCTCTCTCTCTCTTTTTTTTTTTTTTGTTGAAAAAGCCCCTCTGGGTCATTCTCTGTTTCCTTACCAGTCTTATATTTTTCATGTCCCCTTGAGTCCCTGAAGTGCCACCCATCTGTGTGTAGATGTATTTATTGTCTCTCCTATGTCACCCCCTGCTGGGACATTGGCTCCACAGGGAAGGTATTTGTGTCTGACTTACTCCCAGCAGTTCCCCCGCTGCCCAGAACAGAGCTGGGCACACAGTAGGTGCTCAGGACACACCGAGTAACCGAACGGTGGTGGCAGAAGGGATTGCATTCTGTGCCTGACCACTCGAGAGGCTGGTAAGAGTTCAGCGCAAGGTGTGACGCTTGTCCGTGGGCCCGGATGCCGCAGTGCACCCCTGCCCTTGGCTCTGCCTTGGGGGGTGTGGCTGCCTTGCTGGCTCTGGGCAGGGACCTGGCTTTGTCTCGTTATTTATTGAGAATCTTCTGTGTTTTGAGCCGCCTTGGGTTAGGCTCGAGGACAGAGAGGAGGGCGTTCTATTCAGAGAGGCCCTTCATGTGCTCCCAAGCTCGTTTGTGCCAAGTCACAACAGAGAGAGATGCTGGATGGCATCTGGAGGAAGGAGATACTAGGAGTGGCATAATCAGGGCATGCTTCCTGGAGGAGGAAGGATTTCTTCAAGTGGCTGAGTGTCACAGGGAGGAAGCTGGAGGAAGTCAGGGTGGGGGAAGCTCAGGCGATGGACATAAAGTTTTCCTCTCCTTAGTTTCCGTCGGCAGTAAGCTGGAGAATTACTTTGTCCGTCCTTCCCTCTTCTCTCTCTCCTTCTTTCCTTTCTCAGTGCCCACCCACATGCCCATCACAGACACGGTCGCCTCCTCATCAGGCCCTTGTTGATTTGGTGGAGCAGGGAGAGCTGGGGTTTCTGAACTTGGGAGGGTTCACGATTGAGGCTGATGAGCTGGCGCAGCCCCAAGGAAGTGAAGGGCAGGGTCCCTGGGGTCCGGACCCCCACTGTGCCCTCCTCCTTGCTCTTAGAACCTGCCTCAGGCTGGGCGAGTGACCGGGAGCAGGGGCTGCTCTCTTTTCTAATAAAGGAGTAGATTACCTTGGAGAGAGGGGTGGGCAGAGCTCGGGGACCAGTCACTTCCACCACACCATTCGTTGATGTCCACCCACCCCGTGGGGACGCCAGCACAGTGCAGGCTGGGAGGTAGAGATCTGACGAGGAGTATGACACGACCCCCTCAAGTCAGGTGCAGAGAGGGTTGTGCTGCTAAGGTCTGAGGGAGCTAATTGGCCACCCCCCCTTCTCCCCCTGCGGACCGGGAGTTATGCAGGTGGGGATCAAACCTGGCTTTGTCACTGGTGGAGCATGGCTTCTGGTGGCCTGCTGCCTGAGTCCAGACTGTGCAGCCAGCCGTGCCGTGCCTCTGTCCAGCCAGGGCGGGAGCCCCGGGGGGGGGGGGGACTGCGGTCCAGCATCTTGGACCCACACACCAGGCTCCCATGAGTGGGGTGGGTATAGGAAGGAGGGGAGAGACCTCATGACCTCCCTCGCCTTCCCCTTGGGAGACTGGAGCTGCCAGCCCCTCCTTCCGTGCTAATGTGCAGCGCGGGTGTGTGAGGCATCTAAACATCTCAAAGAGATTCCACTCATCCATTCACACTTGCCCAGCTCTGCTGAGCATCCGGGCTGGGCCTGGCAGACGCAGAGGCGACAGAGATTAAATAAGTGCTGAAGGGAAGGAACATGGAGACACTGAGGAGACAAGGTGGCCAACAGCTTGGAAAGCTTGGCTCAAGGATGACAGAAGACAGGGACGTGGGGGCAGCCCCGGGGAGGCCTGGAGCCCTCTCTGGACCCGGCTGCCTCTCTGAGCCCTGAGGGGCTGGCTTGGGAGGGACCAGATGTGACCCCCCCCACCAGACATGAGGGGGGCGGCTGCAAGCAAGCAGGAGGGAGCCCGCTGGTGGTGCCCCCCTGGTGTGGCCTCCCCTGATGGCCCTGGGGGCCGGGGCGGGGTCCTTCTCTCGGACTCTGCCCTTTGCTCCAGTACTTAGAGGAAAATTCCGCTTCCTTGGGTTTGGGAGACTACAGAGCAGCTCAGGTAGAACCGAATCTGAGTTTTAGTAAATCACAGGAGCGATCTTCGGGTCTGGACATGTCACGGTTTGTGGTTCGTGCTGGCTCAGGCCCTGGCTGGTGCGGGAAGGGTTCAGGTCGGACTTGGGAAAGCGTGCAACCCTGAATCCTGCTTGTGGGGACCGGAAGGGCCCTGAGAGGCACATCCGTCCAGAGACACCAGAGAGGCCCCCGGGTGGCGGCGGAGGAGGCCGTGGCAGTGGAGGGGGCAGAGGTGGACTGCACCCATCCCCCCAGCTCCCTTCACACCCTCTTTCACCGAAGAGAATGTTCTGGAAGAGGCTGTTGGCCGGCGAGCTGTTGCTGCGTGGAGATGATTGTGTGCTTGCCCCCCTGCTCCTCAGTCCCTCCCGTCGGTTGTATCCTCCCAGGGAACGGAGTCCAGTGAGGGTCAGGGAGGGAAGCGAACACTGGTGGGGGGAGGGGAGGAAGGTCAGGGAGAAGAGACCCCCCTGGGGTGGGGTGGGCACCACCGCCTGGACCTGCAGCCATTCTGGCCTCCCCTGCAGAGGGACCCCCCACCAACCGTCCCAGGTTTGAGCTTTCCTGGCTGTTTTGGAAACGGAGGGTGGTGGTCTGAGGACTTCCAGCCCCCCCTTTCCCGGGTGAAGGAGGCAGCCTGCCCCCCTCCCCCACCCCAGCCTCTGCTCTCGGTGACTCCTTTCACTCACAAGGGTATTTTTACTTCCCCTTGTTCCTGTTACATGATCAAAGGATGGAGGGAGGCCGGGAGAGGCAGCGGTCTGCCAGGCTCTTTGGAGAAGCTCAGAAAAGACAGGCCTGCTGGGACTGAGGGGAGGGCTGGGGCCCAGTCAGTCCCGGAGGGAGAGGGGGCTGTGGGCTGTGGGCAGTGGGCCTGGGCAGGACTTGTGTCCTTGGGGGTCTTCATTCTAATTCTGCAGGTGTTTGCCTTTCGCCTCTCTGAGGTCTCCTTCCCACGCGCTCTCTGTCCTCCCCCTGTGCCTGTGTGTGTGTGCACACAGTGCCCGTGTGTGTGTGCGCGTGCGCACGGTGCCTGTGTGTGCACACTGCCCAGCTCGCAGGTGCTCAGGCTTTAAGGTGAGGCCAGCGTCACACCCTCAGGGAGGATCTGGGTCCTGGGCTAGCAGGGCCTGGCTGGGAGCTCTGTGCATCGGCCCTGGCCTCCCCGCCCCTGGCCCGAGTGCCCGGCTGCAGCCTCCGCACGCGGTCTGGGCACGTGGTTCGTCCTGATGCCCCAAATGCCTCCAGTGGAAACTCCCCATGCGGAGCCCCAGCCTGTAAAAACTGGGCGGGGCCCGCATGGTAGAGCAGGCCGGGGGCCTGGGCTCTGTGTCCCCAGCTGAGGTTCGGTGCCTCAGTCTCCTCATCTGTGCGATGGGGATAGAAGTCGCCCCCGGCTCCTCGGGAGGTGAGCACTGCTGAGCGAAGCTCTCAGGACAGACAGCGCCTGGCGTGGAGTGGCATGTTGTCATCTGCGGTTCTCTTTCCTCGGGGACACTCTTGGCATTTGGACAAGACAGCGTTTCACTGTGCGGGCCCTCTCCATGGCCCCTGTGACCCTGCCGGGATGCAGGCTAGGCGATGACTCCCTCCCATTATTGTGACAATGGAATATGCCCCTGCAGGCACAGCGTGTCCCTGCAACCCACCCATTTCACAGACTTTGAAACTGAGGACTCCCAGGGGACATGCCCGGGCCCCAGCAGGGCAGTGGCAGAACTGTGGCATCTGTCTCAAGGCTTCTCCGGGTTCTCTTTCTGAATGGCTTAGTATTGGCATCAGCAACTAGGACCCCATGTCCCCTCAGTCCCCACAGCCACCTGGGAAAGAGCTCTGATAAAGTCACCTTCGTGTGAGTGATGGTGACAGTTCTTCCCCTGTCCCCTGTATTTTCACAACTCTGCCACCTCCCCAAAGCACAGACCGTCAACCCTAGGACCCTGGATCCTGGCTTCAGGGGTGAGGGTGATATGAGGAAGTTTTCCTGCACGTGGCCCCGGGGCTCTCTCAGTGTGACTGGTGCTGGTTTGAGTCCCAGACCCACCCTGACTTGCTGTGTGACTTTGGGATGGCCCTGGGCTACTGGCTCACCTGCAGAATGGGGCTAAGGAGAATGAACAGCATGTTGGTATTTGAGGAGCTAATGGGGAAGGAGTGTTTCAGTGATGGGGTGAGCCGTGAGGGTCCAGACGGTGGGTGCTGGGCAGAGAAGCCCAGGAGTTGAGGGCTGGGGCTCCCAGGTTTCTGTGTGTGTGTGTGTGTGTGTGTGTGTGAGTGTGTGTGTGTGTGTGTGTGTGAGATTACAGGAGGGGGACAGGTGGCTCTGAGACCACCTGCTTGGCCTTGAGGGAGGGACCCCACCTTCTAGGAAATGTCCCAATCCAAACACCAGCAATTCTTCCAAATGGCTAGGGAAACCGAGGCAGCATGCTGGTGGCTGGCTGGTCTTCGTTTGGCCAACCCACGAGGAAGGGAGCTGGGGTCGGCCTCCAGCCCGGCCCTGACTCAGCCTCCAGCCTTCTTCCTGTGGTCTCCTGAGTCAAGGGGAGGGAGGGAGGCTGCTGGCTCTGAGCAGGGCGGGAGGCTAGGGGTGGGGAAAGGAAGCCCAGGGGAAATTAGCCCAAATTAGCAGCGAGATGAGGAAGAGCGGGTGTTCTCTACCCCTGCCAATAAATATTTAATCACAACAACAATAATAATGACGATGATGCTAATAGCCAGCAGGAACTCAGGCCGTAACCTGAGCCCCACTCTCAGAGGGAGTAAGTGTCCTGGGAAGGAGGGGGAGAGAAGGAGCAATGGAGAAATTGAGAGAGAAAGATGGGCAGAGAGAGAGGGAGGGGGAGGGAGGCCAAACCAGCAAGAAGGAGGCTTGCTTCTTCCTGAGGACCCCAGGGTTCGCCCTCTGCCTGGGGTTGCTGGGTAGCTGGGCTGGAAATATGATCGTGGGAGGGTCCGCCTTGCTCTCCCGAGTCAGGAGGAGAATCCCAAACCCCTGATGGTCTCAGCTCCTCCCCAGCTGTCTGAGTGAGCTGCTCTCAGACTGATCCCTTCTCCAGGAAGCCTTCTTGGCTTTCCTTTGTCTCAGAGTCCCCCAGGAGCCTAAGTGTCTCGGGTTCCAGAGCTGGGCGCTGGGAAGCTGGGTGCTAGGCAGTATTCTTTCTTCTGGTCACACTACCTGGGTGATTTGGGCAGAATGCTCTGGGCCTCAGTCTCCTCATCTCTAAAATGGGTTGGGCCCAGTGGGAGCGGTTTCTTGCTTCTCCTTGGTGTGGATGAACGTTAAGGAAGACCTCTGTCTTCCCAGGCCAGTGCAGGCTACGTGCCCCGAGGAGTTGTGTGCTCTCGGATGCTCAGGTTTCTGGTGGCCGTGGGCACAGGCCTTCAGAAACGTTCAGACCTGACCCAGTTTCTGCTGGGAGCTCTGGCGTTTGGGCCCAGGTTGAGCCGCTGCCAGGAGGAAACGAAGAGGAGGTCTGTGGAGCGTTTGGCAGTAGTGTCCAGCCCCTCTCCTCTCAGGCTCCTGATGGGAGGTCAGAAGAGCTGCTGTCTTCTTTGGGCTTCTGTTTGATTCTCTCTCTCTCTCTCTCTCCCTCCCTCCCTCCCTTCTAAGGTTGGTAGGAGGAAGCACTGGAGCTGTTTTCTCTTTGAGGACAAGAGATGCCAAGCTAGGATCACGGTCCTCCTTTCCCAGTCATCTGCCAAGAGCAGGCCTGCAGGACGCGGGGACCAAGCCCAGTTCTCTGCCGTCTGTGGGCATGGCCTGTGCCGGCGTCTGAGCGCTGCCCGAGTGGCAAGGCGCACCAGCATGGTCTGGTCCGTTGGCAGAACTCAGCCACCCCGCCGCTGAAGCTGCCCTGGAGAGACTTGTGGGGGCTGCTCTGCCCATGCTCCCCCAGGCCGTGGGGCCAGGGGCCTGCCAGGGCTAGGCGTGAGACCCCCCATCCATGGATCTCTAGGCGTTTCCGAGATGCCTGGGAAGAGAGGCTGGGGCTGGTGGTGGGCCCGGCTACCCTTCTGCCTGCTCCTCGGCTTTGCTGGCCCTTGGGTGCCTTCCTCACTGGGGAAGCCCAAGGGCCACCCCCACATGAATTCCATCCGCATAGATGGGGACATCACGCTGGGCGGCCTGTTCCCGGTGCACGGCCGGGGCTCGGAGGGCAAGGCCTGTGGAGAACTGAAGAAGGAGAAGGGCGTCCACCGTCTGGAGGCCATGCTCTTTGCCCTGGACCGCATCAACAACGACCCGGACCTGCTGCCCAACATCACGCTGGGCGCCCGCATTCTGGACACCTGCTCGAGGGACACCCACGCCCTCGAGCAGTCGCTGACCTTTGTGCAGGCGCTCATCGAGAAGGACGGCACGGAGGTCCGCTGCGGCAGCGGTGGCCCACCCATCATCACCAAACCCGAGCGCGTGGTGGGCGTCATCGGTGCTTCAGGAAGCTCGGTCTCCATCATGGTGGCCAACATCCTCCGTCTCTTCAAGGTGAGTCGCGCCAGCCTGCCTGCCTGCCTGCCGGTTGGTCCCGGAGGTGGTCTTCCCCCACCAGGGTGCCAGGCCTGGCCGCGGCTCCTTCCTCCTCTGGCTCTTCCTCACACCGGGAGAGTTTCCTGGGAGTGGCGTTGTGAGAATCTGGGGCCTGTCCTTTGCAGAGCGCGGGCCCGGCTGAGCGGAGCCGTCGGGGCGGGACCCGGCTGGGTGGCGCTGACCATGGTGCTGAAGAGGCACCTGCCGCAGGCAGCTCCCGGATCAATGAATTCTGCTCCTTCGCGGGGAATTCTGAACCAGGAGCGGAAAGGGAAGGGCTGGGAACAGCAGCAGGGAGGAGGAGGAGATATGCAGACCTGCACGGGGAAAGACAGACGGATAGCAAGGGAGACAGATGACATGATAGACAGAATGGCAGTATGAATGCTTCCAGGGGAAAGCTAAGACTTTTGTTTTGACATTGTTTTCAAATAATTGCCACTCCCAAGAAAGATTACGTTTTTCTTCTGGGTCACCGCGAGAGCCCCACGTGGCCTTCCTTGATCCACTCCAAGATCGTGGTTAGAAAAAGGTGTCCTGATTTTTTTTCTATGGGTGCTGGGGTCGCGGAGCGCACGGAGAATGGAGATGAGGACGGAAAAAGGCCTGGGGTGCAAGCAGGCGGTCCCCGGTTCTGGTGCCCTTGGCCCGGAACCAAGCCTCCCTCCCTCATTTCCTTCCTCTGCCTGTCTCCTCCTTGCACACCTTTCTCCCTTTTCCTTCTGGAATCCCTCCCTGCCCCCCTCCCTGCCGCCTCCCTTCCTCTCTTCCTGGGGCAGGAGCTGCTGATTTGCAATTCAATTGGAGCCAAGTGCTTCGCTAAGCTGCTAAAGCTACTGAAAGCTACAGGGTAGAGAGAAAAAACATTACAAGCATTTTCCCCATAATTATGTGCCTGCTCCTCTTTCTCGGAGCCTCCTCTTTGCTCCGTGTTGCTGTGTGTGTGCATGTGCAATCGTGCGTGCCTGTGCGTGTGTGAGAGAGAGAATGGGGTGAGGAGGAAGGGGGCACAGAGGAAGCCATTGGGCTCTTCCTTCACCCTGGTGTCAGAGTGTCAGCCTCTGGTTGGGCCCCTTCTCTCAGGGTCTCTGGCCTCAGGGATGAGACTTGAGAGGCTGTTGGCCCCGTGCAGGGCGGGAAGCGCTGAGCCTAGAGCCCTCTCGCCTGGATCCTTTCTGGAACCCATGTGGCCAATCCCACCCTGCACCCGCCACAGTTCCTACTGTGTGGGGGCTGGGCAGAGGTGGGCATGGATGGCACGGAGGGCCCCTGTGTTGGGGATGGGGGCTGGTGGTGGGAGAGAGAGGAAGCTGGACTTGTCCCGGCACTGTGTGGGGTGGGGTCAGAACTGTGCTGTGGGCCGTGTGTGCCATGTGGTTCTGGTCTCTGTGCCTTTCTCCTGCAGTGTTGGTTTTACTCGATGATCTAGATGAAAACACTACTTTAATTTGAGAACAAATGGATGCATTAGGAAGAATGTAAAACAGAGGAAGGAAGCAGGAGACTGGAGGGAATCTCTGCCCTTGGAGGACCATCTGAACAGTCCCTGGGGCGCTGTTGCTGGGGGGGGGCATTTCTCGGTGGGATGGTCTGGGAACGGTAGCCTGGTCCAGCCCTTCCACCTGCCCAATTTTACAGCAAGGCTTGGAGACCCAGAGGAGGTGGGGGCAGGGCAGGGCTGTCCCAGCCACCAGGGTCCAGTGATGGCTTGAGCTACCTGAGTCATCCGTTCAGCCTGCCTTGGCGGTGAGGAGAATTGGGCCTGCTGGCAGGAGGGACAATCCCGAGACTCCTGGTTAGCCTGTCGGGGTGGGGCACAGACCCCCACCCTCTGAGAAGGCCAGGGCTTGGGTGGGGCTGCTACAGCTTCCTTATCTCAGCTTTTTCTTAAACTCTCGTCTGCAGAAAAATGGTTAAATAGCCTGTTTGGGTTCTTGGGTCTGTGATATTGATGAGGATGCCTTCCCACCATCTCCCAGAGGGGAGCCAGTGCCCACATTAGAGGGAGGCGAAAAGATTAAGGGAGCTGAGAGGTGTCACTTAACATGTGGCAAAGGCTGTAAGAAAGGTCACTGTCAACATTAGGCTTTCCAGTGTGTTCTTGAAAACATGTCTATTTTGGGACGAGGGGCTCAGTGTACCACACGGGGTGGGCTGTGACTTCAATGCTAACTGTTCTCAGGATCGTGAAGGTCTTGGGTATGGTCGAGAGAGCCTGGGGTCAAAGTGTCTAATAAGCCAGGGGCTCACAGGTGTTGCTTGTCCTCTGCCCATCTGGTCACAGAAATCATGCTGGACTTCAGTTTGTGCCTCCTCAGATTCCAGGAGTCCCCAAGGCTGTACAGAGAAGAGAAGAAATGGGGGGACAGAAGGGACAGGTGGGAAAGGAAAGGGAGAGGCAGAGGGGGAGATGAAGAAAGAACCATAGGGAGACCAGCGGTTGTTGTTTGCACTCTGGCTGTAGCCTGCCCTCCAGCTGTAGTCTGAGTTCCGGCAGTAGTCTGCATTCTGATTGTAGCCTGCTATAGCCTGCACTCCAGCTGTAGTCTGCACTCTGGCTATATCCTGCACTCTGGCTGTAGTCTGCCCTCCAGCTGTAGCCTGTACTCTGGCTATAGCCTGCACTCTGGCTGTAGTCTGTGCTCTGGCTATATCCTGCACTCCGGCTGTAGTCTGCCCTCCAGCTGTAGCCTGCACTCTGGCTATAGCCTGTACTCCAGCTGTAGTCTGCCCTCCAGCTGTAGTCTGCACTCTGGCTATATCCTGCACTCCAGCTATAGTCTGCCCTCCGGCTATAGTCTGCACTCTGGCTGTAGTTTGCACTCTGGCTGTAGTCTGTGTTCTAGTTGTAGCCTGCTCTCCAGCTGTAGTCTGCACTCAGGCTGTAGCCTACACTCTGGCTGTAGTCTGCCCTCCGGCTGTAGTCTGCCCTCCGGCTGTTGTCTGCCCTCCAGCTGTAGCCTGCACTCTGGCTATAGCCTGCACTCCGGCTGTAGTCTGTGCTCTGGCTATAGCCTGCACTTCGGCTGTAGTCTGTGCTCTGGCTATATCCTGCACTCCAGCTGTAGTCTGCACTCTGGCTATATCCTGCACTCCAGCTGTAGTGTGCCCTCCGGCTGTAGTCTGCGTTCCGGCTATAGTCTGCATTCTGGTTGTAGCCTGCTGTAGACTGTACTCTGGCTGTAGCCTGCCCTCCAGCTGTAGTCTGCGTTACAGCTGTAGTCTGCACTCTGGCTGTAGTCTGCATTCCAGCTGTAGTCTGCGTTGTAGCTGTAGCCTGCCCTCCAGCTGTAGTTTGCACTCCGGCTGTAGTCTGCATTCTAGCTGTAGCCTGCCCTCCAGCTGTAGTCTGCACTCAGGCTGTAGTCTGCACTCCGGCTGTAGTCTGCATTCTAGCTGTAGCCTGCCCTCCAGCTGTAGTCTGCGTTACAGCTATAGTCTGCATTCTGGTTGTAGCCTGCTGTAGCCTGCCCTCCAGCTATAGTCTGCACTCCGGCTATAGTCTGCCCTCTAGCTGTAGTCTGCACTCTGGCTGTTGTCTGCGTTCCAGCTATAGTCTGCATTCTGGCTGTAGTCTGCATTCTGGTTATAGCCTGCTGTAGCCTGCACTCCGGCTGTAGCCTGCCCTCCAGCTGTAGCCTGCACTCCGGCTATAGTCTGCACTCCAGCTGTAGTCTGCGTTCTAGCTGTAGCCTGCCCTCCAGCTGTAGTCTGCACTCCGGCTGTAGTCTGCACTCCAGCTGTAGTCTGCGTTCTAGCTGTAGCCTGCTCTCCAGCTGTAGCCTGCCCTCCAGCTGTAGTCTGCACTCCAGCTGTAGTCTGCACTCCGGCTGTAGTCTGCATTCTAGCTGTAGCCTGCCCTCCAGCTGTAGTCTGCCCTCCAGCTGTAGTCTGCACTCAGGCTGTAGTCTGCCCTCCAGCTGTAGTCTGCACTCAGGCTGTAGTCTGCCCTCCAGCTGTAATCTGCCCTCCGGCTGTAGTCTGCGTTCTGTGGTTCCCTTTTAGCAGTGTTAATGTCCCAGGCTGGCAACAAGAAGGCTCCTAAATAATTAAACTGGTAGAAATGAGAGGCTGGGCGAGAAACTTAAAAGCCATTTACAGAGGCAAAAAGATTGAACTTTGGGGAGGGAGGTCGGGAGCAGGAGTTTGGGCAGGAGAAGGTGAGGGCGGGGCACCTTGGGGGGCCCTGGGGAGCTGCCAGGTCAGGTGTCTATTTCAAAGGGCTCCATGGGGGGGGCCAGCCCTGCTCCCGTTCCTGTTCCTGCCAAGGCCATTAGCAGAGCCTGCTGGAAACTTCTACCAGAGGCTATGATTATAGCTCTCCTTCCGCCCAGGGGTGGATTTCCTCTGCACAGCTGAGAGAGGGCTCTGGCTTTGGGGGCGGCTTTCTGCATAAGAGAGTGTTTATGGGGAGCAGTCAGGGTGAGGGTGTGAACAAAGCTCACGAGTGGCAGAGCTGAAAGGGGCCGACTCCCTGTTCTGCAGATGTGGAAACAGCCCTGAGTAGGTGACAGGGGCAAGGCTGGAAGTCAAAAGTTTCCAGCTTTGACTCCTGACACCTTCCAGACTGCCTGCCTGGCCAAATAAACAGGGTTGCAAGTAGGACTCCATCCCAGGCCTTCACGGAGGCTCAGAGGCCCTGACTTCGGGAAGTCATGGGTCTGACAGCTACGTCCCTGCTCCTAATCCGCCCCGCCATCCTCACGTTGGCTCTCTTCTCCCAGGAGACGGACTGCGACGGGGGTGCTGGTTGATAAGCCCAGAGACTGTGGCCTGCACCGTGCTATGTTGTGGGGCCGGCCCGGGCTCCAGAGCCAGTCAGGCCTGGGTTTGAATCTCTGCTCTGCCAGTTACCTCCCCATGTCTGCTCACTAGATCAGTCACTTACACGAGTGAAAATAGGAGAATTATTTTGGGGACCACCATGGCAGAAATCACCTTAAGCATAAGTGAATTCAACTAGGATCATTGGGTCTATAATCTTCATACCACATTGGATGATGAACTCTTTCAGGGATCGGCATGAAATTCCTGGCAACCGGTTCGTGGACCAGCCAGCAGTTTGAATACACTGATGTACACCACAGTGTGAATGGGCCAATAAGACCTTGTCCTGAGAGCAGCCGTTGTTGGGGGCAGAAAGAACACATTGAGTGCCCTGGAAGGGAGCACTTGTCACACTCCGGGGCTGTCAGAGCACAGAGGACCCAGAAGTCATTTCCCTGAGTCCCTTGTTCATTTTACAGGGGAGAGAAAGCCCGAGGCTTGAAGAAGCGGAGACTGCACAGTGTGTGGCCAAGAATTTGGACGCTGGAGCTGGGCGGGCAAATTGTTTATCCTGTTCGTGCCTCAGTTTCCTCATTTGTAAAATGAGGATGACGAACGCTCTCTTAGACCAGGTGGAGGAGTTAACAGTTATTGTCCACAAATGGCCTAGCACAGAGCCTGGCACACAGTCAGCCTGCAGGAAATGTCACTGCACAGCCTGTAGCTGGGCCTGAAGTCAGCACGAGAGACTTGTCCATGCGGAAGAGGCTGGAGCCAGTGGGCAGTGACAGCCGGTGACCTTTGAGGCTGGTCCTGGAGGGACCTGGCCATCTGCTGGTCCCTGGTGTCTCCCCGCAGTGTTGAGATGGAGCGGCCAACCGAACTTTCGGATAAGGAGAGTTTTCTCGCTGTCACAACAGTGGGGATGGGCAGGAGTGGGGGAGGGAGGGCGTGAAGGGGCAGGCAGGAGAGATGATGGAGGAGGATACTAGTCAGTGCGGGGGGGGGGCAGGTGCCCCAGCTTCCCAGGAGAAGTCTGTGCTGCGTGGGACTGTGGGTGCCGTCAAGGTTCGTGGCTTCTAGAGAAAGCTGGCTGCCTGCTGCTTGGCTCCTCTGCTTCTCAGCGCCTAGCCCTGAGCTCCTGGGGGAACCTGGTGGCTTAGCAATCATCGGGGGTTCTGTTGAGATTGTGGGCTTTGTGTGTCTCAAAGCACTGTCCCCACACAACCGAGAGCCTAGTCGCTCTTCTGCAACCTGGCCACCTACCCTGAAGGAACTCCGTCCTCCCAGCGCCCCGGGCCCGCCCTCTCTGTATGATCAGTAGACCCTGCAGCCTCCCCCTTCAGGATGCAGCCTGGTGGCGAGCACCCCTCCCCTCCCGCACGGGTCTCACCCAGGCCCCGCCCTCTCTGTGTGATCAGTAGACCCTGCAGCCTCCCCCTTCAGGATGCAGCCTGGTGGCAGCACCCCTCCCCTCCCGCAGGGGTCTCGCCCCGGGCCCGCCCTCTCTGTATGATCAGTAGACCCTGCAGCCTCCCCCTTCAGGATGCAGCCTGGTGGCGAGCGCCCCTCCCCTCCCGCACGGGTCTCACCCAGGCCCCGCCCTCTCTGTATGGTCAGTAGACCCTGCAGCCTCCCCCTTCAGGATGCAGCCTGGTGGCAGCACCCCTCCCCTCCCGCAGGGGTCTCGCCCAGGGCCCGCCCTTTCTGTATGGTCAGTAGACCCTGCAGCCTCCCCCTTCAGGATGCAGCCTGGTGGCAGCACCCCTCCCCTCCCGCAGGGGTCTCGCCCAGGCCCCGCCCTCACCCAGGCCCCGCCCTCACCCAGGCCCTGCCCTCTCTGTATGGTCAGTAGACCCTGCAGCCTCCCCCTTCAGAATGCAGCTTGGTGGCGAGCACCCCTCCCCTCCCGCACGGGTCTCACCCAGGCCGCCGCAGACAACGTCTCTCTCTGGATGGGCCTCCACAGCCACACCTGTGCCCGGTGGCCTATGCAAGCCTTCTAAAACCCACTTCTAATCTGCTTAACTTTTTACGGACTTCCCGTGGCTCTTGGATTAAAATGCAAGCTCTCAAACTCCGTCCCTGTGTGAGAGGCCCTGTGCTCCCCGGAGACCCTGACGGACCACATCTCTTGTCTCTTCTGGGTGCCTGTCACACCAGTCATTACTGTTTCCTTGGTGTCGTTTGAAGACACCAATACTCTTTTTTTTCTACCCCAGGGCCTCTGTACCTGCTGTCCCCTCTGTCTGGAATGTTCTCTCCCACTCTTTGGGGCCAGATCCTTCTTATATATAACCCTAAGCATAAATGGACCTTCTTCAGAGAACCCGCCCCCCCCCCACCCAGTTTTTGGTCATGTTCGTATTTGTTTTCTGTTTGCTGTCAGTGTTTTCTCCAGCCAGTGGCCCGGCTTTGCACGGTGGAGGAGCTAAGAGTGGCCTTTGTTTCAAGTATACTTTACAGTGGCCTGAGGTGCTGGGCTAGCAAGGGGGGAGGAAGCCACGGGAGGACTGATGGCCGTAGGTGGCCGTGGGGAGCTGCTCTCCCGTATGAAGTCCACACAGCCCTCGCCCCCCCCCCCTCCGATTTTGCAATGACTCTTTCCCCCTAAGCCCAGGTCTTTCTTTGACAGGAGTTTGGGAAAGGGGCCTCAGGAGCCAGGGGCAGGCCTGGGCTGAACAGAGAGGAGAGGGAGGTGGGGGAGGGGCTCGTGGTCCTGGTAGCAGCCCCAGGGGACTGGAGCCCCCAGACCGCTCCCTGCCGGTTCTCCTGTCTGCATGGCTGCGGCTGCTGGGTTAGGTGCTGCATAGCTCCTGTGGCTCTCGAGCCCGGAGCCTTGTCACCGCCATCTGGGGAGCATTCCGTTCCTGGACCTCAGCAGAGGATGAGGCCTGGGGCTGGGTCTGTATCTGGACATCTGCTGGGAGGCTCTGCTGGCCTCTGGACCAGGTGCTCCAGCAGAGGATGAGGCCTGGGGCTGGGTCTGTATCTGGACACCTGCTGGGAGGCTCTGCTGGCCTCTGGACCAGGTGCTCTGAGTTCCCCTCAGTGTCCCAGTATTCCTGCCCCACCTGGCTTCCCCAGGGAGCGCACCCCCCAGCAGGCAGGCAGGCCTCTCAAGCCCCCTTCCTTTGAGGCGCACCCTGGGGCGGCAGAGCCTCCCTGGTTCTGGCCGTGTGGCAGTGGAAGCAGGAGGGGTCAGTCAGCTCTGGCGACCCACTGGCCAGCGGGTTCATTGTTGCGGAATTAAAAGAAGGGAGCAGAGGCCTTTGGGGGCCGTTTCTTGGAGATGCCCGGAGGGGGGCCTGGTGGGCTCCTAGAGACCAGGTTGGAGTTGACAGGCCCCTGGGCAGATGTGTGACACTGAGGAGGGACTGAGGTGGGGCTGGGCCTGCGGAGGCTCAAGTTCATAAAGGTGGCTTCTGGTTCTCACTTTCCTGTGTGGGGCTCGGTTTGCCCATCTGTAAAAATCCATCCATCATCCATCATCCATCCATCCCTCCATCCATTTCTCCATCCCTCCATCCCTCCATCCTTCTACCTATCTCTCCACCCCCCATCCCCTGACCCATTCCTCCATCCATCCATCCACCCACCCACCCACCCACTGAATTAGAGTCGAGCATCCCTGGGCCTTTCCTTGCTGGAGCAGTAGTTCTCCATGTGGCTGCATGTTGGAATCAACCACAGAGTTTTAAAATCCTGGTGCTGAGCCCCACCCCAGGAATTGAGGTTTAATTGGTCTGAGGTGGGTCCTGGGTGATACTTGTGTGCAAACCAGGAGGAAAAACACCACTGTCAGCACCTTTATAAAGCAGGAAACAGAACAGATGGAGGCCTTCCCCTGGTGTCTTCCACGTTTGAAGGGGAAGGCAGGCAACGAATAGGTAAAACATATTAACGTGTGATGTCAAGGGGGAGCAGGTCCCTGCCGAACAAAGCACAGAAATGGCCAGAGAGCCCTGGGGGCCGCGGTGCTGATTAGATGGAATGGTTAGGGGTGGACTTTTATTATTTTATTTTTATTTTTATTTTTTTTGTATTTTTCTGAAGCTGGAAACGGGGAGAGACAGTCAGACAGACTCCCGCATGCGCCCGACCGGGATCCACCTGGCACGCCCACCAGGGGCGAAGCTCTGCCCACCAGGGGGCGATGCTCTGCCCCTCCGGGGGGGTCGCTCTGCCACGACCAGAGCCACTCTAGCGCCTAGGGCAGAGGCCAAGGAGCCATCCCCAGCGCCCGGGCCATCTTTGCTCCAATGGAGCCTTGGCTGCGGGAGGGGAAGAGAGAGACAGAGAGGAAGGAGGGGGTGGGGGGTGGAGAAGCAAATGGGCGCCTCTCCTGTGTGCTCTGGCTGGGAATCGAACCTGGGTCCCCCGCACGCCAGGCCGACGCTCTACCGCTGAGCCAACCGGCCAGGGCTGGAATGCCTTTCTTGATGTGTGATGGGCAGAGTCGGACTCCTCCTTCAACCCTGACTCAACCTCCGAGGCTCTCCCACCCTCCACAGGCAGAAACCCCCCGGGGACACCTGGGCGCTCGCAGGTCTCCCAGTGGTGCACGGCCATGTCGAGGGCGCGATCGGGCTGCATCTCTCTTGTCAGTCCTCCAGCGCCAGCGCCTGGCCCGAAGACAGACAGACAGACAGATGGACAAATCCGGAGTCCGAGTGAGCTGCGTCTGCAGCAGTGGTGGGCTCACACCGTCTGAAGGGTTAACCTCACATACCTCCCCCTGCCCAGCCCAGCCCAGATGAACTGTGTGCTTTTCAGTTTCCTCCCAATTTATTTTAAACTAGCATTTTTTAAATGACCCAGACACAGTGGAAATGAAAAGAAGGCAAATTCTCTACTTTATATTCCAATTGACCTTTACGCTGGCCATGTGCCCGGGGGCCTGAGCTGGGTGAGGCGAGGAGACGCAGGCTGGGCCTCCACTCCGGGATCTGGGGCTTTCCCGGGAAGTCCCCAGGCTCTATGTGGGGACGGGAGGGGGACACCCTCCGTCTGACGCTTCCTCTGTGCGTCTGTCCCCTCCGCCTCTGTCCCGTTCTGTCTGGCTCTGTGGCTTTCTCTGTTTTCCTCTCCTGCCCTGCCACATCTCTCTCTTCCTTCTGGTCCCTTTCAGACTCCCTGGGTGATGTGGGGACTCTGACTCTCGTCCCCAGCACCCAGGTTAAGGCCAGATGGTAGCAGCGGCCGGCGAGCCTCCCTGTTCCAGGCCGGGTGCCCCAGCCTTGCGCCCACTCTGGCCACCTGCCTGCCTCACACCTCACCACAGCCGTGGGCGTCTCTTAACTGAGCACTCCCTCCTAGTGGACACACCCCTCCCCTCCCCCGCCCAGGCCTCTCTCCCCTGACTCAGGCTGACCCTCGCACAGCCCCGGACATTTCTCCCGAGAGTGTGACCAGACCGTGGGAAAGTCTTGCTGTGGCTCTGGGCTCTGCTTGGCACCCCCTGCCCCCCGCAGTGGGAGGACGAGGGCTGCTTCCGCAGACCTCCCAGGGCTGTGGGGGGACCGGGCCCATCACCAAACATGAACTTGCTTCTGGAAGGGGAGTTCCTTGCTCTGCCACCTGCTGACTCTGTGACCTTGGGCAGCCCACATAGCCTTCCTGAGCCCAGCTGGCAGACCTGTAAAATGGGTGGGGTGGTTGTATGAAATGGGACGACGTGAAGTAACTAGCCCAGGGCCTAGTGCAGGGGTCCCCAAACTACGGCCCGCGGGCCGCATGCGGCCCCCTGAGGCCATTTATCCAGCCCCCACCATACTTCCAGAAGGGGCACCTCTTTCATTGGTGGTCGGTGAGAGGAGCACAAGATGTGGCGGCGGCACTTACGTACAGTACTATTTCCAGTGACGCGGGACGCACACATCACGGCTCCGGATCCTATCACTTGTTATGGCTAGCAGTGACAAATATGGAACCAGACATTGACCATCTCATTAGCCAAAAGCAGGCCCATAGTTCCCATTGAAATACTGGTTAGTTTGTTGATTTAAATTTACTTGTTCTTTATTTTAAATATTGTATTTGTTCCCATTTTGTTTTTTTACTTTAAAATAAGATATGCACACTGCACATAGGGATTTGTTCATAGTTTTTATTATAGTCCAGCCCTCTGACGTTCTGAGGGACAGTGAACTGGCCCCTTGTGTAAAAAGTTTGGGGACCCCTGGCCTAGTGCATAGTAGGTGCGCAAGAAACTGCGGTGGTTCTGACGTTTGCTCGTGTGTGAGGGAAGGGGGCTGGGCCCTCCTCCCTGTCTCCTCTCTTAAATCTCTCATTCATGGACCTGAGTCCTCCCCAGGCCTCAGGTCTCCCTGCGGTCAGCTGAGATGTGCCCGAGGGCGACCCAGGAGGTGTGCAGCCACTCAGCACAGGTTCATGCCCCCTGCACGCGGGGGGGGGGGGGGGCACAGTGAGGGCCCAGGCTCGCCCCCGGTCCCATGAGGATGGAATCAGACAGGCTTCGGGGAGGCTGGAGGCCCTGTCTGCTCTCCAGCTGTTCCCAGGGGCCAAGGGGGAATCTGAAACTCATCACAGCTGAAATACCACTGAGCACCACCCCCAGGCTGGGCCACAGCAGAGAGGCCTAATGGTCCTGTGGTTCCAGGGCTGCGGCCTGGAGAGAGGGGGCCCTGCCCCTGCTCCCCACCCCAGGAAGGGGGGGGGCGCCGGCAGCACTGGCCTCTGTCAGGGCCGTGGGCCCGGGCTCTTTGTCCACCCCCGCCCCCACCAGTGCGGGGGTGGGGGCAGAGCAGCTGGATGAGGGCACAGCTTAACCCTCAGGAGGAAATTCCGGGTGGGAGAGCCCCCCCCATCAGTGGTGATGGGGAGGTTTAGGACAGGGACTGGTGCACGGGAGGGGCGTTTGGGAAGTGGGGTGCACACAGCTTTCTCAAGCGCACCTCTTATGTCATTAAAGGTGAATGGCATCTTCCATGAGGGTCTGACAGGGACGGGCTTCTCTCATAGACTTTAGTAACAAACTAACTACTCAAGCACATGAAAAATTGTAGAGAATAATATAATAAACCACCACTGGGCTTGGTCAAATATTGATATTTTCTTCAATTTTTTTTTTAAAAATTATTTTTCTTAAGTGAGAAGTGGAGAGGCAGAGAGACAGACTCCCGCATGCGCCCTAACTGGGATTCACCCCGCAATCCCCCTACCGGGCGATGCTCTGCCCATCTGGGGCTGTTGCTCTGTTGCTTGGCAACCTGAACCATTCTAGCGCCTGAGGCAGAGGCCATGGAACCATCCTCAGTGCCTTGGCCAACTTTGCTCCCAGGAAGCTTTGGCTGCGGGAAGGGAAGAGAGAGAAAGAAAGGAGAGGGGGAGGGGTGGAGAAGCAGATGGTGCTTCTCCTGTGTGCCCTGACCAGGAATCGAACCCGAGTCTTCCACATGCTGAGTCAATGCTCTACCACTGAGCCAACCGGCCAGGGCCCTATTTTTCCCTAATTTTGCTTCGAAAAAAAAAATTTTTTTTTTTACTTTAAGAAGACATTGCAGATAGAACCAGAGGCCCTGCACGAACCTCTGGGCCCCTCTTCTCTCCTCCCCCTTGTCCTTAGGGGTTGTTATTAATCCCTTTAATTCCTGTGCACTTAAACATCTGTATCTCTACCTCCATCTCTACAGGTAGTAGTCGTGCACGTTCTAAGTGTGACAGAAACTGAGCGTGCTGTGTGGCTGCTCAGTTCCTTTGCTATGTGGTTTTTGTCCCTTCCCCTCCCCGCCTTGCGGCTCTTCGCCCCCAGCCTGCGACAGCGCCCTGTGCGTTCCCTGTTCCTGCTGTGTGGTCACCTTGGCGAGTTCTCCGAATTGCCGCGTGACCGTCCTTGCCCCACTCCTGTGCTCCTGGGGGCTTTCTTTTGGGTCACGCCCAGGGCCGGACTGCAGAGCCGTGGAAGAATGAGCTCCGGGACTTTCCCAGAGGCTGCCACGTGGCTCGCACCTGCCCCGCCCCCGCCCCCGGAACCCGCGGGCTTGTTGAAACCCTGCTCCCCTGCCGAGGAGACTGCGCAGGCTGTGGAGTCTTGTTTCTTCAAGCTTGGGCAGCTACTGGGGACCGGCATTTGTAGGTTCCCCTCCCATCTCTGCCCTCGCTCTGTGACTTTGGGTGAATTGCTGGGACTCTCTGAGCTAGGATGTCCTCATCGAGAAAACGGAGGTGACGATAAAGCAAGGCTTCGGTTGGGGCCGGTCTTTACCTCCCTGCGGGTACAGCGCGGTGCCTTTGGGGCCTGCGGTTGCTCAGGGTGGCTGCAGCCCCAGTCCTGGCAGCGTTCTCAGGAGGATGGGCCCTTTGACCTCATCTTTTTTTTTTTTTTTTTCTGAAGTTGGAAACGGAGAGGCAGTCAGACAGACTCCCGCATGAGCCCGACTGGGATCCACCCGGCATGCCCACCAGGGGTCGATGCTCTGCCCATCTGGGGTGTTGCTCTGTTGCAACCAGAGCCATTCTAGTGCCTGAGGCAGAGGCCATGGAGCCATCCTCAGCGCCCGGGCCAACTTTGCTCCAATGGAGCCTCTGCTGCAGGAGGGGAAGAGAGAGACAGAGAGGAAGGAAAGGGGGAGGGGTGGAGAAGCAGATGGGCGCTTCTCCTGTGTGCCCTGGCCGGGAATCAAACCCGGGACTCCTGCACGCCAGGCTGACACTCTACCACTGAGCCAACTGGCCAGGGCCTTGACCTCATCTTTGATGTCATGCTCAGATTCCCTGTTTTGCTCCACAAACATAGACCCCTGCTGTGTGCAGACCATGCTATGCATTAGGAACATGGAATATGTTCCTAAACGAGGGCCAAGGACCCCTCATTTGGGGTTTGAATGGGCAGTAATTTCATGACGGTGTGACGAGTGCTCTGATGGGGGTGAACGAGAGAGCCTGAGAGTGCGGAAGAGGGGCCCCTTCGCCAGCCTGGGAGCTGGGGGTATCATGGAAGGCTGCCTGTAGGAGGACAACTAGTTGAGATTCAGTGGTTAGTACATGATTAACGAGATGGAGGGGCACACTGGCTGGCAGCAGAGGGTGTAATAGGCAGGATGGAATGGTGAGTCCCAAGTCCTGGTGGAGAGAGAGAACCTGGCGTGCTTTTTGGGTGGAGGTGTGCTCCGGGGCTGCTGGGGCTCGGGGTGACCCGCAGGAGCTGGAAGCTGGGTGGGCCTGACACAGGGGTCTGCCTCCCCCCAGTGATCGCTGGGGCTGCTTGACCTTGGGTTGCGGCTGGAGGGTTTTATGGGAAGCTCGAAGTGTGAGGAATGTCAAGTGCCTTATGTAAGTGCAGTGAGTACTTTGATTATTGTAAATTGCTGAAGTGGTGTTTCAGATGGTCCTGAGTATCCCAGCAACACAGACACCGAGTCAACTAGGAAAGTACGACAAACTTAACCGGAGAGAAGCAGCCCTCCCCTGCCTTCCGCCCGTCACTCCCACGTGGGCCCATCCCGTCCCCGCGGGCCCTTCTCTCACCCCCACACCAGGACGGCAGCCCTGGAGCCCCAGCCCTGTGCTGGGCTCTCCTGCCTTCTCTCCGAGGCCGGGGTATGAAGGAGAGAGGGTATGTCAGGGTCCTTGACAGGTGTCCTTTTAATATGTTCTCTCTCCTGAAAGAGCCTTTATCCAGTGGCCCAGGGGACTTGGAGTCCCCAAGCATGGTTTTCTTTCCAGGAATTGCATTATTTGAATGCATAGCACATTCCCTAGGGTGGTCAGAGGACTCACAGGACACGAGCCTGGCCGTGGGGTAGCTCTGCTCCCTGGGTGCTTTCTTGTGCCCTGCCCCGTGCACTCTGTGTGTGCTCTCCCTGTGTGCCCTGAGTGTGTGCCCTCCCTGTGTACTATGAGTGTGTGCCCTGCGTGTATGCCCTGAGTGTGTGCCCTGCATGTGTGCCCTGCGTGTGTGCCCTGAGTGTGTGCCCTCCCTGTGTACTATGAGTGTGTGCCCTGAGTGTGTGCCCTGCGTGTGTGCCCTGAGTGTGTGCCCTCCCTGTGTACTATGAGTGTGTGTCCTGAGTGTGTGCCCTGCGTGTGTGCTCTGAGTGTGTGCCCTGAGTGTGTGCCCTGAGTGTGTGCCCTCCCTGTGTACTATGAGTGTGTGTCCTGAGTGTGTGCCCTGCGTGTGTGCTCTGAGTGTGTGCCCTGAGTGTGTGCCCTGAGTGTGTGCCCTCCCTGTGTACTATGAGTGTGTGCCCTGAGTGTGTGCCCTGAGTGTGTGCCCTCCCTGTGTACTATGAGTGTGTGCCCTGCGTGTGTGCCCTGAGTGTGTGCCCTCCCTGTGTACTATGAGTGTGTGTCCTGAGTGTGTGCCCTGCGTGTGTGCCCTGCGTGTGTGCCCTGAGTGTGTGCCCTCCCTGTGTACTATGAGTGTGTGTCCTGAGTGTGTGCCCTGCGTGTGTGCTCTGAGTGTGTGCCCTGAGTGTGTGCCCTGAGTGTGTGCCCTCCCTGTGTACTATGAGTGTGTGTCCTGAGTGTGTGCCCTGCGTGTGTGCTCTGAGTGTGTGCCCTGAGTGTGTGCCCTGCGTGTGTGCCCTGAGTGTGTGCCCTCCCTGTGTACTATGAGTGTGTGCCCTGAGTGTGTGCCCTGCGTGTGTGCCCTGAGTGTGTGCCCTGAGTGTGTGCCCTGAGTGTGTGCCCTCCCTGTGTACTATGAGTGTGTGTCCTGAGTGTGTGCCCTGCGTGTGTGCTCTGAGTGTGTGCCCTGAGTGTGTGCCCTGTGTGTGTGCTCTGAATGTGTGCCCTGCGTGTGTGCCCTGAGTGTGTGTCCTGAGTGTGTGCCCTGTGTGTGTGCTCTGAATGTGTGCCCTGCGTGTGTGCCCTGAGTGTGTGTCCTGCGTGTGTGCCCCGCGTGTGTGCCCGTGTGTGTGCCCTGCGTGTGTGCCCTGCGTGTGTGCCCGTGTGTGTGCCCTGCGTGTGTGCCCTGTGTCTGCCCTTTCAAGGAGCTCTGGGCCTGGGCACCATCTGTCCAGTGCACTGGGGGAGTGTGTGTACACCTGTGTTCTCCCTACCATCTTTTCACGGCTGCGGCACAGTGTCCTTGTGCACTGCTCTGTCAGTGCGTAAGGCCTTTGTGTGGCCGCACGGTGCCCCCGCTTCCCCGAGAGGGACACTTAGGTGGTTCCGGACCTTGTGCTTTTACAAACAGAGCAGCGATGGGTGACTTTGTGCATTGGCCACTGTGCAGGTAAATTCCAGCAAACAGAATGCTGGGTCAAAGGATAAGTGTGAGTCCTGGCTGGTTGGCTCCGTGGATAGAGCATCGGCCTGGTGTGTGGATGTCCTGGGGTCGGTTCCCAGTCAGGGCACACACACAGGAGAAGTGACCATCTGCTTCTTTCCCCTCCCTCTCCCCCTTCTCTCCCTCTTCTCCTCTTCCAGCCAGGGGCTCCATTGGTTTGAGCGACGGCCCCAGGCGCTGAGGATAGCTCCGTTGATTTGGCGGTTGCCCAGACGGGGGTTGCCAGGTGGATCCTGGTTGGGACACATGTGGGAGTCTCTCTCTCTGTCTCCCTCTTAACTTAAAGAAAAGTGTGTTGGTAGTGCCTTGCCCTCCCACCAGCAGGGGCTGGGGGCTGGGCCCTCTGGCGGGGCCTCCACCTCCACCTCTACTGCCAGCCCCCAACCGGGCCAGCCTGGGGGGAGCCCTGTGGTCGCTCCTGATTGTGGTCGATCCCGAGGCAGCTCTGTGCAGCCTCGTGCTGGGTCAGGGAGCCAGGCCCGTTGGATACAAGGCCCCAGCCCTCACCCAGGGTGGTGGGCCCTTCACTGTGGGTCTGTGTGGTGTGGGGTGGGGGCAGGAGAAGCCCCAACTCCTCCTGGCAGGTCAGGCAGGAGCAGGAGGCCCTCCCTGCAGCCAGGAGCTTCTCTCTGCACCCGAGGGGGCCCTCCCTGCACCTGAGGAGGCCCTCCCTGCAGCCAGGGGGCCCTCCCTGCAGCCAGGAGCTTCTCCCTGCACCTGAGGAGGCTCTCCCTGCACCTGAGGAGGCCCTCCCTGCACCCGAGGGGGTCCTCCCTGCACCTGAGGAGGCCCTCCCTGCAGCCAGGAGCTTCTCCCTGCACCTGAGGAGGCCCTCCCTGCACCCGAGGGGGCCCTGGAGAAGTGGGGCCTCCATCCCACACATGCCCTCCGGGAAGGTGCTGAGAGCTGGCTGGGTGGGGGCCCATCACTGGCTGGGCAGTGATGTCCCCTCCACCCGACCCCCATCATTGTGAAGTGACTCATCCTAGCAAAACCGTGTCCGTGCTCATACTCCGCTGTCCTTTGGAGCCCGTGGCTGCCCAGGGAGGAGGCTCTGCGAGGCGGTGACACGTTGGGGACCCCGTCGGTTCCTCAGGGACTGCCTTTGTCCCCGGGCAGCGTGTTGTGCTCATTGCCCCTCCAAGCCTTTGCTTGAGCAGCACTCTCTGCTGGGACTGTCCCCCCTTCTCCCGCCGGCCCGGGGACCGGGGCCCATCATGGAGCATGTCTGCTCCTCAGCTTTCCCATCTGCACAATGCGTCTGGACTGAATTGTACTGGCTACTTCCGAGGGTAGCGAGGAAAGAGCTTTCCCACTTTTTACTGGAGGGCCTCAAAACTCTCTTTTCTGGGGTCTTGAAACTATTCTTTGGGCCCTGGCTGGACAGCTCGGTTGGCTAGGGCATTGCCCCAATACACAAAGGTTGCGGGTTCGATCCCTGGTCAGGGCACATGCAGGAACAAATTGTTGTTTCTCTCTCTCTCTCTCTCTCTCTCTCTTTACCTTCCTCTCTCTCAAAAATAAATCAATAAAAAGGAAATAAAAGAAGAAACTATACTTTGTTTTCTACGTAAGACTAGTCTTAAGTACCTGGGACTCGACGGCCTCATTCCTCCGACCTGAAGGGACACAGTGAGGAGAGAGAGAAGAGCGTGACCTGGAGTCCTTTGCAGTTAGTACACCGGTTTTGTACAATTCACGAGCTGACTTTGAAAGAGGCGTGGCCCCTTCCCTTATTGAAACCCTACTCAGTCTTCCCCATTCTTTTTTTTTACATTTTCCACTGATGCACAGAGAGGTAGGGGGAAGGGAGAGATAGAAAGAGAGGAAGAGAGAGAGAGAGAGAAAGAGAGAGAGAGAAGCATCACTTGTTCCACTTCGTTGTTGCGTTTAGTTGTGCATTCATGATTGCTTCTCGTACATGCCCCGACTGAGGATTGAACCTGTGACCTCAGTGTGCCAGGACGATGCTTTTTCCACGGAGCCACCTGGCCTGGGCATTCTTCCCCATTCTCCAAGTCCAGCTTTAACCCTCCTCCTCCTCTGGGCCCCTCCCTGCGTATACCAGCCCTCACTGGCCTCTGCTTCCTGCTGCCCACAGTGCTGGTCACTGGGCTTCTGCCTCCTCTAACCTCCCCGTTGAGAGAGAGAGGTTGGGGACTATGTCACACATTTCTTTTTTCTTTTTTGACAGAGACTGAGAGTCAGAGAGAGGGACAGATAGGGACAGATGTACAGGAAGGGAGAGAGATGAGAAGCATCAATTCTTTGTTGCAGCTCCTTAGTTGTTCATTGACTGCTTTCTCATATGTGCCTTGACTGGGGGGCTACAGCAGACCAAGTGACCCCTTGCTCAAGCCAGTGACCTTGGGGTCATGTCTGTGATCCCATGCTCAAGCCAGTGACCCTGCACTCAAGCTGGTGAGCCCACACTCAAGCCAGATGAGCCTGCGCTCAAGCTGGCGACCTCGGGGTTTTGAATCTGGGTCCTCAGCATCCCAGGCCGATGCTCTATCCACTGTGTCACTGCCTGGTCAGGCTCATCCATTCCTTTTGTGGATACTCACAGATCCCAGAGGGATCAGTCAAAATATTTTTAACAGGCCCTGGCAGGGTGGCTCAGTGAATAAAGCATTGACCTGGAGCACCAGAGGTCGCGGGTCCCATTCCTGTCAAGGCACATGTGAGAAGCAATCAATGAGTATACAACTAAATGGAACAACCGGTTCTTTTCTCTCTTTCTTTCCCTCTTCCCCCTACCTCCCCCGTCTCTCTCTTTCTCTCTCTCTCTCAGATCAATGGAAATTTAAATTTTTTTTTTTTTTTTACAGAGGAGAGGGAGAGACAGAGAGAGGAGAGACAGAGAGAGAGAAGGGGGGAGGAGCTGGGAGCATCAACTCCCATATGTGCCTTGACCAGGCAAGCCCAGGGTTTCGAACCGGCGACCTCAGCATTTCCAAGTCGACACTTTATCCACTGCGCCACCACAGGTCAGGCTTTTTTTTTTTTTAACAGAGAGGTGTTAATGTGAAAAATAAAATCTCCATCCCTAAAAGAACTCAGTCACAGAACCTACTGGAAATGAGGCAGCAGGTACCAGTTCAACACTGCACATTTCCCCGTTTCGTGAGAGGTCAGGTGGGTGGGTTTTGTTCCGGTTTGCACGGTGGTATTCACTGGACAATGTTTATCGAAGGCCCCCCAATTTAGCCATTGAATGAGGAAGTGACTGTTTCCTTACCTGTTGTTTGGTTTCCAGTTCAATGGAAAATAGGTGTATTTGATGGGAATAGGGTCCACGGTTTTCAGGACTTCTGGGTGTGTGCTGTGGGCGGGGACACGGGACTCAGGGACCAGTCACAACAGCTCACAACTCAGTCTTTCAGTTACTTCGTGTACAAGGTGATCAGGACTGATGCCCTATCTTACAGGTGAGGAAACTGAGGCGTAGAGAAGTTAACGTGTAGGAGGCCACCAAACACGTAGTAGCAGAGCCGAGCTTAGAACCGGGGTCCCCGCCCCCCAGCCCAGTTCCCGGCCCCTTCCACAGTTGGATGCCACGGGCAGGCCCTTGTGGTCCAGGGGCTCCTTCTCACGGTAGACCGTGGGGGTGGTGTTGCAAGTGGGTTGCTGACTGGCATCGTGTTGGTTTCCCCTCTGCCCCGCGGAGCAGGGGATAGTCGGCCTCAGGTCCCCTGTGTGTGAGTGGTCTTATGCTCTCTGGCTCCGTCCTGTTGGCGCCGTTGTAAAAGCCAACACATTCATTGCAGATTTGGAAGGAAACAGCAAAGCATCAAGAGCAAATGAAATCTGCCCATTCACCCCACCATCCAGGGTGACCCTTGACACGTTTGTGTATTTCCTTCTATTGATAGTTCTCCTCCTCCTCCTCCTCCTCCTCCTCCTCCTCCTCCTCCTCCTCCTCTTCCTCCTCCTCTTCCTCTTCCTCCTCCCCCTCTTCTTCTCCTTCTTTTTTAGCACGCATGCGAGACACAGATAGACAGGGCCAGACAGGAAGAGAGAGATGAGAAGCATCAATTCGTAGTTTCGGCACCTTAGCTGTTCATTGATTGCTTCTCATGTGTCTTGACTGGGGGGCTCCAGCCAAGCCAGTGACCCCTTGCTCAAGCTGGTGACCTCAGGGTTTCACACCTGGGTCCCCAGCATCCCAGGCCAACGCTCTGTGCACTGCACCACAGTGTGGTCAGGCTAGCCCTTCTTCTGTATAATTTACGAAGTAGACGACATAACATCTACGTGGATCTATAGCCAGCGTCTGTCCACCGGTCTATGGTTGGGAGCATTTTCCGATATCCTTAAACCGTCTTTGAGACGCGGTGTTTAATGGCTATGTAGCCCCCCTCCCCCAGCGGGGGCGTTGTCAGCTGTGATGCGCCACACTTCCCTGGTGGCTGCTTGCTGGGCTGTGTCTGCATTCCCAGTGGGCCCTCTCCCCACGAGGGGACGCAGCAGTGAAGGTGGGGTGCGGGATGCAGAGGTGGGCTGGCTCTGCTTCACTGGAGCGCTTATCCTGAGAGAGGCAGGGGCTCAGGTGAGCTCCCGGTGGCAGCGGGTGGGAAGGCGGACACGGCAGGTGAAGCGTGGGAGGCAGAACCAGGCGTCCTTGGGGAGGCCGCGGGCGGGGGGGCCCAGAGGCCCGGGAAGAGGTGCGGGGCCGCACTGCAGGCTCCGGGCTGGGCGGTTGTGGCTTCCCTCTGTTCCCGCTCAGGGTGTGAGGACGCTGCCCTGGAAACTGCTCAGGGGTTCCAGTCCTGTGTGGTGGCTGCGGAGGGCCTGGCAGGGAGGTGGGGAGGGCAGGTGCTCTCTGGGTCTGTGTGTCGTGGGCAGGTGGGAGGCATGGCAGGGAGGTGGGGAGGGCAGGTGCTCTCTGGGTCTGTGTGTCATGGGCAGGTGGGAGGCATGGCAGGGAGGTGGGGAGGGCAGGTGCTCTCTGGGTCTGTGTGTCGTGGGCAGGTGGGAGGCATGGCAGGGAGGTGGGGAGGGCAGGTGCTCTCTGGGTCTGTGTGTCGTGGGCAGGTGGGAGGCATGGCAGGGAGGTGGGGAGGGCAGGTGCTCTCTGGGTCTGTGTGTCGTGGGCAGGTGGGAGGCATGGCAGGGAGGTGGGGAGGGCAGGTGCTCTCTGGGTCTGTGTGTCGTGGGCAGGTGGGAGGCATGGCAGGGAGGTGGGGAGGGCAGGTGCTCTCTGGGTCTGTGTGTCATGGGCAGGTGGGAGGGCCTGGCAGGGAGGCGGGGAGGGCAGGTGATCTGGGTCTGTGTGTCATGGGCAGGTGGGAGGGCCTGGCAGGGAGGCGGGGAGGGCAGGTGATCTGGGTCTGTGTGTCATGGGCAGGTGGGAGGCATGGCAGGAGGGGCCTGGGAGGAGGAGGCAGGGCCCCGGGACCCCCAGGCTGGCCTTGCCTTGGCTGCCACTTCCTCTGCAGTTGCCCTGGGCCACCCTCTCAACCCCTCGAGGCCCACTGGGCTAGCCTCTGCTTCCAGTGTTCCCTCAGCCCCCGAAGAAAGCTCTGTCCACCTTCGCTTTACATTGTAAAGAGCTGAACTGTAAGGTGTGCACAGTAGAGCGTTGGAATTTCAGGTGTACTGCTCGGTGAGCTTTCACAGTCGCAGGCGCCCTTAGAGCGTCGGGTCAGAGGCCCTGTGCAGTGACCAGAACGTTGCCTTGAGCCCCTCCACGTCACCACCCCTCCCTCCCCCCCGCGAGTCAGGAGCCTGACGTCTAACAGCAGAGTGGCTGGTTGTGCCTGCTGTTGCGCCTCAGATAACACACGGTAGGTCTCTGGAGTCCGGCTTCTCCCGGGGACCTGGGCGGCGAGCCTCCTCCCTGCGGCCCGGGGGTGTTGGTAACGCTCTTTCTCGTTGCTGTGCAGTATTCCAGCGTGCGGGTGCTTGCACAGTCCGTCGTGCGTCCATTCTCCTGACGCTGGACGTCGGGGCTGAATCCAGAGTTTGGCTATTAGAACAGAGCTTCTGTGAACATCTGTGTGTGTGCCTGTTGCTCTGTGTACATAAACGCTCACTTCGTACAGATATGTGCAGGGTGGCCAGCCCCTAGGCTGCACGGATGATTCGCTATAAGAGGCACTGCCAGACGTTTCTCCAGGGGGTACTATGCCTTCTCACCACATTAAAAATTTTTTTATTGATTGATTTTTAGTGAGAGAGGAAGGGAGAGAGAGAGAGAGAAAGAGAGAAAGAGATAGGAACATCGATCTGTTTCTGTATATGCCCTGACTGGGGATTGAACCAGCAACCTCTGTGCTTCAGGACGATGCTCTAACCCAGGGGTCCCCAAACTTTTTACACAGGGGGCCAGTTCACTGTCCCTCAGACTGTTGGAGGGCCGGACTATAAAAAGAACTATGAACAAATCCCTATGCACACTGCACATATTTTAAAGTAAAAAAACAAACAACAAAACGGGAACAAATTCATTATTTAAAATAAAGAACAAGTAAATTTAAATCAACAAACTGACCAGTATTTCAATGGGAACTATGCTCCTCTCACTGACCACCAATGAAAGAAGTGCCCCTTCTGGAAGTGTGGCGGGGGCCGGATAAATGGCCTCAGGGGGCCTCATGCGGCCTGCGGGCCGTAGTTTGGGGACCCCTGCTCTAACCCCTTGAGCCATCTGACCAAGGCATGTTTTTTGTTTTTTTTGTTTTTGCTTTAGAAATTCTACCTGTGCTTCCAGGCCCATCGTGTGTGTGTGTGTGTGTGTGTGTGTGTGTGTGTGTGAGAGAGAGAGAGAGAGAGAGAGAGAGAGAGAGAGAGAAAGAGAGAGAGAGACGGAGACAGAGAGTCAGAGAGAGGGACAGACGGAGGGGAAGGGAGAGAGATGAGAAGCATCATTGTGGCACCTTAGTTGTTCATTGATTGCTTTCTCATATGTGCCTTGACCAAGGGGCCTACAGCAGACCGAGTGACCCTTTGCTTGAGCCAGCGACCTTGGGCTCCAGCTGGTGAGCTTTTGCTCAAACCAGATGAGTCTGTGCTCAAGCCAGTGACCTCGGGGTCTCGAACCTGGGTCCTCAGCGTCCCAGTCCGACACTCTATACACTGAGCCACCGCCTGGTCAGACCCAGGCCCATCTTGAATGCTCCTCTCCGGTCATCATCCCGATGGATAACAACGCCGGGCACTGGGGTGTTAGCTCTACAAGGCAGGGCTGTGTCCTTCTGCCTGCCTCGCTGCTCTGTCTCCTGGCCTGCAACGTAGTAGGTGCTTAGTAAAACAAACGGTTGAGTTTATGTGCCTGGCACCGTGTCAGGAGTTTCACACTGGTTATCTGATGTAGGTCGCAGGCCTGAAAGTCAGTGTCCCTGGCCCCATTCTGCAGGCGAGGAAACTGAGTCTCGTCCAGATAGCAGCAGAGGCCTGGAGCCGGTGCGCACACCGCAGTTCTCGTCGGCCCAGCCTCTGGATTCTTGCTCTTTCCCAGCTCGCCCACTTCGATTTTCCTCGGCCTCCTATTCCAGTCCGGGGGTTGTTGAATTAAATCTCATGGGTGACCTAGTTATAGCTTGTGACCCAGCCAGCTCCCGGAAGATCTGTCAGCTCTTGCTTCACGCTGAGCTTGTGCCCCAGAATCGCGGGTTTCCAGGTTCGGGTCGGGGGGGTCGAGAGGCCGCGGAAACCCACCTGCACATCACGGAAGCCCTCTTCTGGTATGGCCCCCGTTTGTACTTCGTTTTGACTTTCGCAGATTTCCCCGGCCATTGATTGTGACAATCCCTGGAGGTGACAGCCTATCGCTGGCTGTCGTCATTTGCATTTTTAGAGTGACCAAATTGGAGCCCAGGGAGGTGGCGTGATGTGCCTGAGTTTGTCGTGGAGCCCGAAGAGCCAGGGTGAGGTCCTTGGACTCGTGCCTTCGGGCCAGCCGTGTGCTGAGTGGGAAGTGTTTTCAGGGGGGCTGGGAGTGGGAGGGGGATCAGAGTTAAGCTCCAAACCCAGCGAGGCTTCTCCCAGGGCCATTTGGAGAGGCTGGGGAGACTCTTTTAGGTCATCGATTTATTAAATGGTCTTTCAGAGCCCTGCAAGCTTTGGCCTGTGTCTAGGCGCCACGCGGTGGGGCGGGGGTGGGGTTGGGTGGGGCAGCCTTTTGGGGTGAAGTGAACCCAGACGCCTCGGGAGCCGGAGGTCCAGAGGCTGCTGTCCATGGTCCTGAAGCAGGACGTCGCCGCTGGGAGGCAGGGGAGCGGCAGCAGCGTGGGCCACGGGGACACTTGTGACTCCCCAGGGGGTGCCCCCTCGCAGTCTTGATGGCGGGCGGCTGGGCTGGGCGGACGGTGTGGGTGCCTTGATATTTTATCCGAAGCCCGGAGACACGGTTGTTCTCTCTACTGTGCTAACAATGTACTGAATAAATAATTCAGTGGCAGCTGTGGTGTGCCTGCTGTCCTCACCCTTGGGGGTTGGGTTGGGGTGGGGTCACATATGCACGTGTGTGCTCACATATGCAGGCTTCTGGGTGGGCCAGAAGCTACTATTATGGGCTGGTGGCTGAGCCAGAGGCAGAACGTTGTCTTTCTTAATAGCCCTGGCCAGTCTTAACCTCAATGAATCAGTTTCCTCACAGGAACCCCCGAGGAGGTAGTGGGTTGTGGGGCCAGCTTCTCCTGTGTGCTGTGACTAAGGGGCACTGTAAGGTCCATTTGTCCTCAGAGCAGCCTGGAATGCCAGCTGCCTGGAGGCAAGGTCCCTCCTTAAGGGGCACTCTCCCCGGGCCGTGTTTGAACCGGTTGCATTCGATTCAGCAGGTTGGGAGCTCCAAGCTTCTACAAGCAGGCGGTGGGGAACGGGAGAGGCCACCAGAGTGAATGAATCTGGGTCCTTCCTGGGTGTGCAACTTGTCACAGTTTAATTTGGGGATAGGGGTGTGGTGGAGGTGCAGGTGAGAGTCTGGGGGGGGGCTCAAAGGAGGGAGAGGTTGGTTCTGAGGGCATGCATGGGTGGCTGCCTGGAGGAGGCGGTTGGTATCCTGCAGGCAGAAAGGGAGCCACGGCAGTGTTCTAAGTAGAGAGGGCACGTGTGGCTGGCACTTAAGGTGTGTCTGGTACTGGCTGCCGTGGGGCTTGTGGCAGGGGGGAGGGTCGGTTGGTGAGTAAACAGAGCTGCATCTCAGGTGGGTTGAGGAGCTTAGGTCGAGAGCATGGACTTGATTTGTAGGATGGTGTTCTGGTCAGATTTGGTGGTTAGACATGTTCCTTTGGCTGTGGAGCGGATGGTTGGTTGCAGGCCAAGGCCTGAGGCTGTGATTAGGAGACAGATGGAATGCTTCAGACTGAGAGTGGTGGTGGCCCAAACGATGGCCTTAAGCAAGTTTGTCATTCATTTATTCACTCACTCACCCATCAGATAGTTAGCGAGATAGATGTTGGGCTAGGTTAGGAATACAGCTGTGAACAAGAACACAATCTTTGCCCACGTGGGGCTGATTTCCTAAAGGGGGAGAAAGATGGGGAATTTGCTATGAAGTAATCCAAGTGGTGACAGGTGCTGCAGAGGAAAAGTGACCAGAGCCAGGGGTTTTGAGAGTGACAGAGGGGTGGAGGGATCTTTTAAACAAGGTAGTCAGGGAAGGGACACTGGAATAGACCCAGAGAGGTCAGGAAGAGAGCCAGGTGGCTGGATGGTGGCGGGCACAGCCAGTGCAAAGGCCCTGAGGTGGAAATATTCTTGGCCCACCTGAGGAACAACAGGATACTGTTGAGAGGGGAGAAGAGGTGGAGGGGCCGGACCCACAGGGACCCCTGCACCCCAGGACAGTTTGTTCACTCTGGGTGCAACGGGCAGACTTTGGAGGGTGTTAAGCGGAGAGGGAGGGACAGGACCAGATTTATGGTTTAAAAGGTGCTCTCTGGCTGCCCTGTGTAGAGGGAATTTGCAGTATTGTCGGTTGCTCCGGTGGGCATTGTGGAGTCTTAACCCTCCCATCCCTCTTTCCCTCCCTTCTGTCCCCTTTTCTCCTCCTCTCCCCTCTCGTCCTCCCAGGAGGCAACCAACCCCCAGTCCTCCTCCACCGCAGCCTCTGAAGAGACTTCCTCGGGGACAGTTCTGCAGAGCTCTGTCCTCTACCTCCTGCCATGCACCCCTGATTTCCTGGGGGGCTGGCTGGGACCCACCGCCACTGCTAGAGGGGTCTTGCGCAGGGCCCCCTTTGAGCCCCCGTTTTCCTCACCCACGAGGTGAGCACCCTGACAGACGTCCCCCTCACAGGTTGACGCGGGGTTCACACGGGAGAGTGTATGTAGAAGCTGTAAATGGAAGGCAGTTACTACGACAGTTTTCAAAGCCAGAGGGGATGGTGGAGGGTGTACAGACCCTGGGAGCAGGTACTAAGGAGGAACCTGTGACCCCAAAACGCGACCCTGGCTGGAACACATGTGGACTCGAGAGTGACGTGGAAGGGAGATTGGAGGAAGCAGATGCCAGCAGACTGCCAGAGGCCACGGGCGCAGTCTCTGCCCCACGACGAAGCCTGGCCCTTGGTGCTCGTGCCAGGGGCTGGCGAGACCGTGCCCTGAGTCCTTCCTCAGCGCCCCCTGCGCCTTCCCACCAAGAGGTTGGGGCCAGGATGGTGTTTCCAGCTGGAACTGCTGCGGGCCCTCAGATGTCCTCCTTTGGGTGGGCGCTCACACTGCCCACCTTCCACACCCAGGCCCTGCTCTCCCCGCAAAGAAGCCGGTGAGTCCCCCCTCCCCCGCCGGTAAGGCCCAAGTGTGGGAACCGCCCCCTCAGTCTGCCCCGCCTCAGGAGGGTGGTTGCCTTAACTGCTCTTCATATTTTTGGCAGAGAGCTGGCAGCCATACCCGAGCTGGGAGCGTGCTAATTGAGGGGTTCCATCTGGGGAAGCCCCTCTGATTGGCATCTGGGAATCCTGGTCCTCTGGGCACAGTTTATAGAGCTGTAGATGGGGTGGCGGGTGGCGGGGGGGAGACACCACCTCCCCTGGGCAGGGAGAGGGCAAAAAGAAAAGGCCTGTTTAATCTAATTCTGTGTTTTTCCACTTGTTGGATAAATAACCTTCATTAAGATGGAAGGCGGGGTGGGGAGTATGGACAGGCAGAAGTTTGATTAATTTCGAGCTGGTTTCTCGTTTGTTAATTTTCTCCCTGTTCAGCGGGATTATTAAGACAGATTACAGTCACTGCTTTCTCCTTGGGCGGGGGCGGGACTTGGCTCATAGGGAATGATCCTGCCCCCCTTTCTGCTACAGGTATTTAGGTGCAACTTGGGGTGATGGGGGAGGCCCCCATACTTGAAGGTCCCCTGGCATGAACCCCGTTTCCTGTTGGGGGTACCTGCGGCCTCGTAGGAGATCTAGACGACTAGGAATGACAGCAAGGGGTGCTGGCCAGGACACCCTCCCTCCAGCAGTGCCAGCTGACCAGGTGGGCTGGTGCGTGGGCCGAGGGGCAGGCCTGCCCACAATGTCAGAGGGAACAGGACAGCAGGTGAGCCCGCTGTGAGGGCTCAGGGCCCCTGGACTGCCCCTGGCTGGTGCCTCAGTGCCCGTCCAGCCCCCCACCTTCCCCAGCCCACCCGCCCCCGCCAGACCCATCTCCCCATTGGCTGGATCTGCAGAGAAACTGCCCCCTGCCAGGGGCTAATGGGGGGCAGCAGGGCAGCACTTTCCTGCTCACTGGTGGGCAGTTATGAGTTGCAGCTGCTCGATGGACAGCTGCGCCCAGTGGTGACATCCAGGAGGTCATGAACGCTCTTTTGTGCTCCCCGGAATGCACCGTGCAAGCTGCCTCTGGCCATCCCGACGGGGCCGGAGTGTGTGTGTGTGTGTGTGTGTGTCCACATGTGCACGCAGTCAGGTGTATCTAGCCCCGTGAGGCCCTGTGAGCGCCGAGTGTGTGCATGCGCTGGAATGTCTGTGTGCCTCAGGGGGCGCCTCCGGGCACACCTGCAGGAGCTCGTGGTCGTGAGCGCGGTGCTGGTGTCTCCGTGTTCCGTGTGCACATGTGCACCTGCCTCAGAGCATGCCGTGTCCAAGTGTATGCGTGTGACTCAGACGTGCTCCTGTGTGTGTGCCTGTGTGTACGTGGAGTGGGTGTGGCGAGCACTTGAGCGTGTTTGTATGTGACCCTTTCCGGGACACCCATGTGGCACGCACGTGTGCAGTCCTTCGGTTTGGGCGGACTGGCTGAGCTGGCATGGCTGGGTCCCCGTGTGTGTGTGTGTGTGTGTGTGTCCTCCTCCCTGGCCCCCCCTCTGTCAGCCGGGACCCTGGAGCATGAGATTGGATTATCTGGAGCTGTCCACCTGGTCTTGGCCGCCGGAGGGTGACCGTGGGGAGACCTGTCTTGCTTTGCTCCTTGCCGCCTGTGGGGCTCAGGATGCCACTGGAGACAGGCCATTTCCTGTGGGCTCCTAACTCTCCACACGCCTGCCCACCCTGGCGGGCCTTCCTGCTGTCACCCTGTCACTCCAGGTCTGAGCGGGCCAAGGAGATCTGCCAGGCAGGACAGATGGCCCCGCAGTCTGGGCCATGTGAAAGGGCATCGTCGTGACTTCTGACGCCCAGGTGTGGGGGTGAAGTCTGTCTCCCGTGGCTCCGCGGCTGAGCCCAGCACGTACTCAGAGGGAGACACAACAGATAGAGTTGGATGAGGAGGGCCAGGGGTCAGGGGCCGGGGCCAGGAAGTGGGGTGCACGGCCTTCGGTGTGCTGGTCAGTGACAGCCTTCTCTCTGAGAATCTGAGAAGGTGATGTTTGCTCAGGGACACGAACGGCATGGAAGCGCATGCTTTGAGGGGGCAGGGCCACCCGGGCAGACTGTGGATCAGGGCAGAGGCTGCAGGAGACCGTGCTTCGGGGCTCGGGGGCTGCTTAAGAGGCCAGTGCGGCCATGGCGTGGCCCGTGGGAGGTGAGCTGGGGTCAGGGCGGCAGCAGGCCCACCCAGGGCTGGGCTTTCCTTCGAGGTGGGGAGGGGGACCGTGTGACAAGATTCACGTGTTAAGTGGCGGTCCTGCCTCAGTGTGTCCCCTGTGTGTCCATATGTGCAGAAGTGCAGACCTGGACCCCCTACTGCAGGACAGGCTGGGTCTCTGTGGCTCCAGTGGATGACCTAGAAACATGTGTCAGGGACACGGAGGCCAATTTCAGCTCAGAGTTCCACAAAGCCCGCAGGCGCTAGGGCTGGACCGGGCTACTGTATGGAGTGGTGAGGTGCCCATCACAGGAGGAAACCAAGCAGAGGCCAGAGCCCCTGTCAGGGATGCCGTGGGGGGGGGCGCAATCCCACCTTCCTCATCTAGGGTCTCTGGTTAAAGTCACCTTCTTCCAGGTAACGTAGGTGGGTTTGGGCAGAAACTCGCTTTGACCCCCGTGGTGGGGGTCTGGACCTGGGGAGGTGCAGGGACACGGGTCGAGCTTCAGGCTCCTCCAGACACCCGCTGCGTGCCGCTCCTGGGGAGGGCGCGGTTGTGCCCGGTGTTCTGGGTGGCAGGACCCCTCTCCAGGCTGTGCTGCCAGAGGCTGCCCGTGTGGGACATGCTGGTTGAGGCAGAGCTTGTCAACTCCCTGACTTTGACAGAGGTTCCGGGGCAGGGGCTGGAGGGGGTGGGGCAGTGTAGAAGGGGCACGATCCGCTCAGGCTTCCCTCCAGAGTGTCAGCACAGATCCGCAGCGGCCGGAAGCTGGACGCGTTGGGCTGGGTCGGGGCAAGGCTGCGGACGTCTCCTGCCGGCCCCCTCGGTGCCCACTGGGCTGGCAGCGTGGCTGCGGGCATGGAGGGAGGCCAGGCCTCGGGCATCGGAAGGCTGGCTTCTGTCAGCAGCTGAGTGACTAGGCATCGGTGACTCCTCTCTGTGTCCTCACCTGCGAATCCCAGGTCGTAGCAGCTGCTTTAACGGCTGTTAAAAGCACGTTAAGTGAGGTAGTGGCGGAAAGCAGGGCCGCAGGTCGGTCCCCGGAGCAGACCTGAGATGAAGGTCACCGGCCCTTTCCCTGGGAGGTGACCTCGGAGGCACCCGTGGGGAACTGTGAAGGCGGAACTGTCCCGGAGCCTTAGCGAGCAGGTTGCCTCCGGGGGTGACAGGGGCCCATCCCACGGGACTGCTGGGGACTGTCCTGTCCCCCACCGGTACCATGGCAAACGTGGAACCCTGGAGGTGGAATGCCACTCCGAGTGTACCTGCACGTGGCCCCTTCCTGAGGGTGCTGGCGGGAGCCGGGCCAGAGCAAGGGGCCGTCAGTGACTGAGGATGGCAGTCGGGTGGCCGGGAACCAGAGCCGCCCTGTGGAGGTGGGGGAGGCACCCTGCAGGCTAGGTGCTCACAGCCAGCTCAGCCCCGGACCCCACCGGAGGTGCTGCTGGGTCAGTGGGGTTGGTGTGCGGAGAGGTGACCTCCGGGAGCGGCTGACGACCAGTCCGCCCTACCGTCTTGGCTAAATGGCAGCCACTTGGTCTCTCCGTTTCTCAGTTTCCTCATCTGGACCAAGCCGGTGGTTTTCCAACTCCTTTCTTCAGAAGCAGATGCTTTCCTCATACACTGTTGTAGAGAAACTCCTCTATGAGAATTGGGTGGAAGCAGACTGGTTCGCTGGCTCATCCATTCATTTGCCACTCATTCATATTCCGGTGCAGAGGCAGCGAAATGAGGGCTTTCATGCCAGCTACTGTCCTCAGTCCCGGGGTTGTGGCAGTGAGCAAGACAGACAAAAATAACCTGTCCCCGTGGGCCGGATGTTCCCGTGGGGAGGCAGAGGATCAAGAGGGCACACGAATGAAATGCATAGTATTGTTGTTGGTGATGGGCGGGACCAGCCAGTGCAAAGGCCCTGAGGTGGGTCCTGCCTGATGTGCTGGGAGGAACAGCATGGAGGCCAGAGTGGCTGGGGCAGAGCAAGCAGGAGGAGGTAGTGGGGTGTGAGGTCCAAAGGCTAAGGGTAGGTAGGGCCACGTGAGCCATGGCAAGACCTTGGCTCTCACTCTGGCTGAGATGGAAGATTCCTGAGGGGAGGAGGGACGGGGATCTCCCTGCGGTTTTAGTCGGGTCTGGTGGGCTGACAGGTGGGCAGGGGACTGCCAGCAGGTGGAAGTGGGTGGGAGGTGGGAGACCAGCGAGGAGGCTGCTGCCCAGTCCGGGCCAGAGACGCTGGTGCTAGGCCCGTGGCGGTAACAGCTGGGGGAGAAGCCATGGTTCGGTTCTGGATCTATTTTCAAGGTAGAGGCAACACAACACTATTTGCTAATAAATCAGGGTTGGGGCGTGAGAGAAAGCGGAGTCGGGCTTGGGGCCACAAACCCCCAAACCGCAGCCTGGGGATCACTTGGGCGGCCTGTGTGGCCCCACCTTCCCCCTGAGCTGGTCTGCCCCGCCCGGCGCTCAGGCCCCTTTCCTCGGCAGAGCTTTCCCGGACCGGGAGGGAGCTTCAGTGGGGCCTTGCTCCCGGCAGCCTGGCTCAGGCCCAGACTGTGCTGTAAATCACCCGGAGTGACGGTGATGTGACTTCTATCGGCTTGTGCTCAATAATGTTAATACATCCCGTTATATTAATACAGAGCCATATGTTACGCGCAGTGCAGCACGTTAACTGAACCCGGGAGAGCACCAGCCAGACGCTGTGGTTAATTCCCTCTCAGCCTGGCCACGCCCCCAGCCCTGGCTCTCCGAGCTTGTGAGGTGGTCAGTGGGGGCCACTGGGGCGGAATTACAGACACCCCAGGGTGCCCCACTCTCTGAGCTTGGAGGACCCCCGGGGTCTGCCCAGCCCCCTGCAGCCTGTGGGCAGATCGCAGGTTCTGTGGAAGACGCTTTTAGACATCACTCATATGATGTGAAGCCCACCCCCTCTGTTCTTAACCTTGTGGGGCAGGGGTCATTAAGCCCTCCCTGAACATATGTGGAAACTGAGGCTCAGACGTGAAGGGCCACGCTTAAGGGAGGGGGAAGGGTCCGGCAAGGACCCTTGGACTCCCCACCCTGGCTGGTGCGCAGGTGTGGGGGTGGGGGGGTTGGTGTGCCACTGCCCAGGTGCGGGGAGTGGGGGGCCTGGGGTGCTGCCCCCCAGGTGCGGGAGTGGGGGGTTGGGGTGCTGCCCCCCAGGCGCGGGGAGTGGGGGGCTTGGTGGGGGTTGGGGTGCTGCCCCCCAGGCGCGGGGAGTGAGGGTTGGGGTGCTGCCCCCAGGCACGGGGAGTGAGGGTTGGGGTGCTGCCCCCCAGGCACGGGGAGTGGGGGTTGGGGTGCTGCCCCAGGCACGGGGAGTGAGGGTTGGGGTGCTGTCCCTTAGGTGCGGGGAGTGAGGGTTGGGGTGCTGTCCCTTAGGTGCGGGGAGTGGGGGTTGGGGTGCTGCCCCCCAGGCGCGGGGAGTGGGGGGCTTGGTGGGGGTTGGGGTGCTGCCCCCCAGGCGCGGGGAGTGGGGGGCTTGGTGGGGGTTGGGGTGCTGCCCCCCAGGCGCGGGGAGTGGGGGGCTTGGTGGGGGTTGGGGTGCTGCCCCCCAGGCGCGGGGAGTGAGGGTTGGGGTGCTGCCCCCAGGCACGGGGAGTGAGGGTTGGGGTGCTGCCCCCCAGGCGCGGGGAGTGGGGGTTGGGGTGCTGCCCCCAGGCACGGGGAGTGAGGGTTGGGGTGCTGTCCCTTAGGTGCGGGGAGTGAGGGTTGGGGTGCTGTCCCTTAGGTGCGGGGAGTGGGGGTTGGGGTGCTGCCCCCCAGGCGCGGGGAGTGGGGGGCTTGGTGGGGGTTGGGGTGCTGCCCCCCAGGCGCGAGGAGTGGGGGGGCTTGGTGGGGGTTGGGGTGCTGCCCCCCAGGCACGGGGAGTGGGGGGCTTGGTGGGGGTTGGGGTGCTGCCCCCCAGGCGCGGGGAGTGAGGGTTGGGGTGCTGTCCCCAGGCACGGGGAGTGAGGGTTGGGGTGCTGCCCCCCAGGCGCGGGGAGTGGGGGTTGGGGTGCTGCCCCCAGGCACGGGGAGTGGGGGTTGGGGTGCTGTCCCTTAGGTGCGGGGAGTGAGGGTTGGGGTGCTGTCCCTTAGGTGCGGGGAGTGGGGGTTGGGGTGCTGCTCCCCAGGCGCGGGGAGTGGGGATTGGGGTGCTGCCCCCCAGGTGTGGGGAGTGGGGGTTGGGGTGCTGCCCCCCAGGCGCGGGGAGTGGGGGTTGGGGTGCTGCCCCAGGCACGGGGAGTGAGGGTTGGGGTGCTGTCCCTTAGGTGCGGGGAGTGAGGGTTGGGGTGCTGTCCCTTAGGTGCGGGGAGTGGGGGTTGCGGTGCTGCCCCCCAGGCGCGGGGAGTGAGGGTTGGTGTGCCACTGCCCAGGCACGGGGAGTGGGGATTGGGGATTGGGGTGCTGCCCCTTAGGTGCGGGGAGTGAGGGTTGGGGTGCTGCCCTCCAGGCGCGGGGTGGGGGTTGGGGTGCTGCCCCCCAGGCGTGGGGAGTGGGGGTTGGTGTGCTGCCCCCCAGGCACGGGGAGTGGGGGTTGGGGTGCTGCCCCCCAGGCGCGGGGAGTGGGGGTTGGGGTGCTGCCCCCCAGGCGCGGGGAGTGGGGGTTGGGGTGCTGCCCCCCAGGCGCGGGGAGTGGGGGTTGGGGTGCTGCCCCCCAGGCGCGGGGAGTGGGGGTTGGGGTGCTGCCCCCCAGGCGCGGGGAGTGGGGGTTGGGGTGCTGCCCCCCAGGCGCGGGGAGTGGGCGTTGGGGTGCTGCCCCCCAGGCGCGGGGAGTGGGGGTTGGGGTGCTGCACCCCAGGCACGGGAGTGGGAGTTGGGGTGCTGCCCCCCAGGCGCGGGGAGTGAGGGTTGGGGTGCTGCCCCCCAGGCGCGGGGAGTGGGGGTTGGGGTGCTGTCCCTTAGGTGCGGGGAGTGAGAGTTGGGGTGCTGCCCTCCAGGCGCGGGGTGGGGGTTGGGGTGCTGCCCCCCAGGCGCGGGGAGTGGGGGTTGGGGTGCTGTCCCTTAGGTGCGGGGAGTGAGGGTTGGGGTGCTGCCCTCCAGGCGCGGGGTGGGGGTTGGGGTGCTGCCCCCCAGGCGCGGGGAGTGGGGGTTGGGGTGCTGTCCCTTAGGCGCGGGGAGTGGGGGTTGGGGTGCTGCTTCCCAGATGCGGGGTGGGGGTTGGGGAGCTGCCGCCCAGGTGCGGGGTGGTAAGGGCACAGGCAGGAGGCAGGAGTGAGTGCGGAGTGAGACTGGGGAGGGTCGAGGGCCGAGAACTCGCAGGTGCTGGGCTCCGCCAACCCCAGATCCAAGTCCCTCTTTGTCGCTTGCTGTGCGGTTTTGTTTGTGTCTTTTCTTGGTCATCAGCTTTCTCATCTGGAAAATGAAGGTAATAGATGGTGTTCACTGTCTGCGGTTCTCGTGTGAGGGTTAAATGAGCTCAGCCCCGTGAAGAAGCCCTCATTACATGCTGGAGACTGGTCCTGTCCTTACCGCTAACCTGCCAGCGGCCCCTCGCCTGCAGCCCCCGCCCTGCCCAGCTGTCAAGATGCCAGGCCCCGACCCAGCCAGCCACTTACACTCCCCAGTCACTGCCCAGCCGCACCTTCAGCTCGGTCTCTGGGGACTGCGGCCCCCCGGGGCTGGTCCCTGAGCCCCCTGCCCCCTGGACACGTGGGTGTGTCTACAGCTGCTGGCTCCCCGGCCCCTGGGGGCCCGGTGGTAGGGGAAAAGCCCAGCTTTGCAGTTAGATGGGCCCGGGTGCCATTCCTGGAGCCAATGCTGGTACCCAGGGCATGCTCCTCAGCTTTCCGAACCATAGCTTCTCCCGTATAAACTGGGGCTCAGGTTCCCTGCCTCAGGGCTGGGAGGGTTGACAGCTAACTGCGGCACATGGTGGGTTAACAGATCTGTGAGGGTCTTCCCGAGCTTCCTGAGCCCCCAGTCTCCCCTGTGAGCCCCACAGCGAGGCTGACAGAGCCCAGGTTCTCACTGCCTATGCCCACTTGACAGATGGGCAGACTGAGGCTCAGGAGAGGGCAGCCTGCCTCTCCCCTCCAGAACTTAGGCTTTGAGCCCTTCCTGGCAATGGGGGCCCCAGCACCATGGCCCCATGCCCCCCCCCCCCGAGCCCTGGCCTCTTCCCCAGGCCTCTGGCCCCCTCTACTTCCAGACTCCCCCAAATGTATCACTCTTGACAAGGTTACGGAGTCAGCATGTAAAACCTGCAAAAGTGAGTGTAATTTATTGATCCACATTTCGCGTCTGATGTAGGACAAGCGCTGATTTGAGGTTCTGGCTGGCTCCCAGCTGCGTGCAGCCTGCACCCCTCTCCCCCGCCCAGCCTCTGGCCCCGGATGCGGTGACCCTCTCCGATCATCAGGACCCTCCTCTGTCAGCTGGCCCAGGCGCTCCCGCTTCCGTGCCTTGCTGGCTGGCCCCCCCTTCTTCCTGGGCTCCTAAGAAAACATATAATGTTTAAAAGGGTGAGACAAGGGACTGAATCAAGTGCTTTCTGGGGAAATATTTGCTCAAAATCCTGCTGCCTGCATTCTGTCTGGTTCGCTCCCGGAAAACATAATTCAGAGCAGGCCTGGAAATTAATCCAAGTGTCCGTTTGCTCTCCTGATAAGAGGCTGGATAGGCCCCGAGGAGGGGTAGACGGAGGCGGGGGTGGGGCGGCACCCCCCAACGATCGCCTTCCAGGGGGGTGTTGCTGTGAAACCGGGGCAGACGGGGTGCAGCGGGCGCCAGGAGGCGAGGGAGGCTGGAGGCAGGGCTTGCCCGGGGCGGGGGCGGGCGGGTGAGGACAGAGACCCGGAACATCTTCTGTGTGCCAGGCGCCGTGTGAAGTGGACCACTCACCGCGGGGCAGTGCCTTTGGCTTGCCCGGGTGAAGCGTCAGTCAGACCATGTGGGGATCGGAACTCGGCCGCTGACAGCTCTGTGACCGGAGCGAGGCCCAAGCCTCTGGGCCTCAGTCTCTTTACCCACCTACGGTGTTCACGGCACGGTGGAGCGGGACCTCCAGCCGGTTGTTATGGGAGGAGTGGAGTGGCCCCTTTGTTCATGGAGCGCCTGCCCTGTGCCAGGTGCTACGCCAGGTGTCCGAGGACGCGGCGAGGGGAGAAGGGCTCCTGGATTCACGGAGCGGATGTGTGTGGGGAGCTGGATAACAGATGAAATACAGAGCATGCTAGAAAGCAATCGTTGTTATGGGGGAGATCAAAGCGCACGGTGGAGGTGGGTGCAGGGGTGAGAGGGAGATCGCTAGTACATAGGGAGGCTGGAGAGGCCTTCCTGAGAAGCTGACGCTGAAGCAGTATTGAAGGGAGGGAAGTGAGGGAGAGAGCCACATACATATCTGGGGTGGGGGTGGGGTAAGAACGTTCAGGCACAGGAACGGCCGTGCAAAGGCCCTGAGGCAGAGTGTGCCCAGCATGTTCATTATACAGCAAGGAGACCTGCAAGGCTGGAGCCACGTGAGCGAGGCCGAGAGAGGAGTGGTTGGTGACGAGGTCAGAGGTAATATGCGTGAAAAGGGTTTAGGAAAATGCTACCAAGTGTTGCTGGCAATTTTGACAGCTTGTGCTATGCTGAGCCGCAAAGGGCATGTTATTAGCACCCGGCAGGGCTCCCAAAGAAAGGCTGTGTGTGAATTTTGCTGGAAGAAGCGAGGCCTGTCATCTCTCCTGTCCCCCGTCCACCTAAATGCCCCAGTTCTCCTGGCTGCAGGATGATATAGACAATCCCCAAGCTGTTTCCCCCTGATGAAGCCAGGAGGAAAAGGGGGCCGCCTCCTGCGACTGTGGGGCCATCCCGTGGGTGCGGATGAGGGTAACAGTCCTGGTGAGGGGCCCTGCCCGGCCCCCTGATGAAGCCAGGAGGAGAAGGGGGCCGCCACCTGCGACTGTGGGGCCATGTTGTGGGTGCGGATGAGGGTGACAGTCCTGGTGGGGGCCCTGCCCGGCCCCCTGATGAAGCCAGGAGGAGAAGGGGGCCGCCAGCTGCGACTGTGGGGCCATGCTGTGGGTGCGGATGAGGGTAACAGTCCTGGCGAGGGGCCCTGCCCGGGCCAGTGGGGCATTGGTGACCGTGGAGGTGCCCACACATTCTGGCAGCGCCTGTGGTCTTAGTCAGAATTAGGGGCTGTGCGCCCACTCTCTGGCAGCCTTGGGTGGAGCTGGCAATCCTTGCTTGGTTCCAAAAGGCTTGATGATAGAATTTCTAATTAAGTCAATTTCACCTTGTCTGGGCAACAGAGGTTTGCATAGGATTTGTTTTTTGGAGACAGGTGGGCCACTTCACCTTATAATGTCTCAGGAGTGGAGGTGGGGGCAGAGCATGGAGAACAAGTAGGGCTGGCTCCCCCCGCCCTGCCCTGAGGACCCCGCCCCACAGGAGATGTGGCTGGCCCCATTTGTCACTAGAGGCTGCCGCTGTCACCCTCAGGCTCTGTGTGTGTGGCCCATTTGTGTAAGGGGCAGACTGAGGTTGTTCATGACAGTTTGTAGCATGGACTCTGGGCTCGTGCTTCTGGGTTCAAATCCTAGCTCAGTCATTCACTCGCTGTGTGACCTTGGACAAGTTACCTAACCTCTCTGTACGTCAGTTTTGGGAGGATGGGGAGAGTACGAGGGCCTCCTTCATATGGCTACTGTGAGACTGAAGGTGTTAAGGCATAAAAAAACCACTTAGGATGGTTCTTGGCACATAAACACTCAATCAGTGGGGGCGCTGATGATGCCCCTCGAACATGTGTGTGTCTGTTTGGATGAATTCAATTCGTTTCAGCCCACGCTGGCCTGTGGTGAGTGTGAGCCCGACACATCCCAGGCTCGCGAGGCGGAGAGAAATAGGAGTCATTCCAGGCTGCCCCAGAGCGAGAGCGCTCTGCTGCCTGTGTCTGTCAGCGTCTGTGCGGTGATGCTGCGGGAGCCCCCCCGCCCCCCAAGGCTGTGGCTTATAATACCTACATGTAATTCTTGCTCTGCGCGTGTCTCCACGGCTGGCTGGCTGGCTGCTCTGCCCCACCTCCTCAGGGACCGGGCTGGTCTGGAATGTTGCTGGTCACAGAGCAGAGGGAGCACACACCCTGTGGGGGCTCACAACTGCAGTGCTATGCTCTGGCCTCGAAGGAGTAAGTCTTTTCTGTCCCCAGCTCATTGGCTAGAACGTGTCACGTGACCCCAGCCAGCCTCAGGGGCAGGGGGTTGAACTGGACCATGTGCCAGGAGGGCAGAACTGGAAATGCCCCAGGACCAGCACCCATCATTAGTCACGTGCGTAGCCATTCATTATTGGTGATCTCTGCTGCTAGGGTGTCAGCTCCATGACCACAGGGAGTTGTCCGTGTGTGTTTACACCAGTGCGGAAGAGTGTGCGAGGCGCATAGTAGGTGCTCAGTAAACCAGAGAGAGTGGACAGGGACAGACAGACAGGAAGGGAGAGAGATGAGAAGCATTATCTCGTAGTTGTGACACTTTAGTTGTTCACCGATTGCTTTCTCATACGTGCCTAGACTGGGCGAGGAGGGGGGAGGTGGCTCCAGCAGAGCGAGTGACCCCTTGCTCAAGCCAGCGACCTTGGGGTTTCGAACCTGGATCCTCAGCGTCCCAGGTCGATGCTCTATCCCCTGTGCCGCCACTGGGTCAGACAGTAAACCGTTACTGAGTGAGTGAACTCATGAAGGAATCAACAGTGTCTCTGGAGTGTGGGAGAACCAGGAGGGTGAGGGCGAGGGAGGCTGGGGGCCACGGGAGCAGCTGAGGCATAGACCGTGTGGGCTTTGTGGGCAGATTTCACTGTCTTTTAAGAGTCTGTGTGCCTCAGACTCTCTCACGTCCACTTCTCAGTGTTGCAGGCCCCGGTGTGAGGACAAGCGGCCCGTGTGCCAGGGCAGGGGCGGGCCGGGCTCACCCAGCCCCCCGCCCCCGGGGGCCCGTGTGCCAGGGCAGGGGCGGGCCGGGCTCACCCAGCCCCCCGCCCCCGGGGGCCCGTGTGCCAGGGCAGGGGCGGGCCGGGCTCACCCAGCCCCCCGCCCCCGGGGGCCCGTGTGCCAGGGCAGGGGCGGGCCGGGCTCACCCAGCCCCCCGCCCCCGGGGGCCCGTGTGCCAGGGCAGGGGCGGGCCGGGCTCACCCAGCCCCCAGCCCCCGGGGGCCCGTGTGCCAGGGCAGGGGCGGGCCGGGCTCACCCAGCTCCCCGCCCCCGGGGGCCCGTGTGCCAGGGCAGGGGCGGGCCGGGCTCACCCAGCCCCCGGGGGCCCGTGTGCCAGGGCAGGGGCGGGCCGGGCTCACCCAGCCCCCCGCCCCCGGGGGCCCGTGTGCCAGGGCAGGGGCTGGCCGGGCTCACCCAGCTCCCCGCCCCCAGGCCCGGGGAGTGCCCTGGGAGGGAGACCGGCGGGCTCAGCTCCCTGGCAGGAGGAAGGCTGAGTCAGGGCTGACCGGCGGGCCAGGCAGACAATCGATGGCACTGAGGCACAGGTTGGCCGGCCCCGGCCAGGCCCCCAGGTGACCGGATGCCCAGGCTGCGAGCTGGCGGCTGGTGTGTGTCCACAGGGCAGAGTAACAAGACTGGTTAACGAGGGCGTCGAGTGAGTAGCCCCGGCCAGCTGAGGTCCCAGCGGGTCTGTGGGAAAGCGGCCAGCAGCCCCTGCGTGGCTCCGTGGGTGTGGGGAAAGCCTCCAGCATGTGGCCCTGGAGAAAGCTGTGGGGTGGGAGGCAGACAGTTCTGTCTGGGGCCTGTCCCAGTCCTTCCGAAGGCCACCCAGACCACAGCCCAATCCCCTGCCCGGGGTACCACCCCAACCACTTCCGGGCTTTGGAAGTCCCTCCTCTGTTTGATAATTCGGGGGGGCACCTCCATGGGATATGGGTGTGTGAGCCTTCCAAGGGACTGTCCTCAGCGGTGGGGTCACTCCTGCCGTCTGCTCTTGGACGTGTCACAGCGGGTCTGGGCAGGGCTGACTCTCTCCCTGGCGCTGGGCAGTTGGCCTCTCCCCACAGCTTCCCTGCGAGGCCCCCGGAGCTCCTGGTTGCCCCAAACCCAGCACTTCAGCTTGGAGGCATTTCACCTGTGGGACCTCCTTTTCCTGTCCCCCCTCTGGTTCTCTGAAGGTGAGCTCTTTACGCCTGTGTCCTGGGCACCTGGCAGACAGGAGGTGCCAGTGCTCCACAAGGGTGTGTGCCCGGCTCTCAGTGAGACTCCTCCCCCCTGCCGGCTGCCAACACGTCTTGCTCCCTGGGCACTGTGTCTCTGCGGCAAAAGCCCTGGCATGGCTCAGGAGGGTGAGCGGTGAGGGGTGTGGGTAAGGGGTGGGGAGGGGGCGGGGGGCGGTGCCCTTCAGCGACCAGCGACTGTGCAGGCTGGCCCTCTGGAGGCTGACCTTCTCTCTGGCCGGCTCTGGGACCCACACGTTCCTGCCCGCGTAGCTTTCATGTACCTCACAGCCCGGCTGCCTTTTATCTGTGCAGAAAACAGCTGATGTTGGAGCCCGGGCCTCAAGCAGCCAGGATCGGAAGGGCCGGCAGCAAGCAGCCGGCGGCTCTGGGGTCTGCGCGGCCCCACGCAGGGTCCCTGCACCCCGGGTGAGGGCATGCAGGCGGGCGGGGGGAGGGTGAGGTCTGCCTGGGCCCTGGCTGGGGCTGGGCGAGCGGCAGAGGTGGCTGGCTGCAGGATGCCAACCTCAGTCTGGCTGCCCGGCCCGGCTTGTGGGCAGAGCCAGCAGAAGGATGACAGGACCCGAGGCCCGGACTCGGGGCTGGTGGGCAGGGAGGCTGAGTGGCGCCCTCTGTGCTTGTTCCTGGTGTCTCCCTGCCCCGGTGCTCAGAGGGCCTTTCCGTCTCTCTGAGCCACAGTTGCGTCACGTGTAATACAAGGGCGCCAGCCTCGCCTCCCTCCCAGCAGTCACCTGTGGTGTTTGCTGAGGGCCCCGCATTCTAAGCACTTTGTGCGTGAACTCACTAATGCAGTCCTTTCTGCTGTTGCTATGACGACTTTAGAAGGGGAGGGAACTGAGGTCAGAGAGGTCTCTCACCTGCCTAAGGTCACACAGGATGGCAAAGCTGGTCACACAGCCCCAGGCAGGCTAGCGGCAGAAAGTGCTGGAAGTTTCCATGCGTGCAGTGCCAGTGTTGGGGGAGGGGAGGGAACAGGAGTTGCTTTCAAACGCTAAAGCTCACAACAGGAGGGCTGGGGTTTCTGTCAGGCTTGCCCTGGGGCATCCGTGGTGATGGCCAGGGACATCCAGCCACTTGGCTCGGGGTGTTGCAGGCCAGGTGCAGCTCAGAGTAGGGGTCTCAGTCCTGGCTGTCCTGAGAAGCCTCTGACAGAGCACTGGCCTCCAGGGTCCTGAGCCCTGAGTGAGCTCTGAGACGCCAGGCAGGCGGCCGCCTCCCAGCCCCCCTCTCTTCTTCTGGACAGCCTGGGACACAGACTGGCCGCCCGCAGGGGTCCTCAGATTGTTCTGGTCTGGGGCCAGCGGTCCAGAGCCTGAGCGGTGGACGTCCTGGGCCATCCATGAGGCGGCCCATGTCACCGAACCTGGCTGTGTTTGTGTGTGTGGCTGCAGGGTTAGGCTCAGTGACCCGAGACCAGAGTCAGGCTCTAAACACACGTGCGTAGTGTGCAGACACAATGCACATCCACGCCTGCACACATACATACACACGCACCCGGGCCTTTGCACTGGCTGTTCCCTCTGCATGAAATGGCCTCCCTCAAATTCCCACATGGCTTCCTCCTTTGTCTCTTTGGGGTCTTGCCCTTGGGGACACCTATGAGAGGGGCTTTCCCGGGCCCTGTCTCCCACGGCCCCTGCTCCTCCCCTTCCTTCTGTCCCTTCCTGGACATCCTCATCCCCATCGAAAGCTCTGTGTCAGCTTTCCGTTGACGCCTCTGTCCGGACCGGGAGCCCCACGGGGCGGTGGTCACCGTCCGAACCTAGTCCTCAGCGTCACAGCCGGCAGCTGCAGGCTCGGTGACTGTGGTAGGGGGAAGAAATGAAGGCATGCTGTGTACGTGTGTGCTCAGGACACACGCGTCAGCACGTGCTGGTGCGTGCGCACACACACAGATGCACTTGGCACTCATCTTCATTGTTGCTCGAGCCCAGAAGCAGCTTTTGTCTTTCTGCACGTGGCATGAGCCTCCTTGTCACTCCAGAAACGAGAGAGAGAGAGAGAGAGAGAGAGAGAGAGGGGTTTATTCATCCACACTCCCCCCTTCAGTCTCTCGGCCCTTCTGTAAGCGGGGCTTCACGGGGTACCAGCTGTGGACACAGTGTGTGTCCCTCAGAGGCGTCCCACCTGTCCCCTCCCCAGGGCATCCCCACAATGCAGTGGGTGTCACTAGTTTTAGGGGTGGGGTGAATCCAGTTCCCCTCCTCTGCTCCCCACACACCCCACAAGGCCCTTCCCAGCACAATGGGTGCCTCAGAGCGCCTGTTGGATTGGCAGGTGGACCAGGCATCCAACGCCCGAGACGGTGTGCCTGGTGCCTTGGAGCAGCCTGACCCTGCTGTGGGAGGTCTGAGCAAACTCTCTGGAGGGCAAGGGCAAAGGGAGGGCTGCCTGGAGGAGGCAACACTTGAGCTGGGCTTTGCCTCCCAGGGAAGATTTGGATGCAGGGAGATGAAGTCATAGGCTCTGTGGACAGAGAGGAAAGAGAAAAAGACAGACAGGTGACCTAGAGGACGCGTGTGGTTGGCCAGGTGTGCTGGAATCGGGGTTCTTGCTGACTCTCACCCTCCGAGGACGTGCCGGGAAATGCCGCGGCCCCAGCACCGGGAACAGTGCCTGCACGCAGCAGGTTCTCAGAGCGGTGGGCGACGGCAGGAGGGAGGCCGAGAGGGAGGCAGAGAGATGGAGGAGCTGGCAGCGGGGTGGGCGCGCTGTCTCTCTCCCCTCTTACACTGCAGTTGTCTGAGGAGAATGTTAATTGAGAGTCCTCCCCACTCCTGTGCTCCAGCTGGGCTGTGGAGATGGCATGAGGGGACACCGGCCCAGGTTGTCACAGTCACCCTGCCTGGAGTGTCCCCTGGTTGCCCCCTGGTTCTCTCCTACCTCATTCCAGGCTGGGGGGTGGAGCGCCTAGGAGAGGCAGAGGTCAGCATGGAGGAGGAGGACAGAGAGAGCCAGGGTGGCAGGGAGGCACGGGGAGAAGCCTGGGGTAGACACACTCAGAGAGGGGGCAAGAGGAGAGGGCAGCCCAGGGGGAGGGCAGGGGCGTCATGGCTCACAAAGGGGCCTACTGCCCGCCAGGCTTCCCCAAGCCCTTCATGGCCACCCGCGAGTGGCCTTCACAACCTTGCGAGAAAGGGATGGTTCTGATTCCCGTTCTGCAGCTGAGGCCCAGAGAGGTGAAGTGACTTGCCCAAGGCGTCCCAGCTGGTGGTGGCTGAGCTGTTGAGCTCTCAAATCTCTGCTTGAAGCCACCCCCTCCGCCCCCAGGAAACTCAGGAGGGCCCGGAGCTGAGGAAAGGCGGGCAGAGGGGATGTGTAAGAAGGTGCTGGGGGACCCCTGGACCCTCGCCAGCCATCTCGGGGCTGGGTCCCTGTTCAAGGGTGCCAGGGATTGATGGAGACAGGGCAGGGCCCAGGCAGTCCTGCAGGCTGGGGAATGGGGGTGAGAGGGGTGTGGGCTGGGCCTGGGCCTGAGACGGCTGGCAGGCGGGCAGGGCTCACCGGGGAGGCTCTGGGTCCTGGACAGCCACCTGGACAGCCGTCAGTCCCTCTGCTGTCCCTGCCAGGCTGAGCGCCTGCCTGGGGGGTGGGGGGAAGGGGAGGTGGAGGCGGCTTGGAAGGAGGAAGGAGGGACGAGTGGGACGCCACCTCTCCATCCAGTTCTGCCACCAGCCCCCACGCCTCCGCTGTGCCAGGGCCCCTTTGCCTACGAGCTGTGCTGGGGGAAAACATCGGAAGCGAGAGCCGACCTTTTCATTAGGAACGGAAGTGGAGCTCTGGGTAGTGTGATTAGGCCCGGGAGAGAGGTAAGCTGGAGAGCTGGGGAACAAACCGTCTGGTCTCCGCCAGGCGTGCAGGCGGCTGCGCGGGGCGCCCGGGCGGCGGTCTCTACTACCTTCTCCAGCGCAAGCTCAGGGGCTGCTGCTCAGAGGGCTGAGTCGGAGGCGCCATTGATTTTGTTCTGTTTTGTTCCTGGCAAACTTAAAAGCATGGCCACTTCAGGCACGTACAGAAAGACAGTGCAAATAGGGCACCAAGCGCGTGCCCTGCGCGTATCACTCCGGGTACCACTCCGCGAACCACTCCGCGTCATCCGCTCTTGGACCTCTTTTGAAGGACGTCCCAGGCCTCATCGAATCACTTTGTCCCTAAATATTTCAGTGCGTATCTCTAAAACAATGGGTCTCAGCGGGGGACAGTTTTGCCTCCCCACGCCCCACCTGGGGGGGTGATATTTGGCAACATCTAGAGACATTTTTGACTGTTACAACAGGGGGAGGGTGTGCTCTGGCCTTCAGTGGGTAAGGGATGAGAATGTCACTAAGCCTCCTACAACACATGGGACAGCCCCCGACAAAGAACCGTCCCCCCAAAGAACTAATAGTGCTGAGGCTAAGACGCCCCTATCCTGGGACACAGGGACTCTCAAAAACCAACCAACCAACTACAACTATAACATCATTACAGAAATAGCAGTACATTTAAAATTCACCATCAAATAGCGAATCCCTGGCCAGGCAGCTCCGTTGGTTAGTGTGAGCCCTGATACTCTGAGGTTCTGGCTCCCATCCCCGGTCGGGGCACATACAAGAATCAACCAATGAGTGTGTAAATGAGTGGAACAACAAATTGATGTTTTTCTCTCCCCCTTTCTCTCTCTCTCTCTCTCTCTCCCTTTCTAAAAATCAATTAAAAACCCAGCCAATCAGAGCCTGTGTTTTAGAGGGTGCTGTTTTCATGCTAAGGGTGCTCCCAAGCAGAGAGAGACCCCGCTGGCACAGGGGGCACACATGCTCACCAAGATGCAGATGTGGCCTGTGTTCCGAACAGGAGCTGTGTTGGCATGGTTCTGGGTCCGTGCAAAAGGCACAAAGGGGCAAAAAGGGGAGAAGGTGCGAGGTCCGTCTCCAAGCCTGTCCCCAGGCTCCCGGTCCCCTCCCGCCTCCGCAGGGACAGTCTGACCGTTCCGTGTCAGAGCTGTGTGTGTTCACAGCTGAGGCTGCTGCTGTTTCGCCCTGTGTCTCCCGGAGCAGAGCAGAGCAGAGCAGCGTGCAGGGCCGCGTGGACAGCTGCCTCACTCCTCTCTGCAACTACATAGTATTTCTTGTATGGCCCTAGCTTTTTGCACCAGGGTTGTTTCCAAAATGTTGCGATTACAGAGGTGCTAGAGACGCAGAACATACCATTTTACAAAGACCGCAAAACGCCAATTGGCCAATTGTCATCCGTTGCCCCCCACCTTCGGCCTTCCAGGGACTCGGTCGTTCCCATGAGGGAGCTCAGTGAGGGGCCTGAGGGGGCCTGCCTGGGGGGGAGGGGTCACAGAGGCTGAGCCGGGCCAGGCCCTTTCTGTAAGAAGTGTCTTCAGTGGACTGTCCTCGAGGGTGGGTCACGATAGGCGTAGGCTAGGTGGGCAACCACTGTCCAGGGGGCGACCCCAATCCTCTTGTCCCCAGAACGTTCCCCCACCCTCAGTTGCCACAGGGACCGAACTCTGGCCACAAGTTATTTTGGGGGGCCAGAATTGACTCTTAGCGATTCTTTAGGAGGATAAATCTCAGAAGTGACATCAGCCCAGATCAGTGTGTCCACCCCACCACCCCGGACAGCTGTGGGCAGGGCAGAGGGCTGCAGGACGGGTACGTGTTTGGTGTGCACAGAAGTGGGCATGGAGAACGCGGGGCACTGAGCATCCCTGGAGAGCCCAGGGCAGTAGGAGGACCCGTGGGGAGTCCTGTGGGAGGTGCTGGGGACGTGAGAGCAGGCTGAAGAGGAAGGGGAGGCACAGGAGCGGCTCCACGGCTCCTTCCACGTTCTTCTGGAGGGGGGGCGCGATGTCAACCACAGGGCAGCTTAAGGGCTCCACATGTCACCTCCGCCTGGGGGTGGGCAGGTGGAGGCTGTGGGCCAGGAAATGCCCATGGCTGGGGGAGGGGGGGTGGGAACTGGGGACAGCAGGGCTGGAGTCTGCTGCGGGGAGGCTGGGGGACCATCGGGCCCCTGCCTCTCTGGGCCCTGGGTCCCCGGCTGCGAGCAGAGGGATGTCCCTGAGGCCCCGCCCACTCCGTCTTCCTGGGAGTCCATCCACGGGAAGGTAGGGTGGTGGTGCTGGGCTCTGTCTCCTTGGAGCTGGGCAGGAAGAAGGAGCCGGAGCCCAGAGGAAGTTGTGGGGACGGAGTCGGTTGGGTGGTGACCTGGGGCTACCTGCGGGAAGGGGATGGACAGACAGAACCCGGGAGCCCCTTTTACCACCCTCCCCCCACCGCTTCCCCAGGCCACACCATCTCACCCACTCGGGGATTTTCCCTGGCTGGCGTCTTCTAGCTCTTTATGTAAACCGAGGCAGCCAGAAGTCCCTGGGGTGGGCATGCGTGTGCTTGTGTGCATGCATGTGACATTGCCGACGACTGTGCGGTGTGTACGTGTGTGTTGTTGGGGGACCAGCGGCCACAGGACCCAGGTGAGGTTAGCTGGGGGATTTTCTGGAAGAGGGCTGGATGCCAACATGCCAGTCACTCCTCAGCCCGATGCCAGCCTCACTCCTGCGGGAGCGGGGAAGGCCACGGGGTGGTAGGGTCAGGATCTGGGGGCGCTGACTGGACGTGGGAGGCATCGGGACCCTGGGCTGGAGCCGGGGAAAGGCTGGCCAATCACTGCCCACCTTCCCTGGGCCTCAGTTTCCTCCACATCACAGGCTCCCTCCCAGGATTTCCACATCACAGGCTCCCTCCCAGGGTTAGAGGAGGCTGGCCATGCCCGGAGGAAGGGGCAGTTCCGAGGCCGCGGGACAGGAGGGAGGCGGGAGTGTAGGGGCGCGGTGCTGGCTGGGCGGTGTGGGGGTGCCCACCGCCCCCATGAGTGGCCCCCTCTCCCCTGCAGATTCCCCAGATCAGCTACGCGTCCACAGCCCCTGACCTGAGCGACAACAGCCGCTATGACTTCTTCTCCCGCGTGGTGCCCTCGGACACGTACCAGGCCCAGGCCATGGTGGACATCGTCCGCGCCCTCAGGTGGAACTACGTGTCCACGCTGGCCTCGGAGGGCAGCTACGGTGAGAGTGGCGTGGAGGCCTTCATCCAGAAGTCCCGAGAGGACGGTGAGTCGGGCCTGCCTGCAGGGTCACGCTTGGGGACGAGGGCTTGTCACAGCACGATGGCCGAGCGCCGCCCGGGAACGGTTTGCTGGGTCCTGCCGTGGGCTCTGCCTGCCCTGGCCACGCCCCTGATGGGCCTCGGTCTCTCCTCTGAGCACTGGGGGCTGGGGGCTCTGCTGGGCGGCCGGGTGATGACTTCTAGGGGGGAGGGGTGGGTGGGAATGACATGACCCGGCAGGTGGAGGGACTGCGGGCATTCCTGGTGCGGGAGCTGGTAGAACAGCCACCGTTCTCAGGCCGGGAGGAGGGGAAGGGTGTGGCGATGGCCTTGTTTGAGGAGGTCTGGGGGGGGGCAGCTGGCAGGTTCAGAGTCCCTAAGATTGAGCAGTCTGGTGCAGTGAGGGGGAGGGCAATGGGAATCCCATCTCCCTGCTGGCCTGGGCTTCAGTGAAGTGGGTGCCCCGTGGGTAGGATTTGGGGACTGCGGGACAGTGATGCGCCCTCATCGAGGTCCCCACCCCCACCCCCCGCTTCCACAGGCTTCCTTTTCCTGGTTAAGCTCCTTGCTTGCCCGTATTGCTTCCAAAACCCCAGTAAAAAGCTCTGGGCATTGGCAAGCGATGAGAGGCTAACATAATAGGGTTGAGCACCTTGGCTGGCCCGTGGCCTGGGCCTCCGAGTGGGTTTGTTCCAGTGGCCCGGCTGAGGGCGGGCAGCCCACTCGGGGCTGCAGGGGTGGCTCCCGCGTAGCAGACAGATTCCTGGGTTGGGGGCTCCACCTGGGGTCGGGTGAGACCCGCCTAGAGGGACGGCTGATTGAGGACAGTGGGGCTGAGGGGTGGCGCCTGTCGCCGACAGGGCGTGGGGGTGAAGTGGGGGGTCCTTCCTGCTCCAGGCAGACCTCCCCTCCCTGTAGAGCGGGCCCCACTCCTCCCTCTCCCGTCCTCTCCCAAGGCCCCGTCTCTAACAGCTCTTGTGACACCCTCGACCTTGGGGGGGATGGCGGCTGTATATTTATACCCATGAAACCCGGGACTCTAATTGCTTCTTCTAAGGACCACAGTGTCCAGAGGCTGACGCCGGTAACAGCCTGCGGGCGTAACCCCGCTATAAATCTCGGATAAGCCCTTTTAATTGTACAGGCAAAGCCACTTGGGTGTCCGCCACCTGGTGGAGAGGGCGCCCGCGGAAGTGGAGCCGCGTCGGCGGGCCACGCCCCCTCCAGCCGGCGGCCAGGGGGGCGGAGGGAAGCGGGGCTGGACCGAGCCCACGGCCTCCTCCAGCCACACAGGTGGCAGCTCCCCGCTGCGACCCCCGGGGGGCCGTGGTAGAGCCGGTGCTGCAGCCCCTTCCTCCGGCTGTCCGCGTCTCCTCTGTTCAGATCCTGGGCTGGCCCGTGCTCCCTGCTCTGCGGGTTCCCCTCCTCCTCAGTGGCTTGAATCTTTCCCCCAAACAAGGCCACTGCCTTTCTGTTTAAGGCACAACGTCTGCAGGATTTGGGGACAGAGGTGCCTGATGGGGGCGGGGGCCAAAGGTTCAGTATCTCAGTGTTCCATGGGGTTCAGTCCCTGCTGAGCAGCCACCCCCCAGTACTTCATAGCCCTTCCGATGTGCCCAGCCGTGCTGAGCACCTGTCTTATCCTTGTCCTGGAGAGGCCACGTGCTAACTGGCTCCAGGGTGCACAGCACGTTATGGGTGGCGGAGGGATTTGAACTCTGGCACTCTAGCTCTAGGACTAGAGGCCTTAACTGCTTGTGGATCCCTGTCACTCCACCGTCTCCTTTCCCATGACGTTAACTGAGACCCCTGTGGACCAGCCCTGTTCAGTGTGCGTGCACACACGCACACGCACGCACACGCACACTCACACGCACACTATGAAAAGCAGGGGAGGCATGAGAAATGGGTGAGGTCTGGGCATTGCGTTTTATCCGATGGGAAGATTCTTGTTTCAGTTTTCCACAATCATAATCAGGCATCCGGGTAGTTAGAGGATACAATGTCTACTGAAGATTTGTGAGGACATCTGGGAAAGTTAAAGGCACTAGCTACTCTACCAGAGCCTCCAGCTCTGGGGCACGCCTGCCCTGGCACAGCTGCCCCTCACAGTGCCGCTGCCGCCTCTGCCCCCCCCCCCCCCGCCGTCCCATTGCCCCCCACCCGGCTGGCTGCACCTCCCGCGTCCCCGGGTCTCTAACCCCGCCAGCTGCATGAGTCTGACTTGGAGGACCGTCTCCAGGTGAGTGAGAAGGAAGGCAGAGAGAGGCACCATGCTCCAGCCGGCCAAATTGAAATAGAATCGAGCGGCCAGTAGAAAGAGGCCGCGGCACCTTGTAGCCTAATCCCTGTGAAAGATTAGAGGTGTCTGTGGCCCTATATCGTATTGATTTGTCCTCTGAAGTATAAATCATCAGCGAGTTGCCGAGAGGAGCGCCAGGGCCCCAGGCAGAGTGGGGGGGGTGGGGGGGTGGCGCCCGCCAGGCGGAGGATGCCCGCCCGTCAGAGCTGCTGCAGCGGGGAGAGCTCGGCTGGTGAATAACCCTGGGCGCCTGCTGTGCGTGCCAGGCTCAGGGGTCCTGTGTGTGTGTGTGGGGGGAGCAGGGTTATACCCATTTTGTTGATGAGGAAACTGAGGCCGGAGAGAGTGGGGCAGTCTCCCACAGCTGGGACGTGGCGGAGAGCTGGGATGTCTAGGTGGGGGGCTCCTGGGGGGCACCCAGCATTGCCTGGGGCATTGGCATAGGACTTAAAGAGTTTGGTTCTGGTCCTCTCTGGTGAGCAATGCCAGCGCCCTGGGCACTCCCAAGGTGGGAACAAGATGGCAGGACTGGGGAGGGGGGCAAGACCCTCGCACAGGGGAAGGTTGCAAAGCCTCCTCTCCCTGTGATGTCCCTGAAATACCCCCCCGCCATGTTCTGGAGATGAGCCAGTCTGTTGCTGGTCTGACCTCCAGCTCCGCCACCCAGGGCTGAGCCTCAGACCTGTGTTGAGATGGCCCCGGTCAGTGCAGTGGCGTCAGCATGGGCACAGGCGGCCCCTGGCAGGGCCGGCAGCCTGAAGCCCAGGATTGGGGTGCCTCCTCATCCCGGTGGCTATGGTGACATCACTGGACGCAGCTTCTCTGGCTGTAAAGGGTACATTGGCCTCCGGAAGGCCCCGAGGGTCTAGGGGAAGAGCTTGGCTGGCTGGAAAGACCTGTGGCAGCCCCGCTGGGCACTCATGTTTCTGGGAGACCAGAGAGGAGAGGTTTGCCCTGGGGCACTCCCAGCATCCTGAAACCCCTAAGGGTGAACACTTAGAGTGCCCACTACTGTTTCTGCTGTCTCCCCCTCACCTCTTTGACCTTATCTTCTCCTGTTCTCCTACATCTTTCTGCTCCAGCCACAATAGCCTCCTCTACCACTCCAGGCACCAGTCTGCCTCAGGGCCTTTGTACTGGCTGTTCCCTCTGCCTGGTAAGCTGTTTCCCGGATATCCGTGTAGCCAAAACCTCAGTGAATTCAGGTGTCTTCAGGTGTCTCTTCTTCAGAGGGGCCTCTCTGACCACATGTCATATAGCCCAGTCCTTTGCCTGTTTTGTTCTCCGCTGCACCCCCAGCCTCTAGCACAGTCCTGACTGGCATATAGTAGTTGCTCAGTAAGTGTTTGTGGAATGGCTGATTGACCACCAAACCCAGCCCCCAGCCACTCACTTCCTTAGCCCTCCCTCCCACCCCCCACCCCCACCTGCAGGGTTGCTATCCCAGCCTACAGAAGGGCAGACTAAGGCTGGCAGTGCCCAGGTATCTGAGGTTAGGTCAGGCTGCCCTGACACCTCACCCTCCTTCCCCATGGAGCCCCCCGTTGTCCTCAAGTTCCTACTGGACTCACTGGGGACGGAACTCCTTTCTGGGGGGCAGAGGCGGGGCTGTAAGGACTCAGGGGCTTGTATGCAGCTGCGGCAGGCTGAGATGCTGGGCTGGCTTCCTCTCGTTTTCCACTACAGTGCCTGCCCTTCCACAGAGTCTCCCAGCTGGCCCGGGCTTCACGGGTCTGTTTCACACCGGCCGGGCTCCCGGTAAGAGGGGTACCCTGCCCTGCAAAGCAGTAGGTGTTGAGTGAAAGAATGTCTGTTGCAGTGAAGAGAGACGCCCCGGAGAGTCCCTCAGGGCCTGGGGCAGGGGTGCGTGGACCAGTACGGAGGAAGGAGAGGGCTGGCCAAGGTGGGGGAACCGCGTGAGCAAGAGTCTGGGGGTCGGAGGGCACAGGGCAGACGGGACCTGGTGAAGGGCCTGGCCTGGGTCCTGGTGGCCACAGGACGGGGACCAATGCAAAACGGAGCTAAGCAGAATTCCTGTCGGGCCAAGCCTGTGCTGTAAAATCACTTGGCACCTGGGTTGTGCCCGCTTGCCCGGGAGATCATGTGGGCACACACCATGCCCACCTGCCACGTCCGACCTGCTCGGGGCCTCGCGGTCCTCTTGGCTCATCACGGCTGTGCCAAAGCCTCCCCTCCCTGCAGGCTTCCCTAACCTGCCCGCTCACTTGGGTGGGGGGCGACCTTCCCCGGGCACACCACCTGGGAGCTCAGGGCCAGTGAACTCCCCTTCTGTCCTTTGCACTTGACCCAGAGATCCCTGAGGCTGGGGAGGGACTGGCCCTCATGGCTTTGTGGCCCTCACGGCTCTGTGGCCCTCACCATCCCTCACACACAGAAGGGCCTCAGTTGATGTTTGTAGAATAAACGAACAATGGAACGGATGACCCACCCTGTGCCCTTGGGCCTGTCACTGCCCTTCGGTGGCTTCCTGTTCTCCTGTGTAACAGGTGCAGGTGTGCCAGCTCACCCCCCAGGGTCCGGCTCTGACCCCAGACAGGCTGTGTCCTCAGGGTCCGCAGCCCCGGACTCCGGGTGGTCTTGTGAGCCAAGGCTTGCCGGGGCTTGTTCCCAGGATGCCGGCTCCGTCTGAAAACACACCTCGGATGTGCACCGGAAACGACTTCCTTAGATGCTTCTCTCAGAGGGCTGCTGGGCAGTGAGCCACGCCTCCAGGCCGGACGGAGGGGATGTCAGATGGTGGCACTTCAGGGCCTGGCCTTGCTTTCAGGGCCGACTGAGGCCAGCCGCCCAGGGACAGAGCCCGGAGCGCGCAGCCTTCTGGCCCCCAGTCAGAGGAATCGGGGCTGACATTCGTTGTGGGGACAGGGGAACTTGGAAGTGGGGAGGGGTCCTGCCGCTGCTCTGGTGTTTATCAGCGTGGGATGTCTTGTGGCATCTTCTCAGGGAGAGCCCTCTGGACTGTCCCCTCCAGTTGCCGTGTGGACCCACAGCCCAGGGTCCCGGCACCCGAGGCCCAGCATGGCCCTGCCTGCCGACCGTGCTTTCTCCAAAGGGTGCGGGAGGGCGGGGCCGCCCCGCTGCCAGCCCCCACTGTTCAGCTCGGCAACCCGGCCGTCTGAAAGGGAGACCCATCATCTCTTCGGTTTCCCCGTGTGCTGCCTGTCACTCTCCCGTGGGTGGAAATGAAGTTGGACCCGGCACGGCAGCCCCTCCCCCCTGCCGAGCCACGGGGCCCATCACGCGCTGGCCGAGCCTCCCGGCGGCCGGCGGGAGGAGATTGGCAAGGTGCTGGCATCAATGTGACTGCTCGGTAATTGTCAGGTCAATCTGCGCCCCGCCAGGAAGATGCGCCCCGGCCCGCCTGGGCCGCCTCGGGGATTTCACCTGTCTGCTCCGATTTCTCTGCCGCTCTGGCCTGTGGCCGGGCGCTGACGCCTCTCCATGTTGTGAATCCCCTGGGCTGGGTGTCAGCAGGTCACTCCTCTCTCCGGCTCTGATATGCTCGCCGCAGCCAATCACAACCGGAACACGCTCCCGTTGGCATCCTCCTCAGCGTGGGGAGGAGTGACGGGGGCGGGGGGGTGTTCAGAGAAGTGGGGAGAGAAGATGTTAGAGGCCAAGCCGAGCCCGTGGGCTCTGGGCTTTCATCCTTTTCCTGCTGGACAGGAAGGAAGCAGCCATTGCTCTCACCGGCCTCCTTTGTGGCACACAGTTGAAGATAGCTTTGGGCCTTAAGAAAACTTCCCTTTGCTGGCTGCAGCCTCTCGGTGCTTTGGCCGTCTGTGTCCCATCCTTTTTCTGGGTGACGCGGTAGAGTGGAGTGGTTACGAGCCCGAGTGCTGGCTCTGCCGCCTCCAGCAGTCACTCAAGGTCTCTGGACCTCAGTGCTCGCCTGGGGAAGTGCGGTCATCACCAGACCTCCCGTCCAGGCGGCTGCGCGCTGAGTTAACACGTGTAGCCGCGCCAGGAGCTGAGACGCCAAGGGTGTGGGCTTCCTCACTGCTGCCCGGAGGGCAGGGAGCCGGAGGGCCCTGGGCTGGGAGGCCTGGCCCAGCGCTCGTCCTGGCTCTGACTGTGGGTGTGGCTGTGTGAGCCTGGGTCGGTCACTTCCCCTCTCTGAGCCTCAGTTTCATGTAAAGGGGATGTGTCAGGGGGCCTCTGAGCTGTCCCCCATGATGTGGGTCTTCACATCCTTCACCCACTTCTCCTGGCTTTTCTATCTGCCGCGTGGGGGTCCGGGTACCTCGGGGTTGGCCCTGGGCTTTCGGTGTGTCTGTTGTTCCCAGGCCCAGACCTGAGGCCACACACAGTGTGGCCACACCCACAGCAACCTGTTTCTCCAGCTCCTTCAGCCTCTTTGGTTTCTGGACCTCTGTCTGATCCCTTTGACTCATAAATCTCTAAACGTGTTTGAGCCCCATTTTCTTCAGGTTCATTTTCCTCCCTCCCCCCGGTTTCTTCCTGCCCCCACCCCTTCACCAGAGCCTCTTCACTGCAAGCCCATGGGTCTGGCCTCCTGGTCCTGTGGACGGGGTGGGGGTGGGGGTCCCTCCAGTTTCTTTCCCTCTGTTCCAGAGTGGGGGGTGGGCCCTTGGCCTCTTCCTGCTCACTCCCCCGCCCCCCAGGAAGCCCTCTCCGCCTGTTTGTTGGTCACTGGACTTGAGCCTGTTTTTCTCTCTGAGGCAGGGTCCCCAGTAACCCCAGGTCCCCCACGCTGAGCTCTTTGGAGATGTGGCTAGAGCCAGCTGCGCCCCTCTCCCGCTCTGACGCTCTGGAAGGCCCCCCACCCCGCGCGCGAGCGCACTGCCTTCCTCCCTTCCCACCGGCGGTTTCCTGCTGCCGGCCAGGACAGGACGTGGCTGTCCACTCTCCTGGGTGGGGTCCCGTCTCAGCCCCGGTGTGACCTTAGGCCAGTTGCGTCCCCTTCCTGAACCTCCAGTTCTTCACCTGCAGGCCCAGGACGGGGGGGGGGGCTGTGTGTAGTCGCCAGTGGGCTCACGCAGGGGGGGGCACACAGAGGGGCAGCACCCATCGCCTTCCCCTTGGTGTTCTCCGTGCCCACCCGGCTGGCCCCTGCCCCCAGGGCCCTGGAGCCCCGGGCCTGTAAAGACCGCTGAACCTTCTTTTGTTTTAACATACACATTTCTAGGGAACGTCTCACTAACTGTCCTCCCAGAAGCTGCCGGGGCCCTGGCCCCACCGTGGCCCCTGAGCAGCTACCCTGGGAATTGTCCCCACTTTACAGGGTGGAGCGGCCTTGTCCTGGGCTACCTGAGGGCTTGTCGGGGGCAGAGCTGGGGGTCTGCGCCCTCCAGAACTGCCCGGCTTTTCCTGGGCAGGGAAGCGCGGTGGTAGTCAGATGGACCGCCCTGGGCGCCCCCGCCCCCGCAGAGCGCCAGGGAGGGAAGAGGCGGAGAGGCTCCTGTGATGGGGAGTGCGTGCGTGCGTGCGTGCGTGCGTGTGTGACGGGAGTCACCGGCCATCTGTGGCCTTGTGTGAGTCCCTGACCGTCCTGTCTAAAAGCAAGCATAATGGGCCCGGGAGGTGGGGGAGGAACACGCCCCCTGGTGGTCACTCCTTCAGTGCCGGCTCTCCTCACCTCTTGGGGTTTTCAGGGACCCAAGGATGGAGTCCAGACTGGCCCCACAGGGCTGTGCTGGCGAGGAGGGCTGTGAGCGGGCCTTCCTCCGGCTCTCCAGCCCCTCCCTCCCTCGGCTCGGCACAGTAATTCGTCCATTTGATGAATAAATAGTTATCAGTACCTACTGTGTGCCGGGCACTGAATCATGACCCTGAGAATACAGATTTCAGTAAGCAAATAAGTTATATAATATAATTCTGCATAGGAGCTGCAGGGCGTTGCCCTAAAGAAGAAGAATGCAGCATAGGTAGTCGTGGTGGGGGGTGGGGGTGGGCAGGTGGCCAAGGAAGGCCTTTCTGCAGAGGGGACACAGTGTGTGTGTGTGAGCCGTGTGCAGATCTGTGGGGAGACCTCCCCAGGCAGCGGAACCGGCAAGTGCAAAGGCCCTGAGGTGGGGGCCTGCCTGGCATTGGGGAGTAGCCGTGAGGCAGGAGCAGAGGGAGGGCAGACCCCACGGGCCTCTGGGCCATCGTGCAGACTTTGTTTTTGTTTTTTTGCCCTAAATGAGATGGGAGTTGTTGGAGCGCTGTCAGCCAGGAGGGACATGAATGGATGTGGGTTTAACAGATTCCGCTGGCAGCTGGCACCACGGAGAGCAGCCCCTCACCCAGCAGGCCCAGAGACACGGAGAGCAGCCCCCCACCCAGCAAGCCCAGAGACACGGAGAGCAGCTCCCCACCCAGCAAGCCCAGAGACACTCAGGGAAGCTCAGGCCAGCTCTGGTCCCTGCCAAACAGCCCCCTCTCCAGTTCTCGGCCAGTCAGTGGACGCCGAGCAGAGAGCCTCCTCTGTGAAGTGCAGATCCCTTCCTCTCGATTTTGTTATCAATATATATATATTTTAGCCAAATATGTTTATTTCCAGGCACTGCTGCAAATCCTTCCGGGGACGAGGCGGGCAGGTCTGAATGTGGTTTTACGGCTGGGCTGGGAGAGATTTGGAAGCAGTTGTCTCCAAAAATCTCTGCATCTGGCTGAACCGTGGCAGGGTGGGGTGGGGGAGGGGGAGCTTCCCCAGGAGGAGCGGAGGGAGGGGGGCCCGGAAGGCTGGTGGGTCCGTCCCAGGGGAGTGGGAGGGGGCCCTAGATGCGTGACCAGGCTTGGTTCTTCATGCCTCCTCCTTCTGAGGGTGAGGAGGGCAGCTTTCCTGAGAGGGCAGCAGACCCACTCAAGGGCGCAAGGGACCCGTGACAGAGTGCCGCCTCCAGGCCTGCCTCTGACTTCCTGTGTGTCTTCGGACAGCTGCTCTTCCTCTTTGGTTCTCGGTTTCTCTATCCAAAGTGAGCATAACTGTGGTCCCTACTGTGCTGGTTGTTTTAAGAATGACAGAAACAACCCTGGCTGGTTGGCTCAGTGGTAGAGCATCAGCCCAGCATGTGGAAGTCCCGGGTTTGATTCCTGGCCAGGGCACACAGGAGAAGCGCCCATCTGCTTCTCCACCCTTCCCCCTCTCCTTCCTCTCTCTCTCTTCCCCACCCACAGCCAAGGCTCCATTGGAGCAAAGTTGGCCCGGGCGCTGAGGATGGCTCCATGGCCTCCACTTTGGGCGCTAGAATGGCTCCGGCTACAACAGAGCGACGCCCCAGATGGGCAGAGCATCTCCCCCTGGTCAGAAACGAGCTCTGAATTCTGGGCAGCCCCTCCCACCCCTGGGGCATGCCTGGTGGATCCCAGGGTGGGAGGGGGAGAAAAGTGGAGGGGAGGGAGGAGGTGGGCTGGGGAAAGGGGAGCTGAAGGTGGCCAGGGCTGGGCTCTGGCCGAGGGGCTCGGTTTTCTCATCTGTACATTGGACGTCATACCTAAGACTGGGCTGCGGGGAAGGCCTCATGAGAGAACACGTGGAAAATCATTCAGCTGAGGAGTGCTGCATGCAAATGAGGGAGCACGGAATAACGAGGGAGCAGGGTGTGTGTGTGTGAAAATGAGAGAGAGAGGGAGAGGGAGGGAGGGAGGGAGGGAGGGAAGATAGCACGGGGCAAAGGGAGTGCAGGGGCAGACAGGAAGAGGAGGGTGGAGGGACAGGTGCTGGAGCCGGGCATGGAGACCTTCTGGACAAGAGGCCAGCTCTTTTTTTTGTGTGTGTGGCAGAGACAGGGAGAGTCAGAGAGAGGGACAGACAGAACGGAAGGGAGAGATGAGAAACATCAATTCTTTGTTGCAGTTCCTTAGTTCATTGATTGCTTTCTCATATGTGCCTTGACCTGGGGGCTACAGCTGACCGAATGACCCCTTGCTCAAGCCAGCGACCTTGCGCTCAAACTGGTGACCTCGGGGTCTTGAACCTGGGTCCTCCACATCCCAGTCCGATGCTCTATCCACTGCGCCACCGCCTGGTCAGGCAAGAGGCCAGCTCTTAATTAATTAATTAGCCCATTGATGGATTCGTTTGCTCATTCACTCACTCATTCATTTTTCTCATTCTTTAGCATCTAGTCTCTCCTTCTCAGATGGGTGTCAGCTCCACGTAGGCAGGATCCCTGTCTTTCCCACCCACGGCTGTCCCCACAGTGCCCAGGACAGTGTGCCTGGCACTGGGAGGCGGCTTAGCGAGTTGTCACTCAATGGACAGCTGCCCCATGCCTGGGGGCAGGCCGGGCAGTGGCCATCTCCCCCGAGCGCAGAGGCTGTTGGGCACAGTGGCCTGGAGCCCGGTCACTGCCGTGCGTCACGCTGAGGGCGGTGATTAGGACACGGGGCTTGTTACGGGCACCCGGGGTGCAGGAAGGCTCCTGGGTCTCCTACGACAACTTCCTGGGGGAAGGGCCGGAGCTGAGTCCTCCAGCACGGACAGGGGCTGACTGACTTGGAGGAGTTTGAGAAGGGGAATTGGGCATCAAGGCAGAGGGGACCACCTGAGCAAAGGCCGGAGATGGGGACAGCCCGGGGTGTGTGGGAACACGCAGGTGCCATTGGAGGTGGGAACCATGGGCCGCGAGATGGGGACAGCCCGGGGTGTGTGGGAACACGCAGGTGCCGTTGGAGGTGGGAACCATGGGCCGCGAGATGGGGACAGCCCGGGGTGTGTGGGAACATGCAGGTGCCGTTGGTGGGGACAGCCCGGGGTGTGTGGGAACACGCAGGTGCCATTGGAGGTGGGAACCATGGGCCGCGAGATGGGGACAGCCCGGGGTGTGTGGGAACACGCAGGTGCCACTGGAGGTGGGGAACCGTGGGCCGTGAGGCTGCAGGGCCTCAGGATCGGGCTGAGGAGCCTGGACTCTGCCAGGAGGGAGGTGAGAGCCACTGGAGGTGGAGGGAGGCGAGTGACAGGTGGGAACGGAGGTTCGGTGGAGGGGGGCGGGGGCGGGTGGAGGTTTGTGCAAAGGCGTAGGCTCCGGTCTGGTAAGACGGTGTGGATGGGGGCGGGTGGGCACAGTGGGTGAGGTCCTGAGGGGTCAGGCTGGAGAGCAGTCCGGTGGCTCGTGTGTGTGAGCGGCCGCTGCTGGCCTGCCTTGGGCCCTGGTGGGGCTCCTCTCCAGGCCCTGGTTGAGATCATAAACAAGCTCTGAATTCTGGGCAGCCCCTCCCACCCCTGGGGGCATCGAAATGTCAGTATAAGTGTCCGCCTGACGTGGGTCCCTAAGGACATGGAGTGCCCGGATTCCCAGGGTGTCCCTTGTACTGCAACGCGGGACAGTTGCACACTGGGAAAAGCCGTCCCACCCCCATGCTCATTGAGAGAAACCAGCCGTGGGCAGCAAACCCTCCCCCCAGCTCTGGTGTGCAGGACAAGGGTCAGCTGAGCACCCCTCCCCCAGACCCCCAGCTCCTGGGTGCCCTCCCGAGCCCGCTCCAGGCTGCAGCAGGGATTCGGACCCAGAGTCCCCTTGTCCTCGCTCCCTGGTCCCTGTGTCCTCACTCCCATTGTCCTTGCTCCCTGGTCCCTGTGTCTTCACTCCCACGTCTGGCCAAGCAGGTCCCCAGGCCCTGAGGCCCCAAGCTCTTCCCCAGCGGTGTGGGCAGAGCTTGGGGCGGTGCTTCTCTGGCCTCAGCCCCCCGGACCTGTGTCCGTCAGCTTTGACTCACCTGCATCTCGGGATAGCCGCTTGTGGCCCGCTGGGTCCGGCCGGTGGCGGCTGCGGTCCTCACAGCGAGGCCTCCGTCCTCACCACTGCCCTCCATTGAGTGCAATTAATGGGGCACACTCACAGCCCGGTTTTGGTCCTCCCTCCCAGGTGTGGCCAGCAGCCCCGTTTCTGGCTGAGGACGCTGAGGCCTGGTGGGGGAGGGGTGGCCCAGGGTACGCCCAGGTCTGGGGCCGGCCCGGGCTCCTGGGCTCCGCATGTCCTGCCATTCTGGTTCTGCCGTTGGTCGAAGGGGTCGCCTTGGAGGAGCCAGTTCTTGGCCACGCCTCCCCCTGCACTGGCCCAGAGAGGGTGTGGTGGTGGTGGTGGGGGTGTCCAGTAGGACTTCATTACACCATGCCTGCTCGTGGCAGATTGGGGGGCTGAGCCCGCCGCGGGCAGAGACATGCTCGGCCTGCCTGGGTAATTACATCTCAACATTTCATTCTGCTTGTCAGTTTCCACTTCCTGGGGATGGGGGCTCCTAAATATTTCATCCTGGCCTGCAGCTGCCTGTTCCTCTCTGGCTGGACTGCAGGCCTGCTGCTGGCCCTTAACCCCCACACACTCCCCCCACCACTACCCGCCCAGCGGGGCCTCAGTTCCCGCTCTAGGCTGGAGCAGGCAGCGGTCACCTCCTCCGCGTCCCTGCCGTGTCTCTGCCGCCAGCCCAGTGCCGGCTCCTCTTCCCTAGGGGTCTGGGGTGAAGAGGCCAGGCAAACACCACTGCTGGAAATTAGGCTCCATTCAACCAACATTGGCCTTGTGCCTCGCTTTGCTGAGTACCTGGGAGTTAGAAATGAGAGAGACAGTCTCCCCGAAAGGGGCTTATGAGTGGGTGGAGGAGACTGACAGTACTGTTATCGTAATAGCAAATACATATTAAATACTTATGTGCCAGGCACTGTGCTAAGTCCCTTAAGTGTCTTAACTTACTTCACATTCTATTATTATTATTATTATTATTATTATTATTATTTTAATTAAATGAGACCCAGGGGAGGCAGAGAGACAGACTTCTGCATGCACCCTGACCAGGATCCACCTGGCAAGCCCTCTATGAGACGATGCTCTGCCCGTCTGGAGCATTGCTCTGTTGCTCAGAAACTGAGCTATTTTTAGCACCTCAGGCACAGGCCACTGAACCATCTTCAGCCCTAGAGCCAACTCTCTAGAATCAATCGAGCCATGGCTATGGGAGGGGGAGAGAGAGAGAGAGGAAGTGAGGGGGGGAGAAGCAGATGGTTGCTTCTCCTGTGTGCCCTGAATGGGAATCAAACCCGGGGTGTCCACACATCCGGCTGATGCTCTACCGCTGAACCAACTGTCCAGGGCCCACATTCTATTATGGTGGGACAAGGCCTAGAGAGGTTAAGTAACTTGTCCGAAGTCACACAGCTAGGAAGTGCAGAGCAGGGATAGGAACCCAGGCAACCCGACTCCGGCCCTCAGGCCCGGAAGCATGAGAATGACAAGAACTGACCGCAGCGCAGGTGAGGCCAGCACAGACCGGCAGGGAGGGCGTGGGGAGAGAGCCCGAGTGGGCAGCGACGGGTTCCGACCAGGGGACGGACCTGGGGTGATGGGAGGTGGCAGGGGAGAAGGAGGGCCCCTGGGTGAGACTGGGCAGGTGGAGAAGCCAGAGGATGTTTCCGGGAGAGGGACCAGCAAACGCTTGAGGGTGAGACAGTCCCAGGCGAGGCGGGGAGAGTGGCTGCCTCTGCTGTGGCAGGGTGTGGAGTTGTGAGGCTGGGGAGTGGGCAGGAAGCCGCTGTGGCCCCGTCACCCCCTGCCCCAGGCGTGCCACTGCAGCTGGGGACAGCCAGAGAGGAGGGCTGGGATGAGGTTCCCAAGCGGCTCCTAAGCAGAGGACTCTGAGTGAACCCTCAGCAGGCCTGGGTCAGACTCCCTCCCTCCTCTGGACCAAACCTGAGAAATGGTTTTCTCTCACTGTCACCACCAAGAGTGGGGGAAGGTGGGGCCTGGGAGGGGGGCTGGGACGGGGTCTCAGGGGCTGGAGCAGGGGGGCCCTTGGGGTGAGGGCAGGCCAGGGGCCTGGGAGGGGGGCTGGGGCAGGGGTCTCAGGGGCTGGAGCAGGGGGGCCCTTGGGGTGAGGGCAGGCCAGGGGCCTGGGAGGGGGGCTGGGACGGGGTCTCAGGGGCCCTCCAGGGGGGCCCTTGGGGTGAGGGCAGGCCAGGGGCCTGGGAGGGAGGCTGGGACAGGGGTCTCAGGGGCCCTCCAGGGGGACCCTTGGGGTGAGGGCAGGCCAGGGGCCTGGGAGGGGGGCTGGGGCAGGGGTCTCAGGGGCTGGAGCAGGGGGGCCCTTGGGGTGAGGGCAGGCCAGGGGCCTGGGAGGGGGGCTGGGACAGGGGCCTCAGGGGCTGGAGCAGGGGGGCCCTTGGGGTGAGGGCAGGCCAGGGGCCTGGGAGGGAGGCTGGGACAGGGGTCTCAGGGGCCCTCCAGGGGGACCCTTGGGGTGAGGGCAGGCCAGGGGCCTGGGAGGGGGGCTGGGACGGGGTCTCAGGGGCTGGAGCAGGGGGGCCCTTGGGGTGAGGGCAGGCCAGGAGCCCCACCATCTCTGTGCTGTGCCCCCCCCCACTGCGGTCCCCTCCTGCCATCACCTGCCGCCAAGCACCTTCACTTTCTCTCCTATTTTTTTCCCCTTCTTTCTTGCTTCAAAGGTGTTTTGCCCAAATGGGTTTGTGTTAAGATATTAGGTCGATCACTCAGCAGATTTCCCTCTGCTCAGAGCTGAGCACCATGAATAATGCAACTCAGAACAAGGCGGCCGCTGCCCAGCAGCCTCAGCGGGGTGGGGGCGGGGGACAGCCGCCGCGCTCGGAGGCACAGAGCCCCACAGCTGCTCTGACTGGTCCCCCAAAGCCCTCACTGTCCCCGACATACCCCGTGCCGGGGGGGGGGGCGGGCCTGTCCACAGCTGATCACTTTAATTCTCACCACCTCACACGTCTGGCAGGTGGGGGTAATGCCTCCCATTTTGCAGATGCACAGACAGAGGGTCACAGAGGTTGAGTGATGCGGTTTTTACTACAAAGCAAGCAGGTGACGGAGATGGGGCATGGGTCCTGCCTGTTCCCCAGGCTCAGCCTCCTGTGTCAGACCAGGACAGCTCTCTGATACCGGTGCCCCCTGCACCCCGAGACCCAGCCCGTTTCTGTGCAGGGGCAGGGCTGGGCAGGAGCGGAGGGTCCGGTGGGCCCAGGGAGAGGGTTTCAGAGGAGAGACAGGGCCAGCGAGGCTGCTTGGCCAGTCGCTGTCGGCGGACAGGTGCTATGTGTCTCCGTCTGGTCCCTAGCCCGCTCCACGGTGGTGCTCCCTGGCCAGGCCAGGCTGCTGCTGTGCCAGGAGCAAAGGGGAGGTATTTGTGGTGCCAGGTGTGTCCCGGGAGGTGTGGGCACACGGCTTGTGAGCCAGCGTGCCCAGGTCTGTGGCTGTGTGCCGGGCATGGCGGGGAGGCCGGGTATGATGAGTGAGGTTGTGTGAAGCTCTGTGGTTTCTGTGTGAGCGTGTGTGGCTGAGGGACTGTGGGGGCTGTGTCAGCGCCTGAGTCTGGCTGGGGGGGCGGGCTGCAGGAGGGCCCGGGTGTGTGTGTGGGCTGGCGTGGGGCGTGGGCCTCCGTGTGAGCGCTTGTGACTGAGATTGAGGTTGACGTGGTATTTGGTACGTGACTGTGATTTGTAACGGAGTGTGTGTGTCTGTGTGTTTGGGGGGGGGCGGAACGGCGTGCTGGGATTGTTCAGGAAAGAAAGGATGTGAATGACCCCTGGACCTCCAAGTTATGGGCCGGGGTTCTGCCAGAACCCTGTCCCTGGCGACAGCTCTGGTTTAGCCTGGTGCTGCTTGTCCCCGGCACAATACGGACCTCACCAACCCTGGGTCCTGACGCGGCCTGGGTGACGAGGTCTCCATCCTTCCAGCTCCTGCCCTCCTGCCTAGGCAGCCCCTGCCCCACCAGGCCTCGCCCACCCCCCAAAGGTGCCGGCTCGAGGAGGCAGGCCCAGCCCGTCACAAACACCATCCTCTTTTGAGCCTGACTCCAACTTCGTGTGATGAAGTTGAAGTTCTTTCTCATTCTGCGGATGAAAAACCTGATGTTCAGAGAGGCTTAATAACTTGTCTAAAGTCACACAGCCAGGAAGTGGTGGGGCCACCGTCCTCTGCCTTGGGCTGGAGGGCTGGGAAGCTGTACGCAGGTATGATAGTCGTGCTCTGCACAGCCCTTTGGTGGAGTGCATTAGGGAGACACCCCCAGGTGGGAGACCAGGGTGACAGTCTCCCCTCCGGGGCACTGCCGGCACTTTGTCCATGGGCTTTGCTGTGTCCGGCACTGGACCCCGGGGCCACGCCAGCTGGTGCAGCTGTCCGCCTGTGTATTTTCTCATAGTGAGGGATTTGCATCTAGATGGAGAAGTAGATTCCCAAGAGCAGGCGGGACCGAGAGGGGTGTCCAGGTAGGTGTCCGTGACGCCCAGCCCACGCGTGTGCACAGAGCTCACGGGCGGGCCCTGCCAGGCCAGACACCATGGGCAGATTCTTTGTAGCTGAGAGCCTGGCACGAAGTAGGTGCCAAGTGCAAAGTGGGTGCCCGGTGTGTGTGTGTGCGTGAGTATAGACGTCTGGGCACTCAGCAGGACCAGGTGTGTGTGTGTGCGTGAGTATAGACGTCTGGGCACTCAGCGGGACCAGGTGTGTGTGTGTGCGTGAGTATAGACGTCTGGGCACTCAGCGGGACCAGGTGTGTGTGTGTGCGTGAGTATAAACGTCTGGGCACTCAGCAGGACCAGGTGTGTGTGTGTGCGTGAGTATAGACGTCTGGGCACTCAGCGGGACCAGGTGTGTGTGTGTGCGTGAGTATAGACGTCTGGGCACTCAGCGGGACCAGGTGGTGCCACAGAGGGAAGGTCACAGTGGCAGGGGGGGGGGTCAGGGAGGCTCCCAGAGGAGGTGGGAGGGCTGGAGCAGGTGCAGGTGCCTGCAACGGATTCCTGCCGACACCCCGCTTGCATCATGCTCCTGCTCGCAGCTCCTGCCACCCCACCTCCTGTCCCTGCCAGTGGCACTCCGAGGCTCGTTCGTCCGGGAAGCCGGCGCAGCGTGGGTGCTGGGTTCCGCCAGGACCCAAGCGGAGAGACAGATGCCAAGGAGATAACCGGGGCCCGGCGAGGGCGGGGCTGCACGGAGGCGCCAAAGGGTCCCTGACCAGCCCCGGGACCCTCTGGCTGAGGAAGCAAGGCTGCTGGGCACAGACGGGGTAGGGTGGTGAATTCCTGTGGGGACTCGGTGAGGTCGGGTGTTGCAGGCCTGAGTCTCGCGGGCACGCGCGCGCGCACACACACACACAGCCACTGAGGCAGGGAGCTGTGTGTCAGGTAGATCATGCTTTAGACAGAGGCTGGAGAGGAGCCCGGTTGGAGGGGAGTGGGGGGCAGGGACAGGAGCAGAAGGCCACCCCCCTCGTCTCTGTGGAGCCCCGCCCCCTAGCATCTGGCTCCGCCCCCTCACTGTCCAGCACGGTCCTGCTCACCCAGCGGTAGCCTCAGGTCAGGGCCTGGGCCCTTTCCCGGCCTCTAACACCCCTCTGGCCCGAGCTCTGCTGCCCAGAACCTGCCACAGAGCTCCGTGTATTCAGGTAAAGGCTCCCAGTCGAAAACAAAAGTCTCACCTTATGAGTCATCAGCCCCTCTAGGTAGCTCCCTTTGCTGAGTGCAAATCTGGGGAGGAGGTTTTGGAGTGGGAGGAAGGAGGGAAGGGCCGTGCGAGCACGTGTGTTGGTGTGAGCGTGCATGTGGGTGCACATGTGTGTGTGTGTGCATTCACATGTGTGTGTGTGCGTGTGCATGACGCCATCAGTCCAGAGTGACTCCCCTCTCCTCCTGCCCCCCACTCCTCTGCCCCTCTGCTGGAAGCTGGGGGGAACCCCTTTGGGTTGTGTAACTCCCCCTTTTCTCCCCATATTCCAATTTGCTGCCTTCACATTTTGCTGTAATGTAGATTTTTCCACTTGACTTCCTAGAATTTGTCTTTTCATTGTTTTTCTCCCCTTTTTACATTTAAGAGGATGCTTGCTCAGACTGTGAGAGGACAGGCCCAGCAGTGCCCGCCTGCACACGCTCTGGGGGAGGATGTTTCCTCTCCCGCCTGGAGCCCAGGGCCTGGGGGGCTGCTTGGGCCCGGTGAGCGGCCGGCCAGGGTGGCAGGATGTGACCCCAGCGCCCTGGGCTCTGGAGCAAGAGGGAGTGGGTGGGCGCCAATGCCCCGGGGAGTCGCGAATGGGGTGCCCTGTCTTGGTCACCTGGGCCGACCCACTGTCTGCGGGCTGCTCATTTACCTTCTTCCTGGGCAAGGCCCAAGCACACCTTGCCTTGGGGCTAGCAAGGGCCGGTGTCCTGGCGAGTGAGAGAAGGAAGGGAAGGGAGGAGTGGGAGAGGCCGGGAGAGGAGCTAGAGGGCTGCCCAAGCCTGGGGGGGGGGGGTGAGCCCGGCCCCTGGCTGCCCCCAACATGGGACGGGCATCAGCAGAAGCAGGCTGCCCCCATGGGAGGTCTTTTTCTCCTGCCTTCCCAGGCCACCAGGGTGGGGCCATGAAGGCAGGAGATCCAGGGGGGCTGCTTGGAGGGGGTGGCCTTGCAGGACGGTGGGGAGGAGTTATTTAGATAGGTGGGGTAGGGAGAGCCACCCAGCGGGGACAGGGAGGTGCTGGGATGAGGCGGAAGCTAAGCACAGGTGCCATGATCACACTGTGTGTAAACCTGAGTCCATGGGGCATGAGGGAGACGCCTGTGGGCTGAAAGGCGGCTGCTGACTCCCTCTGCATGTGCGCCTGCGTGCCTGCCGGTTTCCGAGAGCCAGCCCTCAAACAAGCTCCCTGCATCGCCCATGCTGATGGAGGGGGCCAGGTGTGGACAGTCCAGGCAGTGGAGGGCGGAAGGAAGAGGTCATTTCAGCAGTGAGCCCTCACTGAGGGTGGGGCTTACAAGTCCAAAGCGTTTTCTTTATATTTCTTTATTTATTGTTTTAGGTGAGAAGGGGAGATAGTGAGACAGACTCCCTCGTGCACCTCAGTTGGGCCCAGCAACCCCATCTGGGACTGATGCTTAAGTACCAAGCTATTTTTAGTGCCTGAGGGTAATGCACTCCAGCTGAGCTATCCTCATCTACTGGGGCCACGCTCAAATGAACTGAGCCAATTGGCTACATGAGGGGAAGAGAGAGAGAAGGAGGAGAGGGAGGGGGAGAGAAGCAGATGGTCGCTTCTCTTGTGTGCCCTGACTGGGAATCAAACCCGGGATGTCCATACAGAGGGCCGACGCTCTCTGCTGAGCCGCCGGCCAGGGCCCCAGAGTGTTTTCAATCCCTGGCTCTGAGGCAGGGTGGGTGGCAGCTCCTAGAGAAAAGTCCGAGCAGAGGCCACATCTATCTCTGTGTCTTCAGCTGCGTGGCCTGGCAGAACCTCCCTGTGCCAGGGAGGAGACCGGGCAGAGTGAGGGCTGCAGCCTCAGCCTCCCTCTTTCACCTTGCCCTGCTCGTGTGCTCCTCTGCCGGGACTCCGGGAAGGTCTCCACCCCTCCTGCCCCAGGATGAGGCTGAGGGGGAGGGGAGCAGGACTCTGCCCTCATGGCTGCCACAGTGGGTGCTCAGGGGGTGTGTGTTGACTCCATGAGGAAGAGGCAGGGGTGGCACCTGGAGGCAGGGCGTGCGGTTGACTGAGCGGTGTCTGGGGAAGCGTGCAGCGGGCCCGGCAACCGCGGGGCCTTTCCTGGCCGAGGTGTGCGCCCGCCGGTGGGAGCTTCTCCTGGGGGCTGACTCCTGGTTTGCTTCTCCAACTAGACTCTGAGCTCCCCAGGAAGGGGCCTTACTTGCTCTCGTTTCTCAAGGATCAATTGTGCCAGGATCAACTGAGCAGGTCACTTCTCGCATGTATGAGTGGACGGACCACCGGACGAACACACGGGCCCAGTCCGACCGTGGGGAGTGTGGGCGATGGGCGGGGGCAGACTCTGACGCAGACACCTCGGCTGGACCCGGAGAACGCGGGAAAGGTCACCAGACCGCAAATGGAAAGGGCGCAGAAACCGCAAATACAACAGGAAACCGGTATCAGTTTCCAGTAGTGGAGTCTTTCTGTCACATTGAAGCCAGGACAGGTGTGTGGAGCCTGGTGTGTGTGTGTGTGTGTGTGTGTGTGTATGTGTGCAGGGCTCTCGCTCGCACCGGGAAGGGCTGGCCAGGTCAGAGCCCTTCTCAGGGGAAGGTAGGATTTCAGGAGCCAGCTGGCTGGCAGGAGAAGGGCAGCCCCAGGCGGGTTTCCCAGCCCCCACCTCCAGGGTATTTCCGACGTCACTGGGCCGGGAGTGGCGGCGTGGCGCCATTTCACGGATGGACAAAGGGAGGCTCGGGTGTTGGCCTGGTGTGTTCTCCATCAGATGTCACGACCGGAGCACCTTTACTGTCACTCATGTTGGAGAGTCTGTCTGGCTTGGGTCCTGAGGTTCACATTTACTAAGCACTGACATTCCGCCATATCGGATTCTGATTACCTTGTGAAGAAATAAAACGTGGATTGCTTGGACTCCCCTATCCATCACCTCGCCCCTGTGGGGCCCTGTTCCTAGCCTTCCTTTTCTTGAGGTGACCACGATTCTGAGGGTGATGGGATCCCTCCGTGTCCTTGTTTGGTCACTCGGCAAGCATTTCCTGAGAGCCTCGTCTGTGCCAGGCACTGTTCCAGGCGTTGGGGACATTGCAATGAAGCCAGCAGGCAGCATCTCCTGCCTCCATGGAGCTTTTGCTTGTATATGTGTGTGTGTTCTCAACATGTGTGATAAGTCTTAACATGTGTGGTCTTTGGAGAGAGAGAGAGAGACAGGAAGGGAGAGAGATGAGAAGCATCAATTCTTCGTTGTGGCTCCTTAGTTGTTCATTGATTGCTTTCTCATATGTGCCTTGACTGGGGGGCTTTAGCATAGTGAATGACCCCTTACTCAAGCCAGCAATCTTGGGCTCAAGCCAGCGACTTTGGGCTTCAAGCCAGTGACCTTTGGGCTCAAGCCAGAGATGGTGGGGTCATGTCTATGATCCCATGCTCAATCCAGCGACCCCGCGCTCAAGCCGGCGTCCTTGGGGTTTCGAGCCTGGGTCTTCTGCATCTCAGGCCGCTGCTCTATCCACTGCGCCACTGCCTGGTCAGGCTCAATGTGTGTGGTCTTTAATGCTACAGAAATGGGGCAGATCCCACTGCAGCTTGCTGTCCCATCAGCTTCGTTTTCGGGGTTTTGTCGTGCTGTTCTGAGGGGAGCTGTCTCATTAATCTAAACTACGTAATATTCGCACCTCAGGTCACTGTTCTTTTGTTGTAAAGTATTTGGGCTGTTCCCTCTTTTTATTTTGCCACCTGGCACGGTACTGCAGTGAGCCCATCCTTGCACACACATCCTCGCACCCATGCGAGTGTCCCTGAGTGTGGAAGGGGGCGCTCTGGCTTGAGGCCGCTCAGCAGGTCCTCAGTTCTGTGGGACGTGTCCACACGGTCTCCAAAGCCTTCGAATGGCACTGCTTAGCCAGACTGTCCAGATTCCTTGTAGCAGAGGCAGACTTGAAGGGGGTGGGGCCCAGGACAAGACCAAGGTGCGGAGCCAGGGCAGGCTCAGGGCCGCCGCAGTGGCGGGGGGCTGGTATCTCCCTGCTGGGCTGGGGTGGGAGTCAGGGAGCTGGGGGGGGGAGTGGGCTGGCGGGGCTCAGGCAGGTACAGGATGCTCCACCTCGCTGTGGGGGTTCAGTCCTGGGGGCTCTGTTTACGCAGGAGCGAGCAGGTGGGAAGCAGTCAGGGCTGGCCTGGACTCTAACCCGCCCGGTGCAGTGGTCAGAGCCTTGCCAGGAGTGGGCTCGGCCCCAGCTACTGTGTGCCCCCGGGTAAAGCACTGCCCGTCTCTGGCTCCAGTCTCCTCGCTCCGAGTCCAGCTGGGGCCAGGAGGTCTCTGAGGTCCCTGCCACCTCTATGTGCTCAGATAGTCTTGGCAAGTGGCTGTGGCTTCCTGCCCCTTGCCCTGTAGGCAGAGGCACTGGCTTGGTGAGCGGCAGCTTGCAGCTGGCACGAGGCCTTCGGGTGCTGGCCAGGGGGCGGGGCGGCTGGCGTGGAGGGCAAGGGGCTTGCCAAGGGGGATCCAGGAGGGCCTAGGGAGCAATGGGGAACCCCAGACTCCATGGCATTCCTTCCTTCTGGCCCTGGGCTTGGAGCCGGGGACGTTTCAGGGTTCCAGCCTCCGCTCGGAGACAGGGAGTGGGGTTGTCCTTTGCTACGTGGGTTTGATTTGATTCTATTTCCTCTCAGCGTGGTGGACTCATGCATTCTTATTTTATCCAATGAGAGAACAGGGCGCGAAGAAGTGCCCTTTCTTGGTGGAGGGGTGTGGAGAGGGTGTCCCGGGGGAGGGTTAGCTACGGTCCCCGGGGTAATGGGCCTGCAGCTGCAGGGGCCGGCACAGGAGGGCTGGCGGGCTTGCTGTGTGACACGGGTTTTTTCCAGGGGCGGGATGGGCTGCGGGAGACAGGGGGCCAATAGGGACCCAGTGACCCAGACCTTCCCTTTCTCTGCCCGAGAGACCCTGGGCGCAGACCCGACTGCAGTCCCGCTGACCATCTGTGTGAGCTGTCAGGTGACTTAGCTCCCCTGAGCCTCAGTTTCCTCATCTGTAGGATGGGGCTGCTGGCACCTGTCCCCCACACCCCCCGGGTGTGTGAAGATCTATCGAGTGCCAAGCCTGCAGTGGGCGCCCCGTACATGCTGGTCCTTCCCAGGCCATGCCAGCCCTCCCTGGCTATGGAGGGGGCCAGGAGGCCAGTGGAGGCCGATGCTGTACTGGGAGCTTGTGTCACCCCAGGGGTGACCCTGCTGAGCCGGCCACAGACGCCCTGCTCGGGTGTGTCCTAAGCAGCCATGCAGACAATTGGCCAGCAATGCAGAGGGGCCCACTGGCACTTGGTTTCTCACCCTGGGGGCAGTGGCCACAGTGGTCCTTACCCCAGGTCAGGTGCTGTGGCCAGACATGCCTGTGCTCACGGGCCCTGGGTGTCCCCTTGACTCTACACCCCAACCCCTTCACATGTGACACAGTGGACAGGCTGAAGGGAGGGAGGGGGCTCAGGGAGACAGTGGCCTGTGGGTCAATCACCGCTCTGCCCCTGCCTGTCTGCTGTGTGACCTTGGGGAAGCCACTTAACCTCTCTGTGCCTCAATTTCCCCATCTATCTGTTAGAGCTGTGCTGGTGATGCCGACTCAGGTGAACGTAACGTAACATCTGCAGAGTCGTGCTCGGCGTGGGTCACGTGATGTTCGGCGTGGGTCAGGTGCTCCGTAACGGTCACGGGTGTCGCTGAGCTCTGCATAACTCCCCCCCCCCCGGTCCCCCCTCCTCCTGGGGGTATAAGAGTATCACGCCCGGCTCGGACCACGCTCTCCCTCCCAGGTGCCTGGCTCTCCCTGTCGTTCTAGCGGACAGAGCTATCTATGGCCACCTAACTCTTCCTTCACCAGCACAGCGAAGCATGCTGGATATGCCCGGGGCGTTAGGCGGGGTGGCCCAGGGAGATTTCCTTAACCTACCAGTGTCTCCCCATTGGAGAACGGAGAACTCCCATCCCTGTCTCCTCCCCTCTGCCCTTGGACCCCATCCCTCCCGCAGCCAGGTGGCTCACCCCCTGCCCCTGGGCCCCGTCCCTCCCGCAGCCAGGTGGCTCACCCCCTGCCCCTGGGCCCGGTCCCTCCCGCAGCCAGGTGGCTCACTCCCTGCCCCTGGGCCCTGTCCCTCCCGCAGCCAGGTGGCTCACCCCCTGCCCCTGGGCCCCCGTCCCCACCCCTCCCGCAGCCAGGTGGCTCACCCTATGCCCCTGGGCCCCATCACTCCCGCAGCCAGGTGGCTCACCCTCTGACCCTGGGCCCCGTCCCTCCCGCAGCCTGGTGGCTCACCCTCTGCCCCTGGGCCCCGTCCCTCCCGCAGCCTGGTGGCTCACCCTCTGCCCCTGGGCCCCGTCCCTCCCGCAGCCAGGTGGCTCACCCTCTGCCCCTGGGCCCCGCCCCTCCCGCAGCCTGGTGGCTCACCCTCTGCCCCTGGGCCCCGTCCCTCCCGCAGCCAGGTGGCTCACCCTCTGTCCCTGGGCCCCGTCCCTCCCGCAGCCAGGTGGCTCACCCTCTGCCCCTGGGCCCCGTCCCTCCCGCAGCCAGGTGGCTCACCCTCTGCCCCTGCCCCCCCCCACAGCCAGGTGGCTCACCCTCTTCCCCTGGGTCCCGTCCCCCCCCCCCGCAGCCAGGTGGCTCACCCTCTGCCCCTGGGCCCCCCCCCCGCAGCCAGGTGGCTCACCCTCTGGCCTGTCCAGCTTCCCGGTCCTGTCCATCTGTCTCCCCAGCTGGGGGAGAAATGTTGCAATTGGCCCACTCTCGAGCTGGAAAGCTACCATATGGAGGGTTTAGCTGGAGCTGAGTGTCTGCCCAGCCGCGGCGAGCACCCGGCCAGCTCTCTGGGCAGCGGACGGGGTCCCCTTGTCTCTCTCCCTGTGGCCCGGGACTCCAGGGGCCCCGTCCTGCCCAAGGGCACCCCTTCCTTCTCTCCTCTCCTTCCCCGTGAGCTCCTCCCCGGTAATCACGCTCTTCTCTGGATATTGGGGTCCTCTGAGTGTCTTAGGAGACTGGGTCTGCCTGGAAGAGGCAGGGGGTAAGGGTGCTGCTGGGGGGCAGGGCGAGGGCCACGGCTGCCTCGCCCGCTGCAGAGGAGGAGGGGTCCACTTCCTGGGGACAGGGATGTCAGAGTGTCGTGTGGCCCCAGCCGCAGCAGGCGCCCGGCCCAGGTCAGCCCCCTTCTGCTCTCCGCCCCGTGTTCTTCCTGGAATGCCCCCGCCCGGGGACAGGGATGTCAGAGGTGTGTCGTGTGGCCCCAGCCGCAGCAGGTGCCCCGCCCAGGGCAGCCCCCTTCTCCTCTGCGCCCCGTGTTCTTCCTGGAATGGCCCCCGCCCGACTGCTCCCACGTCCTCCTTTGCGACCCAGCTCAGGGGCAGCCTTCCCTGGTTGGCAGCTCAGCCTCTGGGGAAAGCCCTTTTAGGGTAGAGCTGGCACCTTTCCCCATGGGGCTGGGGGTGGGTTGTGTCCCCGGCACTGTGAACCCCTGTGCAGCCCCGGCCTCAACACAGAGGTGCAGGAGCCTGGGCAGAGGCCTCAGGTGCCCCCCCCCCCGACCAGGAGGCTACTCGGAGGCCCCGGGGGTGCCCAGCAGAGGTAGCTGGTTTGAGCCATTGGCTGGGCCCCACCGGGGACACCTGTTTGAGGTGGAGCTGGACCAAGACCCTTGAATGGGACTCAGAGGAGGGTGACGGTCTAAATAAAGGGTCAGCTTTATTAAGAATAATCCTTGTGCTTTTCCATCAGCTGAGCCCTGACTGCCACCAGAGGCTCTGGGGGTCTTATTCCCTGGAGAGGAGTGTGCCCCTATATCCAGTAGGGCAGGGAACCGTGTGGCTCTGGGTAAGCCAGATCTCTGAGCCTCAGTTTCCTCATCTGTCAAGTGCGGTTGATGATGGAAATAGCAGGCCGTAGGTGCTTCTGTCCCAGGACATTGGGGAGATTGAAGCACCGAGTGACGGCCGTACCTCACCTGCGCTGGTGAGACGTCTGAGGTTGGGAACTGGCGGGGTGGGGGGCGAAGGCGCCCAGGGTTTCTGTGAGCCGCCAGCCTGGGCGAGATTCCGGCTCCGGTGTGTTGACTGCCTCCTGGTGGCTCCCGTGGGCTTGGCACTGGACTGCTTGCAGAGAAGTGAGCAAGAGGCAGGCTGGCCCCGGGGTGCCCTGTCCCAGGACCCAGCCAGGTAGGCAGTGGGCCAGAGTGACAGGAGTTGCTGCCAAAGACCCCCTGACCCCAGTCAGAGCTCCTCTGGTCCCTCCCCCTGAGGCACTGCCATTGGAGTGGCCTTCCCGGGCTCTCTTGAGCTCCCTGCTGGGAATCTGATCACAAATAAGATGGGGGAGGTGGGGGCTGAGGTGTCAGGGCACCCTGCCTGGCCAGCGTGGGAGCCAGAGAGCCTACACACTGTGGCCCATGAGTGCCCAGAAAATAACCCGGGGAAACCGGGAGGCTAGCCGAGCTGGGTAGGCAGCACCACCCAGGACGTGCGGGCACCGGGCAGCTGCCACGCGCGCTGCTCTTCCCGAGGGGCCCGCCGTGGACAGGAGCCCCGGGAGGTATGTGTGGGTGTGGGTAGGCAATCTGCTCTCATTCTCTGATTCGCTCCTCTGAAAACAACCTTATTATGTGGTTACGTGAAGATAATCAGTGCTCACTAAGCACTTACTATGTGCCAGATATTATTATATTTATATGCATTAACCTCAGCTTTCTATAACCAACCCGATGAAGTAGAGAGTATTATTATACCTTCGCTTTACAGCTGATGTATTTGAGGCACAGAGAGGTTCAGTAACCGTCCTGAGGTCACACAGCAGTAAGTAATGGAGCCGAGATTTGAACCCAGGTGGACTGGCTCCTAAACACAGTGCTGCATTGCCTCTTGCCAGCAGCCTATTTTATGACGGGGAAACTGAGGCACAGAGAACTTAAGTGACGTGTCCAGGGCCACCCAGCTGGTGAGTGTTGGGACCTTGGAGAGCTTTCAGCTTAGTTCTCTGGGGAGGGAGTATGTGTGTGCGCGCACACGCGTGTTGGGGCGGAAGGGGGAGAGTGCCTCCCCCGGCCCCTCCAGGCTGACCAGCCCCCTTCCCGCAGGGGGCGTGTGCATCGCCCAGTCCGTGAAGATACCGCGGGAGCCCAAGCCGGGGGAGTTTGACAAGATCATCCGGCGCCTCCTGGAGACCTCGAACGCCAGGGGGGTCATCATCTTTGCCAATGAGGATGACATCAGGTGAGGGGGGGCCCGCAGGGCAGGCGTGGGGGGCCAGGGATCCCTGCCGGTGACCTTCCTAGATAAGTCTGACCTCTCTGGTCTGGGATCCAGAGTGCGGGGCTGGGAGGCCGCTCAGGCAGGGCCACAGGCTAGTGCTAATGGGTGCCCCCGCCCTTCCCCCTCCCTGTGTCCTGCATCCACGCCACCAGCCAGGGATGGGAAGCGGGCACTTCAATGGAGGGGTGACTCCCGGGTTTGGCGCAGGAGCACTGGGTTCTGACCCTGCTCTCCTGCGAGCTCTGGGACCTCAGGCAAGGTTTTCAACCTCTCTGGGCCTCTCTTCTGCTGAGAGGAAGGAGCCCATGTCTGCCTGACAGGGTTTGAAAATGGAAAGTGGGGTTGGTCTGCTTCGGGCAGTCTGGCGGGCAGTGGGCACATCATGCATCGTGGCCGCCTCTCAGCGCCTCCCTCTTCCCTCTGATGAGCTCAGGGCAGTGGGAAGAGGCGTGGGCTGGGGTTCTCGTCCTGGCGTGGGACGCACTCGCTGTGGGCCCTTCCTGGGCCTCAGTTTCTGAATCTGGAGAATGGGAGCAAGTGGACTCCGGGTGCCAGGACCGTGCAGTGCCGGAACCCTGGGCCAGCTTAGCTCCGCTCCTCTGCCCTCCGGGGCCTGAGTCACGGGTCCAGCGCTCAGTGCCTTTAAAAGATGACCCCCAGTGGGCCCTTCTTTGTGGGCCTCTCATAGTGTCCCCATGCCAGGGTAAATTACAGCCTCGAACCACTGCCCGGCCTCCTGACCTGTGGGCTGTGAGCACCGAAGGGGGTTGTACTGTGTAAAAAGATAAATAAATAAGAAAGATGCCCCCTGAACCACTCTCCTAACTTACTTCCCTCCTTCCTGCCTTTTCCTTGTTACCATCTCTCGGAGACGGAGACTGGATGTCAGGGCCAAGTTGGGTCAGGCCTCTGTGATTCCCTGGTGTGAGGGGAGACACGGCCCTGTCCTCAGGGGCACTCAGTCTGAGGGAGGTCACAGCCCTGTCCTCAGGGGCACTCAGTCTGAGGGAGGTCACAGCCCTGTCCTCAGGGGAACTCAGTCTGAGGGGGCACACAGCCCTGTCCTCAGGGGCACTCAGTCTGAGGGGGCACACAGCCCTGTCCTCAGGGGCACTCAGTCTGAGGGGGCACACGGCCCTGTCCTCAGGGGCACTCAGTCTGAGGGAGGTCACAGCCCTGTCCTCAGGGGCCCCAGCCCGAGGGGCACACGGCCCTGTCCTCAGGGGCACTCAGTCTGAGGGGCACACGGCCCTGTCCTCAGGGGCCCCAGCCTGAGGGGGCACACGGCCCTGTCCTCAGGGGCACTCAGTCTGAGGGAGGTCACAGCCCTGTCCTCAGGGGCCCCAGCCCGAGGGGAACGCGGCCCTGTCCTCAGGGGCCCCAGCCCGAGGGAACGCGGCCCTGTCCTCAGGGGCCCCAGCCCGAGGGGAACGCGGCCCTGTCCTCAGGGGCCCCAGCCCGAGGGGGCACGCGGCCCTGTCCTCAGGGGCCCCGGCCTGAAGGGCACACGGCCCTGTCCTCAGGGGCCCCGGCCTGAGGTTGCACATGGCCCTGTCCTCAGGGGGACTCAGTCTGAGGGAGGTCACAGCCCTGTCCTCAGGGGGACTCAGTCTGAGGGGGCACACGACCCTGTCCTCAGGGGAACTCAGTCTGAGGGGGCACACGGCCCTGTCCTCAGGGGGACTCAGTCTGAGGGGGCACGCAGCCCTGTCCTCAGGGGCACTCAGTCTGAGGGGGCACACGGCCCTGTCCTCAGGGGCCCCAGCCTGAGGGGCACCCGGCTCTACTCAGAGTCTGGTGGGGAGACACGTCCCTGCGCCTGCCAGCAGGTGTGACAGCAGACGGGTCCTCCCCGGGCCTCGCCCTTTGCCCTTGGGTCGCTGCCCGCGCTGCTGTGCCCGCAGTCCTCCCCTGCTACCAGCCGCACCCACCGGCTCCCTCTCTGGGTCCCCCTCTTTCTAATACTGCTCCCACTTGGTAAAGAGCCCATCGTGGATTCCGGAGTTACAGGAAAGCAGATTCCCCAGGGAAATGCCGGGTCCCCTAGGGATGGAGGGGAGTTCTGGAGCATCATTACGGCTTCAGGGGCCTAAGGACCAGATCTAGTGGAGGTAACTCGGGCAGCGAAGGGCCAGGGGTGTTCTCAGAGGCCATCTCATACCTCTGAGCCGAGCTCAGAGATCGCTCCTGGCCCCCTCAATGCTTATAGGTCCCTAACGCGGGCTCTGGGGCTTCCTGTTGCCCACCGGTCAACCGGCTCTGGGGGTGGCGGTGGGGGTGGGGAGCAGCGGAGGGGACGACACCCCTTCTGAGCTCTTCTCCCCTCAGTCACGAGTCCCTGCTCTCCTGCCTCTATCCCCCCCCAGCCCAGCACTGGTCAGCCTCGCCCCCCACCCAGATGTGCCCCCACTACAGGCTTCCCGCTCAGCTCCCACGGGCCCTGAGCCGGCAGGGGCCGAAGAGGGTGCTGTGGCCTGTGTCCCTGAGAAGAGGCCCCTAGGGGAGGGGGAGGGCCTCAGACCGACTCCCGTGGCTGCAGGAAGCGTGGTGGGAGGTGGGGGCATCTCTGGAAATCCACGTGCATTTCTAGAAGCAAACAGAAATGCAAATGAACCCAGGCTGACTCTGCACGGACAGAAGCTTGGTCACTGCTGGCCGGCAGGATGCGAACGGGTGTTAACAGGGCTGGGGGTGTGGGTTCTGAGAACAGCTGCTCCTGTAGGGAGCGTGCCCCGGGGTGGGGGCAGCCGCCAGTGTGGGGGTCTTGAAATGCCAAGAGTCAGGAGATGAAAGGAGGGGAGGTGTGGGCCCTGGGGCCTGGACACGGGTTTCTCCCTGGCAGCCCCTGGCTGTTCTTCCCAGCGGGTCACTTTCTATACAGGCCCACCAGTCCCCCCGAGCCCTGAGGTCATGTCCTGGCTCTCAGCATGGGAGGGGCCTGGCTAGTTTCTAATATCCTGGCCTCTCCCTTGCTGTGTGATTTTGAACAAGTTGCTTGCCCCCTCTGTGCTCCAGTGGGAGGAGCTGGATTGGGGGAATCCCTCCCAGCCCTCCCTGTTTTCATCCTCCTCCTCAAAGATGTCTTTGAGTGGCCACTGAGTTCCTGCATCTGTTAAGCACGGATTGAGCGCCTCCTGGGGTCTCAGCCCTGTGCTGGGCTCGAGGGTCCCTGACTTGATTAGGGCCACTGCCAGAGTAGGGGCGAGCACATCCCGGAGGGGTGGGGGGCTTTGGCACCGAAGGAGGTGGGGTGAGAGGGCACAGCTGGCGGGGGAGCAGCAAGTGCAGAGAAGTGTGTGTGATTGCACATGGCATGTGCGTGTGCATGTGTGTGTGAGCATGTGTGTATGCACATGTGTGTGTGCACGCGTGGAAATGTGAGAAGGGGTCAGGAGACGTGGGTGTGGCTTTAGGGCGAGGGTGGGTTGAACCTGAGAGGAAAGGGGTCAGGCAGGTGGAATTCTGGAAGCCTGGGTCAGACATGGGGCAGATACAGGCCTAGGGACTGATGTGGCCCCAGGGGACAGGAAGGGGGCTGGGGGAGCACACGGGGCCTGTAGGCAGGCATGGGCAAAGGTTACATGGCCGGTATGGGTGAGAGGGGTACCCGTGGGCCTGTGGGCAGGTGTGGGCCAGGGGAGAGGGAGCCACGGGCCTGAGGGGGACAAGCAGGGGTGCTCGGGCAGCTGTGGGCCGGGACTCACGTGGGCCAGTGGCAAGGGCTGCAAGCGTCGCACGGGGGACATCGTGGGCCGTGAGGGGGACAGCTGTATGCCCAGGGGAGGGTCAGCCAATGCCCACAAGCAGGCGTGGCCAGGGCGGGAGCTGCTGCACGGACAGACGTGGCCGGGCTGGGTGGGTGTGTGTTCCCACAGGCGTGTGCTGCAGGCAGCCCGGAAGGCCAACCAGACAGGCCACTTCTTCTGGATGGGCTCGGACAGCTGGGGCTCCAAGATCGCACCCGTGCTGCACCTGGAGGAGGTGGCCGAGGGCGCTGTCACCATCCTCCCCAAGAGGATGTCGGTGCGAGGTAGGCCGAGCAGGCTGGGGGGCGTGTCCGTCCACTCTCACCACAGTCGCTGCCAGCCTCATCCTTCCCGGTTCCTCCCTGTTGTCCCTCCCGTCCCTTCCTGTCCCACTCCTCCTCCTCCTCGCGCGGCCCGCCTGCCTTCTTGCTGATGTGCTGGGCCAGCCTCTGGTCACACTCAGCCCAGCAGGGTGCACATCCGGAGGCAGGACTTTTCTTCCTCCCTTCCTGAGTATTTTGGGGTGTGGGAGATGTGGGGCACATACAGGGGGTTCATGACCAAGGTTTCTTCTTCACCCCTGTATATTCTCACCCTCTGCCAACGAGGCCCCCGCCCCGCCTGGAGGGGCTCCTCTGCTGAGAGGCCAGGAGCGGCCGGCGGGCTGCAGGAGGCTGCCGAGCAGGGGCTGAGCTCTCCCTGGGGAACCTGCCCGGGGCTGGCAGGCCCTGGGTGGCACAGGGCTTGGGCCTGCCCTGCTGAGCCTCCCTGTTGAGACAGATCCCACGGTCACCCTGGGCGGGAGCAGACTCCCTGGCTGGGACCTTGCTGTGAGTGAGGCGTGAAGTTCCCGTGAACAGCCCGGTGGTCGGCCAGGGACCTCACTGTCCTCGCCGTGGGGGCGGCGGCCTCCCAGGGCCTTCTCTCCTGCTCTCGCTCCATTTGATGGAAAGGCTTACGTACAAGTGACTCCACCAAACTTTCCTAGAGACCGAGGCTCGAGCGGGGGAGGGACTTGCTCAAGGTCACCCAGCGGTGTCCTGTATTCACCCCGGGGCAGAGAGAGCACAGGCAGCTGTTCCCACGCTACCCCTGCCAGCCTCAAGCCACAATAAACACAAAATAATAATAACCTGGCTGGTGGCACATACACATGCCAGGCCCCTGAGAAACAGCTAGGTTAGCCTTCCCAGCCACCATGGGAGACACTTTTATCCAGTTAGTAGGTGAATACATCGGAGTGACATATAGTGGCCATTATGTGGCAGAGCTGGGATTTGAACCCAGAACTTGCCTGATGAGTCCCCCTTTCTCTCTGGACGTTAGAGAAGCCCTGAGAGCAGCGCGTGTCATGTGAGGGTGCTTTTGAACCCGAAGGGACACCTGGCAGTGTCTGGAGATGTGTTCGGTTGTCACAGTTGGGGAGTGATGCTGCTGGCGTCTCGTGGACAGAGGCCGGGGCTGTTCAACGGCCTGCCGTGCACAGGACAGCCCTCCAACAAACGGGATGATGGGGCCCAACGTGTCAGTAGGTGCCGAGGTGGGGGAGCCTTGCTCTGGGTCCGTCCGCCAACAGCGCCGGCTTTGCTCCTGCAGCTCTGACCGGGAGAGGCTGAGCCTTCCCGTGGACCCTGCCGCAGGAGACAGGAAGCTCACCACCGGGTGTGGGCCCCCCTGAGCTCTCAGGCCTTCAGGCCCGTCCCGAGCAGCTGAGTCCACCATGGGAAGGGGCACGGGGTGGCGAGGAGAGGGCATTGTGCACCCGCCGTCCTGCCCCCCACCCCCGGGTCAGGGTTTTCTGGGCTTAGGGCAGAGTGGGCGAGTTCCCAGGAGCAGAGAGAGGAGAAGGCTGCCTCTGTCAGTGGCGGGCAGGTTGCAGACTTGAGAGGAGTAGACCTGGTTCCTGCTCTGGCCGCGTGACCGGGGTCATCCCTCCCCTCTCTGGTTCAGGCTGCTCTTCAGAACCCGAGAGAGCTCAGGGGCGTCCAGATTTCGGAACCGGCCCCTCCCCCAGCTTCTCTTGGCTCCTTCTCAGATAGGCCTGACATTAGCATCTTGGTAGTAAAAAAGGCGACGGAAACACCCTAATCGTACTTCTCCTCCATAAAGGCAGCAGTTGTGAGATTACACGTGCTCCCCTTGGGACTGCATACAGCTCTTTTCATTTTGCATGAAATGAAATGCTACACGTTTGGTGTTTTCCACGTGGGCCTTGAATCAGAGGATGTGCCTGCCCCTCTCTCCCTCCGTCCGTCCCTCTGTCCCTCCCTCCCTCCGTCCGTCCCTCTGTCCCTCCCTCCGTCCGTCCGTCCTTCTGTCCCTCCCTCCGTCCTTCCCTCTGCCTGGGTCATCTCTACCCTTGAGGGAAAGCAGCAAGGCCCTGGGACAGGTGAAGGGGGTTCGTGAGGCCCTGACGCCCTGGTTCCCTGCCAGGCTTCGACCGCTACTTCTCTAGCCGCACCCTGGACAACAATCGGCGCAACATCTGGTTTGCCGAGTTCTGGGAAGACAACTTCCATTGCAAGCTGAGCCGCCACGCGCTCAAGAAGGGCAGCCACGTCAAGAAGTGCACCAGTGAGCATGCGCGCTGGGTTGGTACCTGGGGCCAGCCCAGGACCAAGGCCTTAGGGGGCGGAGCCAGGATACCCCCACAGAGGGTGGGGCCAGAATGAATCTTCCTCAGGGGGCGGGGCCGGAATGGGTTCCCCCCCAGGGGGCGGGGCCAGAATGGATCTCCCCAGGGGGCGGGGCCGGAATGGGTTCCCCCCCAGGGGGCGGGGCCAGGATGGGTCCCCCCCCCAGGGGGCGGGGCTGTGGAGGAGAGAGGCTAAGAGTGTGGAATAAGGTGGCAGATACCACAGGGGCCCCAGGGGACTGGGGGGGGAGGTGGGCTGGCGCCTGTGGGTGGAGTTGGGGGCTCGAGGGACAGGGGCCCAGACCAAGTTAAGGTTAGACCCAAGACTCCTGGAGGGCTTAGGGTTGTAGAAACCGGTGTGTTCTCGTGTTCTCTCGATGACAAGCCATCCATGACGCTGTTGAGTGGGGGAAGGGCTCCTCGTTCTCGGCAGAGGTGCTGTGGAGCCTGTGGCCACCTTGGGGTTCATCTGGAGCCCACAGAACTGAACTGAACCCAGCTGCCCTGCATTGAGTCCCAACGCTGGCAAATCTAAGCACATTACAGAAGTCATCTCTAACCCCTCTCAATGCCATAAGTCACTCAACAAACAGCCAGGATGTGCCTGGCCCCTGTTCTAAGCACGGTAGATAAGAACAGTGAACAAGAGCCAAAAATCTCTTGGAGTTTCCTAACCTAACAGGGAGATCAACAATAAACAAGGTCAGTAAGTAAACACAGAGTATGACAGATGAAAATGTGCAGCAGAAACAAATCAAACAGATAAGGGAGAGGATAGCCTCCCTGCAAAAGTGACATTTGAGCAGAGTCTCCGAAAGGACAGGGAATGGGCCACGGGAGTACAGGAAAGGGGTCCATTTTACAGACAGAAAAGCAGTCTCAGGGAAGGTAATAAAGGACCCCAGTTTCACAGATGGAGGAGTAGAGTGGGATTGGAACCCAGGTCTGAGCTCTGGGCCCTCGGCCCGCCAAGGTTGCCCTCATGGTTTGGATGTGGGTCCCTGTGTGCTCTTGGCCCGGGCAGCTCTGCAGCGGGACCTAGCCTGGATGACCCTCAGTCTGAGATGTGACTGTGAGAGGATGCTGGACGTCCTCTTATATCCTCCTGGACTGACCGGTGCAGCCCGGGCAGAGGGCCAACTGACCACGGGGCCACTGAACGGGCCACAGGGACATGCCGCACGAGTCTTTGGCAGTGGGCTGGTCCATCAGTGCCAGGGGAGGAGGGGGCACGATGAGGTGAGTGGACAGGTGGGGAGCATGCTGCCCTCTGTGGGAATGTGGACACTTAGAACTGTCCCCTAGGGCCCGGGCAGGTTCCCATGTGGGTGCAGGTGGCAGTGTGTGCGCTCGCACACTTGTGTGTGTGATTGTATGTGCATGAGTCAATATGTCTAAGGGAGAAGGGGTGTGTGTGTGTATTTGTGTTCCTAAGTGCGCTACTAACCATAAACACTGCTGTTTATTGTGCATCTCTATGTTCCGGACACTTTATTTATTTTTTATTTTTATTTCTTGAGAGAGAGAAAGAGAGAGAGAGAGAGAGAGAGAGACAGGAAGGGAGAGAGAGGGTGAGAAGCATCAACTCGTAGTTGCTTTCACTTTAGTTGTACATTGAGCTTCTCGTTTGTGCCTTGACCCAGGGCCAACCCAGTGACCCCTTGCTCAAGGCAGTAACCTTGGGCTTCTCATGCCAGTGACCTTTGGGCTCCAGCTCGTGAGCTTTTAGGATTGTATATACCCATGTGCTCAAGTCCGTGACCTTGGGGCTTCGAACCGGCGACCTCAGCTTCCTGGGTCAACACCTTATCCACTGTGCCAACCACCGATCAGGCTGTTCCAGACACTTTAAAAATATCCTCTCATTTCTCCCTTACAGTAACTCTAGGGCCTTTTATGACCCTCATATTGTAGAGGAGGATATGGAGAATCAGAGAGGCCAAGCACCTAGCTCAAGGCTCCACAGCACATGCCTCCATCAGGCAGTAAACACAGCAGAGGTGCAAGAAGTCCAAGCGTGTCTGTGCGTGGGAGGCTGAGCCCGCATGGACAGGGTGACTGTGCCTTCTGCTTAGTTTTTCTTTTTTTTCCATAATTCTTGAAAGCGTCCCAACTTATTCTGAAACGTGCCTAGGTGGGGATGGCAAGTTATAGGTCCTCAGATGTGGCTTGGGGACAGAGACGGGGAGACTGGAAGTGGGGTAAGATGGGCTCTAGCTTGCCAAGGGCGAGGGGCGCCTGGAGCCTCCTCTTAGTCGAGGTCAAGTGGGCAGGCAGAAGGCCCTGGTCCGTCCAGGTGGGTTCTGTCCAGACTCGGTCCTCAGGTTGGGATGCACGAACACTCCCCAGCGGGGCTGGTGAGCCCAGGGGAGGGACAGCCTTCTAACAGCCCCTCAGGGAGGCGTTCGGGCACGGCGGGCAGAGCAGGGTCCAGAAGAGTGCCACGCTCCCCTGTGAGCCGGAGGCAAGCTCTGCAGCTTCTTTGGGCCTTTGCCTTCTCATCTGAGAAACGGGGTTGATGGGAAGCCAGCCCCAGAGGGTGTCTCGGGACAAGCGAGAGGGTGTTAAGGGAGTCATTGTGTCTGAACTGGGAAAGGGCAGCTCCCCAGCCTGGCTGTGCGTGAGAACCACCCGGGGGCTGTGAAACGCTTCCAGGGCTCCACCCCTGGACCCGCCACACAGGACCCCAGGGGTGGGACCGGGGCTGCGGTGGATTTTAAAGCTCCCCAGGTGATTTTTATGTGTGTTTAGGGCTGAGAACCTGAAGTGGGAGCAGTGGTTCCCAAGCCTTGTTCACACTGAATCGCTTGGGGACCTTTCAAAACTACTGATGCCTGACTGCCACCCCCAGACATTCTGATTGAATGGGGACCGGAGGCATCCTGGGCTTCGGGGTTTGCAAAAAAGTACCCTATATGTGGTTCTACTGTGCAGCACAGTGTGGGCGGCGGAGAGGGAGAGGAGCGTGAGGGGAGGCAGGGCAGCGCGCACCCCAGCAGGAGGGGCGGCCCGAGCGGAGGAGCAGAAGCCTGAACGAACACGGGGTCGTGGGGAGGAGTGGGAGCCCGCACCCCACAGCGAACCTGGGTCCTTGTGGCTGCACCTGAAGCCTGGGCAGCGGCTGGTGAGAGTCCGTGTCTGGCCCCAGGTCAGGTGCGGTGCACCTGTCCCTCTCTGGGTGAGGTGAGACGCGGAGGAGCTGCTGGGCATGTTTGTGGTGCCGGAGACCCACCCAGGGAGAGCGGGAGGCAGCTCTGGCTTCCCATGGCCCTGCCCTGGTTTGGGCTGGTCCCTTGGGAGGAGAACGTCTTTGCTCAGGAGGGCCAGGGTGACACCCACGAAGGGCCAGCTCTGGACTGGGCCCCTGGGAGAGACGGGCAGGGGAAGAACTCACCCCCAGGTCTGGATCTGACTCCGCCTCCTCCCTGCTGTGTGACCTTGCACAAGTTATTTAACCCCTCTGAGTCTCTGAAGTTTGTAGAACAAGGGAGATAACTCCTATCTCAATGGGCTATTGTGAGGGTTGGAGATAAAGCGTGGGAAGAGGCTGGCTGAAAAATGATGCTTATGAGAGGCACTGATGAAATGCTTGTTGTCGTTGACAGAGCGAGTGAGGGAGGGAGATGGGATTTATGGGCGGTCGGGTGATTCAACGGCCCAAGTCTGCCGGTGTGATGCCGTTGGTTTCAGGATCCTTGATTCTGAGGGTGGGCGGGACAGACTGCCGCAGGTGTTGTGCCCGTTGACAGAAGAGGAGACTCAGCAGGGCTGGAGTCTCCCCCCAGGCAAGCCCGGCTTCAGAGCGGGTGCCCAGCCCGGGCCCCTGCTGCCTCCCCTCCCCTCTGCTGGGCCCCTCTCTCCTGCCCTGAGCCAGCTCTGTGTTCTCCACCGCCCCGCTGTGTCTCAGAGTCTGGCTCCCACGGCCCTGCTCAGGATGCCTGCCCCGTCCGCCCTGCCGGTCACGGATCGGTCCACTCTGGCGCCCTCAGTCCTAGCAGTCGGCCTCTGCCTGTGTCAGTCCACAGGCCCTGCCTGCTCTGCCCAAGATCTCCCGGTGAACAAGTGCCAGCCTGCGTGCCCGGGTCGGAGATGGTCCTAGTGGCCGTCTGAGAGGGTGGGGAGCACTTGCAGGTGGCCCGTGGGGTGTTACACCTGGGAAGACTGGATCCACCCGTCTGAGAGGGTGGGGAGCACTTGCAGGTGGCCCGTGGGGTGTTACACCTGGGAAGACTGGATCCACCCGTCTGAGAGGGTGGGGAGCACTGCAGGTGGCCCGTGGGGTGTTACACCTGGGAAGACTGGATCCACCCGTCTGAGAGGGTGGGGAGCACTGCAGGTGGCCCGTGGGGTGTTACACCTGGGAAGACTGGATCCACCCGTCTGAGAGGGTGGGGAGCACTGCAGGTGGCCCGTGGGGTGTTACACCTGGGAAGACTGGATCCACCCGTCTGAGAGGGTGGGGAGCACTGCAGGTGGCCCGTGGGGTGTTACACTTGGGAAGACTGGATCCACCCGTCTGAGAGGGTGGGGAGCACTGCAGGTGGCCCGTGGGGTGTTACACCTGGGAAGACTGGATCCACCCGTCTGAGAGGGTGGGGAGCACTGCAGGTGGCCCGTGGGGTGTTACACTTGGGAAGACTGGATCCACCCTTCAGGTCTGTCTTCACCTCAGTTCCCTCCAAGACAAAGGTTTGAGAGCAAGCAGTTTATTCGGGAGGGGACCCCAGGGCACACTGGTAGCGGAGGGAAGGCGGCCATAAAGGGTGCGAGACCAGGCAGGTTGGCACTGAACAGCTGGGACTTTCCTGCCCTGGGGCTCTGGGGACAGAGAGGAGCATCCCACTCGAAGGGCAGGTGCGAGGGAGGGATGCAGACCCCAGTCCTGCCCACCATGGGAGCGCTCCCCGAGGGTGGTAATTCCCCAGCAGCCCAGCCCCCCGGGTGCCCAGCGGTGACCTGGCGGTGACCAGAGGAAGTATCCGCAGACTGGCAGATGCCGGCAGTTGGAGCTGGGGTCGGCGTGTCTCACGGCGGTACGGGTGGTGGTGGGGCACGGGTGGGCATCCACTCATTCTCAAACGGGCAGCTGTGAGAGTCCGGCAGACTTGGGCGTGAGTCCTGCTGCAGCCGCTTTCTGGCTGTGTGGCCTCGGGCAGGTCACTTCACCTCCAGAGTCCCCAGCCCCCCTCCCGGAGCCCTGTCCCCAGCAGACGGCTTCCGTCACGGTTTCCTGGAGAAGGGACGGAGGTGATTTGCAGGGAGCACTTACAGCTGGCTCGTGGATCACCCACACCTGCGCGAGACGGGGTCACTGAGCGGGCGTCGCTGCAGCTGTCGAGGCCCGTGGGAGGGTGGCACCTGCCCCCCGCCCCGCCTCCTCTGCAGGTGCTTACAGACCAGGGTTTGGGAATTAAAGCCGTAAACAGGGCAGATGTGACATCCGTCTTTCTGACAGCACCGCCAGCCAGGTGATGGCTGAGCGGAGGAAGGGTGATGGCTGAGCAGAGGAAGGGCCGGTTTATGAAGAAATGGGGGGAAATTTACTGCTGGCTGCTCCCGAGGGCCGGAGACTCTGGAGGGGGGGCCTGCGTGGCCGCTGGGCATGTGCTGGCAGCCGCCGACCACCTGGCCCCTGCTGACAGCAACAACAGCAGCCAGTGTGTACATAGCATTTATTACTTGTCAAGTTCTGTCCTGGGGCTTTGTATTTAATCCTTACAGCAACCCATTTTACAGATGAGAAAACCGAGGCATAGAGAAGTTCAATCCTTGTCCGAGGGCACAAGGTGATAAGGAGCCGGGCTGAGATCTGAATCCAGGTCGCCTGGCACCAGAGAGGTTTCGCCTGGGCCAGCTGCGGCCCTAGCCCCAGGCCTCTCCTGGCTTCCACAGCTCTTCCCAGCTCCACACTCCCAGAGGAACCCCGAGGAAGCCCGCTTCCTGGGGAAAGGGAGGAAGACTGACATTTGGAATGACCTCCTGTGTGCCAGGCTGTGTCCCCCATAGAGGGACTCACGTGGACTCAACAGCCAGACGCTGGCCAGAGGGATCCTGGGCCCGTTCCTTCGGGCTGCTTCTCACTTGCCCAACCAGCCTTGACTAAGAGGCTGACTATGTGCCCAATCCTGTGCTGGGCTCTGGGGTGGGGCCAGACCTGCCCCGGTAGCTCCCCCTACAGGCAGGAGACAATATGACCTTGCAGGCAGGGGGTACTTTTAATATCATAGTTAAGAGTGTGTGTGGGGGGCCCTTCAGGGAGACCTCACAATGAGAACAGAGACAGCAGATTCAGGAGGCCCCCCTGGAGGGAACTGAGAGTGCTGGAAGACTAGCTATGTTGCTCTTTAAAATCAGGAAGTCAGAAGTCCTCATGGAGAAGGTGATACTTGCGCAAAGACCTCAAGGCAGCGAGAGAGCGAGGCGTGTGGAGACCTGGGAAAGGGCACGCCAGGTGGAAAACACAGCTTGTGCAAAGGCCCTGAGGTTGGCTCATCTCTGTCAGGTTGGGGAGCAGTGAGGAGGCCCGTGCATTTGAAGCAGAGAGCAACAGGTAGATGAGGTGGGGATAGGGGGTGAGGGGCACAGATCATGTGGGCAGTTTGTGAGGATTTAGTCTCCTGTGTGCCTGAGACAAGGCCGTTGCGGGGTTTGAAGGAGGGCCGACGTGGTCTGATGTGTGTTCTCACTGGCTCACTCTGGCTGCCGCCCGGAGAGGAGACGGGTGCAGGTAGCATGGGAGGCCCGGGAGGCGGCCGGTAGTGTAGCCAAGTGGGGAGGGCCTGGGGGCCTGGGGCAGGGGCTGTGGCCGTAGAGGTGGCCAGAAGAGGTCAGGTCTTTACACGTTCTGCAGCGCGGTCACCGAGCTTGCTGAAGCATTTGCGGGGAGAGCAAGAGGGCAGAAAATCGAGGGTGACTCCAAGGCCCCACACGGAGACGGGGTGGAGGCAGGCTGGGAAAGGGGACATCAGGAGTTTAGTGGACAGTGAGAGGCCTGCGGGCTGTCCTTGGGGTGTGTGGCGAGGGAGCTGGGGTTGCAGGGCGTTGGGCCCAGACGGCTGTATAATTTGGGGAGCTGTCCGCACGGACGGGGCTGGCTGGGAGCACCAGAGAGTAAGTGTAGTTAGAAGTCCGAGGACTGACCCTGGACACTGGAATGTCAAGGGGAGGGGGCGAGAGGAACCAGCACAGGCTGAGCTGCAGCTGCCTCCCGGGCGCCTGGGTGAAGAGAGCACCAGGGCGGGGGAGTGACCGACACCCTCACAGAGCACCAGGGCGGGGGAGTGACCGACACCCTCACAGAGCACCAGGGAGGGGGAGCGACCGACACCCTCACAGAGCACCAGGGCGGGGGAGCGACCGACACCCTCACAGAGCACCAGGGCGGGGGAGCGACCGACACCCTCACAGAGCACCAGGGAGGGGGAGTGACCGACACCCTCACAGAGCACCAGGGCGGGGGAGTGACCGACACCCTCACAGAGCACCAGGGAGGGGGAGTGACCGACACCCTCACAGAGCACCAGGGCGGGGGAGTGACCGACACCCTCACAGAGCACCAGGGCGGGGGAGTGACCGACACCCTCACAGAGCACCAGGGCGGGGGAGTGACCGACACCCTCACAGAGCACCAGGGCGGGGGAGTGACCGACACCCTCACAGAGCACCAGGGCGGGGGAGTGACCGACACCCTCACAGAGCACCAGGGAGGGGGAGTGACCGACACCCTCACAGAGCACCAGGGCGGGGGAGTGACCGACACCCTCACAGAGCACCAGGGCGGGGGAGTGACCGACACCCTCACAGAGCACCAGGGCGGGGGAGCGACCGACACCCTCACAGAGCACCAGGGCGGGGGAGCGACCGACACCCTCACAGAGCACCAGGGCGGGGGAGTGACCGACACCCTCACAGAGCACCAGGGAGGGGGGGCGACCGACACCCTCACAGAGCACCAGGGAGGGGGAGCGACCGACACCCTCACAGAGCACCAGGGAGGGGGAGTGACCGACACCCTCACAGAGCACCAGGGAGGGGGAGTGACCGACACCCTCACAGAGCACCAGGGAGGGGGAGTGACCGACACCCTCACAGAGCACCAGGGAGGGGGAGTGACTGACACCCTCACAGAGCACCAGGGAGGGGGAGTGACCGACACCCTCACAGAGCACCAGGGAGGGGGAGTGACCGACACCCTCACAGAGCACCAGGGAGGGGGAGTGACCGACACCCTCACAGAGCACCAGGGAGGGGGAGTGACCGAGCACCAGGGCGGGGGAGTGACCGACACCCTCACAGAGCACCAGGGCGGGGGAGTGACCGACACCCTCACAGAGCACCAGGGAGGGGGAGTGACCGACCCCCTCACAGAGCACCAGGGAGGGGGAGTGACCGACACCCTCACAGAGCACCAGGGAGGGGGAGTGACCGACACCCTCACAGAGCACCAGGGAGGGGGAGTGACCGACACCCTCACAGAGCACCAGGGAGGGGGAGTGACCGACACCCTCACAGAGCACCAGGGAGGGGGAGTGACCGACACCCTCACAGAGCACCAGGGAGGGGGGGCGACCGACACCCTCACAGAGCACCAGGGAGGGGGAGTGACCGACACCCTCACAGGCTGTCGAGGGGCCCAGGGAGATGAGGGCGGAGAGTGGACCATCGGCCTCAGCCACCTGGAATGTCCTTGGAGGGGTGGGTGCAGACCCCAGATGAGAGCTGCTCAGGAGGAAGGTGGTGGAGAGAAACTGAGGATGGGGTGGGGACAGCTGTGCGGAGCTGTTCAGTCGTTAACGGGTACTGGCTGGGGTGAAGTGGGGTCCAGAGGGGGCTTTGGGGCCCTGGCTGGGTGGCTCAATGGATAGAGTGCTGTCCCGTTGTGCTAGGGTTGCAGGTTCAAGCCCCGGTCAGGGCACATGCGAGAAGCAACCAGTAAGTGCACAATTAAATGGAGCGACGAATTCATGCTTCTCTCTCTCTCTCTCTCTCTCTCTCTCTCTGTGTGTCTCTCTCTCTCTCTCAAATCAATGGAAAAATAAAAGTAAAAAGCAGAGAGAGAGAGAGCGAGGGCGTTTGTTCGTCTCAATGGGAGAGATGACCGCACATGTCTGTGTTGATGGGAAAGACCTAGCGGAGGGGACATTAGATGCTGCCGGGAGGGGACAGCGTGGCTGAGTGATGAGGAGAGGGGACATCCCCATGGAGGGGTTGCTGACCGGGATTCAGGCCCCCAGAGCTTTCCCCCTGCCCCGCTGGCCTTGGCCCCAGCCCCGGTGCCGGCCCCTACCCTGTCCGGGGGAGCGAAGCCCAAGGTCCTGGGCTGAGGTGCGCAGGCCTCAGGACTGTCTGTGAGCCGGGCTGTGCAGGTGCCTCAGCCTGGCGTGGCCTCAGCCACAAGTGTGGCTGTTCTCTCATGGTCCCCTGGGGCCAGCCTCACTTCACAGATGAGGGGACCGGAGCTCACAGATGCTAAGCAACTTGCCAGGCCCACAAGAGGCTAAGTGGGGGTGGGGCGGGGTTCCCAGTGGCTCCCATCTGGCCCTGAGGTACATGTCCCGTTTCTCAGACTGGGGTCTCTGGACATCTGGGACACATTCCTGAGGTCAGAGTCCCAGGGACCCGGGAACCGCAGTGATGATTCTCAAGCTTTGCGTTTTCATTCAGTGGCCACCGGAAGTGATCTTTACCAATCGCAAAGGCACGCTTCTCCGCCTGCTGCGGGCATATGCAGCCGGAAGTCACTGTCATAGGCAGGACTTCAGCTTCTATGCCAGTATTTTCATCCTGGGGTCAAATACTTGGGGGGTCTGGAAGAACTGTTTTTCTTCAGAGGGGTCTGGGGCCAGCTCCGGGTTGCAGAGCCCTGGGCTAAGCCACGACATGGCTCTCAGAGCTGGAAAGAGGACATCTGAGAGAACCATGGACACCACCCCCAACCCCATGTCACCCTGCTGGGCATGTCACTTCACCTTCCTGACCCTGAGGTGCTGATTGATCTCCATCTGCCCCAACCGGCAATCCCTCCCCCGACACCCAGGCTGGCTCAGAGTTCCCAGGGACAGCTGAGGTCGAGTTTCAGGGGACAGACCCAGGGATGGAGGGGACCACGCGGAGTTGTATCGAGACAGCGCAGACTGGACAGCAGGCACCTAGACCGAGGCTGAAGATTGTGGGGGTGGGGGGCCGGCAGGCACTGAGTCGTGGGGCCTATAGAACAAGTGTGATTCTGGGTGAGGGAGAGCCTGTGTGTGACCTCCGGGGAACGCGGGGCGGGCGGGGGGCCGGGGGAGCCCGGCCTCCTCAGCAGCAGGACCTGAGGCACCTGCGTGTTTCAGGGGAGGTGATGGGGCAGGTCAGGGAGGAGGGGAGTGACCAGGAAGTAGAAGGCAGCAGCTTTGTCCCCATCTGTGTACGGGCGCGGAGCTGACTCAGACCCGTGTGCGTGCGTGTGTGTGTGTGTGTGTGTGTGTGTGTGAGAGAGAGAGAGAGAGAGAGAGAGAGAGGAACGCTGAGGCTTATAGAAGGTTCCTGTGGGTGAGGTATAACGCTGTGTGTTTTACGTCTGCGCCTCCCCGAGGCCCCCCAGGTAAGACACTCTCCTGAGTTGGCATTTGAGGAAACTGAGCTCTAGGGTACCAGCTACCCAGCCTGGGTTCTACAGCTGGCTCATGACAGAGCCAGGAGTCAGGGCCACGCCAGACAGCTCTCTCGGGGGGGGGGATCCGGGGACCCCCTTGTCCTCCTCCTTGAAGTTTGCCCAAGGAACAAAAGCTGATGATGAGTGCATATTCCTACGTAAATGCAGGTTCGTGTATGTGCGGACAGGTGCGGTAGGTACTCGTACTTACGCTGGGGTGCCCGTGCGGACCCGTACCTGAGAATGCAGCCAGGGCCGGTGCCCCCGGCTCCCCGGGCCCTCGCCATCCCTGCCTTTGCCGGCGGAGTCAGCGCCACCGGAAGCAGTCCCCAGCCTAAGACTGGGGGACAACCCTGAGCCATGAGATGCAGTCTCTGGGGGGTCCCCAGCAGGACTGAGCCCCCCCACCGGGTCTCACCTGTTTTCTTTCGTGTCTCACTGCCCCACCCCCAACCCGTGCTTCCGGTTGTGGCCTCCCCAAAGAAAACCCACGCACGCACATCCTTGTCTGGACCTGCTTGTGGGGCTTCTCCGCCCGACAGAGGGTGAATTCGAATGACCGCTTGCTGGTGTGCATGTCTTGCTAATTGTGTAGCTGTCTATACATCTGGGGTGTGTGTGTGTGTGTATGTGTGTGTGTACGTACCTAGTGTTCGTATGTTTGTACATGGATACGTGTTCAGACATGCTCAAATGCGTGGTTTGTGCTAGTGGTCTGCGTGTGTAGATGTGATAGTGTGTGGGTGTGTGTCTGATTGATTTTGTGTGCTGGGGGGAGCTGCACGGTGTGTGGGTGTGTGTGTGTGTGTGTGTGTGTAGAACTCGGAGGGTAGCGCAGGGCGGGTGAGCTGTGGAGAGGTGGAGGGGGGACAAGGAGGAGATCTGATTATTTCAACCTTGAAAACGCATTTCAATTACAATTTACAACCTGCAGACAAAGGCTGCAGTCGCTGTAGTAACCGCAGCCGTGGGGTTTGGATGGAGAAATTCTCTGCGATGCTCCCTAGCTGACGGTCCGTCGCCGAGGCCGGAGCCAAACATATCTCTAGCTCACTGTGCCCCGGGACACAATTAGAGCATCTTCACACCGTCGCCGCCGCTGTTCCCGCTGTCGCGGGTCTGCGATTTCTGTCTCTGCCCAACTCGCAGAAATGTGTGTCTTCCCTCCTCCCAGTACCGCGGTGCCCCTGCCAGGCCTGGGGGGCCTGTCCCCCTGTGAGAGGGCATTTTCTGACCCCCCTCCTTTTCCTCTACGGCCACCTGCCTCCTCAAGCCCTGCAGGCAAGGATCCTTTACCTCCTGGTTAGGCCTGGCCTGACAGTTGGCACGGGGCCTGGGCCCCAGAAGGGGGAAGGGGGCAGGTCAGGGCTGGATGCAGGGAGAAGGGCAGGGGACAGTTCAGGGCAGTGGAAAGTCTTTTGGACCCAGAGAGATCCGGGTTCAAATTGGAGCCCTGCCATGTACCCACCCGGCCAAACCCCAGGTATGTACGAATCTCTGCTGGGTGCCAGGAGTCAGCGAGACTCGGGGTGATTTGACCACCTGCAAACCTCAGTTAGGGCCTCCGCGAGGGGCCGGCCCAGCCTCCGGCCCAGAGCCACGGGGGAGAGGGAGTGGCTGGCCCCCACGGGCTCTCGGTGAGTGCCAGCCATGCTGGCGGGTCATTTGCTGAGGAGCCAGGGGCTGGTTGTGGGCACAGCTTCGGGACAGAGCATCCTGTCCTTGTTTAACTGGTGTTTGTGACTCCTGTCCCCTCCCATGTGAGCACCTTTAGACTCTGTCATTGTGCTTTCCGTGGGGCTTGAGGGAAGGGCCCTTAGGTTTGAGATGTGTGTATGTGTGTGTACACATGTGTGTACATGTGTGTGCGCGTGTGTTTGTGTAGAGGGCAGGCTCAAGGTCCGGTGCTCTCTTGAAGGTAAAGGTCCTTTGCAGGTCACCTCACTGCACCCGTTTTTCTCATCTGTCCTTGGGGCTTGACTTGAGGCAGAAGTTAAGGACTTGAAAGTGTGTTGAGTTTCTAGAAGCCCATGGCCGCACCATGACAACTTCGGGGTGAGTATGGGGTGGGGCCCACCAGACCCCAGAGCCCTTCTCACAGGAGCTCCCCGGGCAGAGACGGGCGAGCCTGGTGGTGAGGGTGCTCCCGTGGAGCCATCCTCACGTCCGTGTCGGCACGGGTGGCTTCCTGACCCCAGTGAGGGCCCGAGTGCCTCAGGAATGGATGCTTCCGCCGGACCGCTGAGGACGGAGCCTCGGGGAGACCAGGCGGGCAGCTCAGTTGGGGGGGGTGCAGCCAGGGTCCATCGGCCCCCCACCCCCACCCCGGGTGTGTCCTTGGCCTTGGGGGCGAGCCGCCTCCTTTCCGCAGCGGCGGCCTCCGCCTCCACCTCCGCCTCCGTCCTGATTAATAATTCAGCCTCTCATCCATTCGGACAGAAAGGTGACGGGAGCCGCAGGGGGAGCTGAGCTGTGCTCCCGGCTGCAGAGGGCAGGACCTGGGGGCTGGGGGGGGCAGTGGATGCAGGGTCCAGGGCAGGGGATTTCCAGGCCACCCTGTGCCAGCTGCCTCTGTGGCCCTTTGAGGACAGGGCTGTCCCTTGCATTTCTCTCCCAGCTCTTAGAGCCTTGTGATCCACGGCCTCGGACAGAGGGCCGGCCGGTGGAGCTGGGGAATGTGCTTTTGATGTTTGTCCCGTCTCTGTCTGTGCCTTGGCCTGGAATAGCTCTGCCTATTAGCCGAGCTCTGCGGGCCGGGGCTCCGAGGCCGGGCGGGGCTCGCGCGGCTCTCCGCCCTGGAGTCTAACAAACCTCTGTAGCACTTGGCAAGCCCAAGCCCCTCTTTTTCTTTTTCTTTTTTTGACCAGTCCTGAATATTAACCCATCAGTCCTCACAGGGCCCTGGTCCTGACCCAATGAGGTAAGTAAGTACTATTACTATCCTCGTTTTTCAGACGAGAAAACTGAGGCCTGAGAGATGACGTGAGGGACTCAAGGTCACACTGGCTAGAAGTGCCGGTGGAGCTGGGGTCCCAGCCCAGACGGTCCTGTGCGCATGCGGCCCGGCAGTGGCGGGGAGCTGGGGGGGGGTCTCAGCTGACCACTGAGGGCCAGGGAGGCGGCCTCGGAGCTCACCCCATCTCCAGCCCTGAGCTCTGGGCTCTGTCTGGACCAAACACTGCCCCCAGGGCCAAGTGGACATCTGCCCCCAAACTGTCCAGTCTGAGTTAATAACTCTTGATCTCTGACCGTGAGGTTGGGGAAACTGGAGCTGGCTTCAGCCCTGGGTCACAGGATCTTGGTGGCCGAGACAGGGCTATGAGACATGCCACCGGGTTCCGCAGAGCCCTGAGCGGCAGGGCACCGTGAATGTCACCGGGTAGAAAGGCGGCACCCAGGAGGGTGAGCTGGGGAACCCCTGGGGCCCGAGGTGAAGTGCAGGCTGGGATGGGGGGCAGGCAGGTGGGGAGACTGGCCGCGGGGGAGCGTGCACCCTGTCACCGGGAGGCTGGCCGTGGCACCTAGGGCTTCCCTCTCTGTGCTTCAGTTTTCTTCTCCTTTGTAAAGTGACAGAATTGGGACAGAGGTTCCCTGTGGCCTCGCCGTCCCGAGCGCTGTGCTCCCATGATTTCCAGCCTCCAGTCTGAGCTAGGCTGGGAAGGAGTGACTTGGCCAGCAGAGGGGTGACAAATGCCCACAGCCAGGTCACCCCACATTCTGGGTGGGGGTGTGTGGTGACTCACCCTCTGGGTGTGAGGGGATTAGATGGCGGAGCAGACCACAGGGACAGCAGTGTGTCACCTGCACCCTGTGCCTGTCTGAGGAGTCAAAGGAGGGGAGTGGACACAGTGACAGCCGGAGTATCAATGGATCAGGGCCTGGTGCTGACCCGGCCCAGCCTGGCCCCCACATAACAGACACTAGAGGCTCAGGCTGGTGGCCCATGGGGCTGGACACAGATGTAGCTGCTCACCCTGCTGCCCGCTGGGGGATGACCGTGGCGAGGTGTAGCGCTGGCCCTCCGGCAGGGTGGCGTGCTGTGGGGGTGGCTGACGATGGTCAATTTCCTTGTCCTGGACTTGAGGAGCGAGGCTACTGCCATGCTGTGTGCAGGGGCTGTGGCCTCAGGAGGGGACACCAGGCTTTCATGGTGGTCTGTCCATCCTCTCCCTCCGCCCTGCCATCCTCCTGCCCCCATGTCCTCCCTCGGGGTCCCTGCCCGCTCCGTTCCTCCCCTGCTCACTTTCCTGTCTTCCTCCTCCCCAAATCCGGCCCTGACGCTCCCTCGGGCATAGTGGGGTGCACAGGCTTGGAGCCAGAGTGCCTGGGTTCAGACGCAGCTCTGCTCGGTCCTGGAACGCCCCTGAGCCTTTCTGTGTCTCGGTTTCTTCATCTCTATAATGGGGCTAATTCCTCATCTCAGTGTTGTTGTGAGAATTCAGCGAGCTTGGGACCATGCTGGGCATGGAGAAGGTGCTCAGTAGAAGCGAGCACCTTCTTATTCTTCACCATTGTTACCCGGCACCCCAGCCAGAAAGCACCTCTTCCTCCAGGAAGCCATACAAGCCTGCTCTGGCTCACGGGTCTGGCACCCACCTCAGAAACTCCCCCCATTCTGACCACTTAGCGCAATAATCATGTGGCGTAGTCATCTACTCTGTGCCAAGTGTTTTCTGAGGCTCATCTCCCGTGAGGCGCACAGCGCTCCGTGCGGCAGGGTTGTGATCCGCTTTTCCTAGGAGGACGGGAGGCCTCAGGAGCTAGCACAGGGTCGAGCGGAGGGGTTGGGTGTGCCCGGAGCCCAGGGTCCTGAGGAACCGCTGCCGTGTGCCGTGAGGAGGGGTGGGAGATGGGTTCTCCGTTTTTTTTAAGTCCACTTACCCTGGCTAATGGTGGGGGCAGGGGGTGTCACTGACTTGGGGGAGGTGTGGGAATGACAGTGTCTTCTGGTATCTGGGGCAACTAGAGGCCGTGGAGGGCAGCAGGAAGTCAGGAAGTCTAGTTCCTGAAACCGGAGGGACTGCGGCCAATCCCTCACCTTCCCGAGACTCCGTTTCCCCACCTGTACCGTTGTGGCAGGGGCAGTGTCCTCCGGCTGGAGTGGCTGCCCCTGGGTGAGCTGCTCTGGGGGTCCCACTGCCCTCAGTGAGGGAGCTCTTGTCCTGGGGAGTCCCAGCCTGGGCCTGGGCCAGCTGCTCCCAGGATTATCCCGGGTCCAGCGGGAGGTGGTGGTGGGGGTGGAAAGACAGGCACCATAGTCAGAGGGTGATGGTGACAAGGAGACCTGCCCAGGCTGTTCTGGGGCCTCGGGGCACAGGGTCCCGGGGTACAGTGGTGGGAGCAGCGGGCCCTCCCCTTCACCCTTAGCCCCCCCCCCCCCAGGCGCCTCCACTAGTCCATGTCCTGGGGCGGTAGAGCAAGCAGTGGGCTGGGGGTCAGGAGGGCTGGGCCGCCCGGACGGCTGTATCACTGCTCTGCTTCCTGCTGCCCCGTCTGTGAGGACGGTGGGCATGGTGGGCGCCCCACGCTGGGTGTTTGGTTGCAGACCGGGAGCGTATTGGGCAGGACTCCGCCTACGAGCAAGAGGGGAAGGTGCAGTTTGTGATTGACGCGGTGTACGCCATGGGTCACGCGCTGCACGCTATGCACCGGGACCTGTGTCCGGGCCGCGTGGGGCTCTGCTCGCGCATGGATCCCGTGGACGGCTCCCAGCTGCTCAAGTACATCCGCAGTGTCAACTTCTCAGGTGGGAGCGTGGCGCGTGGCACCCCCCGAGCCGCGGGGGGTCCTGGGACCACGTAGCCTGGGGAAGGGCTCCGTGGCGTGGGATTGGGGGAGGGTCTCTTCAGATGTTTCCAAGGTGTGGAACCTCCCCGGGTGCTCCATGCTAGGGCCTCCCCAGAGGCATCTCTGCTCTGGGCTCATAAGCCTTCCAGCCTTTGGGTCAAGCCCCCCCACCCCCCGCAAAGAAACCGGATGCGTGACACCCACTGCCCGCCGCAGGCATTGCTGGAAACCCCGTGACCTTCAACGAGAACGGAGACGCGCCTGGGCGCTATGACATCTACCAGTACCAGTCGCGCAACGGCTCTGCTGAGTACAAGGTCATCGGCTCTTGGACGGACCACCTCCACCTTAGAGTAAGGGCGGGGCAGGAGGGCAGGGAGGGGACCCAGGGGTGGAGAGAGTCACTCACCCCCCGGGAGGGGGGCCCAGGGGCTCAGTGGCCCTGGTCTTTGGGGTTGCTGCTGCCAAGTCGGGGTTTGCTCCGTGCCCCCTCCCAGACTCAGAGGTCCTGAGACCCTCCCACCCCACCCCCCACCCTGAAAAGGAAGGACGGGCAGCTGGGCTCCTGCAGTGTCTCCACGGCCCCTTCCCTTGGCCTGCCGCCCTGCCCCCTGCTGCCCGGCTGCGGGCTGGCTGGATGGCTTGCACCGGAGTGCTTAGTGGCTGGGGTGGTGAGCTGAGGAGGGGAGGCGGCCTTTGGACAGAGGACGATGTTTAAGGCAAAGGGCACAGTCAGAGGGTGGGTAGGGAGCTGTTTCACTGTCAAACCTCCCTGGAAGGCCATCCTTTTCCTGTTTTTTACAGGGGGTGGGTGGGAGAGAACTAGGGCCTCCTAGCCACACTGTCCCAGCTCACCGTCGTTTGGGACACCACCGCTCTCCCTCTCTGGCCCTCGAGGTCCCCGGCTGTGAAGAAGCAGAGCTGTGTTCTCAGAGAGGAGGGACCTATGGTCAGACCCCCAGGGAAATGCCTGCGGCCTCGGCCGTGCTCATTCCGCATCCCGGGAGAGCCGCTTCAGGCCCTGCTGTCCCCTCTCATGGTGACAAGCCCTCGGAGCTAGTCAGAACCCTTCCCGCCCGTGATCTCATTTAGCCCGACAATCTTCTGAGTCAGAGGTGAGGTCTCAGGGCACCCGGCCCGAGGAGCGTTGCGAAGGCTGCACAATGCAGCAGGGACAGAGCCCATTGCTATGGTGATGCTCTTTGGGTTTCTGAGTGGAGACAGACAGACAGACAGACAGGGCAGGTGGGAGCACTTGGCAACGTGGGATGGCACCCCAGATGGAGCCACGTCTCATTTCGGTGGAGTGGGTGGGACAGTGGGGGCCAGTGACTCCGTTCTTAGTGGCAGCAGCAGCTGCAGCAGCGGCGGCTAGTCCTTGCTGAGCGCCTGCTGTATACAGCCCCTGTTCTAAGCCCGTGGCCTCCCTGTGAGGATGACAGCCTGTGAGGCAGGCAGGTAGGTAGGCAGGCAGGCAGGCACTGTCATTAGCCCGTGCTACAGGTGTGGTAAGTGAAGTCAGGGTTTGGGTATGGGGGTTGCAGCGGACTCCTCGCCTACAGTAGTGCGAACCCCTCCCACTAGCATGGAGTTGGGGGAGGGAGGAGGTGAGGAGGAGCCTGGACTACTACACTTTCCCCACTCTCTCCCTGGACGCTCAGTTTGGGCCGTGCTATGGCGGCGGGGGGCCACACAGCAGGCACGGCTCAGGGTGCCCGGGAAGAGCCTGCTCCTGGCTGTCCACTATCTTCCTCCAGGGTCTTAGGAGGCCTCTCACGGCCGGTGGCCGGACCTCACGACTTCTCCTACAGATTCCACCAAGATTCCCTGGTCCCCTCTGTGTGCGTCAGGCTTGTTCAAGGGCCGGGCGTGCAGCCGGGAAGCAAACACAAAGACCCCCGCACTCGTGGGGCTGCTGTTCTGGTGAAATCAGGGAATTTCCGTTATGTACTTCTAAGTGGAAACTGCCCCTAAGTAACAAAGGGCAAAGCGGTTTCATAGCTGCTTTTCATCAGGTCAGATGGAGAACAAAGGCTCAGAGAGATCGATGTGTTTACTTGAGGGCACACAGCCACTGACAGCAGCAGAACCGTGATCCTGGAGTGTGACCACATGCACTGCTCTTTCTATTGGAGCCAGAGTTTTCCAGAATGCTCACTGTCACCCTGTGTCCTCTGGGGAAAGGTCCCACCCCCCACAGTCTCACAGCTCCGGTGCACAGGGATTGTCCTGCCTCGTCATTCCAGCAAGGCAGGGACATGGGTTGTTGCTGTGCTTTGGCTGCTAGGGGACCACACAACTTGTCATGCCCAGAGCCATAGGTCTGGTTTCTTCCTTATGTCCCCCCTCTCCCCTGCCATGAGGCCATTTTTAGGTTCTGAGGCCCACCCACCTGGTACCTCAGATCTGGAACCCTCCCCTCAGTCCCAGGGCCAGCTGGTCATTCTTTGTCCAGGAGTGGGCACCCTGCACTCACGGGCCCCGTCCCAGCAGACCCACTGCTCCTGTGAGCACCAGCTGTCTCTTAGAGTTTCTTACTTCCTGTAGAACAGATGCTCTGAGTACCGCTCCCGAGGGTGGTCAGCCCCTTCCGCCCAGCCCCGGACCTCTTCCGGGGCCTCTCCCTTACTGTCCAGAAGTTTGTAACAGTCATGGTGCATGCCCGCACTCCGGTGGCTCCCTTGCTCACAGCGATTGTGTTTTCAGTGACATGGATGGTGACTTTTAGCACTAATTTAGAGCAAGGTGTGCAGACACTGACCCCTGGGCACGCAGTGAGTGTCCTCCGAGTAAACCTTGGTTCGTTGCTCCCTGCAGACCGCAGCTCCCTGTGCTGCCCGGAGGAGGCCCCGCCTCTCTACCCCGGTGCACCCACCCGGGTCACCTGGTGGAGGGTGGGCTTGTCAAAGCTCAGACTCTGAGTCAGTAGGTCTGGGGTGAGCCAGAATCCCGCTTTCCCAACAAGCTCCTGGGTGATGCTGGTGCTGCCGGTCTGGGGGCCGCTGCCCAGTGGCCAGGCCTTCAGGGCTCGGGAGGCAGGACTCCCAGGCGCTCTCCGCCCTGCTGGGCGACTCTCAGCCGCACTGCTGCTCCCTGAGCTCTGTCTCCCCATGCAACCCTTGACCGTTTTGGATGCGATCAGGATTCCTCATAGGTCAGCATATCTGGATCATGGGAGGGAACCTGTTTAAATCCACCTGTTGCTTTCAGCAGGTCTGGGGGGTGGGGTGGGGTCCCGGGCAGCTGGACTTGTAGCCGCATCTAGCTGGGTGCCAGCCGGCGTGGGGGTCCAGGGCACTGGGGCACGCCCTGAGGCCCGCTCCTCCATGCTGTCGTTGCCAGATAGAGCGGATGCTCTGGCCGGGGAGCGGGCCGCAGCTGCCCCGTTCCATCTGCAGCCTGCCCTGCCAGCCGGGCGAGCGGAAGAAGACCGTCAAGGGCATGCCCTGCTGCTGGCACTGCGAGCCCTGCACCGGGTACCAGTACCAGGCGGACCGCTACACCTGTAAGACCTGTCCCTACGACATGCGGCCCACGGAGAACCGCACCGCCTGCCGGCCCATCCCCATCATCAAGCTGGAGTGGGGCTCGCCCTGGGCCGTGCTGCCCCTCTTCCTGGCCGTGGTGGGCATCGCGGCCACGCTCTTCGTGGTGGTCACCTTCGTGCGCTACAACGACACGCCCATCGTCAAGGCCTCGGGCCGCGAGCTGAGCTACGTGCTGCTGGCGGGCATCTTCCTGTGCTACGCCACCACCTTCCTCATGATCGCTGAGCCCGACCTGGGCACGTGCTCCCTGCGGCGCGTCTTCCTGGGCCTCGGCATGAGCGTCAGCTACGCCGCCCTGCTCACCAAGACCAACCGCATCTACCGCATCTTCGAGCAGGGCAAGCGCTCGGTCAGCGCCCCGCGCTTCATCAGCCCCGCCTCGCAGCTGGCCATTACCTTCAGCCTCATCTCGCTGCAGCTGCTGGGCATCTGCGTGTGGTTCGTGGTGGACCCCTCCCACTCCGTGGTGGACTTCCAGGACCAGCGGACGCTCGACCCCCGCTTCGCCAGGGGCGTGCTCAAGTGCGACATCTCCGACCTGTCCCTCATCTGCCTGCTGGGCTACAGCATGCTGCTCATGGTCACGTGCACGGTGTACGCCATTAAGACGCGCGGTGTGCCCGAGACCTTCAACGAGGCCAAACCCATCGGCTTCACCATGTACACCACCTGCATCGTCTGGCTCGCCTTCATTCCCATCTTCTTTGGCACCTCGCAGTCGGCAGACAAGGTGAGTGCGGGGGCTGGGGCGTGTGGGGGGGACTCAGAGGGCGGGGAGCAGGGGGTGGCCTGGGGGCGGGGCGGGGGGCAGGGAGGGCGGGGAGCAGGGGGTGGCCTGGGGGCGGGGCGGGGGGCAGGGAGGGCGGAGAGCAGGGGGCGGCCTGGGGGCGGGGCGGGGGGGGCAGGGAGGGTGGAGGGCAGGGGGCGGCCTGGGGGCGGGGCGGGGGGGGCAGGGAGGGTGGAGAGCAGGGGGCGGCCTGGGGGCGGGGCGGGGGGGGCAGGGAGGGCGGAGAGCAGGGGGCGACCTGGGGGCGGGGCAGGGGGGGGCAGGGAGGGCGGAGAGCAGGGGGCGGCCTGGGGGCGGGGCGGGGGGCAGGGAGGGCGGAGAGCAGGGGGCGGCCTGGGGGCGGGGCGGGGGGGGGCAGGGAGAGTGGAGAGCCGGGGGCGGCCTGGGGGCGGGGCAGGGGGGCAGGGAGGGCGGAGAGCCGGGGGCTGCCTGGGGGCGGGGCGGGGGGGCAGGGAGGGTGGAGAGCAGGGGGCTGCCTGGGGGCGGGGCGGGGGGGGGGCAGGGAGGGCGGAGAGCGGGGGGCGGCCTGGGGGCGGGGCGGGGGGCAGGGAGGGCGGAGAGCAGGGGGCGGCCTGGGGGCGGGGCGGGGGGCAGGGAGGGCGGAGAGCAGGGGGCGGCCTGGGGGCGGGGCGGGGGACAGGGAGGGCAGAGAGCAGGGGGCGGTCTGGGGCAGGGGCGGGGCCGGCTGGCCTCCCACCTTGCCCCGGACCAAGTGCCTCATTATTCTGTCTTCTCTTCCCCACTGCAAGTGTTCTCCAGGTTCTGGGTCCCCTCCCCTCTATCCCCCATTTTTTGTATTTTTCTGAAGTGAGAGACAGACTCCCGCACGCGCCCGACCGGGATCCACCTGGCATGCCCACCAGGGGGCAATGCTCTGCCCATCTGGGGCGTCGCTCTGTTGCATCCAGAGCCATTCTAGCGCCTGAGGCGGAGGCCATGGAGCCACCCTCAGCGCTCAGGCCAACTTTGCTCCAAAGAGCCTTGGCTGTGGGAGGGGAAGAGAGAAATAGAGAGAAAGGAGAAGGAGAGGGGTGGAGAAGCAGATGGACACTTCTCTTGTGTGCCCTGTCTAGGAATTGAACTCAGGACTTCCACATGCTGGGCTGACGCTCTACCACTGAGCCAGCCAGGGCTTCCCTCCCTTTTCTCTCTGTCTCCTCTGTCCCCTCCTCTCTCCTTCCTCCTCCCTCCCCTCCTTCTTTGTAGCCTCCTCCTCTTTCCTCATCTCTCTGCCCCTGTCTCCTCCATCCCTTCTACCCCCACCCCCTTCATTCTTTTCTAGACGCTCCATGGTCACCTCTCTCTCCTCTGCCCACGTCCTGTCTGTCCATTCCTCTCTTCTTCCCCCTCTGTCGGCCCTGTCTCTGCCCTCACCAGATCTCCGTGGGTCCCTGAGGTGGGAGCTGTATCAGGCACTCTCTCCTCTCTCTCCCCCGCCCCAGGCTGCCCTGAAGCCCAGGGGCCTGGGACCTGGCCGTGTTGAAGGGTCCTTCCATCCAGCGCCTCCTGCTGACTCCATAGGCCATGCTGGACACACCCCAGGGTCCCGTGGGCTCTGTCCACGTCCCAGCACAGCATGGCCTGGGTTCTGAGGGATTATCTTGAAGAACTGGGGGTCAGTGAAATAGAGATCAGAGACACAGAGGATCCTGGGGACCCTAGACCCCAGGTCCTGCTCTGAGCTCTGTGTCTAACTGGGTTAGGGCCGTGAGCCTTCCCTCACATTCTTGTAGGTGTAACAATCACCGTGCGTGATGGGTGTAGAAGGGTTGACCTGCTGTACGAGTCTGGGACCGAGGAGGGCAGTGGGGATGAGGTTAGGGACAGGGCGGGAGGGGGGATGGTGCAGGACCTCGTGGCTGTCGGGAGGCTGTTGGCTTCTACTGTGAGTGAGAAGGGAGCCCTGCGGAGTTGTGAGGTGAGAGGGAGGCAGTGTGACACAGGTTTAAAAGGGTCCCTCTGGGTGCTGGGTGAGGCTGGAGGGGGCCAGCCAGGATCAGGGCGCCCTGAGGGGGTTACTGAACGATCCCAACAGGAGCTGCGGGCAGCAGGCTGGAGGGAGCGGGGGTTGGGGTTCTGGGTGTGCCTGGCGGGAGCGCTGACGGGTTTCTGATGGATGGTGTGTGCGTGTGTGTGAGGGACGCAAAAGGGAGTCCAGGATGACCCCGTGGCTCTGGTGTGAGGACGGGGAGGAAGGGGTGTCGTGCACTAAGGGGGGAAGGTGATAGGGGAGCTAGGGTGGGTGGGGGGACCAGGAGGTCCTTTGGACGTGCTAAGTTTGGGATGCCCGGTAGATGTCCAGGTGCCGCTATCGAGTCAGCGGTGGAACGCGTGAGTCTAGAGTTCAGGGGTGAGGGCCAGGCCGTAGGTGTCACCGGGAGACTTGTCAGCTCGTGCACGGCATTTAAAGCCGAGAGCGTGGGCACGAGCTCCCAGGAGGGCTCGGCTTTCAGTGATGCCGACGCCGAAGCCGTGATAGGTGGGTGCATGTCATGCGTCGCAGGCTTTACTGAATGTTTTGAGCAGGTCCCACAACAGCAGGTGATGGTTGACATCCCTGACCCCGTTTATAGATGAGGACATGGACGCCTGGAGAGGCAAAGTGACTTGTCTGCTACGGTCACACAATCAGTAGGTGGCGCAGCTGGACAGGACCCCCCTCTGTCTAAGTGGGGAGCCCCTGGTCCAGCCCAGGCTGACCCTATAGTTCTGGGTCACCGTCCTCGCCTTGGGGCTCTCTCGGTGGGTGCCCACCTCTCCTCCAACAGTCCCTCGAGGGCAGGAGCTGCACCCTCCACTCCGAATGCTTGGACCAGGCCCAGGGAGCCCGCAGCGACGCCCCTGTGGGCTGGGGGTCCAGGCAGCAGAGCACGGCTGGCGGTGGGTGCCCTGAGCTCTGCGACCAGGCCTGGCTCCAGGCCACCTCGGATCCCTGAGCCAAAGCAGCCGCCAGGTGTAACTCCTACCAGGAGCCAGATCTGCAGCTCCCACCAGGCCTGCAGGAGTCCCTCCCTGCTGAGGGCTCAGCGCTAGGGGGACCCACGAAGCCAGTGGGGGGGGCTGCCCCACACTCCAGGAAGCTGGCAGCTCAAGGAATTACTGTCAATAATACCAGGAGGCCCCTCCCAACACCTCCTCAGAGAGCAGGGGCCCTGCTGGGAGGCTGAAGGCAGGGTGGTTAAGCCCTTGCTCTGCCTCCTATAATTTCCTCAGGTCCCCTGCCGGTGCCGCTCCCAGGGGGTCCCTGCCACCCCAGGGTATCAGCCCCTCCCGCCCGCAGACTCTGGGCCCACCCCACAGCGTCTCTCCAGGTGCCGCACCTGCCTCTGACTTCTCCCTGCGTAGGAGGCTCCACTCAGCACTGATTATGAAAGGGAGCCTCTGAGAGCGTCTCCTCTGAGGCCCAGAGAGGAGCAGGGCCTTGTCCCATGTCACACGGCAGGCTGGCCCCACGCGGGCACCTGACCGTGAGACCCTGCTCAACCCGGATGGCGTGGGATATGGGCTTCTGCATGGGGGGGGGGTGGAGGGATGAGCTGTGAAGTCCCTGCTGGTCAAAGGCTCAGGCAGCTCTGGGGCCGTGTGTGTGCTGTGTCGTGTTGTAGCTACACAGTGCCCCCTGGGAGCTGCAGGCTGGCTGCCGTGCGTGTACGTGTGCGTGCGTGTGTGCACGCATGTGTATGCACAGAGTGGAGGAGAGCTGATATGGGGAGTTGTGGTAGGGGAATAGAATTGAGTGTGCCTTTTGTGCACATTCAGTGGGGGTGGGTGGTATGTATGCGTGTGTGCATGTGAGTTTGTGCATGCACCCTGAGTGGGAAGGGAGGTGCGTGTGCCCAGGGTTTCCTGGCTGCTGGTGTGTGCTCTGTGGGTATGCAGATTATGTGCAAATGTGTGAATGCACAAGTGTGAGTGTGTGCAGGTGTATGGGTGTATGTGTTCAGGTATGTGTCAGATGTGTGAGTGCTTCTGTGGGTATATGCACACCTGAGTGTGTACCCAGGGCCATGAAGAGTGTATGTGTGTGTGAACCCAGGTGTGTGTGTGTGTGTGTGTGTGAATGCAGAGATGTGGGAGTATACAGGTCTGTGTCTGTGGGCGTGCACATGTGCAAACCAGCTTGCATTGCTCCGCTGCGGTGCCGGCGCTGGCGGTGTGGAGCCGTCCGAGCCGCTCCGCTGAGCGGGCGGCGGGTTCCCCAGCATCAGCCTGGATTTCCAGGGCTTACCTCTGCAGCTGGGCGGCATTACCCTGAGCTGACCACAGCGGGACTGCTGCACCGTGTGGGCTTTCTGCTCAGCCAGGCGTGGGCAGGGCGTGGGCAGGACGCGGTTCTCTACAACCAGCCCAGCCAGGTTGTAGAGAAGTTTGCCTGGTGTTTGCAGATTCTAAGATCTCAGTACCCACGGCATCTGTCTGGGCAGAAGCACAGAGCGGGCAGACTCCTCCAGTGCCCCCTCAGCAGTGCCCCTTACAGTCTGTACCCACCGGGCCTTGTACAAGAATAGGAAACTGTCCCCCACTGCCAAGTAGCTCCTGTCTGGGCCCAGTGTCCCACTCCCAGAGGACCACTGCCCTCCCCTATCAGACCCATCCCTGACAGCCTCCTTCCCTCTGGAGAGCCCTGCCGTGGGAGGCTTCACGCAGGCGTCCCTTACAGAGCACGGAGCGCAGCGGGTCTGACCGAGGAAGGCAGCGGGCCCAGCAGCAGTCCGGACACCTCCAGGCTGGGACACAGGGGTGGGGGGTGGGGGGGATGGGAGTGAAGGTGGCCTCTCACTCTGCCTGTGCTTAAGACCTGCATCCGTGTGGGGGCCCCATCTCTGACAGAGTGCCTGCGGGTTCTAGAGGCTCGAGGGCCACTGCTTGTCTGACTGGGTCAGCATGCTACCTCCTGGCGACATGCACCTTCACACGGGGTCCAGCATGACGCCGGAGCCGGAGGTGGGGTGGGACCGCCGGACCCCGGGGCCAGGAGAGGGGCGGGGCTGCGCGGCCCCACCTCTGCGGAGCTCAGGCTGGCTCCAGTTGGCGGGGCTCAGCGCAACATGGACACGCAGGGCCCTGCTTCAGAAGTTATTCGGGATTCAAGACGGTGGCAGCAGGGCACGAGGGAAGGGCAGGAGCCTCGAGCAGGGGCACCAGGGTGACTGCACAGGTCACATGGCCAGGATGCTACTCTGCTCGTGTTAGGAGGGGCTCAGGACCCCGCACTGGGTCAGGGCAGACTGGAATCTGGGACCCAGCCCCCAGCCCCAGCACAGGCCTGTGTCCACTGCAGACCACTCTGCCCAGAGGTAACCTCTACCCCCGTCTCACCAGCTCCATGTGGGCCCAACTGTATCCCCTCCCCATCATAGCAAGGTGGGGGCAAAGGGCCCCTTGCAAACACAATTACCCCTCCTCCCCCCAGCCCCTTGTGAAAGGAGAGACAGCCCCCACCTTCAGGGAACCTCCACTTAATGAGGAAGACACACGCTGTCCCCAGGGAACACCCAGTCCATTGGGGAAGACCCAGCTAACAGGCCTGTTCTTGATGACCCCAGACCTCCACCGTTTCCTCCAAGGTCTGCTGTGACACTCTGGACCTGTCCCCCTCCCCTCTACCCCCCGGTCACCAGTGCCCCCTCCCCAACTGGCTTGTCGTGACCTCTCCCCATCCACTCTGGAGACAATGCTGTGGGTACCAAGGGTGAGCGTGTGGGTTGCGTGTGAGGACTGGGGTGTGGCTGTCTGTGTGTGGGGGTGCGTGTGCTCACGGGGTGACAGACTCTCGTTCCCTTGGGCCTGTGACGTGTTCCTGAGCAGTGGAAGATGGAACAGCCTCTCCGCTCTCTCAGTCTCTTCCCCCACATGCCATGAAAGTCCTGTGGCCTCACAGTCTGTCCTTGGGGAGTAGCCTCTTGGTTGGTGTCAGGTAGGAGCTTTCATCCCATTGCACTGATGAGAAGACTGAGGGCCAGAGAGAGATGAGACTTCTGGGGGCCATGCCGCACTCTCCTCTCAGACCTTCTCTCCGAGGTAGGAAACTTGGGGAAGGGTGGCTGGAATGAAGGCCTTCAGAGCGGTCATGAGGTATCTATGGAGAAGGGCTGGGCATAGGGAGGGTCTTGAGAACAGAAAGACCTGCCCCCAGGGGGCGACCAGATGAGCCAGGGCCACTGGGACCTCAGGAAGCAAATCCAGACCCATGACCTCCACTGCTGGATGAGGTGCAGGAATGAAAGGTGTCACGGTAGTTGGATAGAGCTGCAGTCAAGGAAAGCTTCCTGGAAGAGGAGGCCACATCAGCCAGGCTCCAGGGTAGGGGGTCCAAGCCCAGAAACAGCAGATTTAGGGAGCAGAACATTCTGCTTTCTCGTGCCCAGACCTGGGGGCTATGGCCTAGGTCTCCCCAGGACCCGGCTGAGGGTGGCCATAGGGGCAGCTGAGGCCTGGGGGACTGGGATGGAGGGAGGAGGTGGGGAGGGGATCCCAGCTGGGTGGGGTGGGAGGGAGTCATCAGGCCCTGCCTGAAAGTCCTCACGATTGAACAATGGATTATCCGACACCCAGATTAATGGACTTTGGTTTTACTAAACATCCGTCACTGTTAGTGCTGGTGAGCGAGCGTGTAATGAGCTTTGACTGCGCCGCCGCATCTTGCCGGGTGCCGCGGCTCCGGTGCCAACGGCTGGCTCCGCACAAGGTGGCAGCTGGGGCCCGGGTGAGGGGCTGTGGCACCAACAGGTGTTCCCAGTCCTGGGCAGGAGGCCACTCCTGAGGGAGGTCGGCTGTGGTCATCGGGCCCCTCCTTGGGGCTGCCTCCTCCAAACAGTTGGAGTGGAGGGGAAGCACTTCTTGAAATACTTGTAAACACTTGTAACAGTGAGAGGCACTTCTACGGACTCTCCATGTGCCAGACATTGTTTTACATACTGTCACCACTTACCAGTCTTTCCATCCGCACACAGCCCTATGAGGTGGGTGGTGCAGGACTCAGGTTACCGTGCCTATATTCCGCGTGAGGAAACTGAGGCACAGGGATGGGACCTGTCCAAGATCATGGAGCTGGCCCCGGTGGAGTCAGGGTTTGAATCCAGGGATTCTGGTCTAAAGCCCCAGCCCTATCTAACCCACAACTTCCTCCAGCCAGACACAGGACCCTCCTCAGTCAGTGTGTGTCCCCCCTCCCCACTCTGTGTCTGCCTCTGGGGTGGGCCAGTGGGGGGCCAGGGCCAGAGACTCGGTCAGAGGCGGGGCCTGTTCTGACGTCTCCCCTGGCCCCGCCCCCAGCTGTACATCCAGACGACCACGCTGACGGTGTCGGTGAGTCTGAGTGCCTCGGTGTCCCTGGGGATGCTCTACATGCCCAAGGTCTACGTCATCCTCTTCCACCCGGAGCAGAACGTGCCCAAGCGTAAGCGCAGCCTCAAGGCCGTCGTCACCGCCGCCACCATGTCCAACAAGTTCACGCAAAAGGGCAGCTTCCGGCCCAACGGGGAGGCCAAGTCGGAGCTCTGCGAGAACCTCGAGGCCCCCGGTGAGTGTCTGGCCCCGCCCCTCTCCCTCCGGGCCCGCCCTCTGCCCCCCGCCCCGCCCCGCCCCGCCGCCGCCTGCAACCCCGGGGTGCAGGCCAGCAGTTGCCCATCCGGATACAGCTCTGGGGAAACCTGAGGCTGCAGGTTAGTTCCCCTCTCCCATGCCTGGCCGTCCTGGTAGTGAGAGAACCCGGTCCCGTGCCCACCCTAGCCTCGCCCTTCCACAGATCTCGGCTTCACTTAGAGGGAGGCCAGAGGGGGCCTGGTTCATGCACAGTGATGCGAGACCCTCGGTTTTCTCTGCCCAAACGCCCACACTGGGGCCTTGACCTTGCAATCCCTCTGGGAGAAGTGGAGATTAGATGGCCCCTGCTCTCTGGCCCTTTGGCAACCCGAGACCATGGTCCTGGCACCAGCCCAGCCACCCCCTAGCAGGGCTGTAGGGATGGGGACTCAGGACATGGGCCCTCGTGGGCATTGAGGGGTGGGCTGGGACAGAGGGCCTCCAGAGACCTCGGTTCTCAGGTGGCAGGGTGGCCCTGGGGGTTTTCCAGGGAGACGGTAGTTACAGAGGGTCCTCGGAAGGGATGAGGGGAGGGATGGAGGCAGAGAATGTAGCATCTGAGGGACAGGTCCAAGGTCCCCCAGGCTGGTTCAGACGTGCGTGGGAGAGGACAGGGCCATCATCTTTGCCGACTTCCTGGTGCCACACCTGTCAGGTACCAGTTCTCATCCTTACTGCAAACTTGAAAGGCAGGTATTTTTGTCATCTGTGCAGTGCGGAGGGGGACAGAGGTGCAGAAAGGCAAGGGCCTGACCCAGTTCACACAGCTAGCCGGTAGCAGGGCTGGGCCAGACCTCCCGCTGTCCCCGCTGCCCGCTCTCTCCTGGGACTGACGTGGCCTCTGCTCTGGGGTGAGCCACAGGGCCTCCATGGGCCTCGCTTCTAGCTGCTTCAAGGTGGGGAGGGCCGAGGGGTTACTGTGGTCACTCCGCTCCACTGCCGACCTTGGCTGCCACCCTGGACACCCTGTACAGTGCCCACGTGGCTTAAATGGCAGCTGCTCCTGCCTCCCCACTCTCTGAAGGTCTTTGGGAGCATCAGATCCTGGTAGGACCTGGGAGTGAGCATTTCCTCTGGGATCTGGGGGAAAGGCCAGAAGTGTCGATGGCAGCAGGAGGGACACGGGATAGACCAGAGGAAGGCCCGGAGCACAGGCTCCAGAGAGGAGCCCCTGCCATCCACTGAAATCGGGAATAGGGGGGGTTCTCTCCCAGAGTGTTGGAGCTGGGCCAGCAGCTCTCACGGGGTCCCCCCCCAGGGCTCTGGATGAAGCACCGTCCCCTCCATTCTGAGCACTGGTCCCACGTGCTGAAAGAATACTGAGTATGGAAAGGACAGCCCCTTCCCACATCCAAACGGGACTTTTCACTTGAGTGATCTTCACGGCAGTCCTGGGAGGCCTGGATAGGGCTGGAGGTCTGATCCCCAGCTGAAGCTCAGAGAGGGTGCCTCTCCGGAAGTCACACAGCACGGTGGTGGGTGATGGCCGGCCCCCCACATAGTGTCTTTCCCTTGACTTCACATGGCCTTCCTGTCTCTGGGGTCCCCAGTCCCTGCTGAGTAGTATACCTGGCTTCTGAAGCGCCTGCCTTGATGGACACCCCTGGTGACTGTGTTGGCACCACCACCTTCCACAGATGACCTCTGGTTCTCTCCAGTCCGGCTCTTGCTCCCAGAGCACCAGCTTCCCTGTACCCGCAGCCCCGGGGCTCCCTTTGCATCCACCTGGGTCCTCCACTCTAAGATGGCAAGGGGTAGACTGTCCTCAGGACTTTCCACCTCTGGCCTTTTGTGTCTACCCAAATGCAGCCCCTAACCGGGCCCTTCTGTCCTAAGTAGGGGCCCTCGGTGCTCCGTGCCCCACACTCCTGACTGTGTCCAGCCCTCTGGGCCATACTCTGCTGGTACAGGGACAGGTCTGTCAACCAGCTCTGCTCCAGGGCTCCTGAGAACAAGCGGGGCATCAGCCCTCCAGGGGGTGACACCCTGACCCCGAAGGGTGATCAGCATGCGTGGTACTGTGACAGGCTGGGGGGCCATAGAGGAGGGAGGCCTGCCTTCCCTGAGAGGTCTGATCTCACCGCACTGCTGCTGTTGCCTCTTCCTCTGCTCAGGCAGGTCATCTGGGGACAGGGGACAGTCACCCCCCCCCATACCAGGAAGGGTGTGGAGGCATGGTGAGGGAAGACAGACTACTCCGAGCCCCCCCCTGCAGGAAGCAGGGGCAGGGTGAGAGCTGCCCAACTCACCCCACCCCCACAGTGAGGGCCAGAGGCCAGGGCCTCTGGTCCCCACTGTCCCTCAGCTTGGTGACAGCAGGGGCCATGGTGGCACCAGGCAGGAGCCAGGTGGTTAATTCCGGGGACAGCCAGGCTGAGGGCTTGTGAGCGGGAGGAGCGGGGAGGTGTCACTCCCATGGAGCAGGGACATTTTTCACTCTGTCACAGGCAGGCCACGTATCTTTAAATAAACAACAGAATAAATAATTCAGGGGCCCGATTGCAGGCCGATTGGGTGCGGAGACATGGGGGAACAAATGGGGTTGTCAGCTCACGCCTGCCGCTGCCCAGCGAATTGTTATCTGAGGCGACGGAGCCTGAAAACCAGCAGCAAGGGCCTGTCGCCCGCAAGGGAGGAGCTCGGGGCCCTTGGCTCACCCCCCCCCGGGCCTTGCCCCCCAGGACGCCCCTGGGGGGTTGTCCCCCCCCCCCCCCGCTGTCGTTCTTCCGCCTTGCCCCTTGCCCTGTCGTTCTGCCTGGTTTAAAGAGTATTTCCGTCCACCCTGTGGCTGAGAGCCAGCTAAGGGTCATCGCCCCATTTTACAGGTGAGGCACTTGAGGCTGCAAGAGGTTTCAGTTTGTTGGACGGGCCGCATGGCAGGTCCTGAGCCTGCCCTGTACCGGCGAGGGTAGGACAGGGCCCCAGGTCTCCTGACTCCTGCCAGACTTGTTTGTTTGTTTGTATCTCACAGTTAGCTCCGGGGAGCACCCGGGAGACCATTGCTCCCATTTTCCAGATGGTGAGACCCAGGCTCTGCCGAAGGACTCTGGGGTCCCCGGCTGAGGGCTGAGTGCCCTTCCAGGTTCTGGAAGCCACAGACTGGCTTTGCTGATGGGGACAGCTCTGGTCTCAGAGGGAGAGCAGGGTCCCGCCCCACTGTCCTCACTTCCCGGCCACTCTCTCTCGTCCCCTCTGCCCCCCCACTTCCCCCACGGTCAGTGGAGTTTGTGCTGCAGCTGCCGCCAGGGTCTCCTTCAGCGAGGAGCCCAAAGCGGCTGACCGGTTTATGGGTATGGAGACTCAGTTTTATCAGGTCACCTGGGGGTGACGGGGCTCCCGGGGAGCTGATTCTCTCCAGCCGGCCTGCAGGGCATCATTTGGGGCAGCTGCCGGCTCTTTCTCTGCTGGGGCAGGGTGGGGCCGGGTGGTGATGTGGGTGTGGGGGCCGGGTGGGGCCGGGTGGTGATGTGGGTGTGGGGGCAGAAAGGGCCGCCCTTCTCGTGTTACAGGCGGGGAAACTGAGGCCCAGCAAACACGGGGGAAAGAGGATTGAGGGGAGGTGTGCAGCCCACCACGCGGCTCCCCTCAGGGTCCTGTCCCCCGGGCCAGGCGACCCTGGCTGAGCCTGGCCGGTGTGCCTCCTTCTCCGAGCCGACGGATCGTGCTGGAGGGTCAGGGCAGCTTCCTGACGAAGCACACCCTGACCTTTCCCCCACCCAGCCCCCTCCGGGCAGCAGCGAGCCAGCTCCTACCCCAGGCAGCGACTCTGTGCTCGGTTACACTCCCCCGAGCTGTCCCCCGGGTGACGGGGGGAGACCCTGCACCTTGGCAGGAAAGGACAAAACCAAGGTCCCGGCCAGGCCCCTCACCCCTCCCTCTGGCTTCCCTTCCTCATTGTTTCAAATGCGGGTGACACTTTGCTGGCCTCCTCGCCAGGCTGCGGTGAGGTCTGAGCCCATGCTGCCGTGACAGCCAGTGTCACCCAGCTGGGGGCGGGGGATGAAGACCTGCCCAGATAGGCGGCCCCCGTCCTAGGGGCGGGTGAGCGAGGGCCAGGGGGACGGCAGGCAGACAGGGGAGGCCCAAGGCCAAGGCAGGCAGACAGGGGAGGCCCAAGGCCAAGGCAGGCAGACAGGGGAGGCCCAAGGCCAAGGCCAGACGGGGACACCAGAAGTGGGAAGCTTCTGTTTCCCTTGAGCCAGGCAGATGCCTCCACTTCTGGCTTCTCCGGGTCCCCGTCTGGTTCCAGTACTTACTCCCTCCCTCCCCACGCGCCCCTCACCTCCCTTGGGCCGCAGTCTCTGTCCCGGGCGCGTGCTCTTCCGGAGCGCACGCTGCTGGACTCCTGAAACTCTTCCCTTCGATGCTGTAATTGACCTTGGAATAACAGGGGATTGGGGTGCCGACCCCATGCAGTAGAAACAAGTCGTGTATAACTTTTGACTCCCCCAAAACTCAAGTTGCCCCTCGGCATCTTTGGGGGCTTGGTTCCGGGCCCCCCATGGATGCCCAAACCTGCAGGTGCCCAGGTCCCCATGGGCAGTGCTATGTCAGGTACCCAGCGGGCCCTCCGCATCCGCGGGCCCCACCGCGGCTCCCAGCCCTGCAGGAATTGACTGAGAAATAAAACAAACTGTGTAAGCGGACCCCACCCCCCGAAGTTCAAACCCATGCTTAAGGGTCAGCGGTGCTTTAAATATATACCACTCACAAAAATGAGGGGAGATTTCAAAATGAATAGGGAGCGATAAAAAAAAGAAGCATTATATATATTTTTTCTTCACCAAGAACATCAGAAAAGCAAATGACAAGTCCTAGAAAGTTGTTCAATTATGCAAATGAGATGCAAAACCAACGGTTTTTTTCCTTGGTGAACATACCAAAGGCCAGAAGTACTGGAGTATCTGCACGTTCCCTGATCCCCTAATTTTTGTGGGCATATAGCTAATCACACCACAAATAAAAACAATTCTCTGAAGGTGCGGTCGAGTCAGGAGGTGGGGGCACCCCGTTGCGGGGGAGTCCCTCACAGAGCACAGAGGGGTGGGGTGTGGTGGGGAGTGCTCAGAGGGGGGGTCAGACCCAGACCTGGAGAGATGAGTGAGGAGGGAGGGGCACCCCAGGCCAGCAGCGCCCCCTCAGGTAGAGGTGGGACGGCCCAACTGGGAGGCTGGGGCCAGCGCAGGGGGTGGGGGCACCCTGTTGCAGGGGAGTCCCTCACAGAGCACAGAGGGGTGGGGTGTGGTGGGGAGTGCTCAGAGGGAGGTCAGACCCAGACCTGGAGGGATGGGTGAGGAGGGAGGGGAACCCCAGGCCAGCAGCGCCCCCTCAGGTAGAGGTGGGAGGGCCCAGCTGGGAGGCTGGGGCCAGTGCAGGGGGTGGGGGCCCCGTTGCGGGGGAGTCCCTCACAGAGCACAGAGGGGTGTGGTGTGGTGGGGAGTGCTCAGAGGGGGGGTCAGACCCAGACCTGGAGGGATGGGTGAGGAGGGAGGGGCACCCCAGGCCAGCAGCGCCCCCTCAGGTAGAGGTGGGACGGCCCAGCTGGGAGGCTGGGGCCAACGCAGGGGGTGGGGGGGAAGGCGGGGGAAGCCAGGCCCGTGCCCAGCTGGGAGGGTGTGGACTGCTCGGGTCAGGGGTCTGGACTGGATGCCCTGGGCAGGGCAGTGCCTGTTGTGGCAGGGGGTGTGAAGAAGCTGGCCCCTGACTCTTGGGTGCTCGGGGTCTCTCTCCGTCCAGTGCTGGCCACCAAACAGACCTACGTCACCTACACCAACCATGCAATCTAGCGAGGCCGCCAGAGCCGAATGGGAGGAAGAGGAGGAGGAGGAAGAGGAGGAGGAGGAGGAACCGAGACCCTCGTGGACAGTGCGTCGAGCCAGGGCCACTCCCAGGGGCCCAGCTGATGTCCTGCCTACTACCCGTGGGCACCCACAGACGTGGCTTGGTGCTGAGGACAGCGGAGCCCCAGCGGTCACTGCTGGGTAGCCTGGGCAAGCCAGGCGGGCGACAGGAGGAGGACGAGGAGGTGGGGCAGGGCCAGCCGCCCCGAGAACCTGCGTCTTGGACCAGGGCCCCTCCTGGCCCCCAGTCACAGGGGCTCAGCTGGCGTGGGCCCCAGCGCTGTTGTTTTTTTTCTCCCTCCCTCCTTCTCTGCCTGTCTCGTGGGTGACCTCTGTCTGTCTCCGTCCCGTCTGTATTTGCTGATCTCCTTGGCACCGCCTTCTTTCTCTGTCCCCCTTGGTCTGTGCCCCGCTTTCCCGGGCCTCGTTTCCTTCTGCCTCTGCCTTCTCTCTCCCCGTGACGTCTGTCCGCAGGCCCTCCTGTTTTCCTCCTGTGCTCCGCCCTGTCTCTCCTCCCGGGCATTTTTCTTTGCTGTCTTCTTCCCCCTTCCCGCCTTCCTTCGCGACTGGCCTCTGCTCTCCGCTCCCTGCCACCCTTCCCCAAGTCACTCACTACTTCATCTTACATGTCACAAAAGAGAAAAGAGGAAAAAAAAAAATCAAAACACACAAAAAAAGCCAAACGAAAAACAAATCCTGAGTCTGTTGCAACGTGCTGCGTCCTCCTGGTGGCCTCTGTCCTGTGTCCCGTGGCCCGCAGCCTGCCCGCCTGTCCCCGCCCCGCCCATCGGCTGTGTGTCCCGCCCGCCTGCCCGCCTGCCGATGACACGGAGTTCAGTGCCTGGGTGTTTGGTGATGGTTCTTGATGACAATGTGTAGCGCATGATTGTTTTTATACCGAGAACATTTCTAATAAAAAACAAACACGTGGTTTTGCACCCCCCTGGCTCCACGTCCACTGAGGGTCCGGCAGGAGGACCCCAGGCTCAACCTGCAGCCGGGGTGCCTGGAGCCAGAGTGGGAAGGAGGAGCTGGGTGATGGAGACCCCAGGGTCTTGGGGAGGGTGGTGGAGGCTGCTCTCTGGGCCCTGAGCAGGGGGCCATGGAGTCAGAGGGAAGGAGGAGCTGGGTGATGGAGACCCCGGGGGGGATTGGGGGGGTGGAGGCTGCTCTCTGGGCCCTGAGCAGGGGGCCGTGGAGTAAGAGGGAAGGAGGAGCTGGGTGATGGAGACCCCGGGGGGGATTGGGGGGGTGGAGGCTGCTCTCTGGGCCCTGAGCAGGGGGCCGTGGAGTCAGAGGGAAGGAGGAGCTGGGTGATGGAGACCTCGGGGTCTTGGGGAGGGTGGTGGAGGCTGCTCTCTGGGCCCTGAGCAGGGGGCCGTGGAGTCAGAGGGAAGGAGGAGCTGGGTGATGGAGACCCCAGGGGGAATTGGGGGGGGTGGAGGCTGCTCTCTGGGCCCTGAGCAGGGGGCCGTGGAGTCAGAGGGAAAGAGGAACTGGGTGATGGAGACCCCGGGGTCTTGGGGAGGGTGGTGGAGGCTGCTCTCTGGGCCCTGAGCAGGGGGCCGTGGAGTCAGAGGGAAGGAGGAGCTGGGTGATGGAGACCCCAGGGGGCTTGGGGTGGTGATGGAGGCTGCTCCCTGGGCCCTGAGCAGGGGGCCGTGGAGTCAGAGGGAAGGAAGAGCTGGGTGATGGAGACCCCGGGGGGGGGGTTGGGGGGGTGGAGGCTGCTCCCTGAGACCCGAGCAGGGAGAGGTCTTGGGCGGGGAGGGGCCAGGATGCGGTGGGAGATTCCAGACTAGCCCCTGCTGCTAAGGGGGATGCTCTGTCCTTGTCCTCGGCCCTGCAGCCAGGAAGGAAGGCAACATCTCTGCCCTGCCTCTCCTTTGGCTCACACCCTTCACCCTGGGGCCCCCATCCGCACCCCAGAGCCTGGGTCGCCCCTCCCCTTCCAGCCAGGAAATTCTCCTCTGGGGAGATTGGCTCCCAGCGCCCAGCGCCCCTCCCCCTGCTCGTCCTGCGCTCAGGTCACAGGAGCTGAGATGACGTGTGTGGCGTGTGTCCGGGTGGGCCAGGTGCGTGGCACAGGTGTGTGGCTGCCCGTAGCCCTGGCGTGTGCCTGCTCTGGCTGCGTGTGTGTGTGTGTGCGCGTGCACGTGTGTGCTCCTGGCCCCGCCACACGCATACTTGTCTGTCTGTTAAGGCCCAGTGGGTGTGAGTCCACGCGGCACCACGTCGCGAGGATGCCTGTCCCCAGCCGGCGGCCAGGGTGCGTGTGCACAGTTGGCTTCCCTGGCAGGTCGGGAGGGAGGGCCCTGCTGGGGCTAGACGACAGAGCCCACGACACAATGAGGCCACCGGCTGCAGCTGGAGCCCGGGCTGCCTGTGCTGACTCCCGCCACGCGCCTCCTAGGCTTCCGGGGGTGTGGGCACCGTGGCCCACGGCCTGCGGAGAGAGACCCAGGGTGGGAGTCAGGCAGGGCCTGCGGGTGAACGGGTGTGTGGAGGGGAGGTGGGCAGCACCGGATTGTGCCGGTGTCAGTGCCCTCTGGGTAAACTCTAACTCCCAGGGGAGGCTGGTCTCGTGCAGACACCTGTGCTCAGGAAAGCTGTTCCCCGGTGGGGTTTTTGTGAGGCTGTAGCACCGACCAGGAGAGACCCTACCCAGTGTCCCATGGTAATCAAGCAAAGCGAGGCTGTGAGTCTAAGGCTGTTTGCTGGAAGCTTCCAAGACTGTGGGTGTGTTGGGGGAGGGTGTTGGGGGGACTTGGATATACAAGCGAAGTGTGGCCAATCCCCCCTGTGTCCCCTCTGGCTCATTTGCCTCTCACGGTGACGGCTGCCCTGAGGCCCCAGTCTGGGCTGAAGGCCTAGCCTGGACCCCTGAGTCTGGGATGCTCTGCCCAGGACTTCCCAGGTGACCACTCCATCCGTGGAGTCCTGTCTAGGTTCCAGGGAGAGAGTCACCTTTCTGAGGGGGGTGCTGTCCCTTCTGTTCCCCCCGGCACTCGGGAGGGGCCAGCAGGAACGGGGTCAGCCTTCACAGCCACCGAGGAGGAGGAGGCCTAGGCTGGAGCCAGCGCTTGGCTGAGCTGTGGCTTAGTCCAACCCGCCTGGGGCCCCGGGAGGGGTCGGTGGGGGGGGGGCGTCCAGGCCCTGCCCGCAGAGGGCCACCGGTCTGCTGGGGAGGCTCGGCCCTCAGGCGGCCAAACAACCCTGAAACGCTGACGGTCCCAAAGCGACATGATGGTGGGAACGGGTGGGTTGGGCGGGGAATGAATCCGGAGCCTGAGCCTGGGCTCCAGAGCTGGGCAGGCTCCGTGGCCGAGGTGGAGCGGGGACCAGTCCCCAGCAGGCCTTTTGGGGTCAGACCTGCCGCAGCAGTGAGGGGACGGAGGAGGGACACCCAGCGTCCAGACGGCACAGGCCCGTGAAGCCAGGGCGGGATCCCCGCTGGGACGGCCGGACCTGCACTGATGCTCGTGGTCGGGGGGGGGGGGAGACGACCCTGGGGCCCTCCCTGGGCCAGCGGGCTGCTCACCTTTGCTCTCTGTCCCATGTTAATTCCCTGGGCTCGTGTGGGACACTCAAAGGTGGACAGATGCTCAGCATCTGCAGAATTTTATATTTTAATGTTTTTCTTTGGGGGGGTTCAGTGTTCTTGCTCCCTGAATAGAGAGCTGGTGGCCCCCAGAGACCTTTGCTCTGCAGGGGGGGGCCAGGGGTTCCAGCAGGCTCTGTGATCTCCCACTCCCACGGGGACTTAGCCTCCCAGTGAGATGCCCGGGGCAGCCCCCAGGGTCCTCAGGGCGGAATGAGAGGTGATGCTGCCTGCACGGAACACTCAGATGAGCCAGGTGCCAGCCCCTCCCCAGGGCGATTGGGTCTGAGCTCTGTGGGTGGGGCCAGCTGCAGTACGGTCCACAAGCTCGCCAGGGGGTCTGCTGCACAGCCCAAAGCACGGAAGAGAAGCAACTATATGCTGATGCTTCCCGCTCCTCCTTTGCCTTTCTCTCTCTACTCTCTCTATTTTTTATTTTTTATTATTATTTTTTATTTTTCTGAAGCCAGAAACAGGGAGGCAGTCAGACTCCCGCATGCGCCCGACCGGGATCCACCCGGCACGCCCACCAGGGGGCGATGCTCTGCCCATCTGGGGCACCGCTCTGTTGCAACCAGAGCCATTCTAGCTCCTGAGGCGGAGGCCATGGAGCCATCTTCAGCGCCCGGGCCAACTTTGCTCCAATGGAGCCTTGGCTGCGGGAGGGGCCTGTGAGCACCATGCTGGGTGCCGGCCCCGCCCCGCTGCGGGCCCAGGGAGGGGCCTGTGAGCACCATGCTGGGTGCCGGCCCCGCCCCGCTGCGGGCCCAGGGAGGGGCCTGTGAGCACCATGCTGGGTGCCGGCCCCGCCCCGCTGCGGGCCCAGGGAGGGGTCCGCGGAGCTGTATGATGCTGCTGAGCTTCCAGGAGGCCGTGTGGCCCCCGCGGCCACCAGAGGACAGGCCCTTCTTCTTCACGCTTCCGCTGGGGGAGATGGAGGCGCTGTCCCTGCCCTCCCGCCTGCCTGGCACAGCCTGGTTGTCCCCCAGGACGTGTGGCCCTGGCACACGCTGAGCCTCCCAGGCCTCGGCCCTCCCGACAGACACCGCGCACGGAATGGCACACAGCGCCAAACGTCCCACTTCAGTTGGCGAAAGCGGCAATTAGCGTCTAATGAGGCTTCGTGCTTTATTTTTAGGCAACCTTCAAGGCCGTGCCTGTGTAATTCAGCCTGCCATTGCTCGGCAGATAATTAAAGCATGTCACCATAACTTGTGCCCCCCCCCTTTATTTTATTTTTTATGAAGCTGGTAATTACGTTTTTATCGCGAGTGAGGGGAAGAGAGGAGGGACGGACAAGGAAGACAGGTGGGGCTGGGCAGGAAGTGGGCTGGGCTCCTCCGCCCTGGTGGGACCCCCGGTGGGGGGGGCGTTCTGGGGCAGCGAGCCCTGCGGCCCCCTGAACTTCAGGGTCCTCTCGGCCCAAGACCCCTCCTCGCTGGGTTCCCTTGCCCGCACTTGGGGAGTCCTCCTTTGCCAGGTGAGGTCGGAAGGAAGCCCTTTTCTAGCTCAGGGCATTCCCGCGGGCAGGAGGGGTGGGCCTGGAACCAGGGAAGCCAGGAGTTGATGATTCCTGAGCTGTGGACTGGCCCCTGGGAGGTCCTTGCTCATGCTATTGTATTCTCACGTGTTTGGAATTTTCTGTAACAAAAGAGTAGGTAGGACACCCCCCCCCCCAGGAAGGGGTCTGCTAGAGCCTGGCACCTGGTGTCTGCTCTCAGGGGCACTTGTGACTCGATGCTCTTTCTAACTAGGAAGTGAAGGGTTGTCTCTTTGCACCAGGAACAGCATTCAGTCGTGAGTGGTGGCGGCCGGTCCTTCCCAGGCGCCTGAACCAGACTCCGCAGGCCGCGCTGGGAGCAGGCCAGGCAGCTGCCCACAGGGTTTCCGTTTCAGCCCCCTCCCCCCAACACTGCCCTGACTGCCGTAGGTGCTGCCTGAAGTCCTGCTGGCAGAGCCTCAGGCTTCTGGGCCAAGGCACGTTCCCAAACCACGGACATCAGTTTGCAGGCCTATTGGAGTCGGGGATCAAGACACCAGGTCCTGCCTACCCTGGAGGTGTGCGGCGAGGGGGGGGGGGGGCAGGTAAGTATTGCAAGATCTGATGTTGAAAGAGCATCGAGATGACCTTAATTCAAGTACTGGGCAGTCCTTCTCACTGTCACCATGTCCTGAATGCCACTCAGCCCCAGACATGGTGTTCCCGGTCCCCATCCCCCGTCAGGATGTGAGCCCGCCGGGGCGGGGATGTTGGCCTGTTCATCACAGCTGAGTCCCCAGGGCGAGACCAGCACCTGGCGGGCAGAGGGCATATAATCAATATTTGTTGAGTGAATGAATGGATGAGTGGGGGCAGGGGGCTGGAGACCTAGACGGACCTATTTAGCTTCATCTCCTCCTTCGCCCCCACCCCACCCTAGGGCTCAGTGTTAGCTGAGTCTGCCCGAAGTCCAGTGAATGGGTCATTTCTTCACTGTAGCTTTCCCAGAGGCCCGAGGAGAGAACGGCTCTAGCATGCTTATCACTGGGTAGGGAACAGACCTCCTATCTAGCCCGCCCCCCCCCCCCAACCCAGGATGACAGGCCCTTTGGAGTTGGAATCAGGAGATGTGGATTCTAGGTAAGGCTCTGCTGCTTGCTAGCTTGCTGTGTGCCCTTGGGCAAGTTGCTTTGCCTCTCTGGGCCATAGTTCTTCATCCATAAAATAAAGGTTTCAGCTCCGAGCCCTCAGAGACTGGGTGAGCAGCCAGCACTGTGGCAGCACAGAAAGGGGAGCTGACTGCAAAGAAGAGTCTTTTGGGGCCAGTTGCTATGGCAACTGCACACACGCTAAGGTTGGGAGAAGAGGCTGAGTATGCAAATCAGGCCCTTTCTTCAGCTTCCTCCACCCAGGTTGTCTGTCTGTGGCCTGAAGAACAGGCTTTGTTAGTACTGTGGGAAGAGCATGGGGAAACGGTGGGGGTTGCTGGGCAAGCCAGCCCAGTACCCCCCGGCGGTGTGGTAGGTGAGTTTGCCTGGGGAGAGAGTGGAGAGCTAGATGTCTCAGCTACATGGGACCCCCAAGTACCACTGACTGGCCCCCACCCCCGCCATACACACAGAATAGCAGAGGAGACTGAGGCTTTTGAGAAACAAGGAAAGACCTCCCACCGCCATTTGGATCAGCTCAGGAAGTTAAGGGGACATGGTTTTCAGAGGCCCCATAAACACTCTCCCTGGTAAACATTGCCTTCTGAGCTTGCACTGGGACAACGGAGAGCCGAGGCTAGAGGGAAAGACCAGTCTGCACATCCAACCCGTGCAGGCGGGCAGCTGTGCCCTGCACCTGCTGGGCACAGGCAGGGGGCGAGGGGGCGAGGGGGCGGCGAGCACAGGGAGGCCCACTGAGAGCCGCGGGCCAGAGCTCGGGCAGGTCTGTGGTTCAGACGCCTGTCACTCAGCTCTGCCCACTTCAGTTTCTGGGAAACAGAACTAATAGCTGCTGAAGATGATTTTAAGACTCTGAAAGGCATTGTAAGAACACAGGCGGTCAGGAGGGGCCCGGGGCTGGCCCTGGAGTCTGGCTGCCTTCCCTCCCAGGACAGTGCTCCCCGCCCCATCCCGGACCCCGCTTGCCGTCCTCTGTGGTTTTGGGCTTCTTTCTCCCACCCACCTTTAAATGCTAGGGCTCCCCTCTGGGGCTCCCCATCTGTGTTCATCCACCCTCTTCTCCTCCCACCTCAGAAGTTCCACGGCCCCTCTCATCTAAACTTGTGGCTTCCGTGGCTTCCCAACACTCCGTGTCCTGTCCCGCGTGTCCCAGCCTCCCTTGCGGTTGGGTTGAGGACATGTGACCAGTCCTGGCCAACGAGCTTTGGGAGCAACAGTGCCCGTCACCTCCTAGATGGGGGAGGCACGGGAGTCCTCAGACCTTCCTTCTCGTGCTGTGTGTGGCAGTCTTGGAAGTCACGTTTTGAGATGGTGGCACGTAAGGTGGGGAGCACCTGGGTCCTATCACTGGTTGGAGGAGACTCTCTGCCAACCCCTGATGACCTCTGTATGAACAAGAAATAAACCTCTTGCCTGACCAGGCCATGGTGCAGTAGATAGAGCATCAGATCGGGACGCAGAGGACCCAGGTTTGAAACCCCAAGGTTGCCGGTTTGAACACGGGCTCAACCAGCTTGAGCGTGGGGTCACTGGCTTGAGTGTGGGATCATAGACATGACCCAAAGGTTGCTGGCTTGAAGCCCAAGGTCACTGGCATGAGCAAGGGGTCACTGGCTCTGCTGGAGCCCCCCGATCAAGGCACATATGAGAAAGCAATCAATGAACAACTAAGGAGCTGTAACGAAGAATTGATGTTTCTCGTCTCTCTCCCTGTCTGTCTGTCCCTAGCTGTTCCTCTCTCTGTCTCTGTCTCTGTCTCTGTCTCTCTCTCTCACACACACACACACACACACACACACACACACAGAAACTTCTTTAAGGCTACAACACTGAGATTGCAGGACTTGTCTCCAAGGTAGAGTGTTTCCTATCCTGACAGTTACCATCAGATAACGGCCGAGTGTGCACATCTCTCCCAGCCTCCAGACCTCCTCTGCTCAACCTGCTGGTGACTCACCGTCCTCAGTGGGACCCCGTCTCCTCCTAAATTTGTTCCTCTCCCACAGTCACCCAAGTCCAAAACCTGCACCTTCCTCTGGACCCCCCTTCCCATTTCTTATCAGCGGCTACTGACAATCCGGAGACCACCCCACGTGCTCTTGAAGGAAACTGTGAAGTCCCCACAGATACGAGGGGAAGTGTGCTGTCTAGTCCGGGAAATTGGGAGCCTCTCCAGCACTTCTGCCCTGGGAGCGTCAGAGAAACATCTGCCCTAAACCTGCGTGTAGATGGCACTGTGGCTGTCCCAACAAGCTGTCACCTTGAAGTTGAATAGCCCAGACCCCAGGAAACGTATGCTCAGTTGTTGTGATCGCCTCGCTGGGGCCCAGAAGTCAGGCTTTATCCGTTCATTCACTCATTGTTCAGCAAGTCAGTACTGAGTACCTCCTGTGACCCAGCTACTGGACACCAGGGTGGACAAAGCTGACACAGACTCCAAGGCACAGGATGCCGCGGGCACTGCTTGGACCTCGGGCTGGGTAAGGAAAGGACTCTCTCTTTGAGGCTGAAGCTGGGGGACGAAGAGACCTGGAGATCCGAGGAGGAGGGAGCTCGTGGAGTCGGGCCGGGGCCATGAGGCTGGGATTTGGGTCCTCTGTGAGCGCCGGCAGTGACTGCTGCTGGTGGGAATGCCACACCCTCTCGGGACTCTCTTGACTCTTTCCCAAACACTCAGGAACACACTCTCTAGACTTGCAGATGCACACCGGTGCAGGGAGGGGATGGGAAATAGAGAAGGGGGGGTTATAAGACAGTGAGAGGTGAGCCGGGGCAGCAAGTATTAGAGATGTGGCCACAGGCAGGAGTGACAAGTGGCGATCTCCCACCACAGAACACCCAGAAGTGCTCCACAAAATACAACAACTGTTCTTTGAAATGCATGATTGTATAATGAATGAATGAATAGATGGATGTAAGGGCCACCTTTAGGATGTCAAATACAAAGGGAATGCTGCAAGCCTGAGTGTTAGGGGGTTCTGAAGCTGCAGGGAGACCCCAGGTCATTTGCACATACACCTCCATAGCTGAGCAGCTCTATTGACATTTTGGGCTAGACTATTTTTTGTTGGGGCAGCTGTCCTGTGCATTGGATGCTTGCTAGCCACCTTGGCCTCTACCCACTATGTGCCAGTAGCACCTCCCTCTTCCAGTTTTTGACAACTAGAAATGTCCCCTGGGGGGACAGTGTTGGCCAGGTCCAGAAATAAACACCAAGAGACTTGAGTGTTAAGGGTCCCCCAGGGAAGAAGGAGGCAGGCTGCAGTCACCGCACAGAGGGTTGCTGTAACTTAGACCGCTACAAAGAAACGGGGCTCTCAAAAGCTACACTGTCTGTGAAAGGATAGAGAAAAAAATACATTCTCTTGACAAAGAGAAATGATATTTGTCCCTCTCAGTTTGGGCTCTAGGTAGAAAGAAAGGCTGTTAGATTTGTAACCACAAGCTTGCCCACACAGGCGTGTAGGGAAAACATAAGCTTTACCTGGTGTTCTAGAAAATTTCAGGGAGTGAAATGAACTCCAATTATGTTGGTGGCACCTGGGGCGCCTGTCAGAAGCAAAAGCAAATTCTCTCTGGAGAGACACACTGTCAACGCCTACTGTACAGGATTCCCACGGATAGACCGGCTAAGCTGGAGTTTACTGTACAAAATTACAAAGCACACTGGGAAACAGTCGACCCTGAGCGAGCCAGTAGAAACAACAAATGGCAGAATTAGACCTTTGACACTTAAAACATTGAAATGATCAGATCCAGAACATTAAAAAAAATAGCTCATTTATTAAAATATTTAGATAAATAAACATGCTACCAGGAAAATCAAGCAAATATGAAAAAAAGAGAAAAAAATAGGCTCAGAAATTAAAATAATGTTGAAAAATAAATAAATAAAATTATAATATTGAAATTAAAAACCCAGTGGATGGGTTAAACAGCAGATTAGATACAGTTGAAGAAACAGTTAGTAAACTGGAAAATATATATTTATATATATTTTTTTACAGAGGCAGGGAGTGAGTCAGAGAGAGGGATAGACAGGGACAGACAGACAGGAATGGAGAGAGATGAGAAGCATCAATCATTAGTTTTCCATTGCACGTTGCAACACCTTAGTTGTTCATTGATTGCTTTCTCATATGTGCCTTGCCCGTGGGCTTCAGCAGACCAAGTAACCCCTTGCTGGAGCCAGTGACCTTGGTTGGGTTCAAGCTGGTGGGCTTTTGCTCAAACCAGATGAGCCCGCACTCAAGCTCGCGACCTCGGGGTCTCGAACCTGGGTCCTCTGCATTTTTTTTTTTTTAATGAGAGGAGGGGAAATAGAGAGATAGATTCCCACATGCGCTCCAACCAGGATCCACCTGGAACCCCCCATCTGGGGCCAATGCTCAAATCAACTGAGCTATCCTCAGCACCTGGGGCTGATGCTCAAACTGATTAAGCCACTAGCTGCGAGAGGGGAAGAGGGAGAGAGGAGGGGGAGAGGGAGGGAGGAGAAGCAGATGTTACTTCTCTTGTGTGCTCTGATCAGGGATTGAACCTGGGACGTCCAGATGCCAGGCTGATACTCTATCCACTGAGCCAACCAGCCAAGGTCTGGAAAATAGATTTAAAGAAATCATTAGCCATAATTCAGCATAGAGAAAAAACATGAACAAAAGAAAAAACAACACGGGATATAGAGTGAAGAATTTAACTAATGTCATCTAGAAATTCCAGAAGAGACAATTGAGAGAATTGGGGGAGGCAATATCTAAAGATATGTTGATTAAGAATTTTCCAGATATAATAAAAAAGACAAATGACAAATCCTGGGAAGGAAGCATGAAGAGTAAATAAGGAGAAACCCAGAAACACAGTAAGGAAACCACAGAAATCCAAAGAGATCTTAAAAGCAACTAGATAGAAAAAGTCAGCCCTGGCTGGGTAGCTCAGTGGGCTAGAGAGCATCGTCCTCATATGCCAGGGTTGCAGGTTCGATCCCCAGTCAGGGCACATACAGGAATCAACCAACAAATGCATAAAGAAGTGGAATAAGAAGTCAATATCTCTCTCTCTCAAATCAACTAAAAAAGAAAAAGTCAGATTACAAATGACCCCAGGATGGAACACTTGTCCTCAGGATGCCCAGAAACTGCACAGGAGAAATGTCAGTGCAAGCAGGTGGGGTCCCAAACTGTTACTGTTGAAAATATTAAAAGAGGTCCTGGCCGGTTGGCTCAGTGGTAGAGCACTGGCCTGGCATGCAGGAATCCCGGGTTTAATTTCCGGCCAGGGCACACAGGAGAAGCGCCCATTTGCTTCTCCACTCCTCCCCCTCTCCTTCTTCTGTGTCTCTCTCTTCCCCTCCCGCAGCCAAGGCCCCATTGGAGCAAAGATGGCCCGGGTGCTGAGGATGGTTCTGTGGCCTCTGCCTCAGGCGCTAGAATGGCTCTGATTGAAGCAGAGCATCGCTCCCTGGTGAGCATGCTGGCTGGATCCCAGTCGGGTGCATGCAGGAGTCTGTCTGACTGCCTCTCCGTTTCCAGCTTCGGAAAAACAAACAAACAACCCCCTCCCCCCCAAAAAAAAACAACAAGAAAAAAAGAAATATGATCCTAATGTTCCCTTGGCTGGGCTTGGTGGTTTGATGGCCCAGTGTGTGTGTGTGTCTGTGTGTGTGTGTGCGCGCGCGCGCGTGTGCATGCACCACACACAGTAACCTCTGGACAGAGGCCTGGCCCACAAGCTTTAGGAGGCTGCTGGAGAGGAGTGGGCCCCTCTGAGATCCTGCCCAGCCACAGTTTGCAGCAGGCAGTGAGCATGAGGCAGTGAGAAATCTGGGCAGCTGCAGGGGCCCTGGGGTTCTAGAGAAGACTGCTGACCTCTGGTTCTGTTTGGGGCCCCTGTCCTCAAGGGACTCTGGAGAACACTAGGCTCCCAATCCAGAAAGGCTTCATGGAGGAGGTGATGGACTGCAAGAGGAATCTGGGAATGGTGGGATGGGGGAAAGGAAAAGAGGGCTGGGGTGTGTGCAGGGAACTGGGGGGCAGGGCAGAGGCTGAGAGGCTGGGGGGAAACCCAGGGACTGCCCTCATTCCTGGATAAGTGTGGCATCTTCCTCCCCTACACACACACACACACACACACACACACACACCCCTTCTCCATTCTTGCTATGAATTTTTTGCCCAACAAGTTTCATTAATTGCCTAATAACCAGATTAATTAAGGGACGCTGAAAGTAAACAGCAAGAAGGTAATTTGCTCCTGATTACTGTGTAATTGTGGGAGGATGGACTCATTTGCATATGCAAAGGAAGCTCCATACACAGCGAATAGCAGGGTAGAGAAGCAATTGTGTATCTGACCCAAATCCCTCCATCTTTCCCTTCCACTTCCTGCCTCCTCCACCCCCTCCCAGACTGTCTTGAGAACTGATTGAGAGGCAGCCTAGTTCTCCTCTCGAGCCAGCCAGTTGGACCTCTTGCTCCGCAAGCCCACTGGCCCAGGTGGGCTTCTGCCTCTCCTTTCCCTTCAAGAGCAGCGGGTCTCACCGAGAGGGACTGGCCATTGTAGCTTTGGGCAAGAGTGATCTTGGCCAGGCGCCTCCCCAGCCTCCATGTCCTTAACTGTAAAATGGACTCACAACCCACTCTCTGTCGTCTTTAAGAGGGCTAAGCTAAGAGCAAACGAGGGAACCTTTTGACAAGTGTAGGGCACTGGGCCAAAAGCTGGCTGCGCATTACTTTTGACCTGGGCCCGGGATTTGCTGAGTGTGCATCTTCAAATGGCCCTCAGAATCGTGCCACATCCGGGAAGTCTTCAGAGATTGCGCCCTTCATAGGAACATGGCTTCCCTCCGGGTTGCAATGTGTTCATTTCTCTAGAAGAGCTGGCGCACATCTCCGTACTCCCAGGACTGGGGAGGAGTAAAGGTCCCAAGGAATCTCCTCCCCTGCCCCTCGCCAAGGCAGAACTCAGGTTGGGGCGGGGGTGAGGGTGCTGCGGTGCCCTGTGTGGAGGCGCCGCCGTCTCCTCCTCCTCCTCCCCCAGGGCCTCAGACTCCAAATTGTTTTCTGATGGCGGCCTCGGTTTCTCCTGAACTCAATTTGCGTTTTCGAAGCAGCTAATAGACGCATTAAAAAATCCATTTCGCTCGGTATTGAATCTGACTTGGAGCGCGATCAATGCGCAGAGGCCTCTCTCCTCCCGCCTCCTTCGCCCTGGTTCCCCTCACGTCACCATGGAGACCGGGGCAGCTGCCTTGCCTACCTTGGCTCCCCTGGCCTGCTGGGGTGGCCTTGCACCGGAACATCCTTCCAGCGTCTCCGGCCTCCCATCCCCGCTGTGGTCCACACCCGCGTGGCGTCGCTTGACTACAGCCACCACGCAATGTCTTTCAAGAGCTCATACACCGTCTGAACCCTTGGCCAGGACACATGCGCAAACTGGTGCGTGGGGGGGGGAGGGGGGGAAGTGTCTGGTTGACTGATCGAAGTGCACCCCACCCTCTATTTCAAGCCACTGTCTACCTGCCCAGCGGCTGCGTTAATGGCTTAGCTCTTGGAATCTAGTAGTTTGAGAGTCCCCATAGCGCACCAGGTTCACATCTGCCCTTCCCGGCCCTGGCTGTGAAACCTCTTGTTACCTACCAGTCCACGGTCACTCTCTGGCCTCTGGCCTCCCTGACTGGCGTCGTCTCTGCCCCTGTGGTCCTCCCTCTGTTCTGCTCCCAGTCGTCTCCCTGCTCCTGAAGGCCCCTGCCTGTCCTGTGGTTCCCAGGGACGCTTTAGTGGGTGGGTGGGGCTGGAGGCGGGATAATGGGCCCGCCCGGGTTTGGGATGAAGCAGATTCAGAGTGGAAGGAACCTGGGTGCCCAGGCAAGCACCCCTAGTGGCAGCGGCTGCTCGTTAACGAGACCATGGACTCATGTGGCTCAGCCTGGCACAGCAACAGCCCAGTATCCCTCTCGGAACGACCCTCCCTCGGCAGCCTCGAGAAGGTGCTCAAATCTCAGGGTCTCCCCAATTGGCCAGAGTTCCCCCAGGCTCTCAGCTCAGCAAGTGGGCCTTCCTTCTGGTGCCTACCATGGGACCAGGCTCTCTGGAGGGACAAAAGTGCGGGGATGGGCACGAGGCCGCCTGAGGGGGGCTGGGGGTTGCTGACCCGAGTGAAACAGATGTTGAAGTGCCCAGTGGTTCTAATGGGTTTGGAGACCCAGCTCTGTGTCCTGGGCAAGCTAGCTCACTTCCCCGGGCTCGGTGTTCCTACCAGCGAAGGAGAGACATGAACAGCAGCAACACAAGTAGCAACGGTTGCCGCCTTGAGGGGTGGTTGCAAGGATCCAGCGAGGCCCTGAAAACTAGCACAAACGGAACAGGTCTTCTCTCCTGGGTTGGGAGGGCGGGACCTGGCTTCCCGTCCGTCCGTGTGTGTTTGCAGGCCCCAGCACGCAGCAGGTGCTCAGCAAGTGTGGGTGCATTTGAAACACCTGAGGCTGCAGGGAGCCTGGGCTTGAACTCAACACGGGAGACTCATACAGAGAAGCTAAGAATGTTTCACCCGGAGGGGAGGGTGGAAAAGAGGGAGTCAGGTCAAGAGGATGTTATAGCATCACTTCTTTATAAATAGAAAATAAATGTGTACCAAAAGCTTTCCCGTGATTTGAAGTGGGAACCGGTAAGATGTTGCCTCCGGTTCAGAAAGGGCGGATCCATACACAAGCCACCGGGAAATGCGTTTGCAAATGGACGAGAAGCTGGTCAACAGCCACAGGTCCGTAACCATGTGCACCTCTATGGGACAAATTCGTTTGCATTTCTCTGCAAAAGAATCATCTGCTTAACCATCAGTGCTGTCCAATTTCCGGAGTTGTAAGGCAATGATGAAAGGCAGAGAGGCCCCAGAGACTACAATAACCGGGGCTGGGCAATAGACCGGACCCTGAGGAGTCTCTCTCCCATTTCAGAGTCTTTCAACACTTCTTATGGGCGAGGGCATGAGCGGTGGATGGGGGAGGGGCCCAAGGGCAGGGCTGAGGACTCAGCAAAGGCATGCTCTTCCCCTCCTTTCAATTTCCTGGGCTTTCTAGCCCCCGCTTGGCTTTGGAGCCCTTGTGGGGAGAGAGCTGAAGCCTGTTATGTTAGCCTCAGCTCTTTCTTCTTTTTATTATGTTAAAATTTGTGGCCTGCCCTGTGGCGGCGCAGTGGATGGAGCCTCGACCTGGAACGCTGAGGTTGCCAGTTCGAAACCCTGGGCACATACTGGAGTTGATGCTTCCTGCTCCCCGCCCCCTTCTCTTCCCTCTAAAATAAATAAAGCCCTACATTAAAAAAAAAATTGTGATAACATAAACTCAGAGTAAATGGAATAAATATGAAGTCTACATAGAGCGTGATGAATTTTCACACATTGACGGCCGTCATCCAAGTCAAGGGATAGATTATTTCCAGAACTTCAGAGCATTCTCTGTGCCCCCTCCTAGTCAATCACTAACCCGTGCCCCTACTCTGCCACCATAGATTAATTTTACATTTTTGAATTTCAGATAAATGGAATCACACAGTATGTACACTTTCGTGTCTGGATAATTTCTCACACTAATACTTGTGAGATTGTTCCTTTCTTTTTTTTTTAATTTAAATTTTAAAAAAATTTTTGTTTGTTTGTTTGTATTTTTCCGAAGTGAGAAGTGAGGAGGCAGTCAGACAGACTCCCACATACACCTGACAGGGATACACCCAGCATGCCCACCAGGGGCTGATGCTCTGCCCATCTGGGGCATTACTCTGTTGTGGCCGGAGCCATTCTAGCGCCTGAGGCGCAGGCCATGGAGCCATCCTCAGCGCCCGGGCCAACTTTGCTCCAATGGAGCCTCGGCTGCGGGAGGGGAAGAGAGAGAGAAAGGAGAGAGAGAAGGGTGGAGAAGCAGATGGGCGCTTCTTCTGCGTTCCAGTGGCTGGGCGTCTTCACCGAGGTCAGCTGCTAACCAGGTGCTTTTCATCTTAGGTATTCTGGTGGGCGTACGGCTTTATCTCACTCTGGTTTTAATTTGCATTTTTCTGGAGATTTCCGCAGCTGATTGAATGTTTGGATATCTTCTTTGCGAAGTGACTGGTAAAGGCCCTGGCTGGGAATCTAACCCGGGACTTCCACATGCCAGGCTGATGCTCTACCACTGAGCCAACCGGCCAGGGCTGAGATTGTTCCTTTCCTTCCCTGAGTCAAATTCCGCCGAGTGATTAGACTACAGCTTGTTTATTCTTTCTGCCTTTGATGAACGTTTTTATTATGTTCTTTTCTTCCAGCATTGGGGGCTGTTCTAGATAGAACTGCTATGAGCATCCTAGCCTATGTCTTCTTGTAAACATATGTTTTGATTTTTTTAGAGGAAGTGCCTAGATGTAGAATGGCTGGGTCGCTGTTGTGACGTATGCTCTGGGTGTGGGACAGAGGGGCCGAGTCCTTTCCCAGAGTGGCTGTGCCGACTCACGCTCCCGCCAGCGGGGTAGGGCGTTCCAGTGGCTGGGCGTCTTCAGCGAGGTCGACTGTTAACCAGGTGTTTTTCGTCTTAGGTATTCTGGTGGGCGTACGGCTTTATCTCACTCTGGTTTTAATTTGCATTTTCCTGGAGATTTCCGCAGCTGATTGAATGTTTGGATATCTTCTTTGCGAAGTGACTGGTAAAGGTTCTGGCCATTTTTAATTCAGTGTTTGCCTTTCCTTGTTTGATTTGTCGGCCGGCTTTGTGTAGCCTAGAAATGAGTTCTTTGTTGCATCTATGTATGGGTAGGCAGCGTCCTCCACTCTGTGACTTGCCTTTTCGCTCTTTTAATAATTGCTTTTATTTTATTTTTTTTTAAAGAGCAACCATTTGTTTTAAATTTCAGCGACAGCCGTTGTTTCCTTTATAGTTAGTGGGCTTTTTTTTGTGTGTTATGCTTGAGAAATCTTTGCCTAGCTCAAGGTCATGAAAATAGTCCCTGATATTTTTGTCTAGAAGCTTTACTGTTCTGCTTTTCACATTAAGAGCTATGATTTATTTAGCATTATTTTTTTATATATATAGTATGAGGTAGGAGTCAGGCTTCATTTCTTTCTATATGATCCAATTGATCCGACGGGGTCCAGCACCATTTAGTGAAAAGAGAACCCTGTCTCCACTGACTTGTAATAGTGTCTTTGGCATAAATCAATGGGCCATGTGTGTGTGTAGGTCTGTTTCCAGATGCTCTCTGTTCTTATTTATTTATTTATTTATTTATTTATATTTAGTGAGAGGAAGGGAGGCAGAGACAGACTTCCGCATCCACCTGGCAAGCCCACTAGGGGGCGATGCGCCTGAGGCGGAGGCCATGGAGTTGTCCTCAGCACCTGGGGCCAACTTGCTTTAATTGAGCCATGGCTGCAGGAGGAGAAGAGAGAAAGAGAGAGAGAGAGAGAGAGAGAGAGAGAGAGAGAAAGGAGAGGGGAAAGGGTGGAGAAGTAGATGGGCACTTCTCCTGTGTGCCCTGGCCAGGAATTGAACCTGGGACTTCCACACGCTGGGCTGACGCTCTACCACTGAGCCAACCGGCCTGGGCCCTCTCCGTTCTCTTACACTGGTCTGTCTGTCTGACCTAAGCCAGGACCACAGTGTCTTCATTGCTGTAGTTTTACTCGGATCTCTGCATAGAAACTTTTAAAAATCTCAGGCAGTTTAAGGCATTCATCTTTGTTCTTCTTCATGATTCTCTCGACTATTTTAGGATTTTGTATTTTTACACATATTTTTTAGAATGGGCTTGTCAATTTCCACAAGACAGCTGCTGGAGCTTTGGTTGGGATTGTACTGCATCTGCAGATCACTGTGGAGAGGACTGATGTTCTGTAGTACCGAGTCTCCCAGTCCAGGAAAGCCATGTGTCCAGTGGCGGGATTCAAACAACTTAACAACTGGTTCTCTGCCCCAGTGACCGCTTCAAGTATAAAAAAAATGATATACCAAAAGGTAATTTATTATTTCATGCATTTAATACTTAAATAAGAACAATAAAAGAGGTACACAAAACTAGATTATAATATAAGAAAGAGTTTTAAAATATTAATGAAAAAAATTAAATAATACCTGACAAAAAACAATAAAACTGTTATTGAAGATATTTCCATATTGCTTCTTGATTGGCATCCTCATTTGCAATTTTTTTCACCTGGGGATGGAACGAATGTTGTTGCTACGGAGGCTTAGAATATGCTGTTGCATTAAAAAAAGAGTGAGGAATGTCAATTTGTGATTTCCACATTGGACGGCTGCCCAGGCGCCCACCTTAGAGAGAACCCTGATGACAAGTGTCATTTTAACAACCAGTTCGCTGAACTGAACAAAATATTAGGCATCGGTTCTGCCAAACCGGTGTGAACCGGCTGAATCCCACCGCTGGTATATCGCTCCCCTTCTGAATGTCTTCCTTCATCTCTCCCAGCGTCCCGACTTCTCTTTTAAACCCGCTGCACTCCAGCACTTGGTGGGAATTAACTTCCTTCCCTGTGACTGCTGTTGGTTAGAGGGAGTTTGTGGTCTGGCTGCAGTCCTTCAAGGGGTCGGCGAGGGATGAGCTCCTGAGGGAGGGAGGGGGCAAGTAAAGAGATCTAAAGAGGGAAGGGGGACAGGAGGGACCCCAGCCATGGTCCTGACCTCTGAGCACCTTTCTGAGGGAAATCTCTCTGTGGGAGGAGAGCTCTGAGCTTTGCAATGTTGCAGAACAGTCAGCCATGTGACCTTAGTTTTCCTATCTGTGAAATGGGCGTGTGGCCTCAGTGTGGAACAGCAGTTGCGAGGAATGAAAAATGTACGTTGCAAGGCACTTATTTTTATTTTTTTTATTTTTTGTGACAGAGACTGAGAGAGGAACAGATAGGGACAGACAGGAGAGACATGAGAAGCATCAATTCTTTGTTGCAGCACTTTAGTTGTTCATTGATTTCTTTCTCATATGTGCCTTGACCAGGGGGCTACAGCAGACCGAGTAACCCCTTGCTCAAACCAGATGAGCCCAGGCTCAAGCTGGCAACCTGGGGGTCTCGAACCTGGGTCCTCCGCATCCCAGTCCGACGCTCTATCCACTGCGCCGCCACCTGGTCAGGCACAAGGCACTTCTTAGGTGCTCGGTAAATGATACCGGTGTTTGTTTTTGTCCTCAAGAGAAGGCTGATGCCACCAGTGTGGGCACAGACCTGGGAAGCACCAGTTATGCTTCTCTTCCTTTTCCGGGCAAACTGAAAGTGCGCCGTGGCAATCAGACAGGGAGGGGCAAGGTGGCACCTGTCCAGAAAGGGCCAATAGACAGCAGCGGCTGGCCCCAGTGGCTTGCTGGCTCTCATCTCGTCATCACTGGACTTTATTTCTTCTTCCTCTTCTTCTTTTTCCGAGCAAGAGGAGGGGAGATAGAGAGACAGACCTGACAACCCCCATCTGGGGCTGATGCTCTGTGCATCTGGGGCCGGAGGCGGAGGCTCCATAGAGCCATTCCCAGCACCCAGGACCAATGCACTCGAACCAGTCAACCCATGGCTAAGAGAGGGGAAGAGAGAGAGAGAGAGAGAGAGAGAGCGAAAGTGAGAGGGAAGGGGAGAGGGAGGGGTAGAGAAGCAGATGGTTGCCTCTCCTGTGTGCCCTGACCGGGAATCGAACATGGGACAGCCACACACTGGGCAGATGCTCTACCACTGAGTCAACTGGCCAGGGTCATCTCTGGACTTTTCATTCTCATGATACACTTGTGGTTTATTCGTCTATCCAGCTTCCAGGCCCTGGCATCCACACTTCCCCTCGCCGTGCCCAGGCTCTCTGGCTGTCAAGGGTCAGATTCCTGCAGCCTGAGACATCAGACCTCAGGGTCCTGGCTCTGACAGTTCAGGTCAGCCTGCAGGCCAAGGCTTGGATCAGGGTTGCTGTCGCTCGGACCCCAAACTCAGGGTTGTGCTGGCCCTTCCCAGGCTGGTCCCTGCTCCCACCTGCCCCCCCTGCACCAACCTAGAGGCCTGCCCCCCCCAGTGCTGGTCCCTGCTCCCACCTGCCCCCCCTGCACCAACCTAGAGGCCTGCCCCCCCCAGTGCTGGTCCCTGCTCCCACCTGCCCCCCCCTGCACCAACCTAGAGCCCTGCCCCCCCCCAGTGCTGGTCTCTGCTCCCCCCTGTCCCCCCCTGCACCAACCTAGAGGCCTGCCCCCCCAGTGCTGGTCCCTGCTCCCACCTGCCCCCCCTGCACCAACCTAGAGGCCTGCCCCCCCCAGTGCTGGTCCCTGCTCCCACCTGCCCCCCTGCACCAACCTAGAGGCCTGCCCCCCCCAGTGCTGGTCTCTGCTCCCCCCTGCCCCCCCCAGTGCTGGTCTCTGCTCCCACCTGCCCCCCCTGCACCAACCTAGAGGCCCCGCCCCCCCAGTGCTGGTCCCTGCTCCCACCTGCCGCCCCTGCACCAACCTAGAGGCCTGCCCCCCCCAGTGCTGGTCCCTGCTCCCACCTGCCCCCCCCTGCACCAACCTAGAGGCCCCGCCCCCCCAGTGCTGGTCCCTGCTCCCACCTGCCCCCCCCTGCACCAACCTAGAGGCGTGCCCCCCCCAGTGCTGGTCTCTGCTCCCACCTGCCCCCCCTGCACCAACCTAGAGGCCTGCCCCCCCAGTGCTGGTCTCTGCTCCCACCTGCCCCCCCCCTGTACCAACCTAGAGGCCCTGCCCCCCCCAGTGCTGGTCTCTGCTCCCACCTGCCCCCCCAGTGCTGGTCCCTGCTCCCACCTGCCCCCCCTGCACCAACCTAGAGGCCCCGCCCCCCCAGTGCTGGTCCCTGCTCCCACCTGCCCCCCCAGTGCTGGTCTCTGCTCCCACCTGCCCCCCCTGCACCAACCTAGAGGCCCCGCCCCCCCAGTGCTGGTCTCTGCTCCCACCTGCCCCCCCCCAGTGCTGGTCCCTGCTCCCACCTGCCCCCCCAGTGCTGGTCTCTGCTCCCACCTGCCCCCCCTGCACCAACCTAGAGGCCCCGCCCCCCCCAGTGCTGGTCTCTGCTCCCACCTGCCCCCCCCTGCACCAATCTAGAGGCCCCGCCCCCCAGTGCTGGTCTCTGCTCCCACCTGCCCCCCCCTGCACCAACCTAGAGGCCCCGCCCCCCAGTGCTGGTCTCTGCTCCCACCTGCCCCCCCCTGCACCAACCTAGAGGCCCCGCCCCCCCAGTGCTGGTCTCTGCTCCCACCTGCCCCCCCTGCACCAACCTAGAGGCCCCGCCCCCCCAGTGCTGGTCTCTGCTCCCACCTGCCCCCCCAGTGCTGGTCCCTGCTCCCACCTGCCCCCCCCTGCACCAACCTAGAGGCCTGCCCCCCCCAGTGCTGGTCCTGCTCCACCTGCCCCCCCTGCACAACCTAGAGGCCTGCCCCCCCAGTGCTGTCTCTGCTCCCACCTGCCCCCCCAGTGCTGGTCTCTGCTCCCACCTGCCCCCCCTGCACCAACCTAGAGGCCCCGCCCCCCCAGTGCTAAAAGGAACTAATTAAACTATTAGCAGCTCTCTTGCTTTGTCTCCTAATCACTGACTTTGTGCTGACTGAAGCAGTTTTCTTCACAGATTATTCTTAAAGGGGGTGAATCCTTTTCTACTGAACATTTAATTTTTTTTTTTTTGTATTTTTCTGAAGCTGGAAACAGGGAGAGACAGTCAGACAGACTCCCGCATGCGCCCGACCGGGATCCACCCGGCACGCCCACCAGGGGTGATGCTCTGCCCACCAGGGGGCAATGCTCTGCCCCTCCGGAGCATCACTCTGTTGCAACCAAAGCCACTCTAGCACCTGGGGCAGAGGCCAAGGAGCCATCCCCAGCGCCAGGGCCATCTTTGCTCCAATGGAGCCTTGCTGTGGGGGGGGGGGGGAGAGAGACAGAGAGGAAGGAGGGGGGGGGTGGAGAAGCAAATGGGTGCTTCTCCTGTGTGCCCTGGCCGGGAATCGAACCCGGGTCCCCCGCACGCCAGGCCAACGCTCTACCGCTGAGCCAACCGGCCAGGGCCTCTACTGAACATTTTAAATACAATGACATGGAAGGGAGTGATTTTAAAATACACTCTGCTGAGTATTTTCCTTTTCATTTAAAATAAGAAAGAAAACCACTTTTCTAGCACTTGTCAGGGGCTAAGAGCCTTACAGACGTGCTCCCCTTTAGCCCTGGCACTGACCGGTTATTATCACCCCCCTTTTAGAGGTGAGAGGCGCCTGCAGGGTGACTGGTGGGGACAGAGCTGCAGCCGAAGCCAGGCTCCGCAGCAGCCTCGAGGGCCACCCCGGGGGCACTTCCTTTCCTGGCCTGCTGCCTGAGGGTGGCATCATTTCAGGAGCACTTGGGCTTCTCCTGTTATGCACCACTGGGCTTTTGGGGACAAGCTTCAAGTCCCCTGCAGAGCCCTCATTCACCAGCCGGTCCTAGGGGCTGGGGGCAGGGCGCCTGCTTTAGAAGTCCCCCCCTCCCTCCCACACCTGGACACTAAGGAACAGGACTAGCCCCAGTCCATTCCCTGGTCCACGGGAGCCAGGCTGGGGAGGTCATTGGAGGCTGTTAGGCGTTACGGCGTTTAGCTCTGAGTAAAAATCAGGGGACCTGGCATGCCAGTCAGACAGTTCTCTGGAGTCCTGGCATGAGACAGCTATGTGGCTACCTGTTAACTAGGGAGGGCAGCCAGGGCTGGCAGAGGGAGTTTGGGGCTTCCAGTCGCGAGGGCTCACGGGAGGACAGGCTCCAAGGCACCCTGCCTAACTCACTGCCCTTGGATCTGGTCCAGGACTATTTTTATTCCTAGCTCCTGGAGAGAGTGAGAAAGAGGCAGAGTGACAGCGAGAGAGACACCTGGCCTCAGTCCCAGCTTCAGCTTGCAGGAAGCACACCAAGCGCTAAGTAGCCTCCTACCGCAGGGCCTTTGCACTTGCTGTCACTTCTGCCTGGACCATTCTCTCTCCGAATATCTGGATATCCGCATGGTTCCTGCTTTTGCTATCTTTGAGTCTCTGCTCAAATGTCATCTCCTTACAGAGGGCCCTTTGTCCACCCACCTGAAATAGTAACACACACCCTACAGGCCTCTAGCCTCTGGCTTTGCTTTTTTGTTCATAAGTGCTATGAAAACATTATAAGTACCTGTTGCTTTTTGAAATTCATTGCCTGCCTCTTCTCCACTGGATTATAAGCTCCAGTTGAGCTTGTCACGTGGGCAAGGACATTCAACCTCATTCATTACCGTGCTCTCAGTGTCTAGAACATGTCCAACATAGTATGTGCTCAATAAATCCAGCCGGGCGATAGATTAGTGGGTGCCGTGAGGTTGAGCTGCTGCCCGTGTCTCTGCGCCCACACTCCTGTCTATGTAAAGAGGAGACGGGGCTGTTCTCTGAGTGGGGAGTGTCTGTGGTGGTCAGGATAGGCTGAGGCACACTCTGGGGACAGACAAGTCCAGAACCTCCCTGAGAGCGGGCACTGGGGTGGAAACATGCCGCCAGTCTCTCCAGGTGGGTCCTGTCTGTCTATGTGAGCCCTGGGGTTTGCCCGCCCCTCACCTCCCACCCCAACCTGGTACCTAGAAACTGAACTCCAACCACTTGTCCCACCTGAGTCTTTACAGCCTGGCTTCCGGTGGAGGTGTCTGTCTAAAGGGAGCAGAGACAGGCTGTCTCAGCAGCAAGCTGCAAACCTGTGTCGATGGCTGAGTAGGTATCAGTGAACGTTGGGCCCAATAGGAAAGATGGCCACCCAGCAGTAGGAAGACCTGCCCCCCCCCGCCCCCGCACATACAAAGAACTCACAGCAAATCCTTAAACCAAGAGTTGCAACACATGGGGGGGGCATGAGCAAAGCCCATGCAGAATGGACGTACAGAGGACTCCTCACACCTGCTGAACACGGATCCAGGTGGGCTTCCTGGAGGAGGCAGTGCTGGGCTGAAGCTCAAAGGCTGGAGCTGGGAGCTAGGTGGGGAGGGTGGGAGCTACAGCAGGAGGCAGAGGGAGGAAGGGGATGGGAAGAGGGACCGCGGCTTTGGAGCAGTACCCAGCTTGTCTGCAATGTCTGCAGCCCCCTGGGGGAAATCAGTCCCTGGCTGGGTCCCCTGCACTGGGCCCGAGTGCCGGGGTCAGACACTGTGCACAGAGCCAGCTCTCAGCCCTGGCTGGGTCCCCTGCACCAGGCCCGAGTGCCGGGGTCAGATACTGTGCACAGAGCCAGCCTCTCAGCCCTGGCTGGGGGGAGCGAGAGGCTGGAGCGGCCCTCACAGCGGGGGGTGGGGGTGGGAAACTCGGCAATGCCTTTCAAAATTAAAAATGTCATTCCCTCAGTGCCTCGGTATTCCCCCCCCCCCGGGGGGGCCAGGGCCCTTGTGTGGCTTTGTCCTCTTCTGCCTCCGATGGGGAAGGGAACACACTCCCGGTAAACCGCCCACCCCTGCTCCAGCCAAGCTGTGGCCATTCCTCTGTGCGGGGTCCAGGCCCCGGCCTCCCTCCCTCCCCCCTCTCCTCTCCTTCCTCCCTCCTCCTTCTCCCTCCCTCCCCCCTCTCCCCTCTCTCCCCCCTCTCCCCTCTCTCCCCTCCCTCCCCCTCCTCTTTCTCCCCCTCCCCCTCCCTCCCCCTCCCCCCTCCTCTTTCTCCCTCCCTCCCCCTCCTCCCTCCCTCCCCCCTCCTCCCTCCCCCCTCCTTCTCCCTCCCTCCCCCCTCTCCCCTCCTCCCTCTCCCCTCCTCCCTCTCCCCTCCCCCCTCCCTCCTCCTTCTTCCTCCCTCCACACCCTGCAGGCCCAGCCACTCCAGCCACGTAATGTCCCGGTTCTGCCCGTGCCGGCTCCCTCCCATTGGCCGCTTCCTGTGCCATCCACTCTGCTGGACCACTCAACCTCTCAAGACCTCACCGTGATGTCACCTCCCTGAAAACCCCTTCCTAAGCCCTAGTCCCGGCCTCTCCTCTGGGGAGCGGACACCAGGCAGGACAGACAGCCAGGAGGGTGGCGAGGAAGCCCATGTGCTCCGAGCCTAAAGCGGGGATCTGGACCAAGAGGACGAAGACGCCGAGAGCCACGGAGGCTGCCTCCCGGCCTCGAAACGCATCCACACCCGTGCTCCTGCGCCATCGCACCTGCCAGCCTGGCATCCCCTCCATCCCGACCACGCGGGGAGGGCGCAGGGCTAGCGGTCCCTGGGAGGAGTTAGCCGGGTTTCCTAAGGCCCCGAGGGGGCAGGAAGGTGCTGAGAAGAGGGGAGATGGTGTAGCTTCCCAAAGGTGGGGTCCCGGGGAGGGAGGTGTTAGGTTTGGTGAGACGCACGGAGCAGGTGGGGGTGCGGGTCAGGGGCTGATGGGCCGCAGGGAGGCCGCAGGGATATTGAGGTGATCAGGGAGGTCTCTAGATGGGGTTGCCTCCTTTGATTGCCTGGGCCAGCTCAAGGGACAGTGGCTCCCCAGGGGGTTTCGATTGAGGGGTTTCTCTGGATCAAGGAGCCATCAGCACACAGAGCAGGTGTGTTGGGATCCACAAAGGCTGCTGGGTATCAGGGGTGCTTGCAGGCGCGGAGGGTGCACCAGCGAGACCCCGCAGAAGCTGGTAGGAGGTTTTGCTGGTTAGAGGAGGGGGAGGGGATGATGGAGAATTCTTTTACAAATAGACCGCTCACAAAAATGAGGGGATATTTCAAAATGAATATGAAGCGATAATAAAAAAGCATTTGATTTTTTTTTATTAAATAAGAACATCAGAAAAGCAAACATCAAGTCAAAGAAAGTTGTTTGATTATGCAAATGAGATGCAAAACCAACTTTTATTTCCTTGGTGAAAACGCACTCTACAAAAGGCTGAAGGTACTGGAGTATCTTGCACGTTCCCTGATCCCCTCATTTCTGTGAGCAGAGTATTTCAGTATGAAAACTTCCAAGCACATGAAAAGGTTGAAACAGTTGGACAGACGACCCTCACCCATACCCACCACCTAAATGCCACAGTTAACATTGCCCTGGATTTACTTCACCCCGTGTCTGTCTCTCCACCTTACTTCCTGATGCATTTCAAAGCCAGTTGCAGACGTCAGTGTACTCATTCCTAAACATGGCAGCGGGGGCATCTTTAACAAAAGTTTCATATTTGCTTACAGTTCTTTTTTATGTTTGTATATTAGCTAAGGTTTATTATTTGTTTGCAGTTCTTTTTTGTTTGTTTAGAGAGTTCTAGAGATAATATTTACAAAAAGTGAAATGCACACATCTTCAGTGGATCATTTTTCGAGCCCTGAATAATGTATACACCTGTGTCGTCTTCTTTTTTTCCCCATTTCTTTTCCAAGTGAGAGGAGGGGAGGCAGAGAGACAGACTCCTGCATGTGTCTTGACCAGGATTCAACCAGCAACCCCTGTCTGGGGCTGATGCTCTGCCCATCTGGGGCCGTGATCGCAACTGACCTATTTTTAGTTCCTGAGGTGGAGGTTTCACAGAGCCATCCTCAGGGCCTGGGGCTGATGGAGTTGAACCAATCAAGCCATGGCTGCAGGACAGGACAAGAGAGAGAGAGAGAGAGAGAGAGAGAGAGAGAGAGAATGGGGAGGAGGAAGGGTGGAGAAGCAGATGGGTGCTTCTCCTGTGTGCTCTGACTGGGAATTGCACCCTGGACATCCACATGCTGGGCCGATGCTCTACCACTGAGCCAACTGGCCAGGGCCAGACTTACGTCTTTTAACCTATCAAGACACAGAACCTGACATCACCCCAAAAGGTTCCCTCATGCCCCTTTCCAGAGATTCCCACCAGAGACTCTCCACTGTACATCTTTTGTGTAATGATTGTTCACCAACATCTGTTCTCCCCTTGAGCACATGACTGCCCCGGAAGACTACATTTCCCAATCTCCTTTGCAGCTGGACAGGTTCCGTGATTAGGTTCACGTCTATGGAGTAAAAATGGAAGCATCACGCAGCAGCCTCTAAAAGCTATCCTTAAAAGACAACTCGTGTGTCTTTCTTTGTCTTCCTTGCCTCCTTCCTGCTGCCTGGGACGCAGCCATCACGGCCAGTATGCTGGCCCGTGGAGAAGAGGACCCCCAGGGGCGGTGTGCCGGTGAGACGGAAGGGGCCTGGGTCCCTGCGCTCCTTGTGGAGCAGAATGCCGGAACCTCTCATTCCAGACTATTGTGTGAGAGAGAGAGAAACATCCTCCCTGTTTCAGTCCCTGCCAAGTGTCTGTCTTCTGTTACAGTCAGACTTAGTCCCAATCACAAACTTCAGTGCCTTTTAGATGTTATGTGAGTGTATTACCTATCCGAAAAAAGTAAATCATAACACAAGATTATAAACATAAAACAAACAAGAAGAGACTGCGGCAGACTGCCACCTGCCTCCCACCCAGCGGAGGGGCGGCGAAGCTGTCAGTGACGAGGGAGGATCGCTGTCACGTGGTAGAGGCCCACGGTCACAGTGGTTTAAACGGACAGAAATGTGTTTCTCTGCAAGTCAAGACCCAAGCCAGCCAATATTGCTGATCTGAGACCCAGCTCCCTCCCTCCCAACATCCCACACCGGGGCAGTGGCTAGTCTCTGAACCCTAAGCGTGGACCTTGGGCCTCACACCTGAGGTTGCCGCAGGACATTGGCGCCTTCCAGGAGCTGTAGGTTCCCCTCTGGTCCACACTGTGGTGAACCTCTGACACCTGCCTGTACCTTGGGCAGTGGCCTCTTCTGCCTGAGGCAGAACCTTCAGAATGTGGGGGCGCCCGGCATCGGACACCTCAGGGCTGGACCGGCTCCCCAGACCATTGCTTTGTGGGTGAGCCCCAAGCTGCCACCGGTGTCCCCAGACGACCGTCTCAGGCCTGTAGGGCCCTTCTCCCAGGCCCGGGGATCCAGCAGTTCTCCTTATCTGGCCTCGCAGCTGGTTATCGACCAGCCTCCTGGCCTCTTGCTGATGTCCAGAGACGCTCACATGCCAAGGCTTAAGCTCCTTCGGCGATGCTGGAAGGCAGCTGTCAGACTGCGCCCGCCGTCCCCCTGGCTTGTGCTTCGGAGCCCGGCTGTCACCGCCCTACCCCCACCCCCACCCCCACCCCCAACCCCAACCAAGCCGCAGGAGTCTAACCCTTGGCTTAGACTGGGGCCTTATTCTGGTTCTTATTCTGGGGCCATCAGTGGGGGTGTTTGTCTGGTGAAACTATTCCTTACAGAAATCACTCTTGGATTTGGGGCCATTATACTGTCCACCATCATAGCTTTAATACGTAAAGTAATCATAACAAAAATAATAATAATTAGAGCTACTTCTTTCTCAACACCTACTAGGTGACAGATGCTCTCCTTAGGTTTTTCTGAGGCAGGGGATGGTTCGCTTCCCCGAGGTGACATGGCCCAACCAGAGCTGGACTTGTCCGCGGGGCCCTGGTCCCAGGATTGGGAGGGGGGGGAGAGTGTCTGGGTGAGGGGCACTGCCACCAGCAGACCTGGCAGCACTGGGGCCCCGGACCCCGGCAGAGCTGGTTTCTAGACCCGAGCAGGCCCCTAACATCCTGGGGCCTTTGCTTCTGTGACTGCAGCCCAAGGAAGAGGCCTTCCCCCTGGGGCGCCCCGGGGAATTTACACACATTGATGGAGCTTGATCCAATTTCCCAGCCTCCTTCCTGGAAGTCAGCATGGTTCTCTCTGTGTGTGTGTGTGTGTGTGTGTGTGTGTGTGTGTGAGGCAGAGAGTCAGAGAGAGGGACAGATAGGGACAGACAGACAGGAAGGGAGAGAGATGAGAAACATCAGTTCTTCATTGTGGCTCCTTAGTTGTTTATGGATTGCTTTCTCATATGTGCCTTGACCAGGGGGCTACAGCAGAGCCAGTGACCCTTTGCTCAAGCCAGTGACCTTGGGCTCAAGCTGGTGAACCTTGCTCAAACCAGATGAGCCCGTGCTCAAGCTGGCAACCTCGGGATCTCGAACCTGGGTCCTACACATCCCAGTCTGACACTCTATCCACCGCGCCATCGCCTGGTCAGGCAGCATGGTTCTCTTTTTAATACTGAGAGGCGGTAGAGGGAGGCACTCCCCGCCTCGCTGTGCCTCAGTCTCCCCACTGGTGAAACGAGTCCTCTAATACAGGTACCTGCCTCAAGGTTGCAGTGAGGGTAATGAATTCGTCCCGAAGGTTCCCAGCGAGTGCTCCGTGGTGTGGCCTGTTACCCTGCCCGGGTGTGGGGCACCATCTCTGTGACACAAGGATGCAGGGATGAGATGACACAGCTCCTGCCATCCGGGGGCTCAGTCCTCAAGGTGTGGTCCCAAGACCCCTACCACGGGGACCACAAGGTCAAAACGGCTTTCACTGGAACCCAAAGACAGTGTATTCGCCATATTCACTGTGGTGATATTTGCAACCGGTGGTGCAAAAGCCACAGTGTTGGTGCCCCCACACGGGTCTAGGTGGCGGCTTCACACTGCGCCGGTCACCCAGGGCTCCTTACCAGCCAGCGGCGGGAGAGAAGGAGCCAGTTTCACCAAGAATGTCCTTGGTGAGGCAATACAGACCATTAGCTTTATTCAATCTCCACCTCGATCGAGTACACATCTTTCGAATACTTCGGGTGATAAAATAAGAAATACATTTCTGCTGCGCCCACACAAAAGTGTGGCATTTGTCTAAAAATACCAACAACAACAAAACCAGGGCTGCGGGATTGTGATTGACGTGAGCGGGAACGGCCACTTTTCCATGTGGCACCAATTTTACTTGAAAAGAACAACTGTATAGACATACTATAGCGACTCAGGCTGGGGTAGCTGACATATATATTTTTCTTGAAAATAAATGAAGCGAGAATGTCGCTTTAAGGAAAGATGTCAGGTGTTGCCAATGATAAAATCGGAGCTTCAACATTTCAAAGCGGAAATTTGAATTTTGGACAACTTCTATCTGCAATGACGGGCGTGGTGGCAGCTTCTCAATACTTAAAGGCTTTTTATTTCCAAATGGCCTGTGCATGATATTACAAGATCATATGGAGGTAAAAGAGCTATTCAAAGTGTAAGACAGACCAATGGATTTTTTTTTTTTTTTTTGACAGAGACAGAGAGAGTCAAGAGAGGGACAGATAGGGACAGACAGGAAGGGAGGGAGAGGAGAAGCATCAATTCTTCGTTGCGGCATCTTAGTTGTTTGTTGATTGACGGCAGGCGGGCGGGGAGGGCTATAGCAGAACAAGTGACCCCTTCCTCAAGCCAGCGACCTTTGGGCTTAAGCCAGCGACCACGGGGTCATGTCTATGATCCCACATTCAAGCCAACAACCTCGAGGTCTCAAACCTGGGTCCTCCGCGTCCCAGTCCGACGCTCTATCCACTGCGCCACCACCTGGTCAGGCCAGATCAATGGATTTTCATGTAACGGACTGTAAAAAGTTTATCAGTGAGGTTGCAGATTCCAGACTTCGGCTAACCCTCTGGAACTTAACCATGTGTTGAGCTTTGGCGTCGTATCAGAGAATGGCCACGATATTGGAACAGGCTGCTGGAATTCTCCTCCCCTTCCCACCTGCATATCCGAGTGAGGCCGATGCCTTTATTTACCACGGCCAGGGCAGCATGTTTCTGGGGGGCCGAGTGTAGCGGCGGACTAAGAATCCAGCTGTCTTCCGTGCAAGCCAGACATTGAAGAGATTTGCCAAAATGTGAAAGAGCCCCACTCTTCTCTCTTTTGTTTTTGAAAACAGTCATCATTTTACAGAAATATATGACTTCTGTTAGCATGCACTGAGCTTATTTTTGTTTTAAAGTGAGTCGATAAAAGAATACTCAGACATGTTTCAGTTTTAACTTGTAATATGGTAAAATGTTGAGAAACCCATACAAACAGAAACTCTTCGGGCCCTGGCTAGGTGGCTCAGCTTGGCTAGAGGTTCATCCGCCATGCTGAGGTTGCGGGTTTGATCCCCACTCAGGGTACATGAAAGAATCAACCAGTAAATGCATAGGTAAGCCAAGCAACAAATCATTGTTTCTCTCTCTCTCTCTCTCTCTCTCTGTCTCTCTTCCTCTCTCTGTAAAAATCAATTTTTAAAAAAGGAGCTTTTTTTTGGCATCTTAAATAACCTTTTAGTATAAAGAGGTCCCGACACCAAAAATTTTGAGAACTAGTGGTCTGTGGTGGGAATGAGCAAACAGTTATGCTCAGGGAGTGAGGGCTAATGTGGGTCTCTCTGCAGTGCGTGGGGAAGATGGAGTGACAGCCATGAGGTGGAAGGGCAAGCTAGGAAGGCTCCCAGGAGGAGGTGTCCTTACACTCAGCTACATCGGACTGACGGGAAGAGATTGCTCAAGTCATTGGAACAGAAGGGCTGGTATAAGGAGAACCCCAGAAACCCACGTGAAGGGTTACCTGAGACTAAAACAGCTGAACCACGACTTCACTGTTTCCCCAGACCAGACGCTTCGGCCTGGATTCCTTCCTCTCCCACCCCCTACTCTGTGAGGCTGATGTCCACAGGGACCCTATGTGGTCAGGCCCAGACGCCCCCAGCATGGGCCCCTCTCTCTGACCCCTAGCAGAGAGGCCTGTGGGATGCCCTAGTCAGAACTGGGCCATTCAGCAAGACTATGTCCTGTCCCCCTGCCCGCCCCCCAGACCTCCGTGCCAGGGTCAGCGCAAGGCCTGGCCCCTGCTCTCAAGGACACCTTCCTCAGAGGCTTACCCGCTGCTGGTTTGTGATACGTGAGTGAAGTGACCCTTGGCCCCCATCTAAGCATGGGGGCTCCCTGCTGAGAGAACCAAGCCTGTGATAGAGGGTCCCGCCCCCAGACCTCGGGGGGGCGGGGCTGGAGCTGGTTGACTCTGTGGGCGAGGGTCCATGATTGAATCCTTCGTACCTCCGTCACTCAGCCTCCGCCAAGCCCCGTGCTGTGCCCGCTGCCGGAACCGTCCCGCTCAGGTCCTCGCTCAGATATGTCGGTTGCCAAGAACAGAGAGACACACGCAACTTACCTTGACCGACGGCTTACGGAAGGATGTATGTGGACTGGGCCGGGGGCCGGGGACTGGTCCTCGATGAGTGTCCCCTGCCCTGGGTGATCCTGGCTGGTCCCACCACGGAGCACGCCCACTCTCCTGCGTCACCGTCCGGTGTCCCACTCGCCCATCGCTCACGTCTCTCAGAATGCGCTGCCTCATGCCTTTGATGCCGCCCGGCCCCTCACAGCCTCTCAGGCCCTTCCTCTGCCCCCTCCGGGGGTAACTGGCCTGCCGCTGCCCTCGGTCAAGCTCCTGGGCGGATTCCAGTTCCAGCCATAGGTCAAGGCGGCCTCTGTCATTAGTGACTGGTCGTCTCCTCGCCAGGTGCCTGCTCTGGTCCACTCCGCCCAGGACCATGTGCACCCGTGGTTCTCACCAGGCTGACCTCCAAAGGGGCTGGGGCAGAGCCCGGGGACAGGGGCGTGACCCCCAGCAGTCCTGTCCCCACACCCCATGTTTTCTAGGTCAAGGCCCATCTCTAATACGGCCCCTCCAAGAGGCGGGACTTCCTCGCTCTTTCTTCCAGGCTTCCTGGCGCAGGGGCTGGCGGGGAGAAGGCCTGCGCGGGACGGTGGAGAGGGGAGGGGGCCAGCGCCTGCCTGGGACCCCGCCCCAACTTCGGCCAAGTCAGAGGTGAGCACCCGTGGGGCACGGGGCAGGGCGCGGAACAAGTGCCTCCTCTTCGGACAAGACACTGGTCTCACCTGCTCCTCCCCTCCCCTTCACTGCCTGCCACCCCGTGGGCCGGGGACAGGGAAGGCACAAAGGCCCTGGCCAAGGTCACAGGGCCGTGCTGGGCCCGGGACTCCTGACTCCCGGGGAGTGATACGTGAGTGAAGGTAAGTTGCGTGTGTCTCTCTGTTCTTGGCAACCGACATATCTGAGCGAGGACCTGAGCGGGACGGTTCCGGCAGCGGGCACAGCACGGGGCTTGGCGGAGGCTGAGTGACGGAGGTACGAAGGATTCAATCATGGACCCTCGCCCACGGAGTCAACCAGCTCCAGCCCCGCCCCCCGAGGTCTGGGGGCGGGACCCTCTATCACAGGCTTGGTTCTCTCAGCAGGGAGCCCCCATGCTTAGATGGGGGCCAAGGGTCACTTCACTCACGTATCACAAACCAGCAGGAGCACGGGCCAACTCCCTGCCCTGCCCTCACCCCCTGCCCCGGGACAGAACGTGCTGGTGGTGGCCGCTCCTTTCTGCCACAGGAGGGTGGCTGTGCTCTGACCGGGTCCCCTTCCTGTCTTCTCAGCCGGCTCGGGGCAGAATTCAGTAAATAACACGCTGCCCATTGATCAGAGGTCACTCAGGCCAGGGCCGATCGATGGCCGCAGACAGCCGGGCGGGCTGGTAATGAAGCACCGGCTCCTTGGCGGGGGCAAGGCTGGCCCTGGGACTTAATCTCCTGCCTTCTCCGCGAGGCTGCAGCGTGGGTGACAGGAAGGAAGACAGACGAGTCTCTGAGGCCAGGGGTGCAGGGGTGAGGGGCCCCGGGGATGGGGTAGAGGTGCGGCGTGTGGAGTTGGGGAAGCTTCCCGGGGGTCCGAGTCCTCACTCCCGTGGGTGGCCTCCCCGCTCTGGCTTCCCTTCATCCGGCCCCTACCTGACCCCAACCCTGCCACTCTACAGGACACATGACACACGCACTTGTCCCTGCAGGCGTAAGGCTGTCTGCCCCTCTGAAGTCACGGTGCGTGGGGGCAGGGCAGGACACAGGAGACCCAACACCAGCTGAACCCAGTCTATGCCAGATCAGCTCCTCACAACCGCACGACCATGTCATCATGTCCACTTACAGACGGGGAAGCAGGCTCAGAGAGGAAAACGTTCAACGGTCACAGCTGTCCCGCAACGGGCCGGGCCAGGCAGCCTCCTAAGGTGGTGAGCTCTCCGTCACTTCAGGCATTCAAGGAGAGGTGGGAGGACCCGCTTTGGGTGGGGGTGGGGAGACTCTGGAGGAATTTCTGCACAAGGTAGGCTTTGGACTACGGAACCCCCCGGGGTCCTTCCCCACACTGAGCCTGTATTCGTCTTTGGGAAACAAAGACGGAGCCGGGTTTCTGGCTTCCCAACGGCCTCTGCGGACCCTGGGGCATTCTGGGGGCACCGCGGCATACACACATGTTTGACTGAAGCTCATTTTCCACGCCAGGTTTTCCGGATCAAATAGGACTTTAGAAAATAAACACAGGCTGGCAAGTGTGTTCCAGGGCTTTTAACCCGTTTGAAATCACCAGGAAGGTTGCCCTCAGTGGACCTGGGAAAAGGCTTCTCCTGCCTCCGTCTTTAATTGAAGAATACTGCAAGGACGGATAATACTCTTTTAACTTGCAATTACTTATCTGTAAGAATAGAGGATAGTGCCCAACGCAAACGCAATGTAGAAACTGCTGCTGATAATCCCTTTTTTTTTAAATCTTATCTTCCGCAAAACAGCTTTGTTCTTGTCTTATCTAATCTTATTATAATTGTTCTCTCTCGGCATACATGTGACTATATCAAGTGCATTTGTACTAATCCAGTGTGACTTTTATCTGCTTTGCATTTTGTAATTCTACTTGGGTTTCATTTCAGAAAGTGCTCTGCTGTTGCGAATGCGGCGATGTCACCCATACCCAAGTGACCCAGGCTGCCACCGCCCAGTGCTTTCCCAGCAGGGCGGGGCGAGGGGGGTGGGATTCAGGCCAGCAGCCCCTGCCTCTTTCCATACACAGGGGCCACAGCCTCGGTGACCTGGCCGTGGCTCCAGGCGACAGCAGCCACGGTGGACCCCTGAGTCTGAGCCCCAGGAGCATGGACAGTGGCTGTGGGGGGGAGGGGGCTGACCTGCACACCCTTCCCCGTCACCGCCCACGTCCCCTCATCACATGGGTCCTCTTCTCAGCACACACTGTGTTTTCCACAATCACCTCATTTCCTTACTTGTGTCCTTAGTATTTGTCTCTCTGTACCAGATGTCAGCTCCGCGGGGCAGGGGCCGTGACCGTGACGGTCTTGCTCACGGCCCTGGCCCCGTCCCTGTCCCTGGCACACACACACTGGCGCTCAACAAGTGCTGGTGGAGTCAGGGAGCTCAGAGCTTTGGACGTGCGCGTGATTTTTTTTCAGGGCAGAATCACTGTTTGTAAGCGCAGGAGCTTGGAGTCTTGAATGGGAAAATGGAGAGAGGGGCTGAGGGAGGAAAGGGGGAAGAGTGGGGCTGGTGGACAGTGAGGCCTTGGCATCTGGGGGCGGCAGGAGTCCTGGGGTGTGTGGAGACCCAGAAACTACTCTGGGAGCAGGCCATCCGAGAGGTAGAAGGTTCCGGGTCTCAGTTATGCAAAGGGGAGAAAGCAGGGCGAGGGGTCCTAACGGAGGGGAGAGGACAGGACCCTGTCTTCGGCTTTTACCAGACCCCACGACCCCGGGTCAGGGCGGCCCAGAGCCGGCCACCTCCGTAGCTGAGAGAAGGGGGGGGGGGAGAAATGCAGGAAGAAAAAGATTGCAAAAGGGGCTTTTTAAGATCTGAAGGTCACTATTCCCCAGCACACCTGGAGGATCAGCACCACGGGGGGGGGGGGCACCTGGTCTTTTCCCGTGGGACCCCCTCCCACCCTGCAGAAGGCGGGGCCCAGCCGCTGCCTGGGGCCCAGAGGGCTTTGGACGGTTGTGTGGGAGTTTCAGCTGGTGAAGGGAGACCCACATTCTCAGTCCAGAGGCATGGTAGCAGCAAGGCCTAGGAGGTGGCCCGTCCAGGGCCGTCCAGGGGAGAGGTAGCCCAGAGAAGGAGCTGAGGGCCCCAGTGACGGGGATGTTCAGGGTCTGGCTCCCCCCAAGTGACCCGGGAGGTGTGGGAGGCCCGGGCTGAGAGGGGCTGACAGAGGGACTCCTCGCCTCCCTAACACAGTCACCCTCCTGTCTGTCACCCGGGGCTCCCCTGCCCACCTCCCTGCTTCTCCTCCAGTTAGCAGGGCAATTAAACTTAAAGGCCCCGCAGCATGGCTCCTCGCACGCCAGGTTCTTCCCAGAGGGAATGATTTAATGGACTGCGTGGCCACGCTGCCGGCTCCGGCTGGGGCCGCCGACCCGCCCAGGCAGAAAATGAACCGACACAGCAGCCAGCCGCCCGGCACCCTCTCCTGCCCATCCGGGGACAGCAGGCGCCTGTTCCCAGGCAGCGGGCAGTGGAGTCTGTGGGAGGAGGGACAGGAAAGTCTCAGGGACTGGGTAGACTCTCGGGTAGTGGAAGTCCCATTCTGCCACTTGTGAACTGAGTGGTGCAGAGCAGGTTACTTAACCTCTCTGAGCTCAGTGCACTCAGCTGTGTGATGGGGTCACGGCGAGGCCCCCAGAGCGGATGTGTGTGGAGCGCCTGGCGGGACCACCAGCTCGTGGCAGGAACGCAGCAGACAAAGTCCCTCCCCTCTCCCTTGCCCATCGTCACAGCTCCTGTGCTGATGTCCGGCCACCTGGCCTGGCTGCGGGGAGGGTGGAGGAAGGACTGGGCGGGCAGTCCCCGACCTCCACGGCCTGAGTTCATGGGTCTGTGGGCTGACTGGAGCCTGGGCTTGTCGCATGGGGGATGAGGGATGGGGGGGGGACCCTCACTCCCTGTGTCTCCGGCAAGTCAGTGAGCCCCTTGGGCCTCAGTTTCCTTACCTCTAAAATGAGCATGGATACCAACTTCTGGGAGTGTCATGAGGCCTGGTGAGCTGACAGTGCTGGGCCCCTGGCATAGCAGGACGTGTCCGGGGGTCCTGCTGACCTCACCCACAGTGTGTCCACCGGGGGCAAGCCCAGGGGACAGGAGCAGGGGGCACCCAAGAGGGGGAGGCAGGCTGAGACAGAACTCAGTTCTGGGAGCCAGGGCCCAGCCGGCTCCCTGCCCGCCCTGGTCCATACCCAGCACTCCTGTGGGGGGGATGGGCTTGTGAGTGCAGAGGTGACGGGGCCCCATTTGTGGAAGAGGGGGTCACAAGCGTGGACTGAGCACCTGCTGTGTGCTGGACACAGCAGTGGCCACAGCAAAGGAGCTGGAGGGGATGGTGAGGGGGCAGTGGCGGGAGAGGGCCTGCTGCTTCTCATGGGGGGTCGTGAGGGAGGGCCTCTCTGAGGAGGTGACACTGGAGCACGTGGGTGTCTGGGGGAGGAGCAGCCGGCAGGGGGCACAGCTGGTGGGTGCCAGGGCCCTGCGGTGGGAGCAAGCAGGGCTGATCTGTTGGAACGAGAAAGAGGCCAAGAAGATGGGAGTGCAGTGTTGGTGGATGGGGGGGGTAAGGTCAGGACTGTGTGAAGGTACCAGCTGTGTCCACTCGGAAGAAAGGGGGGAAGGGGAGGGTTCAGAGTGACAGCATCCGACACTTTATAGGGGTGTCTTTGGCGTCTGAGGGGCAGGCGATACTAGGCCGGTGAGGAAGGAAGCCACGTGGACCCTCCAAGGGAGAGGTGGCGGCTCCCGTACTGGGTGGGTGGGGGGGGGCAGTGAGGGTAAGAGAAGGGCAGGGACTCTGGATGTTTGGAGGGTGGAATCGTCCAGAAGTGCAGACCCAGTCCAGGAAGGTCTGTCTCCCTCGGGCCTTCGGCAGCTCCAGCCCCCCACCGCTCGCATCCAGCCCACCCTCCTGCCCCCCACCACTCGCATCCAGCCCACCCTCCTGCCCCCCACCGCTCGCATCCAGCCACCCTCCTGTCCCCCACCGCTCGCATCCAGCCCACCCTCCTGTCCCCCACCGCTCGCATCCAGCCACCCTCCTGTCCCCCACCGCTCGCATCCAGCCACCCTCCTGTCCCCCACCGCTCGCATCCAGCCCACCCTCCTGCCCCCCACCGCTCGCATCCAGCCACCCTCCAGCCCCCCACCGCTCGCATCCAGCCCACCCTCCTGTCCCCCCACCGCTCGCATCCAGCCACCCTCCTGCCCCCCACCGCTCGCATCCAGCCCAACCTCCTGCCCCCCACCGCTCGCATCCAGCCCACCCTCCTGCCCCCCACCACTCGCATCCAGCCACCCTCCTGTCCCCCCACCGCTCGCATCCAGCCACCCTCCCACCCTCCTGTCCCCCCACCACTCGCATCCAGCCACCCTCCTGTCCCCCCACCGCTCGCATCCAGCCACCCTCCCACCCTCCTGTCCCCACCACACTCGCATCCAGCCACCCTCCTGTCCCCCCACCGCTCGCATCCAGCCCACCCTCCTGCCCCTCCCCAGAGCTTTGACTCTGCTGGGTGTCTGCTCCCTGTGCCCCTCCCAGACCCCTTCAGGAGCCCCGTGGAAGAGGCCCATGGTCTGGAGAGAATCCTCCACTGGGCCTTGCCCTCCTGTTCATCCTGAGCCCCGGGCTCCCTGCATACCCGCCATGAGCCCTGGGGTCCGTGAGCCCTGAGGCCTGTGCACCCTGGGGTCCATGTGCTCTGGGCTCTCGCTGGGCTGGAGGGGGGCTCTGCCCACCCCCAGCTGGATTGGGGGCGCGCGTGCGTGTGTGTGTGTACACGCGTGTGCGTGGTTTCTACCACCACTGGAGAACCTGCAGGTCTGGCAAATGGCTCTTTAAGACTGAGACGAGGCTCTGGCCGGTTGGCTCAGTGATAGAGTGTCGGTCTGGCGTGCAGAAGTCCCAGGTTCGATTCCCGGCCAGGGCACACAGGAGAAGTGCCCATTTGCTTCTCCACCCCTCCCCCTCTCCTTCCTCTCTGTCTCTCTCTTCCCCTCCTGCAGCCGAGGCTCCACTGGAGCAAAGATGGCCCGGGCGCTGGGGATGGCTCCTTGGCCTCTGCCCCAGGCGCTAGAGTGGCTCTGGTCACAAAAGAGCGATGCCCCGGACAGGCAGAGCATCGCCCCCTGGTGGGCAGAGCGTCGCCCCCTGGTGGGCGTGCCGGGTGGATCCCGGTTGGGCGCATGCAGGAGTCTGACTGTCTCTCCCCGTTTCCAGCTTCAGAAAAATACAAAAAAAAAAAAAAGACTGAGACAGTGGTGAGGTGGGGTCCTGGACAGTCAGAATGAGAGATGCATTAGGAAGGTACCCCCACCCCCTCATCATTTTCACCCCCAGCCTTCAGTTGCCAGCCCCCTACCCTGACTGACCTCGACGGGGGTAGCGTCCAGGCCCTGTGTCCCCAGCCTGCTCCCGGACCCGCCCTCTGGCCGCCTCCCTGACCCCACAGGCATGTGGACCCGGCGGGTCACCCACCTACAACCCTGTCCGCCACCTGACCTGAAATCCAGCCGGTGGCCCGGTGGCTCGAGCCTGCCATTCCCGTGTGCCTCTGTGCCCGGAGAACGGCGTGACAGGAGGTCAGCCTGGCTTTCCTTTGTCCTCACGAAGGAATAACGAGAAGGTTTCCGAATCACTTCTAAGGAGAGGGCTCCTCCGCGCGCAGCCCATGCAGACCTGGCGCCAGTCCCAGGCTGTCCCCCGGCAGCAAAGCCTCCAGAACCAGGGGCCCAAGACCCCGCCCGAGGCCTCCGGGTCATGTTGAAGTGCCGATTCCGATGCCCCAACCTCCTGTGTTAGTCACCCTGGGGCGAGGACGTGTATCTGCCTCTGTCAGCACCCACTCCCTGCTCGTGTTTTTGAGGCGCACAAATTTGAAGACCCTGGTGAGGGGTGTGCTCTGAGGTTTACTTTACGATTTACGTTTTTAACCCCTGGTCCGTGGGGATCATGACAAGTTTAGGGGCGGCTGCGGCAGAAGTGGGTGATGGAGGCAGCCTGTGGGACAGCTGCCCACCGGCCATGGGGGCGATGGAGAGAGGTCAGCGCCCCTTCACACACTTGCTTCCAGGGGCTCAGTGGTGCTGGCTACAGAGAAGCACCAAGAAGTCTACAGGAGAAGGGACCCAGTGTGGGCAAAGGCCCTGGGGCAGGAGAGAACCTGGACCTTCAAAGGACCAAGGAAACGCTAATGTGCCTGGGATGTGGAGCAAAGGGGAGGGGTTGCTGATAGCAGATGGAGCTGGCAGGGCGCTGGAGCCCCTGCCAAGGAGGAGTGTGGCTTTTGTCTGAGGCCACTGGGAAGTCAGTAAAGATTTTCAGCAGGAGATTGACAGGGTCAAATTATTTTCTTAAAAAAAAAAATTAAGCGTCGGCCTAGCGTGCGGAGGACCCGGGTTCGATTCCCGGCCAGGGCACACAGGAGAAGCGCCCATTTGCTTCTCCACCCCTCCGCCGCGCTTTCCTCTCTGTCTCTCTCTTCCCCTCCCGCAGCCAAGGCTCCATTGGAGCAAAGATGGCCCGGGCGCTGGGGATGGCTCTGTGGCCTCTGCCTCAGGCGCTAGAGTGGCTCTGGTCGCAACATGGCGATGCCCAGGATGGGCAGAGCATCGCCCCCTGGTGGGCAGAGCGTCGCCCCATGATGGGCGTGCCGGGTGGATCCTGGTCGGGCGCATGCGGGAGTCTGTCTGTCTGTCTCTCCCTGTTTCCAGCTTCAGAAAAATGGAAAAAAAAAAAAAAAGCCCTGGCCAGTTGGCTCAGTGGTAGAGTGTTGGCCTGGCGTGTGGAAGTCCTAGGTTCAATTCTTGGCCAAGGCACACAGGAGAAGTGCCCATCTGCTTCTCTACCCTCCCCCTCTCTTTTCTCTCTGTCTGTCTCTTCTCTTTCTGCAGCCGAGGCTCCACTGGAGCAAAGTTGGCCCGGGTGCTGAGGATGGCTCCATGGCCTCCACCTCAGGCACTAGAATGGCTCTGGTTGCAATTGAGCAACGGCCCCAGATGGGCAGAGCATTACCCCCTGGTGGGCATGCCGGGTGGATCCCGGTTGGGCACATGTGGGAGCCTGTCTCTCTATCTTCCTGCTTCTCACTTCAGAAAAATACAAAATTTAAAAAAAGTTAAGATTCAGCTCAGTGGCTAGAATGTTGACCTGGGATGCTGACGTCCCAGGTTCAGAACCCCGAGATTACCAGCTTGAGAGCAGGCTCACCAGCTTGAGCGTGGGATCAACAGGATCCCACAGTCACTGGCTTGAAGCCCAAGACCCCTGGCTTGAGCAAGGGGTCACTGGCTCAGCTGTAGCCCCTCTGGTCAAGACACATATGAGAAAGCAATCACTGAACAACTAAAGTGACGCAACTCCAAGTTGATGCTTCTCATCTCTCTCCTTTCCTGTCTGCCTGTCTGTCTCTGTCTGTCTCTGTCTCTCTCTCTCTCTCACACACACACACTAAGGTACAGTAATTGACTTTTGGGAGGGTTCTATGAGTTCTAACATGTACATATTCATGTAACCACCACCACCATTTTTTGGATCCTGGACCATTCCACCAGCCCCCAAACTCCCCTGTGCTGACCCTTTGTAATCATCCCAACCCACCACCGCTGACCCCTGGCAACCCCTGGCCACCGCTGAGCTGTTCTCCACGGCTCTCGTTTTGCCTTTTCCAGAATGTCATATGAATGCAATCTTACAATATATCATTTTTGAGGTTGGCTTCTATCATCTGGCAAAATGCCTTTGAGATTTCTCCAGGTGACTGCGTGTACCCAGAGCCCCCTTTCCTCGCTGAGCCGTGTCGTGCCGCACGGACGCCGCGCGGTTTGCTCGTGTCTTCGCTCACGGAAGGACATCTGGGTTGTTCCTGGTTTTGCGTGATTAGGCATATAGCTGCTGTCAACGTTTTTCTACAATTTATTTTTTGTGTGCGTGAGTGTGTGGATATGACTTTTCGTTTCCAGGGTTAACGCCCAGGAGCGGGACTGCCGGGTTGGATGATAATGCGGACATCGAGCATTCTAAGAGACGGCCTGCCGCTTTCAGAGGGGCTGTGGAATCTGCACCCCCACCGAAAACGTCGAAGCGTGCCGGGGGCTCCGCATCCTCACCTGCACCGGGCGTCTGTCCGCCTAGTCTCTCGGTGGGTGCGCAGCGTAGCTCTCAGGGTCTCAGCTCGTGTTCTCTCTAGTGACTAACGACGCTGAGCACCCTCCCACGTGCCCCCTCGGCATTCATACCTCCCCTCGTTGGTGAACCATCTAGTAATGTCCTTTGGACATTTAAAAAAACCAGTTGCTTTTTCACTGTTGAGTTTTGAGAGTTTATTCTATATTTTAGGTAAAAGTCCTTTGTCAGGCATGTGATTTGCAAATATTTCCTTCCCCAGTCTGTTGCTGGTCTTGTTGTTCTCTCTCTCTTTTTTTTTCTTTGTGACAGAGAGAGACAGAAGGACAGAGAGAGGGACAGATAGGAGCAGACAGACAGGAAGGGAGAGAGATGAGAAGCATCAATTCTTCATTGCGGCTTCTTAGTTATTCATTGATTGCTTTCTCATATGTGCCTTGACCTGGGGAGCTACAGCAGAGCCAGTGGCCCCTTGCTCAAGCCAGTGACTTTGGGCTCAAGCTGGTGACCTCGGGATCTCAAACCTGGGTCCTCTGCATCCCAGTCCGACGCTCCATCCACTGCGCCACTGCCTGGTCAGGCCTGTTGTTCTCTTAATCATGCCTTTCATGGAGCAAAAGTCTTTAATTTTGATGAGTGTGTTTTATTATTTTTTTTCATGGATTGTGCATTTGGTGTTGTTTCTGAGAACTCTGCCTAACTCCGGGATGTGAAGGCTTTTCCCCCCCTACATTTCCTTCTAAAAAGCTTTATAATCTTACATTTAAATTTAGATTTATGATTCCCTTTGAGTTCATGTTTGTATATGTTGTAAGGTTGAGGTTCTTTTCTTTTCTTTCTTTTCTTGCTTTTCCCCTTTGCCCCACCGCCACTTGTCGAAAAGAGTATCCTTTCTCCACTGAACTGCCTTTTACCTTTGTCAGAGTCACCTGACCGTACTTGCGTAGGCCCATTTCTGGTCTCTCTAGTCTGTGCCATTGACCTGTGTGTCTGTCCCTCTGCCATTACGTCCCAGCCTTTATTAGGGCAACTTCACTAAGTCTTAAAATTGGGTAGTTGATGCCTCCAACTTTTTCTTTTTCAGAAAGTGTTTTGGCTATTCTAGTTCCACTGTTTTTCCATATAAATTTTAGAATCCACTTGCTTATGTCTCCACACACATCTTACTGGGGTTGTGACTGGAGTTAGGATAACGTTGATAGGTCACCTTGGAGGGAATTGATGAGAAACTACACCAAGCCTTCCAATCTCCGCATTTATCTAGGTCTTTGAAATTTCTCATCAGCCTTTGTACTTTTCAGCACACAGACCCTGCACACGTTCTGTCGTATTAGTACCCAAGCATCGCATTTTGGGAAACTATTGTACATAGCGTCAACATTTGGTTTTTGATTTCCGAGTACTCATTGCCAGCATATAGAACTATGAATGATTTTGCGTGTCAACACTATATGCTGCGGCCTTGCTGAGCTCATTTGTTCGCTGTGGGCCCCCCTCCTTGGACAGCGGTCCTGGGATGGGGCCACGGAGGAGTGAGGAAGCAGGAAGGCAGGGTGCTCTGCTGTGACGCGGTCCCCAGCAGTGGCCCAACTGCCCATAAGGAGCTCTGGACCTGGCTGGCTCTGCAGAAGCCAGGCCGCCGGCCTCTGTCTCCCCCGCTTGCACAGTGCGGGTTGTGGGCTGACCCAGGAAGCCAGCTAACCTGGCGGAGGCAGCTCCCCTTGGCCGAGGACACCTCCCAGAGAGCCATTCAGCTGTGAGCCCCGGGCTGCCAAACATCGGGGAAGGATGGGGTCCCAAAGGAGGAGCTGGGAAACGATTCTAAGGTTGAGTTCCAGCTGCTGCCTGACCTCACCGCCTCCGTCTCCCCCTCCCCTGCCTGCGCCAGCCGCACCAGGGTCCTCACCGCCCTGGCACCTGCCAAGCATTCTCCGTCTGCCCTAGAGGTCCCCTGTATTTGTAACCTGCCCCCGCCCCCCCACACACCAGCAGGACTCCCTCCTCCCCTCCTCCAGGCCTCTGCTCAGTGGGGCACTCATCAGAGAGGCCCTCCTGATGGCCTGATGTAAGACAGCGCCCGTCACCCGGGTTCTGCAGGTGGAAGCCGGCCGAGGGACAGGGACGGGGAAAGGGCACCGGGCCGCAGAGACCACGTGCAGGGACGCCGAGCACGGGACAGGCGCCCTCTGGGAATGAAACTGGGGCAGGATGGTGAGAGGCCGGGAGAATTCCTGGGCAGGTGGAACGAGGGAAACTGAGGCAAGGTAATTCAACGAGGTCAAACAGTTCGACCAATTTACAGGCAGCTAGTGAATCACAAGACCTTACCGCCCCTAACCAAGGACACTTGAGAACGAGGGGCTGACACCTCTCCTCTCTGACCAGAGAGTAAATAGCTTAAATTACTCCGGTCAGGGAGAAAAGAGGACGGAGACCCAATGAATGCCGTCTGTCCCTGCCAAAGCCAAGAACGGATGAAGTCAGGGGAACAAGTAACAAAATACCCGATTAGAGCCTGACGGACCCAAGATGAAAGTAAAACATCAGAGCCGACCAGAGGATAATCCCAAACTCCCGTTCTGCCCGCTTTGATGAGATCAGCTTGTTGAAGGACGCACCAGGAAAGGTGATGAATATTCTGCTGAAACCCACCCCTGGGGCACCCCCCCCCCCCCAGGAGAGGTCAACACCCAGCCTGGGCTCACTCAAGAACTCACTCATGCCGCTTCCTGGGCATGAACATTTTTCTTTCCTTTCTCCTAAACTCTAAAGGTGCCTGTAAGACTTGCTACTAGGGGTGGGGGGTGGGGGGTGGGGAGGGTAGGGTAGGATGGGGCAGTGGGCAGTGTCAGCTTTGCCCTGGACTGATCCCCTGACCCTGTCCCCATGGCCCCCTTTTCTCTGACTTCCCATGAAGTCACAGCAGCCCTGCCTCCGCTCTCCTCTGTCTCTGTGACTTCCACTTCCCAGGGAGCCAACAGCAGTCCCACCGTGGCTCCTCTCTCTCCTGTAACATTTCTGGGGAGCCAGAGTAGAGCCCCGTCCAAGCTCTCTCCCGTAGCTTCTACCCCACACCTTCCCCTTCGCTTCACTGTCCCAGCTTTAATGCATTTACTCTCAGAGTCACTGGACTCGTGACATCTTTCCTGCATGAAGTCGGGAGCCTGCACTCTGGGGCGGGCCTGAGGCCGCAGGCCCACTGAGCCCCGTTCCTGACCAGTAACTAAGCGGGGAGGAAGGAGGAGGTGGCGGGGGGGGGGGGGGCAGGGAGGGCGCGGCTAATTTCTAGAAACACAGACAGGGGTTGGATTAGGCGTGCTTTGTGCCCTGGGCCCCAGGGCTCTGGGGTTTATAACTTAAGCTGCGGGGACTCCCTGAAGTGTTACAAGCAGGCGAGAAACATGATCGGATTTGTAATGTAGACGGATCTCGGATCTCGGTGGCTGCTGGCCACACGGAGGAGGGAGAGGTCCGGAAGCCAGAGACGGGTTAGGAGGGATTACAGTCGGTCATCCAGGCAGAGACGGGGACTGGTCCCGGAGGTGATGGTGGGGACAGGGGCTCGGGAGACTGTGCCGGGGTGGGGGGGTGGGGAGGAGAGGGTGGTGTCCAGGCGTGTTGTGTCTGAGAGCAGCACCTGCTGGGACAGGGGACAGACGGACGGTGTGCTCGGGGCTGTGGTGGCAAGAGCCAAATCTCCAGTCCAGGGTGCAGGACAGGGTTGGTTCCAGAGTTTACAGGACCCGGTTGGGGCCCTTGGTTAAAACAGGATGAAGGATTCCAGGACGACCCCGGAGAACACTGCGCCAGGACCAGGCGGGTGCAGGCGGGCTGAAGTGGCCGGGACCAGGCGGGTGCAGGCGGGCTGAAGGGGCCGGGACCAGGCAGGTGCAGGCAGGCTGAAGTGGCCGGGACCAGGCGGGTGCAGGCGGGCTGAAGTGGCCGGGACCAGGCGGGTGCAGGCGGGCTGAAGTGGGCGAAGCTCGGCCACCCGCTCACGGAGTCCGATAGGGACTCAAAGTCCAGGGGGGTCAACGACTCTTCCCGGCCACACGACAGCTGGCATCAGGAGACATCAGATGCCCACGGGACCCTCCACCACCAGCGGTGCGGCCTGCGAACAACAGGTGCTTGTCTGTCTTCCTGATGCGGCCACGACTGCCCACAGGTCTGGGTCCTTGCCATGTCCCTGCACAGCCAGTCCCTGGAGTCCCCTCTCCACCGTATGGATGTCCCCTCCCAGCCCTCACTGCCTCCTGCCCTTCCTGCCGCACCTTGAGTGTACTTCAGGTGTGGCGCCTTCTGATAACGGTCGGTGGCCACATGTCTTTCTCCTCCATCACGCTCCTTCGTGGGGGCTCCCACGTGGGGACTGCGTCTCACTGGCCTCGGTACCCACAGAGCCTAGGGTGGGCGCGTGTAGTAGTAACGGCAATTGCCTGTGGGATACTTACTATTGCCAGGTGCTAAGGGTTTTTATTAAGGTGACCAATCGTCCTCCTTTAGGGAGGACAGTCCTTCTTTTGTAAGTTCCGTCCTCCCTTGAAAAGTGTCCTCCTCCACGTCTTCCTTTTAGATGTTGGAAGACTAACCTGTAAATGTCCGTATTCGATCGATGCAGAGTGGATCCGTTGTGGGTGATGTGACGTATCTGTATCTAAATGAGTACTTTTTTCTTACAATTATTATTAAAAATTAATAATAGACATGTAAGCATAATTACAATATAAAAGAGTACAAACGTTCTTATTATGCATTTATCATATTCTAGTGTATTATTGTTGCAATGAATAAAATGTTCCTTTTATTTACGATATTGTTTTCTTCCATTTATTTTTGTCCTCCTTTTCACTGTAAAAATGTTGGTCACCTTAGTTTTATTTTATCTTCCTAACAGCCCCACCTGAGGCATGTGGCAGAGGCTGCTCCTGTCCTCCTGTCCATCACTGTCCCCTCTCTCCCCCTCCCTGGGCTAAGAACAAAGAAGAAGAAACAGGGCCTGAGAAGCAGGTGTGGGAACAGTCGGCGAAGGGGAGCAGGGCGAGAGGACAGGCTGATCCCAGTGTTCCCCTTTTTCTTTCTTTCTCTTGTTTTAAACTCCAGAACATGGCTGTGTGGCACTCACTCAGCTCTGGACTCACACCTGGAGTCCAGGGAGCCAGGGCGCCCCCATCAGCCCAGTCCAGCCCGGCCCGGCCAGGCCCAGCCTGCTGCTGTCCCCGCCGCCGCCACCGAGAAACACCGCCAGCAGCATGCAGAAGAAGAAGGCGCTAATTAATTAACCGGGTGCTTCATGGAGAGTCAATGGCGTAATTGTTCGCGGTGGATAAATACTAACTGAATATTAGGAACATATTTGTGCGCGACAAGTTGCTTTGGGAGCGGGCCGTGCCCTTTGTTGGCCAGATGTCTGGGCTCGTTAGGGAGGCTGAGTCATTAGCCGGGGGCGCCCTGGCATTTGGGCGCTGCTGTTGTGTCTGGGAAGGGAGGCAGGCAGCCCGCGAAGGGCCAGCTCCCAGGCAGGGGCGGGGGCGGGGGCGGGGGAGCCGCCACCAGGCAGGGGCTGGGGCGGGGGCGGGGGAGCCGCCACCAGGCGGGGGCTGGGGCTGGGGCGGGGGCGGGAGAGCCGCCACCAGGTGGGGGCTGGGGCGGGGGCGGGAGAGCCACCTCCGACAGACCTGGGAAATAATTTTATTAAGCAGATGACACATTTGTATTGAGCTTTCGACTTTCTAGATGTGGTCTGAGGCGCGCAGGACACCTCCTCCTTCCCTTTGCAGTGCTTACCAACAGCTGGGTTCTTAATCCCGGCCAGTGAGGCGGGCAAGGTGGGCCTGCTCTCTCCCGTATTGTATTTAGGGAAACCGAGGCTCTGGGAAGCCAGGAGATGTGCTCAGGATCACGGAGCCACCGAGTGCTGGTCTGCGAGCTTCCTGCTCTGGCCTCCCCCTCCACGACAGGCAGCTCTAGCTTGGGCCTCTGGAGCCCTGGTCGGCTGAGGGGCGATGGCCATCTTGCCTGGGTTGCCTGGGGTCCGTGTGCCTCAGGATCGACTGGCCCCCAGGAGTCCTGCCCTGGTTTCCAGCTCTGCTAACCTGCTTGGCCTGGTCAAGGCAGGGTAGCAGGGAACATTAGCTCTGAAGACAGAATTCTTGGATTCGGAGCTCACCTCCTCCTCTTACATGCTGAGAAATCTTGGGCAAATTCCTTAAACTCTCTGTTCTCTGGGCCTCAGTTTCCATACTGAGGAAGTGGAGACAGTTACAGGACTTAGGTCATAAGCAGGGCAGTGGCTGACCCACCGTGTCCTACACGTGAATTGTTAGAAGCTTCCCTCTCCACCCCCCCATGCCCAGGGACACAGACATGTGCCAGGTGTGCTGCGAGGTAGGCAGAACATGGTCTGCCCTGCTGGCCCGTGCCTGTGTGCGGTGAACGGGCTGCCCAGCCGCACACGGCAGCCCTGCCTTCGGGCTAGTTATGGGAGTAACCGGGATGCCCAGTTCCTCAAGAATTGGCGTGACTTTTCTGCTACCCACCTGCTTCTGACAACCTCCTTGGACAAGAAGGATTGAGGCCCCGGCCGGTTGGCTCAGTGGTAGAGCGTCGGCCCAGTGTGTGGAAGTCCCGGGTTCGATTCCTGGCCAGGGCACACAGGAGAAGCGCCCACCTGCTTCTCCACCCCTCCCCCTCTCCTTTCTCTCTGTCTCTCTCTTCCCCTCCCACAGCCAAGGCTCCATTGGAGCAAAGTTGGCCCGGGTGCTGGGGATGGCTCTGTGGCCTCTGCCTCAGGCGCTAGAATGGTTCCCGTTGCAATAAAGTAACAGCCCAGATGGGCAGAGCATCGCTCCCTGGTGGGCATGCCGGGTGGATCCTGGTCGGGCGCATGCGGGAGTCTGTTTCTCTGCCTCCCTGCTTCTCACTTCAGGAAAAAGAAAGGCTGATAAGAGGATACTGATGCATGGACCAAGGAGGAGACAGGTCCTTGTCACAGCCCAGAGGCAGCAGACAGTCTGCATGTCCAAGCCTGTCCTCCAAGCCCTGGCCCTGGAGGCCTCAGCATGGCTGAGGGAGGAGTGCCCCCACCCTGCCCCAGTCCCAGCCTCCCAGGCACTTGGCTGGGGGAGGACTAGCCCCCCACAGTGCGAAACCCCGAGTGTGGGCTTCCCCAGAGGCAGGCCCCAAGACAAGGGTTCAAATCCCACGGATTGGAGTTAAACTGGGAAGTGACCTCTGGAAATGCTGGGAGGTGAGTGGGGAATTAGACAGGGAGGGAAGGCAGCTATGAGGCCTTCCGGGAGGGGCACAGAGCCCACCCCACAGCTACCCTGCCGGGGGTCAGATTCTCAGCCTATGGGAGGGCGGGGAGGACGGCTGTCAGTCAGCTCTCTGACAGGCTCTGGGCTGGACGTTGGGGAGGCAGGGGGCACAGAGCGGAAAGGGCAAAGCTACACGGGCATGCATGCCCTTCGAGGAAGTGGAGGCCCCACCGCCTGGGTCCTAAGGACAAGGGCAGAGCTTGCCGCGTGCCAGGAGCCGCTGTGCTGTGCCATTCCCACCACGCGGGTCCTGGCGTGAGCTCCCTCGGAGGGACATGAGGCTCAGGGAGGTTCCGCGGCTTCTCCCGCATCACGGAGCCGGTCCGGGCAGCACCTCAGGGCCCCAGGGCCCAGGCTCGCCGCTGTCCTGCACGAGCCACGCTGTTGGAACCCCCCCCCCCCCCCGGGCAGCCTCTCCCCAGCCTGCCTCACCCTCTGAGGACATTTGAACCCATCTCCCTAGGGTGAGGGTGGGCTCCCTGCTCACTGCCCTGCCGGCTTCTCCTCCACACTGACTCGGCCTGGAGCCTGCTCCCATTGTGGCAGGCTCCCTCCTGCTGCGGCTAAGGCCGTTTGGTTTTGTTTTGTTTTGAGAGAGGCAGGGAGAGAGAGAGAGACAGGAACATCAAGCTGCTCTTGTATGTGCCCTGACCCGGGATTGAACCGGCAACCTCTGCGCTCTGGGACGATGCTCCAACCAACCGAGCTATCTGGCCAGGGCTTCATTTTTTTTTGTTTGTTTGTTTTTGTTTTTGTTTTTGTTTTCATTTTTCTGAAGCTGGAAACAGGGAGAGACAGTCAGACAGACTCCCGCATGCGCCTGACCGGGATCCACCCAACACGCCCACCAGGGGCGATGCTCTGCCCACCAGGGGACGATGCTCTGCCCATCCTGGGCATCGCCATGTTGCGACCAGAGCCACTCTAGCGCCTGGGGCAGAGGCCACAGAGCCATCCCCAGCGCCCGGGCCATCTTTGCTCCAATGGAGCCTCGGCTGCGGGAGGGGAAGAGAGAGACAGAGAGGGAAAGTGTGGCAGAGGGGTGGAGAAGCAAATGGGCGCTTCTCCTGTGTGCCCTGGCCGGGAATCGAACCCGGGTCCTCCGCACGCTAGGCCGATCATTTTTTAAAAAAAAATAAATTTATTGATTGAGTTTTAGAGAGACAGAGGAAGAGAGAGAGAGAGGAAGGGGAAGGGGAAGGGAGAGGGAAGCATTCATTTGTTGCTCCACTCAGTCGTGCATTCATTGGTTGCTTCCTGTATGTGCCTGACCTGGGATCGAACCCGCAACCTTGTCGTTTGGGGACGACACTCTTTACGAACAGCTAACTGGCCAGGGCCAGGCTAAGGCCGTTCTCATCAGTCAGGGTCTGGGTGGGCTCCCAGCAGCTCTCATCACTTGCCACGCCAGGTCAGGCTTTAAGACAGAGTCCGCGGGGCGCTGCCAGCAGGACACCCCCCCGTAGGAGCTCCGTCCGGTGGGCAGACCAGCCCCATTACCCCCCGGGGGGGGCACAGCTGCAGCCCAGGGGCCAGATCTGTGTCCTCACCTTCCTGACGAGACTCAGGGTCTGAGCAAGCCTGCGGTGACAATCGGGAACACCAGGTGGACAGACGGAGAGGAAAGCTTGGTGCTGCCCCCCAGCGGGAATGGGCCCAGTGTAGAGAGGGGGCCGGCCATGCCGGGAGGGCGGGTGAGCGCGGGGCGGCCAGCGCCGGGGGCCACCTGCATCTCTCTCCACGCTCTTTGTCATCACACGGACCCCCCCTGGAGACGCAGGGGTCTAAACGAGGCTGCCAGCTCCTCAGAGCCCCCCAGGGAGACCCCCCGGAGCCAGTGCAGGCCCCAGCTCTCGGTGGGACCTGCTGAGTGATTTGCAGGTGATGTCAAAGGGAGGGTCCCTTTGCAGGTACCTTGAGGGGATCACGCTGTGGCCTGCACAGCTCGCAATGTGAGGGCAGCCCCAAGGGGCTCAGCAGATCCCAGAACCGCCCGAGGCCTTGGCCCCTTAGGTGTGTTGGGTCAGGTCCCCAGCACTGAAGCCTCCTCCCCTCTGTCACAAGACCCCAGCTTACCCCAGCACAGCTCTTCTGGGAAGCAGATACTTCAGAATTACCCCAGGAAGCCACTCCCCCCCCCCCCAGGGTGACAGACGGGCCTATTTATATGAGGAACGGCAGCCCTGTCACCCTCCAGCTCCAACCTGCCTTCTGCTCCTGTCTTCTGCGCTGGGCTGCTGGGCTGCCGCCGCCTATATTAGGAGCCTGGCAGATGGAGGGAGCAGCTCCCCCCCACGACCAGGGTTGTCTGTGAGCGCCTGCCTGGGTGGCCGTGAGCCGGGAAGAACCTGCCCGCCCTTCCTGGGCTGCCTGCACCTGCCCCAGACCCTACGGGGTAGGACTGAGTGCCTCACTGATCCTGGCGGTGGTAGGGAGGACAAACCAGAGGAACCCTTGGAGAGGGGGTGCAGAGGCAGGGAGCAAGGCAGGGGTGCAGGGAACAAAGTATAGACGGGGGCCAGGGACCAGGAAGCAGGGAGGAGAGGGAAGATCTGAGAGGGAGATGTAGAGAACAGAAGAAAGAGGAGTCAGGGGTCTCAGTGGCCCCCAGTTCTACAGGGACTCCTTGCAAAATAGGAAAAGGCGCCCTCTGCAGGTTGTTGAATTAGAAAAAGGAGTTAGTCCAGTGTGTCTCTTCCATGAAGAAAGGCACCCTTCTTCCCAGAGGGACTGGCTCCATGCCACATCCCCCCCACTTGGGGAGCAGGCCATGGGCCAACTGCAGCCCCCTCCTGACCTGGCAGCCTGCTCCTGAGCCCCTGGCAAGAGCAGGGCCGAGGGAGCCAGACCCACCTGGGGCCTGAGCTCGGAGTTGGGACTGCGTTAGGTGGACCCCATTGCCGGCAGCCCAATCTGACCACCCACGAGGCAATTCGTTTCACCTTGCTGGCAGGCGGGCAGGCAAATAGTTCTTGCCATCTCCCAGCTGCGGGCCCCGGGCTCACCAGGGAGAGACCCAGGCTCGTTAGGAAATCACACAGTATTGTCCCAGCCAGGCGGAGAGCCAGCAGGAGATGACCCGGGACAAGCCCCAGCCTGGTCTCCTGCAGGAAGGACATCGCGACCTCTGGCCCCACCCTGGCATTGGTGGCTGCCGCCTCTCCCAGTGGCCCTGCATCTGGCTCGGAGCCCACCTGAGGATCCTCTCTGCCCCCTTATCTGCACACACCTGCACCATCCCGGCTGCTGGGGGTCCTGGAGCCCTGATTCCTGATGGTGTTCTGCAGCTTCCGAGCTCCCGAGGTGTCAGAGGCTGAAGTGCAATTTGCATTTTAATAAAGAAAGTTGTATTTCAGTCATTTGCATTTAAATAAGGAGCTCCTTCCTCCCTCTCTTCCTCCCCTGCTGGTGGTGGCACCTTTGGGAGCAGAAGGCTCTCCAGGTCCTGTGCAGGTCCTGCCCCCCCCCCCAGGGCACCCTCTGCACCCAGACGGCCTCAGTGGGGGTGACGGGGACAGCGGGATCTTCCCCCCTTATTCGCGTTCTCTCTGCAGAGTTCCCCAGCGCAGAGGGGAACACGCACACACACACACGCACACATACACACACACGTGCACATGCATGCATACGTGTGCGTGTGTACAGCACGAGCCCCCACACACCTCAGGCCGCCATGTGTACCTGCAGACATGCACAAACACCCACACCCGATACCTGCTCACGCACACACACGCACACACACCATGCGCACATGCAAACACACGAGCGGACCTATGCACAAAGACATGCGTGTGTATGCATGCACACACTTAGTACATACCTCGTGTGCACATGCACACACATGCGTAAGCGTGCACGAACACCTAGCCTCCCAGCGTGACAAGTTGCCCCTCCTGCCTTGCAGCTGCACAGCTGGGGTTCAGCGGCCCTCAGACATTTAACCCATATGTCAATGCCCAAGGATGCCCTGCATGTGACATCCCTGGGTCCCACCTTTGGATTCAAGGCAGGAGGGACTGAGATGCTCAGAGTGCCGCGGTGGCAGGCGGCCTGGGGAGAGGGGGCTGTGGCCTGGAGGCCAGGCCTGTCAGGGAGGGACGTGAGTGTCACCCAGAGTCCCTAGGAGCCCACTCCTCGCCCCGTGTCCGCAGCCAGCCCTGTGGCTGTGAGGGCACAGCTGTGTTGGCAGCTTCCTTCTCCTGCCGAGCCCTTCGGCTCACCGGCTGCTCCCGAGCGGCTGCCAGCTTGCCTGTCCCGACTGCAGCTCTGTCTCCTGAACTAGCTGCCACCCTTCCTCCCCTCCGGCACACCAGACTCCGCAAACGTGCCCCTTCCACAGACAGCATGCTCCCCCCTGCCCTCTGCTCTGTCCCCGCCCCCCTTCTCATCCGCGCTGCGCAGGGGTGGGGCGCCGGGGTGGGGCAGGGAGCCCAGGTCCTCACGTCACAAGGACTAGGCTGACTGCGGCTGGCGTGGTTCCTCAGATCTGAGGGTCAGGACAAGGGACAGCCAGGCCTCTTCCGAGACCTCTGCGGATTAACAAGCCCCAGGGTCAAATGTTTGTTCGGGGCTCTCAACACATGAAGGCTGGGGACACTGAGGCCCCTCGCTGGGCACAGAGGTGAGGCTCAGCAGACCATCACATGACTCAGCCCGAGGAAAAGACAGCAGCAGAAAGCACGCCCCCGCCCCCCACCACGGGGAGAAGACCTGGGTGGTCCTCGCCCCCCTGGGCAGGGCCTTGACCTCCTCATCTGTGAACTGCTTCCCCGCCCTCGCGGGATGGCGGGGGGAGCTGAGGAGTTAATAAAGGGTGCTCTGTGCCAGGGACTCTGTGAGGCCGCGTGGGGAGGCGGGCGGGTCCGCCTGAGGTCCAGGAGGGATGGCGTCTCCCCTGATGGAGGTCCCACCCTACACAACGGGCCTCCTCTGGACCAGCAGAGCTGCAGCAGGGCCACCTGTCTGTCATCCCGGGGCCTGGTCGGCGTGCCGGCTCCACCCGGTCTGTGTGCCGGCTCCACCCGGGAGTGCCCAGGCACGGGCTGAGCCAGAGGCCGACGGCGCAGTCCTGTTCACAGACGAACAGGCTGCGAGGCCCCGGCTTTCCCCCACCGCGGACTCCGGCCTGGCCGCGGGTGAGGCTGGAGCTTGGGCCTCGGTCAGCGGAGGTGGTCGGGACAGGTCCTATGGGGACAGGGAGGCTGCTGCGAGGGGCCGGCAGGTGGTCGGGACAGGTCCTGTGGGGACAGGGAGGCTGGTCGCCTGCGAGGGGCTGGCAGGCTGGTCACCTGCGAGGGGCTGGCAGGTGGTCGGGACAGGTCCTGTGGGGACAGGGAGGCTGCTGCGAGGGGCCGGCAGGTGGTCGGGACGGGTCCCGTGGGGACAAGGAGGCTGCTGCGAGGGGCTGGCAGGTGGTCGGGACGGGTCCTGTGGGGACAGGGAGGCTGCTGCGAGGGGCTGGCAGGCTGGTCGCCTGCAAGGGGCTGGCAGGTGGTCGGGACAGGTCCTGTGGGGACAGGGAGGCTGCTGCGAGGGGCTGGCAGGCTGGTCGCCTGCGAGGGGCTGGCAGGTTGGTCGCCTGCGAGGGGCTGGCAGGTGGTCGGGACAGGTCCCGTGGGGACAGGGAGGCTGCTGCGAGGGGCTGGCAGGTGGTCGGGACAGGTCCCGTGGGGACAGGGAGGCTGCTGCGAGGGGCTGGCAGGTGGTCGGGACAGGTCCCGTGGGGACAGGGAGGCTGCTGCGAGGGGCTGGCAGGCTGGTCGCCTGCGAGGGGCTGGCAGGTGGTCGGGACGGGTCCTGTGGGGACAGGGAGGCTGCTGCGAGGGGCTGGCAGGCCGGTCGCCTCGGGCTTCGCGTCCTCTCTTCACCACAGTGTGCCCTGCACGTGGCTGTCATTCCATGTCTTGTGGTGGGCGGAAGGTTGGGAGACAGGGCCTCAGACGCCCACCCGGCTCCCGGGCAGGGAGGGCAGGTGCTGGCCCCTGGAGGGGTCCTACGGTGAAACAGGGAAAGCCAGACGCAGGCCACGGGGCGTGAACGTTGCCAATGGGGCCCAGTGAGTCCCAGCCCTCAGGACCTCTGCCTGATGATGTATCCCAGGTACCTTCCCGGCAGCGCCAGCCTCAAAAATGCTTCCACACCCAGGAGTCAGGCTTTCGGAGGGTTCCCCTTCCAGGGCGTGATTAGACTTCACCCACCCCCTGCACAGGAATGCCGGGGCAGGCACAACTGCCAGCCCAGACTGGATGGACGGACGCGGTTTCCGGACCCTGCCCGTGGTCCAGCCCTGGCCACGCCGCCCAGAGTGGGGCTGTGTCTCCTCAGAACGCCCTCGACACCTGCAGGGGAGAGCTCCGTGGGGTCCCTTTCCCTTCCTGTGAGGAGCTGGCTCCCTGGGCAGAAGCCTAGAACCGGGGCAGCCTTGGCATTGACCCAAATACGTTCTGATTCCTGAGTGTTCACTATGTACCAAGACTTGTACCAAATATTTATAATACTATTTTATCTCCACCACAACCAAATGAGGCAGCTTTGACTGTCTCCATCTTACAGATGAGCAAACCGAGAGGTTCCGTGTTGTACCCCGGGCTCCACGTTGGGCAGGGCGTGGCGCTGGGCTCACCCAGGGCAGCTGACTCAGGCTGGGCACTCGCCGCCGGCCTGTACGCATTCTGGGCCGGCTCCTTCTCTCCCGCCGTCGCCCCACCTCCTCCCCGCCTGCCTGCCTTCCCCCCTGCGCCCTGACGGAGCTCACGCCTTGGGTGGGTCTTCTTCTAAAAGCAGGCTCCTCAGTCTTGCTCTGCCGTGGACTCCACCAGCGTCCGGCCCCCTCCTTCTTGGAAGAGCATTTGTAAATCCACACGAGAGCATTTGTCAGATTCAAAGGAAATCAGTCCTATTAACATTCAGTTATCAAAATATTAAGAAACACCTGGGGTGGGATAACAACCTGTGTGCACTTCTCCATTAACGCACCACATGGTCAGATCCAGCAGCGAGCCCAATAAAGCGGCTGTCGTTTTGGGGTAGGGCTCAGCAGATGTGACACCTCAAGATCCCTGCCGCAATTGTACTGTGATCTGAAACTGTCTGCACTGCCCTCTGCGCGCAGAGCCACCGGCTTTGTGACAACAACCGACCGCCAACTACTACACGGTTTGTGGTGCATACAACGGGAGGGAGAGCTAAATTTCAACTACAGATGGGGGAGGGGGGGAATAAAGACATGGTTTTTTGTTTTGTTTTGTTTTGTTTTCCCCAACCATATTCACAATTCTATCCGGGGATCCTTCAACTGGATCTGCAGACCCCACGGGACAGGCAGGGAGACAAGCAGGAAACAAACAGATCAACGAGCCAGGAGGTCGCCGTGTAGGAAGGACAAGGAGAGGACACGGGCAGGCAGCGATCAGGCGGGGGCAGCGAGGAGGCCGGCAGGCTGGGCGCGCGCACAGGTGGGGGGAGGGTCGTGGCCACGGGGTCGCAGAGTTCTGAGCCGTGCTGACCATTTGGATTTGTTCTGGGGGTGGCAGGACTGTGGGACCAGGGGGACCAGAGAGGATGTGGTGGTCTACCTGATGTTCTCACAGGGGTCGTCTGGCTGCAGGCGGAGGACGAACTGTGGGGCAGAAAGACCCGTGAGTGGTGCCATGGCACTGCCAGGCTCCAGCCAGAGTGGCAGCACTGGGGTGGGAGAGATGTGGTCGAATTTGGGGCAGATTTTTAAGGTCGAGCCAGTAGAATTTCTGGAGACAGAAGTGATCTTGCCGTTCCCTGGCTGCTCCAGCCGTGACGGAGCCTCAGTTCTGCCCCGTCCCAGCGGTCAGGGTGTCCTGTGGAAGCTCAGGTAGGAGCAGGGACAACCGGGGGGCACAGGGTGGGGGTGGGGTGGGGGAGCACCCGGCAGCGGCCAGATTGCAAACTCGCCCCTCGGTTTCTCAAAGTGAGCGCGCCGTCTCCCATCCATCAGCACTGTCCTCTGCGAGAAGCCTTCCGGCCGGCGGCTGCACAGAGCACTGGCTTTGCCGAGTTACGGGCTCAGCAGATGCCCGGACGTCCCCTCAGGAGACCGCTCACCTGCTCTGTGGACACAGATGTCCTCTCTTTGTTCACCCGCTTCCCAGGTGGCCCAGGAACGTCCTTGGCGACCCAGCCGCAATGCCACCCGCCGCCAGGATCATTTCCTAAGACAGCTGCAAACTACCGTGTTTCCCCCGAATTAAGACAGTGTCTTATATTAATTTCTGCTCCTAAAGACGCACTAGGTCTTATTTTCAGAGGATGTCTTATTTTTCCATGAACAAGAATTCACATCGATTGTTGAACAAAAAATCAACATGTATTCATATACTGTAGTCATGTCATCACAGACATCAGCACAAGCAGCCAGACTCTGAACTCCATCGAGAATTTCTTGCGACTCTGTCTCCATGTACAAACATCTACCCCGTTTCCCCGAAAATAAGGCAGCGTCTTACATTAATTTTTGCTCCTAAAGACGCGCTAGGTCTTATTTTCAGGAGAGGCCTTATATTTCTAAGCTTGAAAAGAATTGCACTAGGTCTTATTTTGGGGGAAACAGGGTAGGAGGCTTTGTCTCAAAACCAAAACCAGCCGCCCCTCATGGACGCTGAGAAAATGTTTGGTGACTAAACGAGCGAGGTGACCAGGGGTAGGAGAGCAAGCCGGCTCAGTGCCCTGGGTTGCTTCCCTCTCATTTACCTCAGAGTGCCGGAGTTTCAGCCGAGCCCGCGGCCCCAGGAGACGGCCGGAGGCTGCCCTGGGTCCACGCCCTGCACTGCTCACAGTGATTGGGCAGCAGGAGAGCTGGTGGCCTCACTCCTTGTCTGTCTGTCTGTCTGTCTGTACAACAGCCATTCATACCAGCCTCTCTGTCCCTCCCGGGCCCTACTTTGTGGCCATTTGGCTCTTGGTGGAACAGGTTCTCTGGCCCCCCCACTTTAGCCCTTCGTGCTCCCCACCAGCGAGGCTACATGGTGGAACTTTAGAGTCCCCCACCCCCCGGGGTCATGTCCCCAGGAGAGTTTCCTGTGGAATGCCCTGCCTATGGAGTCCCAAAGATGCCTCAAGTCTAGAACAGGGGGCTACCAAGCTGTGGCCTACGGCTACCTGGTTTTGTGTGGTCTGTGAGCTAAGAGCGCTTTTTCATTTTTAAATGAGCGAAAGGGAATTGTGAGAGAGGACAAGGGTCTCAAGATCTGGGCGGCCCCTTCTCAATGGTCCCCTGCTAAATGTTAAAATCGAGTACAGTATTTTGCAGATGCAGCCGTAACTGTAAACAGGATGAGCGGTCAGGACTAAACAGGATGAAACCAGCCCACTGCAAAGAAGAAACCAAGATGGAACTGACCAAATAGTGTACACCAGCAATGGCCAAGCCTCCCTTTGGGGGAGGCAGAGCTTTGGATATGAGTTTCCTGTCTCCTGAGCTGCTGCAAGCAGATAAAACGATCTTTCCGCCACCACCGTCTCGATTTGGACTACGGCACCTCTGGACTCAGTACCAGAACCAAAATAAGAATAACATTTTGTAATGTAAAAACGACATCAAATGAACATTTCACTGTGTATCAATAAAGTTTTATTGGTACACAGCCATGCGCATTCACTCAGACGTTGTCTGAGGCAGCTTTTGTAGCACCGTCCACAGAGTTGGGTGGTGGTGACACAAACTGTGTGTGTGTGGCCCTATATGGAAGGAGCCAGTGTGTCTCCCCCGGCCTAGAGTCCCATGGCCTGGGGAGCCTGGACCGGGGGTCCCGTGCAGGCCCCACCATTTACAGGCTCAGGGAGTGATTAGGTCACTTCTCGAGGGGTCAGCTGAGTGTTTCGCCTCCTTTAAGTCACACCTCCCACCAAGATCCGTTTGAGAATTTCATGAGATGGGCTGGAGTGGCATCTGGCATTGAGGGGTGCAGAGTGACACCCTTGGGAAGCTCACACCACGACCCCTGGACGCAGCCTCTGAGAGGGGTAAGGGTGAGGCCACTCCTGGGCGGGTGCGGCACATTCCACCCTGGAGAAAGCAAGCCACTGACCACGGCAAGGCTGGGCTGGCAAGTGGACCAGTCACACTGGCTTCTGCCAAGAGGCACAGTGACTGGTGAAGGCCCCTCCGCCTTGGGTGGGAGAGGGGACCCGACCGGCTCCGCCCAGCAGCTGCCTGGCTGAGGGGAAGGGGCGTGGCTGTGTGGTTTTGGGGGATTTGAGAAGAACCCACCCTTCCTGGGACTGTACTCTACTGGCATCGTGGGGATGGACACGTGGCCCCCTTGCCCACTGCCCCTGCCCCAGGTCTGCGGCTGGGCAGACCCCCATCTCTCCCCCCCCCAGTCTCTCTACCACCTCCCAGGCATCCATTACCCCTGCCCTCCTGCCCAAGGGCGGGGCCATCTGTGTGGCTGGGCCCAGGGGGCAGCAGGTGCGGCTTGCCCAGCCTGGGGCAGGAAGTCCCTCCCTCTGGTCTCCCACATTGGCTTTATTAATTGTTTATATTGAAGTCTGTTAATTGGCAATAACCAGCATGCTGAAGTAAGCGTCTTTTAATCACCCCCTCTCAGTGCCGCCCCCAGGCTGATTGGTGGATTCAGTAAAGTGAGAAAAGGAATTAGCACCCCCTCCCCATCCTCTTCACTACCAGTTAGATAAACTGCTAACATCTGTCATGCAAATGAAGTGGGAAGGAAGCCCCGCCCTCCTCCTGGTCCTGGCAGACTTCCCAGGCAGGCTAGACTCCCCTGGGTGTGGACGCCCACCTCCACCTCCCCCCCAATAGAGGCCCTCCCAGGTGGATGCACACCCGCAGCTCCGGTGCCCTGTTAGAGCACACCCACTCAGTCAATAGGATTTCTTAAGCAGCTATTATACGCCAGGTGTAGTGCTCCCTGGGACTAGGACAATCACCTGTCACGGCCTTGAGGAAACCGCAGTCCCACAGGGAGACGGACAGTAGCCGGTAGCACCAGGCCAAGGACAGAGGCCTCTGCGGTGGGGTCCCCTGGGGTCCGAAGGGACAAGGACTCTTCTTGGAATGCAGGGAGGGGAGTCAGCGAAGGCCCTGTAGTCCATGCAATTTCACGCCCTTCAGAAAGTCACATAACACAGGTGCCCGTGTGTGTCCCCCTGACGCACCTGGGGTGCCCCGTGTCTGTCCTGGGAGCAGCTGTCACACTCGCACTCTCGTGACTACTGGGTGCCTGTCACTGGGCTTGGAGACAGGAGAGCAAGGGGAAGCTTGCAAACAGGTAGGGTTTGGAGCTAGGACAGCTGCCCTGGGCTCGAGGGGCTGCGCTGGGCACTCTGGCCACTGGAGGTCAGTCGGAGGGTCCTGGCACCTGGACACCCGCAGATCTCTCACAGAAGCAGCTCCTTCACCTTCTGGCCTTCCCCTCTCTCTCCTACGAGGTCCAAACCCAATCTAAGGCTGAACAGGGGACAGACCCCGTCCTGTCCACTGCTTTCCCCACCACAGTCCTCCCCTTTGTCCCACCTCCACTGTAAACACACACACACACACACACACACACACACACACAGAGCTAAACAGGGCCTCACAGGATGGAAGGGAGACATTTGGGCAGGTGGGGAGGCCACACAGGAGCCTCGGTCCTGCCCTGCCCTGCCCTGCCCTGCCCTGTGGTGCTGGTGGGCCTCCTGCCTGGAGCACAGGGTGTGTGTGAGACCGGAGGCCCCAGGGAGAGACTCAAGGTGGAGAGGCAGATCCTGCTGAGATACAGCTGACATTGGCAATAGAGAGCCACGGAATGTCCTCAGGGACTTGTTTGTTTTTTCCCCCCCTCCATTCCAGGGTCACCTCATAGCCCACTGTGGCTGCTACAGCCCCAGCTATCTCATCCTCATCCCATCAGCAGAGAGGAAGAAGGGATGACTACGAAGACGCAAAGTGTGCATGCCACTGTCTTTAAGCAGAATTCCTGACAGCTTAGTCAGATGACCACTGCTGGCTGCCAGGAAAATGTCTTCATACTCCAGACAGACACCAGGATAGGAGGGGCAGACCTCTCCTAGGGCCAGCTTCCGACTCAGTGTGCGCTCCCTCCTCCCCCGCTAACAGCAGAATCTCCAGGAGGCACATGGAATGAGAGTTTGTCCCTGACCTGCTCCTCCAGCCAGGTCTGGACATGAGCCTATGGGGAGACAGTGCCAGTCTGCCTGCCCCGGGGAGCCCCTGGCCCAGGGTGGAGCGGGTGCAGGGAGTGGGCCACCTGACCTCAGGAGGCCTACAGGACCCAGGGACCAACCAGTCCGAGGGCAGCCTTCCAGGCCTGGCTGGCCCTCTCCCCACATCTCGTCTCCAGGCGCTGGTGCTCAGCCCCAGGGGTGCCACTCCTGGTGAGGGCAGGGTTGCCACCTGCCTTTCTTTGCCATTGTCAGTGTTTATTAAGGACCAGGGCACTGAGCACTGGGCCGGGTGCCGGGTGGCCAAGGAGCCGCAGGTGCGCTGGGGGGAGAAGGTGTGCACGGGTCACTGCAGAGAACGCAGAGGCGCCACGGGGCTCGTGCCCTGGGTGGGCAGCCCCCGGGCAAGCTGCCCCCTCCACCCTCCCAAAGAGGTCACGGTCAGTGAGGCCAGGATGCATACGGCCGTCCCTCCCTCAGTGACTTTCCTTCAACTTCTTCAAACCCTGCGCTGCCCCTTGGATGAAACGCTACAAAATGAAAAATGTTTTTCATTAATTTTAATGAAAAAATTACAGTGTGTTCTATTCCATGCCAAGACACTCAATTTCTCACCGATAGAAGAACGTAGCAATTGAACAAGGGAAACAAGTTTATGTACACAATAAACAAGGACCTGAAATTAATTCAGTACTACGGTTTGTACTACCATGTAATGTGATGAAGTCTACCTTTTCCTGCCCTCGAGCGGACAGGGAGGAGGGTGGGAGGCGTGGGCACCACTGGGGACTCACGACGTTCAGGCAAGTGCCCGTTTGGGGCATCCTGGTGATCTTGCCCTGAAAAAAATAAAGTCCTAGCAGAGAAAAGTAACTTCGGGGCAAGGTAAAGGCATACCGGAGAGCCCTTCCTGAGCAGATGGACGCGGCTATGCAGGCGGCAGCCCGAGGAGCCACGGAAGATGACCCCCCTCTCTCTGCGCGGCCTGGCGCATGGCAACGCAGCAAACAGTTTGGTCTCTGCAAAGGCGGCCCGCGGCTCCCATGTGTTCACATGACAATCTCTGCCTAGAGACGCCAGGGTCTGGGGAACAGATGGCGAGTGTGTGTGTCTTCATCTGAAACTGTAAGGCAGCAGCGTCTCTTTGTAGAGTGCATTTAATTAGCGGGTTTGGGGGCAAAATGTTTGCGCAGGCCGGCCTCGCTTTATTGCATCTCGCTTCCGCACGCTTCGCAGATGTTGCGTTGTGTTTTTTTTTGTTTTTTTGTTTTTTTTGGTACAAACTGAAGGAAAATCTCTCTACTGCTCACTTTATTGGAATGGTCCAGAAGCAAACCTACCTTATCTTGGAGGTGAGACAGGCCAGTGAGCCGGGATGAGTGGGACAGGGAAACTGAGACATAAATGGTCAGTTTGCAGCCACCTAGTAAATCGCAAAATCCTAGCTTCCCTAACCAAGGACAGCAGAGAGAATGGTTTACACTTCTCCTCCCCAAACCAGAGGGCCAGTAGCTTCAATCACCCTACCCAGGGAGAGAGACAGCAGATATCCAATTAGTCCTGTTTGTGCCAACCACACCCAAGGACAGATAGTCAGGGGAATAAATCTCATTTTAGTGCCTCGGCATAAATCTGATGACTATTCTATTGAAATCCTTCCCTAAGACGTTCCCTAAATCCCCAGCTTTTAAAACACTCAGCACTAAGGACCCAGGGTATGCTCTCTCAGGTCCTTCCCGCCCTCTTGGGCATGCATCTCCTAAGCTCTAAGGGTCCCCACGAGACTCGCCACCAGGGGGGCAGCGGGCAGCGGCGGCTGGCCCCAGGCTGACCCCCTGAACCTGTCCCTCTCCCAGGCTCCTTTTCTCTGACTCTCCAGCGAGCCAAAGCAGCCCCGCCCAGGTGTTCCTGTTGCTTCTCCTGTCCTCCATCCTTCCTTGTGTCACTGTCCTCAGCTTTAACAAACATACTCTCAAGATCACCTGGGCTCGAGCTGTGCGATCTTTCTGCACAAAGTCAAGAATCCACACACTATGGAGGTCACTCTGACCCAGTCCCCTTTCCAGGGACAGAGGTAGACCCGAAGATCAGAAGAGGCAGTGGTGGTGGTGGTGGTGGTGGTGGTGTGCGTGTGTGTGCGCGTGTGTGTGCGTGTGTGTGTGTGTGTGTGTGTGTGTGTGTGTGTTGGGAGGGGGGTTGCTGTCTGAAAAGTTGTATAAGAGCTGACAGGGCAAACAGTCTCCAATTGCAAAGCGGGAGGCGGGGCCTCTGTTTCCCCAGGGCTGGGTTCCCAGTTACCCAGCCTTGTTAGCGGGAGACCTCTACATCCCCCACCCCAGGCGCCCACTGGAGAGCCGGGAGGGAAAGCCAACCCTTGGAGTGGTGAAGGGGGTTTACCGGGGAACTCAGGAGAACCAGAGCTGGAGCTGCAGCTCCCGAGTGTTCCCACTGCCCTCCCCTGGGGCCACGTGCCCCGCGCCCCACAGCTACCAGGGACCCAAGAGGAGGAAAAATTCCTGGAACATGATGGGAGTCAGAGAGTTCATCAGATTCAAGCCAAAATATGGGCCTCTGAGTCTATAATCAAACCTGATTGCCATCCCTCCACCGGTTCCCTGCGCAAAGCCCCTGTCTGCAGGGCCCCGGGTCCATCCTCCTCGCCTTACTGGCAACAACCCCCCCCCCCCATTTCCTTTGGAATACGGCTGCTCCTGCACTCTTGATCGTGTTGCTTGGGTAGGATTGGCTCCCCTTAGCCCCAGGGGAGGGGCCTAGATGTCTTCAGCCAATCAGTGAAGCTCCTAGCCACAGGACTTGGTCTACAAATGGGCACATGATCCAGTTCCCGCTACCAGACACAGGATGCTGGGGGGTTCTGGGAAAGGAGCCCCCTTGTGTTCCTGAGAGCTGCCAGCGGAGTTGTGCCGACCGCCACTGAACAGGAAGGAGGAAGCCAGTGCAGCGCGGGAAACGCCGACAGCCACCCAGGGCGGAGGGGACATTAGAATGAGGTTGCCACCGTGGAAAGCGGAGTGGAGAGGCAGGTACAAGGTCCCTAGTGACAGGAGAGCCCCACGCAGCATGGTACCCTACCCTGGGTGCTCTCAGAGCCACTAGGCAGGGGGTGGAGGGTAGAGGGGCCTGCGCCACAGCCCGGCCCCCTGCAGAACCTCCATTGCACCTTCAAAGCCGGATGTCAGCCTGGGCAATGGTGGTGCAGTGGATAGAGCGTCCCCCTGGGACGCTGAGGTCTCCGGTTCGAAAACCCGAGATTGCCGGCTTGAACGTGGGGTCGCTGGCTTGTAACTCCCAGAGGGGGTTGAGGGCTCACTGACCTAGTGTAGAGTGAACTCGTGGGAACTGCGTGACCGGTGAGTTCCTTGAAGTGCCTCTCCTGCCTACAGACCTGGTGGCCCTCCTATCCCCAGGAGTTAAGAGTTAGCCCATGCCTCTACCTGTGCTCAGGCGCTCTGGGTGAAGGGAGGCGGCTGGACGGAAGACTTCCCGGTCCTCCTTGTGTTGTCTCAGCAGGTCCTGCTCAGAGGCACTGCCCCCTCACCCCATGGGCATTTGCGAGGTTACGGCTCCTAGTTACATTGTGCTTGAGGGGGCCCATCACTCACCAAACCTGGAGGATTTGGGTCGCAGACCTGAGCGGGCTCAGCAAGCTCAGTGGGCTGCTTGCTGGTTTTATCCCTGAGGATCCGTGGTCCATGACCCATGTCCAGGGATCTCTGCCCCTGGATGGTTCCTGTAGCCCCGGCCCTCTGCCTGGGGGAGGATGGCCATCCCCCAATGTTCACACGGCTTCACCTGCGCTGGGCTCCTCCCAGCCACTCTAAAAATCCCGTCTCAGAGCAACCTTCTGCCAGAGCTCCTGGCTACGGCGGCTGAGCAAATGGTAAAGATTTGGGAAGCACCGGTTAGTAAAGGGCTTGATTGTTCCTGGCCACGTTACTTGTGTGGCCGTGGGAATGTGTGTGCCTACTGCGGTGCCCGTAACTGACCAGCGGCCCCTTCCCTGTTCTCTGAGATCTCCACTGGGGTTGGTGTCCAGGCCACACTTCCCCTGCAGGGACACCGGGCAGGCCTGTTTCGTGAGGCGCGGGGCTCCTCTCTTACGGGCTGGCGGGCAGGCGGGTGACTTTGGGCTCCATCGGTCTTGCTGCAGTCTGGGACTCTTCCTGCCCAGCCTGCCTCCCTTCACGCTGTCCTTCTCATTGATCAGACTGCAGGGTGCGCCGATAGCCCCCCCCACCCCCCCACCCCACATTTTCCCTCGCAGGTGTTTTCTAATCCCATCTCCATGCCCGCGTCCCAGAGGATTTGAACTCACCCATGTCATATCTTAAGTGGTAAGAGGTTCACGGATGTCTGTTACATCATTCTTTACACCTCTTGTGTATCAGAAACGCGGTACTAATTTTTCTGACTGAAAAAGACAAGCTTATCGCCCGCTCTCACTGACAGCATCCTCACAGGGGGTGGGAAGGGAGGGTGTCCTGGAATTGATAGGTCCATTCAGCACTCCTGTCCCTAGATGCTTTGCTTTCCTTCCTCTAATGATGCCAGGGATTTTCTGGTCCTTTTTAGCCAATTAGCACAGATCATCATTTAGTCCAGATTCTCATTAGTGACTTCTGCAAAATGTCAGAACTTCTGCCAGCTGCCGGAGAGAGCACCCTGAATGCGAAATTTCTCGTGGTGATACTTCTATCAATAAACACAGCCCGGACCCTGGCCAGTGACTCAGTGAATAGAGCATCGGCTTGGTGTATGGATGTTCTGGGTTCAATACCCAGTCAGGGCACACAGGAGAAGTGATCATCTGCTTCTGCCCTCCTCTCCACCTTCTCCCTTTTCCTCTCCCACAGCCAGTGGGTTTGATTGGTTTGAGCATTGGCCCCAGGCAATAAGGATAGCTTTGTTGATCTGAATGCATCAGCCCCAGGCGCTAAAACTAGCTTGGTACTCAAGCATTGGCCCTAGACAAGGTTGCCAGTTAGATCCAGGTTGGGGCACATATGGGAGTCTGCCTCACTATCTTCCCTCCTCTCACTTAGAAAAATAAATAAGTGAATAAACACAGCCCAGCCCACACTCTGTGCCTCCCAGCTTGATTGAGGCACCTTCAGAGTTCATCACTACACATGTTCCTCATACCCTGGGACTGTCAGTCAGGGAGTCCCTGCAGTTCTTTCTGGGATAAGTCTTCTCTTCCCCTGATTCTTCATTGTATCATCTGGACCACGTGGAGGCCGGACCCTGAAAGTTCCAGGGGAGACAGTGAGGGGTGGGTGGGTCATGAGGGCCACTCAAGGGCGGGACAGTCAGGGGAGACAGTGAGGGGTGGGTGGGTCATGAGGGCCACTCAAGGGCGGGACAGTGAGCTGCTTGGAGAGTGTCCTCCGAGTCCTGGCAATCCTCCCAGATGCTGCCATCCCGGTAGGATACTGACAATGCCCGACACTGCCCTCCCTTTCACAGAGGGGACCTGGTGAGGTTGGGGACTCAACTGACCCTGCAATTCTGGAACGTCAAACTCGGTCTCCAAGTTCCGCCTCCAGCAACTTCAGTTCTACGGCTCCACGCAATGAAAGCTTCTTTCGCGTGGTCACAGAATGGCCCTGAATTTTATTCCGTGTCTTGAGGCAAACATTTTGATTTGAGCCTGTCGTCAACTTGCTTTAAATTATCCAGTGTTAGGAGGCACCATCCAGCTCCTCATCCCAGCGTTCCTCACCCTTATAGCTTGGCCCATGGCACCTGCTGGAGTCCTCCACTCTCGGCTGGCATGTGGTCGCAGGTGGCCGGAGGGTACAGCAGGAATAGCAGTGTGCCATTGGTACCCTTTTTTTCTGTTAAATAATGGGAACCAGAGCAACTGCTGATTCTGGCCTCATAGAGTTATGAAAACCAATTCCAAGTAGCTCACATATCGCTATGGGGTTTTTTCCTTTTATTTTTGTTTTTGTTTTTTCTATCGAGTTTATTGTGCTGACATTGATTAATAAAATCATATAGGTTTCGGGTGCACAATTCTATAATACATTATCTGTACCTATGGGTTTCTCTTATTTTTAAAATTCTTTTATAGTTTTTTTAAAGACTTTATTCATTTTAGAAAGGAGATATATATATATAGATATATGTATATATGAGAGAGAGAGAGAGAGAAAGAGAGAGAGAGAGAAGGGGGAGGAGCAGGAAGCATCAACTCCCATATGTGCCTTGACTGGGCAAGCCTAGGGTTTCGAACCAGCGACCTCAGCATTCCAGGTTGACACTTTATCCACTGTGCCACCACGGGCCAGGCCCTATGGGTTTTTCATGAATCCCACTCCTGGTACTAATTTTTAAATTGGGATTGTTGGGTTTCAAGAACCCAAAATTGGCAGTGGAAAAGCAAGACAGGAAGAGGGCTTTATGAAGAGAGAGTGACGGGTCACAGAGTGGAAGGAAGTGTTAGACAATGGCCTCAGGTCGACAGGCCTCGGTGCAGCCCTGGGGACCTTGGTAGCGTGACAAGTCTCTGGGGCTCGGCCACAGGTGCCTCAGCTCTCCTCACCCCCCCCCCCCCATCCCGGTGAGTCTCCGCCAGAGACGCAGATTCTGGAGAGAGACTCTGATTGGGTAGATGGGGTTATGGCCCTAATCTTACGGGGAGGGTCCCAGGCTTAGTGATGGCCACCTCCCAGAAGTACAGGGACCAGGGAAACTGTGTCCCCCCACCCCCCAACCCCAAGGATATAATGCTAATCACACAAAACCAGAATGTGGATTTCACATACCACTTCCTTTCAGCTCTGAGCCTTTTCACATTCTGTTCCCTCTTTTCTGGAGGGCTTTGCTCTCCTGTAGACCTTGGCATAGATGTCACCTTCCCTAGGAAGCTTCCTTGAGGTCCCAAGCCTGGTATAAGTCCCCCTCCTAAGTGGTTTTATGTTTCTCCCTGTATTGTAATTGTCCGTTCACTTGTCCTTCTCTCTCATTGGACTGTGAGCTCAGTGATCGGAGGGATTAAGTTCGCCTTGCTTACAGTTAGGACTCCCAAATCGACACCATTCGTGGCACATGCTGGGTCCTCAACAGCTATTTGTGGCATAAATAAAGGAGGAAGACCTGGCTCTTTCATTCACCTTCTGTGACCTCCGGGGAGGCCCGCCCCTCTGAGCCTTAGTTTCTTCATTCATAAAATGCAGATAAGCAGCAGGTCTCCCTCAAGAATAGTTTGATGGCAAGAAACCCACTCAAGCTAACTGTACAAAGGGGGTAGTTACGAGGAATCAGGGATGTTACGGAGGGCTTTGCCCGGACCTGGGAAGTGTCGGGAATCAGCACAGACACCCCCTTCACCTGCTCCCTCCGGGGGGGCCACGTGCTCTCTCATGCCCGCCCCTCCGGGTCCTCTGTTCACGGATGGCAGTGGTCTGACTCTTCGGTCTGTGTGTCTCGGGTCCCTCCAGCCCTGGCATCATGGACTGGGCCCCCTGGGAGGCAGGCTGTGGGGTGGAGTTTACCGTGGAGGGTGTAGACGAGGAATGTTCTCAGGATTGGCACCTGCAGAAGGAAAGGGGAGGGAGGGAGGACACAGGAGGGGACAGAGAGGAAGTTGGGTTGTGACACTGTCCCCAAATGTCCTCAGCTGATCTCAGGGGAAACTGGACTGAAATAGAGGAAACTGTGTGTGTGTGTGGGGGGGCAGGACTTTTAAACCCCTCGCCTCACCATTAGAAACTGGGGATCTGCTGCCGGGGAAAGAGAGGGCGAACTTGGCAAGGCGGCTCTCTTCAACAGGGGCAGTTCTTGAAGGGGCGACAGCTGAGAGACGTCTCGAGGCCACGTCCCAGGCTTGGTTCAAGTTTTTGAGAAGGAGTCTGGCTCGGTTCTCGGTCAGGTGTCCACACTCAAGCCAACAAGCGGCTCTCAGGCGGCTGCCGAGTTATTTGGGACAAATAGCACTTCAGGTAGGGACGGGAGGGGACCACAAAGAGGGTGTAGCCCTCCAAATGGGTCCTCAACAAGTTCAGTGACAGGCAGGACAAGATTGGTAAGATCAGGGCTCTGGAGCCACATGGCTTATGTCTGAAGCTAGGAGTGTGTCCAGCAGTAATGGGAAAGGACAGTCAGAGGCTTACACGAGAGGAGGGCTCTATTGGCTCATCCCAGAACAAGTCTGGGGGCAGACAGCCCTGACCTGGGACAGCAGCTTAAAGGTATCGCTGGGGACCTGGGATCCTCCTATTTTCCTGCTCCATCATATCTAGCATGTTGATTTAGTCCTCATCATCACAAGGTGACTGCTGCACCTCCGGTCATCACATCTGTGCTCCCCTTATATAAGGGGAAGGGAAAAGGGCCACCAGAAAGGAGTGGGAAAGAGGAGGGCAAAGGGTTTCCCCTAGCGAGGCTCTGCTATTTTATTTGGAAAAGAATGCCTGCTCCAAGGATTATCCCCTCTTGCTCATTGGTCAAAATCGTGTCATGGGGCTACTCCTAGCAGCAGGGGAGGCTAGGAAGGCGAGCACCTCCACTTTCTAGCCGTAGAATAAGGGAAGGAAGAGAAAAAAGGGTTTGGTGATAGCTTTTGGGTGGTTCACTTACCGCGTGTGCTACAACCACTAGCCACCTGCATGGCCTTGGGAAAGCCGGTTAACCTCCAGCCTCAGTGTCCCCATCGAGAAAAGGAAGATGATCATAGTACCTACACCATTAGGTGCGTTCATACAGCGGCCCCTGGTGTATGAGAAGTTCTCAAAAAAACGGTAGCCGATATTGTTACGACTAGTGATCCATGGATCCGGAAGTGGCACCTGAGGCACAGGGGCAGTGCTGGGGGCGAGATGGCATCCCGCCCCAGAGGGCTCTGCCTTGGACAGTGCAGCTCACTGAGGTGTGGGGGACGAGCCCCGGGGAAGGCAGGTGGGACTGGGGTTTGGCTTCAGTTTGAGGTGTGTTCGGGGTCAGAGTGAGGGGCCCCCGGATTGAGGACGCAGCTGGGTGTGGGAGTGTCCCCATGCCCTGAGGTCCGGGGCGAGGCAGCCTTCCCCGTGGGCGGTGGGGCAGCTCAGGGGGAGGGCAGAGGTGGCACGTGACAGGTTGGCTGGGGTCCCCTTTAGCTGTCAGGGATTCATTTTAATGAGTGACATTTGGCCCTGGGGCCCAACGACTCATTTCTCTTCACTGTTGGGGAATCAGAACACAACTATGATGAGCAACTTTATTTTTTTTTATTTTTTATTTTTTTTGTATTTTTCTGAAGCTGGAAACGGGGAGAGACAGTCAGACAGACTCCCGCATGCGCCCGACCAGGATCCACCCGGCATGTCCACCAGGGGCGATGCTCTGCCCACCAGGGGGCGATGCTCTGCCCACCAGTTGGCGATGCTCTGCCCCTCCGGGGCGTCGCTCTGCCGCGACCAGAGCCACTCTAGCGCCTGGGGCAGAGGCCAAGGAGCCATCCCCAGTGCCCGGGCCATCTTTGCTCCATTGGAGCCTTGGCTGCGGGAGGGGAAGAGAGAGACAGAGAGGAAGGAGGGGGTGGGGGGTGGAGAAGCAAATGGGCACTTCTCCTATGTGCCCTGGCCGGGAATCGAGCCCAGGTCCCCCGCACGCCAGGCCGACGGTCTACCGCTGAGCCAACCAGCCAGGGCATGATGAGCAACTTTAGTAAATTGGTTCAATTTGATGAACATAAAACAGGTGAAAGGAGGGAAATACCTATTGCTTCCAGCCAGGGGGCCAGTGGTTCACCTTGGCTTCGTAGCCGAGTCTGGTGGTGGCTGAAGTCATTAGTGTGGTAAGACCCTGCTAAGTGGTGTCCCCTCCCCGAGCCTGGATTATCTGCAGGGGAACCAATGTTTCATGTGGTCCGTGCACTCTGCTTCCCAAGAGCAGATGCCCTTGGGGACCCGGGACAGTGGGGGCCAGGCACCAGGTGGGATCAGGTCACACGCAGCCCCCACACCTGCAGACCTGCACGCATGCTTTCACGTGTCCACACATGGTCTGGCCGACGAGGAGGCCCTCCCACCTCAGCACTGGGCACAGTGTCACAGGCGGACCCCCCAGCCTCTGCCCACACTGGCTTGAGAAGCAAGCCTGGCCCCTCACCACCCCCAGCCTCAGTTTTCCCCTCAGGAATGCGGGCATTGGAACAGGCCTTGGGGGGCAGCTCTTTGTGAGCCTCCCCGGCCTTTAATCGGGGCTTGGCCCTCGCTGGCCCTCTCGTTCCCTCCCTGTGACCCCCACTGCGCCCCTGCTGGCGTCTGTTCTCAGAAAGACCCGGTTCCCGGCGGCCTGGCCATGTGCCCGTGTCTCTGCCGTGAGAGCCTTTCCCTTCCCCACGAGCCCTCGCAGGCGCCTGGTGGAGAGGCGGAGAGGTGGAGAGGCGGAGAGCCAGTTCTGGAGCCCGCTGCTGTATGCACTTCTCTGTGCCTCAGTTTCCTCACCTGTAAACTGGGGTGACACAGTTGGGTTGTTGTGTACGTGAGGGGGCGCTGGGCCTGGCCCACGGTGAGCGCACGGAAGTGTCAGCACCCTTGGGGGCGACAGCGGGTGCTGGGAACAGTGAAGGTTCCCCGGGTCAGGCAGGGTGTCTCACCATGGCTGCAGAGGAAGGCATCTGGGAAACTATCGACATGTTAATGTCCCTGACCTGGTCCCCTCTGGACCACGCAAATCAGGATCTCTGCGTGTGGGTGGGACACCAGCATGCTAAAACTCTCCAGGGGATTCCTTTTCTCTTCTTTCCCAAGTGAGAGGAGGGAAGATAGAGATACAGACTCCCGCATGCGCCCCAACCGGGATCCACCTGGTAACACCCACCTGGGGCTGATGCTCTGCCCATCTGTGGCCATGCTTGCAACAGAGCTATTTTTAGTGCCTGAGGCGGAGGCCCCAGAGCCATCCTCATGACTTGGGGCCGATGCACTCGAACCAGTCCGTGGGCCAGGCACGGAGAGGTACAGAGAAAGAGGAGGGGTGGAGAAGCAGATGGTCATTTCTCCTGTGTGCCCTGACCGGGAATCAAACCTGGGACATCCACATGCCAGGCTGATGCTCTACCACTGAGCCAACCGGCCAAGGCCTCCAGGGGATTCTAATGTGCAGCAGGGCTGAGAACCATCAGGCTAGAGAGTCATGTGGAGGCAGCAAGTCTAGGTGACAGGTCCGTTCAAATGCAGGCCATCAGTGATTCTCAGCCAGGCATGACTGCCAGAAGGCTTCCTGGAGGAAGAGGCAGAAGAAATGAGGGCATGGGGTAAGGGGAAGGTGCAGTGGCTGAGGGTGGGAGGGGGCTCTGAGGCACGGAGACCCCTCCACTGGCTACCCGCTGCCTGGCCTTCCCGGCCCCTTCCAGCTGCTGTGCTGTGTGGCTCTCCAGCCCAGCTGCGGCCCGCCTCCTTAATAAAGGCCAATTGCTGCCCAGCTCGCCCCCAGTACTCCTGATGGGGCCATTAATATTCCAGGGAAGATTAACTTCCCCCCTGCAGCCCCTGGGCCCTGCTTGACAGCTGATGGATCGAGGCCTCCGGCTCAGGCAGAGAGGGGTCTGCCTGCCTGAGACGGCTGGGAGCTTAGGTGCCGTCCTGCCTCTGTGGGCCCTTCCAGTCCCCCCCCCCCACCGGAAAGCAGAACGTGACCGAGAGAGAGTGCAAGGGGGCCGAGTGGAGCCCCATTCAGCGCCGGGACCCTGCGTGACACCCTAAGGGGACTAATTCAATCCTTCTGTCTGGCCCTGAGGGTGCCGGGGACCTACTGACAGTCCTGCGGCAGGAGTGGAACCCAGGACTTCTGACTTCTGGCCCAGTGGTCACAGCATACAGGACCCCAGGGTCCCCACTCTGTCCCCAGAGGTGTGACAGGAACAGCATCCTCTGGGAGCTGCTGGGGAGGCAGGGACCTCGGTGAGCCCCGCCCTCCTCCCTGCGGGCCCTCCACCTGGACCCTCGCTGGTGGGAGGAGGGGAGGCCCTCTCAGGGGGCCAGCCGTCATGCTGCCCCAGCTGCCCCAGGCCTGGCTCCTCCCCGGAGGTGGTCCCTGGTCACTTCCTCCCTGCCTGCAGGTGGCAGAGGCTCTGGAGGACTAGAGTGGGAAACAGCGAAAAAGGGAATCGTACCCCTGAAGGCGAATTTAAAGACACACGGCTCTCTCGAATCCCACTTGTTCTCTGCCAGCCTCCAGCTCCCTGCCGTGTGCAGACAGACACATGTGTCACCCCACCCTCATACAGCACACACCACATAAACACCCCCTCCCCTGTAACACATAACACACACCACACACACGCCCAAGTGCATGCAGAAGCCCGTCCACTCCTGGGCTGCCAACTAGCACCTAAATGCTGCGCGTGCCCAAACCCGCGTCTCTGGACACAGCTCTAGACTCCTATCTCTGTGACACCGTGACCCCCGGTGAGCCCTGCCTCCTGGTAGTCAGGGCCTGTGTCGTCTTCTCCTTCCGAACCAGCGCTGTCCCTAAGCACACGGCCGCGGCGATGCCACGTGACTTTGAAGGCGGGCGCGCTAGACTCCGTGCGCGTCCTGCCTGGGCCTCCCGGGATGACCACTCCCGGGACATGTCATGGAACGCAGCCTCCGCACCGTGAGGAGCTCGGGTAGGGGCTCCTGCCAACAGCTCCGGCTGAGCTCCCGGCCCACAGCACCTGCCAGTGTGGATGGAAGTCCTTCTAAAGCCTTCAGATCACTCCTGCCCCAGCCCCGTCTGACTGTAGCCTCCCCGGGACCCTAAGTTAGAAATGCCGGGTGAGCCGGGAAAACCCCTGGGAGATGAAGTATAGTGTGAAGCCACTAAGTTTGGAGCGGTTGGCGATAGGTAATCAAACAACAAGCCGGGTGAGACTTAAGGCAGGTTGGCCTGGACTTCGGGAAGTCTTGGCTATGCCACCTTTGTGAGTTGACTCTTGGGGCCATTCTCAGGTGTGGGGTGGGGTTTGTCCTGAGAGGAATCAACAGTCTCTCATTCTGGGCACAAATGGATCTGGGCAAATGCCAGGAGGACGTGGGACTGGGTTTTAGATCCAGGGTTTTAGGGGTCGGTCCAGCTGCAGATAACAGAAAGTCCTCCGATTGTCCTTGCTCTCAATGGAAGTAGGTTCCTAGCTGGCACGGGGGGCCAGAGGTAGGCAGTCGAGGCTGACCCGGCACTCTGGTACCAGGGGCCCAGGCTCCAGGGTCCCTGCTCTGCAAACTCTGGGGGTGCCTTTCCCACTGTGTATTCTCTTCACCATAGACTATAATGTACAGGGTGCCCCCCCCAAAGTTGGGCAATGTAGGGTACTATCAGGCTTCTGCCATCTTGTTTCCCCATCGTGTGTGGCTTCCCTTTCCAAGGCCACTCCCACCTCATGATCTCAGGTTGCTGCCGCAGCTCCAGACGTTATGTCTGCATTCCAGCTGTCAGGAAGGAGGAATGATGAAGGCCACAGCTCCTCGCGCTAGAGACACTTTTTGGAAAAGATACTTCCACTTATTATCCAGACTCAGCCGTGTGACCACAGCCAGCTGTAAGCAAGGTTGGAAATGTAAGAGTTACTCTGGATGGCTACACGCCCAGCTGCAAATCGGGAGTTCAGAGAAGACGGGGGCTCCCGGGGCACTAGCAGACTCTGCACTGGGGGAACCCTTGTTTCCTGGATGCCGGGATCAGCTGGCCCGGACACACAGGAGGGCGCAGAGGGCAGAGCCGGGGCCGAGGCAGAGCCGGACACGCAGGAGGGCGCAGAGGGCAGAGCCGGGGCCGAGGCAGAGAGCCGGACACGCAGGAGGGGAGGGCGCAGAGGGCAGAGCCGGGGCCGAGGCAGAGAGCCGGACACGCAGGAGGGGAGGGCGCAGAGGGCAGAGCCGGGGCCGAGGCAGAGCCGGACACGCAGGAGGGCGCAGAGGGCAGAGCCGGGGCCGAGGCAGAGCCGGACACGCAGGAGGGCGCAGAGGGCAGAGCCGGGGCCGAGGCAGAGAGCCGGACACGCAGGAGGGCGCAGAGGGCAGAGCCGGGGCCGAGGCAGAACCGGACACGCAGGAGGGGAGGGCGCAGAGGGCAGAGCCGGGGCCGAGGCAGAGCCGGACACGCAGGAGGGGAGGGCGCAGAGGGCAGAGCCGGGGCCGAGGCAGAGCCGGACACGCAGGAGGGGAGGGCGCAGAGGGCAGAGCCGGGGCCGAGGCAGAGCCGGACACGCAGGAGGGCGCAGAGGGCAGAGCCGGGGCCGAGGCAGAGCCGGACACGCAGGAGGGGAGGGCGCAGAGGGCAGAGCCGGGGCCGAGGCAGAGCCGGACACGCAGGAGGGCGCAGAGGGCAGAGCCGGGGCCGAGGCAGAGCCGGACACGCAGGAGGGCGCAGAGGGCAGAGCCGGGGCCGAGGCAGAGCCGGACACGCAGGAGGGGAGGGCGCAGAGGGCAGAGCCGGGGCCGAGGCAGAGCCGGACACGCAGGAGGGCGCAGAGGGCAGAGCCGGGGCCGAGGCAGAGCCGGACACGCAGGAGGGCACAGAGGGCAGAGCCGGGGCCGAGGCAGAGAGCCAGCCACGCAGGAGGGGAGGGCGCAGAGGGCAGAGCCGGGGCCGAGGCAGAGAGCCAGCCACGCAGGAGGGGAGGGCGCAGAGGGCAGAGCCGGGGCCGAGGCAGAGAGCCGGACACGCAGGAGGGCGCAGAGGGCAGAGCCGGGGCCGGGGCAGAGCCGGACACGCAGGAGGGGAGGGTGCAGAGGGCAGAGCCGGGGCCGAGGCAGAGCCGGACACGCAGGAGGGGAGGGCGCAGAGGGCAGAGCCGGGGCCGAGGCAGAGAGCCGGACACGCAGGAGGGGAGGGTGCAGAGGGCAGAGCCGGGGCCGAGGCAGAGAGCCGGACACGCAGGAGGGCGCAGAGGGCAGAGCCGGGGCCGAGGCAGAGAGCCAGCCTCAGAAAACAGCTTTCAATGTGCTCATGCGATCCGACTATTCCCAGATCTTCAGGGACTGGTTGAAGGCCACAGTTGGAACCCTCCATGGAGCTCGGGAGTCAGGGAAGGCTCTGTCCCATGCTAGAAGCAAGACAGATAAGAAAGGAGAGTGGAGGCCACCCCACCTCCCCAAGGTCAGTGGCAGCAGGCCCGTCTGCACCAAGGAGGGGCCGCTCCTGAGGACACACGCGTCCACACCCTGGGTCTCCTGGACACACGCGTCCACACCCTGGGTCTCCTGGACACATGCGCCCACACCCTGGGTCTCCTGAGGACACACGCGTCCACACCCTGGGTCTCCTGGACACACGCGTCCACACCCTGGGTCTCCTGGGACCAGGGCCCCCTCGCACTCTGCCACAGGGCCAGTGGGTGCCTCTAACCCAGCGTGTCTAAAACGGAACACCCAGCACCCTCCCTTCCCCCCGCTGCAGCTGCGGCCCCCCTCCTCAGTCCGCCCCAGGTGCTCAACCCCAGCCACTCGCCTGCAGATGTGCTAGACTTCTCCATCTCTCCCCCAACCCCGAATTCGGTCACCGTGCCCCCTCCCCTTTCCACCCTCTCCCTCTGCCCCCCCTGGCTCTCGTCACTTTGCCTGGATTACAGCAGTCACAGCTGAAGGACGGGTCCCCTCCTGGCCTCCCTGGCCCTAGCCCATGCTCTGCACACCCCCAGGGTCCTCCAGCGGGTTCTCACTGCCTCCAGGGTGAATAAAGTCACAGCCCCGAGACCCAGGCCCCCAGGAGCTGCCCGTTGCCCCGCTCGCTTCAGCCGCACGAATCGTATCTGCCCACATAGCCCTGGCGTCTGGTTCTGGGAACCTCCTGCGACCTGTGACCGGGAAGTTAGTTCCCGCTTTACAGCTGAGGAGACTGAGGCTCAGAGAGGTTAAGAACCGTGTCCAGTGTCTCCGAGGCTGAGCTTCACTGCAAAGCTGGTCCTGTCCCCTCCAGTTATGCCTCGGTGGCCGATCTCAGTGACGTCACTAGCATTCCTATTGTCTCATGTTCATTGCACACACCCAGTGTACAGACCGTCCTGCCTGTGGGCCTCGTTCTTTCTGACTCATTTTTGTATTTCCGAAGCTCAGTATAAAGAAACTTAGCTGTTTTTCTTCCTACGGGCGGCAGCTCTCTCATCCAGGTAAGTGGCTGCCTGCCGTGCGCCCTCCCCTCTGCCTGCAGGGAACTCTGTCCCCCACTCGCAGCCCGGCTGGCTCCTCCTCCTTTCCTCCTCCTCCGATAGGTCTCAGCTTCAGTGTTGCACAGTTCCCCACACTGGGTAAAATGGTGAGGCTTTGGAAAACAAAGTCTTTTGAAAAGTTAAATTTACCATATGACTCAGCAGTTCCACTCCCAGGAATCTATCCAAGAGAAGTGAAAACATCTGTCTGCATGAAGACGTGTGTGTGTGAAATGGGCACAGCGGTTTATTTATAATAGTCAAAAATCGGAAGCGACCTAGTGGTCCCTCAGCTGGGGAAGACATGGACAGTGTGTGGTCGGACACACTGTACGGACAGTGGGGTGCTATTCCGCAATGGGAAGGCACGAGTTGTCATCGGGACATACTGCAACACGAGCCTTCAAAACACGCTAAGAAGCCAGACATACAATTTCTGATTATGATCTATTTATACGAAAATTCCAGAAAAGGCAAGTCTGCAGAAACAGAAAGTAGATTACTGGTTTCCAGGAAGGGGGTTGATTACATCTGAGCTTGAGGAATATTTTGAGGGCGACAAAAATGTCCGAAAACTGTGTTATGGTTGATGGTTGCTCCACACAGTGAATCTACCAAATATTGAATTGTATATTTGAAACGGGTCAGTTTTATGATATATGAACTATAACACCAGATGCAGCAGCCGTGATGTTGATGCCCAAGAATCAGACTGTCATTTATGAACTCCTTTTAAAGGAGGGGGTGGTGATGGCCAGGAATGTGCACACCTGCCTAAAACGCCCAGCACTGGCAGACAAGAACGTGCCTAACCTTCACGTCACGAAGGCCACGTAGTCTCTCAAACCACGAGGCTGCAGGAACAAACAGTTTGCCTGGAGACATTTCTCCTGGTACCTTACCAACGGGAGTATCCAGTGTCTCTGCGATGACCTCCACCTGCCCCCCGAGATTGTGCCTGCAACCCTGTGCTGCAGCCAGAGGTCTAGAGGGCGAGCGACCTGTGACAGAGACACCTACAGATGGAGAGCACTGTGGCCCCCTGGTGCCCACAAGAATGCCCAGGCTGGGCAGCCGAATTTCAGTTCAGAGGCGGATTTGGTGGTGGATGTGGTCAACCACCTCAGTAAAGTTGAAAAAAGGATTATTTTGTGTGGAATAAACTTATGGCCAGAAAAAAGAAAGAAAGGAAGGAAGGGAGGGAGGGAGGGAGGGAGGGAGGGAGGGAGGGAGGGAGGGAGGGAGGAAGGAAGAAAATGAAGGGAGAGAGGGAGGAAATAAATAAATAAATAAATACATAAATAAATAAAGGAATACTCATTGGCTCTAGCTGGGTGGCTCAGCAGATAGAGTGTCATCCGGCGCCCTTGGGTCACAAGTTCGATCCCCAGTCAGGGTGTGCACGAGAAGCACCTGAGTGCACGAATGAATGAAACAGCTGAGTAGAACAAGTCCATGCTTCTCTCTCTTGCTCTCTCTCCCTTCTCCCATCCCCCTCTTCCCTCTCCCCCTCTCAAATCAATAGTAGAAGAAACTCAGTAAAACTGTAAAATAGGAAAGGTATTAAAAGGGTCACTGCCCCAGATCGGCCTCGCTGACACCTGTCCCCAGCCCCCTCCCAGTGCAGCCCTCTGGGCCTGTGTCCCCGCCCTCTGTCTCCATAGGGCTGTCAGCTGGAAACCACCTTTGCGGGTGATCTGTTTCACGCAAACCTCCTCCTCCTCCAGAATGAAGCCTTTGTGGGGAAGGGTCTGGCTCTATTTTTCTTTTAAGCAATTTTATTGAGCCATAATTGACATACATAACAATTCATGCACTTAAAGTGTTAAGATTCAGTGGTATATTGAAATAGTATATTCACAGATAAGCACAATCATCACCACAGTCAATTCTGAAACATTTTCATCTCCCACAAAAAGAAGCCCCGTGCTCTTGGGTGACCACCCCCACCCCTCACTCCCCTCAGCCGTAAGCGACCACTAATCTACTTTGTCTTCACAGATTTGCCTACTGTGGACACTTCGTGTCCACATACTATGTGGTCTTTTATGGCTGACTTTCTTCACTCAGTAGGATGTTTTCAAGGTTCACCCATGTTGTAGTGTGGAGCAATACTTCTATTCCTTTTTATGGCTGAATAATATTCTGTTATATGATATACCACATTTTCTTTATCTATTTATCTGTTAGACATTTGGGTTGTTTCTATCTTTGATTGTTGTAAATAACACTGCTGTGAATAGTTGTGTACAAGTTTTTGTGTGGACATATGTTTTTATTTCTTTAGGATGTATACTGTTAACTAATTCAGTGCCAACAAGAACCCCCAATTTGGGGTGGGAAGAAGGAAATTTTATTTAGTGCAAACAGCTCAATTGTGATACAGCATGTCTGTTGGCAGCCTTGGGGCGAGGTGAGGTGACCCTCAGGTAAGGCCCCTTGCTGACGAGGCAGCTCTGCTCTTCTCTGCCTTTCTCTGGCATGTTCTGGAAAGACATCTTCAATGGTTTAGCCAGGGAAAACACAGTGCTTGATGAAGAGGGAAAATGCACTTCCTGAGCCAGAGGGAAGCTGGCTTATATATACAGAAGTCCTTGCCCCTGGTCCCTGATTGGTCTATTCTTATAAATGAGGACTCCAAATCCTTGCATTTTGATTGGTCCAAAAGGCATTCCTGGTCAGAATGAAGCTGCTCTCATTGGTCAGTGAAGATGCAGATAGGGCTATAGCTGCTAAGCTCCAATTGGACAGGGAAGGTCTCTGTCCTATTGGTTGAAATAGGATTCCAGAAACTCCCTGATGTGCAATTTATGTGAGAGGTCCATATATAGAAATGACTGCTAGGCTGTTTTTATTGTTGTTGTTTGTTTTAAATTTGAGCCCAGTTAGCCACCAGGAGCCCTTCTCAGCAGGTATCTTTTTATCTCAGGATCCTCAATACCTAGGAGTGGAATTGCTAGGTCAAATGGCAACTCTGTTGAACTTCTGATGCCAGACTACTTTCCAAAGTTGCTGCACCATTTTGCATTCCAACAACAAGTATTTGAGGTTCCGATCTCCCCATAGCCTCATCAACACTTGTAATCTGACTTTTTTTTTTTTTTTTTTACAGAGACAGAGTGAGTCAGAGAGAGGGATAGATAGGGACAGACTGACAGGAATGAAGAGAGTTGAGAAGCATCAATCATCAGTTTTTTGCTGCAACACCTTAGTCGTTCATTGATTGCTTTCTCATATGTGCCTTGACCGCAGGCCTTCAGCAGACCGAATAACCCCTTGCTCAAGCCAGCAACCTTGGGTCTAAGCTGGTGAGCTTTGCTCAAACCAGATGAGCTCATGCTCAAGCTGGCGACCTCAGGGTCTCGAACCTGGGTCCTCCGCATCGCAGCCCTACACTCTATCCACTGCGCCACCGCCTGGACAGGCTATTATCTGACTTTTGATCATGGTCATCCTAGAGGGTGTGAAGTGATATCTCGTGGTTTGGATTTGCATTCCCTGAGGACTAATGATGTTGAGCATTTTTTTCATGTGCTTATTGGACATTTGTAAATTTTCCTTGGAAAAATAGCTATTCGGACTCTGCCCATTTTAAAATTAAGTTTCTTTTTATTGAGTTGTAGGAGTTCTTTATTTGAGCTACAAGTCTTTTATTGGATAGCTGACCTGCAAATACTTTCTCCTGTTGTACGGGTTGTCTTTTCCTTTTCTTGATAGTGCCCTGGAAGGACATAGGTTGGGGTTTGTTGTTTTTTGGGGTTTTTTTTGTATTTTCTTTTCTTTTTTTAATTTATTTAGATAATTAAATTTAACAGAGTGACATTGGTCAACCAGAGTACATAGATTTAGAGAAAAACATCTCCACATCATTTGGACAATTATGCTGTCTACCCATCACCCAAAGTCAAATCATCTTCTGTGAGCATAAGATTTTAATTTTTATAAAGTTCAATTTATTTTTCTTATGCTGCTTGTGCTTTTGGTGCCAAAACTTCATTGCCAAATCTGAGCTTCTGAAGATTTATCCCTTCGAAGAATTTCATAGTTTTAGGTCTTTGACCCACTTTGAGTTAATTTTTGTATATCATGTGAGGTAAGGGTCCAACTTCATTCTTTATCATGTGGCTATCCAGTTGTTCCAGCACCGTTTGTTGAAAAGATTATTTCTTTTCCCCACTGAACGGTCTTGGCACCCTTGTGGAAAATCAGTTGACTATACACATTTTACTTCTGGACTCCCAGTCCTATTCCACCAATCACAGTATACGTCTGTGCTTAAGTCACACGGTTTTGGTATTCATTGCTTTTTCTCACCACCACCTTGCCTGAACACTACGGTTCAGGTATTTGTTAGATGCTCAAAGCCCAACAACCAAATACCGCCAGGAACACACCTGTCATGGATAAAAGTTCAGGTTAGTTAGCTTGCTGCAGCCAAGGAGAACGCACCCTGAGGACCTCTGGAGCCCCTCGACAGGAGGGTTCTGAGAAGAGCCTCTTAGAGGGTTTGGGCTGGTACCGAGTGGTCTTCCAGGGAGGGTGGGGAAGCAGAGGCCAGTCTGGGTTTGGTGCCGGAAGCAGTAGAGCAATTCAGTGGTAAGGATCTCAGTTCTTGTCTGGGAGGCGGGAGGTTAGCGTGGTGATCAACTGCCCCTGGTGGGGAAGCGCCATCACCCAGGCTGGCCCGAGTGGCCTTTTCTGTGTGCCCTTCTGTGCATGGCCTTTGTCCCTTTGGGAACTTCTTGTTTTGATCGTCAATAAGGATGTTTTCTACATTTTGGGAGTAAAAAAAAAAAATTGTCCCTGTTGCAGAAAAAGTGGAACTTCAACAGTGTGCCAAGACCCACCTCACCTATCCTAGGACATCTACTCTGATACGCGCTGTGGGGCCAACATGGGGTCGAAGAGCTGGTGGGACAGCGAGAGGCACCCTCAGCGTGTGATGTGATGGGCAGAGCCTAGACCTCCCCCGCACGGTGTGGCTGAGGTTCGTCCTTTTCCCTCCTTGGGCCTCAGTGTCTTCACCTGTGACTGAAGGAGATCAGCTGGGACAGGGCCTGGCCTCCTCCCAGGTCCTTATCCAAGATCTAGCTGTCTTCCTGTGCTATTTCAGAGAGCGGGAAGTCGCCGCCCATGATGTCCCCGTTTCACCATCCTCTCTCCCTCTCCCCCTCTCCCCACACACAGCTGACTCATCTGGCCTCAAGTTCCTGCCTGATTCAGTCTTCTAGCTCAGCGGTTCCAGACATTTGGATTTTATATCCTGGAAAAATGTCTAAAGCCTAGTTTTAAGATCCACATAGGGTTGCCAATATATTATTTTGTCAAATAAGACATTAAAAATCACAAGTACTGGCCCTGAGCAGTGGCTCAGTGGATAGAATGTCGGCCCAGCATATGGACATCCCGGGTTTGATTCTCAATCAGGGCACACAGGAGAAGCGACCATCTGCTTCTCACCCACCTCCTTCTCCCCCTTCTCTGCTTCTTCCCCTCCCGCAGACAGTGTCTTGATTGGTTTGAGTGTGGCCCCAGGCACTGAGGATAGCTCTGTTGGTCCCAGTGCATTAGCCCCAGGTGCTAAAAATAACTCAGTATCGCCTGACCAGGTGGTGGAACAGTGGATAGAGCGTTGGACTGGGATGAAGAGGACCCAGGTTTGAGACCCCAAGGTCGCCAGCTTGAGCGCGGGCTCATCTGATTTGAGCAAAAGCCCACCAGCTTGAACCCAAGGTTGCTGGCTCCAGCAAGGGGTTGCTTGGTCTGCTGAAGGCTCATGGTCAAGGCACGTATGAGAAAGCAATCAATGAACAACTAAGGTGTTGCAACGCGCAATGAAAAACTAATGATTGATGCTTCTCATCTCTCTCTGTTCCTGTCTGTCTGCCCCTGTCTATCCCTCTCTCTGACTCACTCTGTCTCTGTAAAAAACAATAAAAATAAAAAATAAAATAAAAATAGCTCAGTATCAAGCATCAACCCCAGTGGTGTTGCTGGGTAGATCCCAGTAGGGGGACGTGTAAGAGTCTGTCTCACTAACTCCCCTCCTCTCACCTAAAAAAAAAAAAAATTACAAGTACTATCACCTGTTGCATGTATTCTGTTATAAAAAATAATAATGAAATTAAAGAAAAATTAAAAAGTAATACTCTCAAATTGCCTGCTTCCCCTCATTTCTTGGATAAGGTGAAAGTCTTGTTGGAATGGACAATTACTGCTTTATCTTATGGCTTTGACTCATTAAAATGCAAATACTGTGAGAGCACCAGCCTCAGTTGCCCAGTGAGGGCGCAGTGGCTTTGGGAAGGGGAGGGGTGGTGGCAGGTGGCAGCGGGTGTGTGCAGAGCCCAGACTGGGTCTCCAGCAGCGCCACTCTCCCGAGAGGGAAGGACTGGCACACGGGTCTCCAGGCGCACCTCACGGGGGGGGGGGGGGGTTGCTAACTGTGAGATTGGAGGTGCAGGCGTGGGAGAAGGTGCTGGGAATAGTGGGGCTCTCATCTGATAAGGGCTGAACTGGGCCATTTCCCCTCTGGCCGTGATGCTGACGCTCTCAACCTCACAGTTGCCACCTTCTATTTTCAGTCATTCCCACTTTCAATGTTTGCCCAAAGCCTGTGAGAAATATTCTGTGTGTGTGTGTGTGTGTGTGTGTGTGTGGTTTGTGTGTTTGTCTCTGGTAACTACCATAAGTGTTTTTGTGGAAGTAAGGAGTGGAGAGTAAGTTGTTCAGCCGGAACAATATTGAGGGTCTGTTCTTTTTGTTTTTTAATTTAACTCATATGGATCACCGAACACCATGTGGCACGCATGGGTTTCCTCTGTGGACTAGGAAGAGCTGCATTCAAGAAGAGTCCTTCCACACCCCAGCCCATTCCTCTAATCTAGGGCTTAGAAATGAACTGTACTGCTGTCCCTTTAACACGTGTTTTCCTGTTACTGGAGGGAACCAATCAACAGATGGGGAGGAGATACTTTGGGGCTTGACCACCAATTGTGCCAGGAAAGAATCTGTGGGACTCCCCAAGAGTGACAGCCTCCTCAGGGAGCCAGGGGGAAACCTATTTAAAGGGACAGTGTCCCCGATAGGCTGCTCAGGTGGGTAGCAAGAGTCAAGAGCCCCTGAACTGACCAATGTATCCTCCAAGTGGCTGCCGTTCCCCCTCCCCCTCATTTGCTGGGAATAACGGTGATTTATCTGTCTAATTGGGCTTTTATTTGCATTTTAAATCATGCTCTTTTGCTAAACTAATGGACCCCCTATTTATAGATGACTCCAACACAAAGTGACTACTAATTACTACAATTAATATCACGTTAAGGGCTTGCCAGCCAACTTCACAGCAACTTGTATCGCCTACTCATTTTCAATTAAGGCACATTGACAGGGAGAATACGTGGTAGTTAAGAGCGGGCCCTGGGGTGTAATTACTGCTCACAAGGTCATTAAGGCAACTCTACTGCCTGGCCCTCACCTTGGAGCCTGGGGTCTGGGGCCCAGATCCAGAGTCCTAACCGGGAGCCATAAAGGCCCAGCGCCCCGGGCGCCAGGCGGAGTGGGCCCGGCTCTGAGTGGCCTGGAGGTGGACCAGAAGATGCCAGGATGGCTGGGGGCTGGGCCGGGAGAGCCAGGAGGAAGGCCGAGGGCGATGGTCCGCCTTCCGGAAGACAGCAGTTCGTAGCAGAGCGGCTCCTCCCTCAAGCAGCAGGGACGGGGCTGGGGCAGGGTGGTTGGCTGCAGGGCCGAACGGGGGAGGGGTGACAGGCAGAGACAGCTGGGGAAGCAGAATCCCTGCTGGAGGTAGAGAATGGGTTCTGGGGCTGGGAGGAGGAGGCTCGGTCTCAAATGCTGGGAGATGGTCCCATCTGACCAGGAGCAGGAGGACTTGAAGGCGAGGAGACGCCACGTGGGGAAAGTAGGAGGCGGAGTACGCGACCGGCGGGGTGGGGCGACGGTGGGAGGAGTCTGGGGGACGGAGCACCTCCGGAGGGCGCTCTGGAGGCTGACTCGCCCCAGTTCTCCTCTACCCTGTGCTGGTGGCTCATCTGCTAATGACAAAGGGGCAGGCTAGTAGGAGGCTCTGGGGCCCAGTCCCCGCCTCCCCAGGGGACAGACCCGGGCCAGGCCACCTGTGCGCTCAGGGCCAAGACCCCGTGGAGAGGTTAGGGACCTGTAGCTGGTGATGGAAGCCGCTGGCAAGGGTGTGCGGGTCGTGGAGCTAGCTGGGCTCCCTGCCCAGTTCCACTGCCAGGCATCTCATGTGCAGCTTGGATTGGCCACGCGGAGGAGTTAGACCGCGGGAATCGGTAAACCCTATAAACCCTATAAACCCGAGGGCTGGTTGCTGAGCGCAGCCCGCAGGCTGCTGTCCTGGGCCAGCAGGGCAGGGCCGTGCCCCAGGTGCCCTGGGCTCGGTGTTGGCCTTCTTGTGTACACGTTCACACGTAGCGCACGCAGCAGGGCTCTACGTGCTTACTGAACTCGGTTCAGAGGGGCCACAGTGGGAAGCCCACTGCTAAGAAGTGAGCCACAGGGATAGTTACAGGGACAGTGCAGGGACTCCGGAATGAGGCGGGAGCCCTGTGGTCACCTCTAGACCCATTGTCTTGATTTGGAAAAACGTTCAGGTCTGGTGAGACAGTCCCTCCTTCCCTGTTGGCCTCAGACTCTCGTCAGACCAGTCTAGATGCCTCACCAGGAAGGGGACTTAAGGCTATTTAGGCAGGTGGGGAGGTGAAGGAGGGGTTCTGGGCCCTCCAGGGAAGGACTGGGGCAGACATGGGGATGGATGGGCAGGTCCTGCTGCCCCTGCTCTTCCAGGAGGTTCTGCCCACTACCTAACAAACCCTCCCCAGGTTCTGTCCTCCTCTGCCCACCCACCTCCATTACCATGGCATCCTCACCCCTCCTAAACTGCCCCTAGCGCCTCTGTTTCCCTCCTCTGCTCTTCACTGGGTAGGCGCTTCCCCAGGGTTGATGGGGGAGAGGGGAGAGGGGAGAGGAGAAAGGGGAGAGGGAGGGTTCTGATACTATGTATCAGGATCTGGTTTGCCTGCACAGAAACAGAAACGATGACTTAAATAGGATAGATGTTTCTCTCCTTCTCTCCCACCTTAACTAGGCAGTCCAGGGCTGGTTCATGGTGGTGCCATGCCCCTCTGGCTGCTCTGTCATGCCCACAACGACTTCTACCTCATGGTGACACACAGCAGCCATCACTTCTCTGCCTCCCAGCCAGGAAGATGAGCAGCACGCCCCCCTGAGGTGCTTCCTGATGTCTTCTGTTGCAGGAACCAAGGAAGTGCCCCCCAGAGGACGAAGACACTCCGACAGTGTGCAAGAGGAAGAGGATTTATTAGCCGGCGGAGCAGTGTGACCTTCAGGCACCAAGACACGGGCCCCCCGAAGTTAGCTTTTCTGAGTCTTAAGGTATATACCTTTATAGCTTCAGCCTGATTTCTTTGTCTGCAGACCTATGTGTCCCTCGTGTGTCGGAGGGGAGGGGTGTGAAGGGGAGGTTCGGACCTGACCGTTTGTCCTTGACCATTCACATATCCTGTTTTCCTTGCTTGTGTTGCAAGTTGCTTCAGGGAGCTGGTAAAGGAGCTGCATGGCTGTGGTTTGTTACTTTCTAAACAGACTCAGTCCTTGGGCCCTTCCTCCCTCACTGCAGTTGTTGCTGTTCCTCCCTCACCACACCTGGCTGCCAAAGACGACTGTGAAATTGCACAACCTCTTGTCTTCCACCTAAAAAACAGGATTCTGTTACCAAAAAAAAAGAAAGAGAGAAAAAAGGCAGTGGTACTCCCGAGGGGATGGGTGTTCTGTGGTGACAGTTACTCCCGAGGGGAGGGATGTCCCGTGGTGGCCGTGGTACTCCCGAGGGGAGGGATGTCCCGTGGTGGCTGTGGTACTCCCGAGGGGAGGGATGTCCCGTGGTGGCTGTGGTACTCCCGGGGGGGTGGATGTCCCGTGGTGGCTGTGGTACTCCCGAGGGGAGGGATGTCCCGTGGTGGCTGTGGTACTCCCGAGGGGATGGGTGTCCTGTGGTGACAGTTACTCCCGAGGGGAGGGATGTCCCGTGGTGGCTGTGGTACTCCCGGGGGGAGGGATGTCCCGTGGTGGCCGTGGTACTCCCGAGGGGAGGGATGTCCCGTGGTGGCTGTGGTACTCCCGAGGGGAGGGATGTCCCGTGGTGGCTGTGGTACTCCCGAGGGGAGGGATGTCCCGTGGTGGCTGTGGTACTCCCGAGGGGATGGATGTCCCGTGGTGGCCGTGGTACTCCCGGGGGGGTGGATGTCCCGAGGTGGCCGTGGTACTCCCGAGGGGAGGGATGTCCCGTGGTGGCCGTGGTACTCCCGAGGGGAGGGATGTCCCGTGGTGGCCGTGGTACTCCCGAGGGGGTGGATGTCCCGTGGTGGCCGTGGTACTCCCGAGGGGAGGGATGTCCCGTGGTGGCCGTGGTACTCCCGGGGGGAGGGATGTCCCGTGGTGGCCGTGGTACTCCCGAGGGGGTGGATGTCCCGTGGTGGCCGTGGTACTCCCGAGGGGAGGGATGTCCCGTGGTGGCCGTGGTACTCCCGAGGGGGTGGATGTCCCGTGGTGGCCGTGGTACTCCCGAGGGGAGGGATGTCCCGTGGTGGCCGTGGTACTCCCGGGGGTGGATGTCCCGTGGTGGCCGTGGTACTCCCGAGGGGAGGGATGTCCCGTGGTGGCCGTGGTACTCCCGAGGGGAGGGATGTCCCGTGGGGGCTGTGGTACTCCCGAGGGGAGGGATGTCCCGTGGGGGCTGTGGTACTCCCGGGGGGGTGGATGTCCCGTGGTGGCTGTGGTACTCCCGGGGGGGAAGGATGTCCCGTGGGGGCTGTGGTACTCCCGAGGGGAGGGATGTCCCATGGTGGCTGTGGTACTCCCGGGGGGATGGGTGTCCCGTGGTGGCTGTGGTACTCCCGAGGGGATGGGTGTCCCGTGGTGGCTGTGGTACTCCCGAGGGGATGGATGTCCCATGGTGGCTGTGGTACTCCCGGGGGGGTGGATGTCCCGTGGTGGCTGTGGTACTCCTGAGGGATGGATGTCCTGTGGTGACTGTGGTACTCCCGAGGGGGATGGATGTCCCCTGGTGGCTGTGGTACTCCTGAGGGGAGGGATGTCCCGTGGTGGCTCTGGTACTGCCGAGGGGATGGATGCTCAGTGCTGGTGGGAGAGGTGGGACTCCTGGCCTTTGGCCGCTGCTGTCAGCTGCCATGCCCACAGCCCTGCTGATGTCAGAGGGTCTCAGAATCCAAGAACCGGTTGAGCAAGGGCAGAGTGTGGCCTCCTTCCCTGGCCACCAAGACTGTCCCGCTTCCAGGGGTGGGAGTCAGTGTTCTCACCTGATCCTTCTTCGTGCTGGAGAACTTTCTTCAACAGTGCAGTGTGCTTGGCTGAGGTTAGCTCTGCCCCCCAGGGCTCTCCTGTGGATGGGTGGGTAGGTGCCATGAGACTTAAATGGAGAAAAGGAGGGGAGGAGGGTGACGTGTCTCAAGGGCAAGGGCCAGCCAGACCCATGGAACTGAGACTGACAAAGAGCAGGGACCACAATGGGCAGGTTGTGTGGCCCCAGAGGCTGGCAGTCTGGTGGGACCAAGGAGGCCGGGCTGAGCGAGGGAGGGGTGAGGGGTGCAAGGGAGGGCAGGGCCATCCGTGCTCCATGTGCCTGAATCCCGCTGCGAGTGCTCGGGTTTCCTGAGCACTGCTGTGTGTCTGGCCTCGCCCGAAGGAAGACAGAAGCCATGGTGCATGCCGTCACCCTTTCCCGCTGTCCTGGTGATCAGTGGCGGAGGCTTTCCCCTGGTGAGCGCCCTGCACAGCGGGCCTCTCCGAGCCACTGGGCTGGACACCTGCACTGTGCATCTCGTCCTCAGCAGACTGCGACCCAACCTCTCCCGACAGAACACGCCTCTTGTGCCTGGAGCCGGCCCCTACCCGGAGTCCCTTCCCCTCTGGGGGCCGCCTGGCCCTGGCTTCCCCAGCGAGCGGCCATCCCGCCCCAGCAGCCCGCGGGCGTCTCTTCATCACTCTGGTGGGGTCTGTCTTCCACGTCTCTCTCCCTCTTGGTCAGTTCCTGAGCTCCGGCCTCGGCTCCCCCTACCTCTCTCACTGGTTTTCTGCCCCCCCATCTGGCCAGTGCACCTGCAGGCCCAGGCCTCTCTCCAGCCCACACTGGGTCCCACAGCTGTCCACTCCCCTCCGTGTGGCCCGAGGAGCCCCGTGCGCCTGGCCGGGCCCTGCCTCCTCCGCCCAGTGTGGGCCTCACCTGGCACTCCAGCCGAATGCCTCCCGGTGCCTCAGCTGTGCCCGGCCACCCTCCCCGCGTGGCTCGCTCCCCGCCATCCTCAGGTCTTAGCTCAGACAGCTCCGCCTCCAGGGAGCTCTCCCGCCGTTGCCCCGTCCAGACTGGGATGGCGTCTCTCCTGTGTGCTTCCCGACACCCCGCGCTGTGCCCGTCTGCACCGGGGCACTGTAGTGGTGGCGGAGGCCTGTGCATCGTGGCTGCTGTTGCATGGCCGCAGAGCCCAGTCAGCACTCCGGGCCGGCGGAAAGGCCCTGCCCGCCAGGGAGGGTGTGGGTGGTTCTGGCTGGTGGGTCTAAGTAGAGGTGCTGGGCCCAAAGCGCCCAGGATGCCCCAGCAGGCCCCTGTCCCTTCCCTCTGGGCATTGGGACCAAGAGGAGCATCAGCATCTTGTGACCACGAGGATAAGGTGACATGCTAAGAACGGCAGAAAGATGGACAGGGTCCCGATGGCCGGGCTCCAGCCCTGCGTGCCACGCTGCCTCTCCTGGTGGGCCTGGTGGCAGTGCTCAGGCTCCCGGCTGGACCCTTGGGAAGGCTTCTCCACTGCCTCCCTCAGCCGTCCCGGCTGTGGTCCCGTCACCCGCGCAGGAGACCCCGCTGTGGGCACACCGCTAGGCCGAGAGAACCCAGCCGGGTGTTCCCTGGCTGCGGTCCCATCACCTGCTCAGGAGACCCCGCTGTGGGCACACTGCTAGGCCCAGAGAACCCAGCCGGGTGTTCCCTGGCTGCGGTCCCATCACCCTCTCAGGAGACCCTACTGTGGGCACACTGCTAGGCCCAGAGAACCCAGCCGGGTGTTCCCTGGCTGCGGTCCCATCACCCTCTCAGGAGACCCTACTGTGGGCACACTGCTAGGCCGAGAGAACCCAGCAGGGTGTTCCCTGGCTGCGGTCCCATCACCCTCTCAGGAGACCCTGCTGTGGGCACACTGCTAGGCCGAGAGAACCCAGTAGGGTGTTCCCCGGCTGTGGTCCCGTCACCCGCTCAGGAGACCCTGCTGTGGGCACACTGCTAGGCCCAGAGAACCCAGCGGGGTGTTCCCTGGCTGCGGTCCTGTCACCCGCTCAGGAGACCCCGCTGTGGGCACACTGCTAGGCCGAGAGAACCCAGCCGGGTGTTCCCAGGCTCCTGCAGCACGTCAGCATTCTGCATTTTCATGCTCTATCTGAGCCGAGGGCCCCTCACCTCTGGAGGAGGGGTTAGCACGCTGCCCCATCTCTGGCCCTGGCCTGTCCGGCTCCTAGGCACTTTGGTTGTCGCTGCCAAAACCCCCTGCCCACAAGGCTTGTCACTCACCCCGGAGGGTCGATGAAGAGACCCCGAGGAGGCTCCCCTGGCCCAGGTTCCAGGGGTCACCTGGCCTGCGGCCGGGGCGTGGGAGCCGCAGCCTGGCCCAGGTCTGTGTTTGGCTGGCCCCTTGGAAAGCGTGGGCCCAGCGCTGTCTGGAAGGGTGTTGGGCTTTCAGGCCTAGGCCGTTGGCGGGACTGGTCAGCACTTGGCTGTTTCTCAATGTGGACGACACTGGGCACCTGGGGAAGGGCCAGGAGCTCTGGCAGCTCAGGGGACCTCTTCGTCTAGAAGGGCTGCAGTGGTGGCTGCAACACTTAACCAACACAACTGAAACGAAGTAGAGAAAATATAATTTCTTTATTCTGTCTGTAGTTTAAATAAAACCTTCCCCAAATGCCCAGTCCTGTTTGGTATTGGAGGGTCTCTCCCTGGGCCCAGATGTGGTGAGCTCAGGTCATCAGGAGGGGGCACTTTGCCCCCTGGGTGCAGGGTTGTGGCTCCTCTGGGGCCCATGCAGCACTCTGTGTGTGTGCATGTGTGTGTGACAGAGACAGAAAGACAGAGAGAGGGACAGACAGGAAGGGAGAGAGATGAGAAGCATCAGTTCTTTGTTGTGGCTCCTTAGTTGTTCATTGATTGCTTTCTCTATGTGCCTTGACAGGGGGCTACAGCAGAGTGAGTGACCCCTTGCTCAAGCCAGCGACCTGGGCTCAAGCCAGCGACCACAAGGTCATGTCTATGGTCCCACGCTCAAGCCAGTGCTCAAGCTGGTCAAGCCGGCAACCTAGGGACTTCAAGCTTGAGTCCTCTGCATCCCAGCCCCATGCTCTATCCACTGCCCCACTGCCCGGTCAGGCCCAGGCAGCACTCTTGGTGACACTATGCGCCAGCTGTGGCCTCCACATGGTCCAGTCCGGTGTCCACACTGGAGTGACCCCTATAGTAGGTGCCTCTGCAGCCAAACACCTTGACTCCTCTGGGTTCTGCCTAATAGCATGTGGGGACCAGAGCAGGTCAAGAAAAACTAAGATGCAATGACCCCTCAGTCTGTCCATGAAAGATGGCCCAGGGGCAGGTGGGTGCCAAGTGGCCACCGGGTGGCCACTCACCCTCTGCTTTGACCTTATCCAGCCAGTAATGCTCCCCCTGCTCTGGGGCTGATCCCTGGAGAGGGTTTTTTTCTCTTTTGATCTTCTCCTTCCCAGAAGCCCCTGGGCAGGCAGGGCGGGCTTTGCCCCTTTCCGGCCCACCTGGCCCTCACTGAGGTAAACATTCCATAGCCCTGCGCCCCCTGGTGGTCGGCCCTCGGCGCCGCGCCCTGCTCCCCGGGCCGGTCCCTTGGTGAGTGAGGAAATGAGAGGCGCTTCCTTCTGCACCACAGCCTCCTTCGTCTGCTCCCAGAACCGCGGTTAATGCGCCCCGGCAGAACCAGAGGCTGGTAATGACTTCCCTTGCCTCCGCTGTTCTTTCTAGAACGAATCAGAATGCTCCCATGTTCCAGCCCAGCCCCAAACTGTTGGGCTACCTCGCTATTATCCCTAGATTGGCTGCCTTGCTCCTAGATGCTTTTTGGGCATGGAAACTGGCTCATCCACCATGGTAGTTGATGCCACCTTAGTCCGTGAAGACCCCAAAGTGCTGTCCCACCCCAACCACCCACCTCTGCTCTTGTGTCTAGTCTCCGCCCAAGAAGTGGAAGCTAGCGGAACACGAGTCCCCTGCGGAGGCCACAGAGCCTCTAGGCATCTGGGCTGGCCAAGTTGAAGGCCAGGCCCCAATCCAGAGGGGCTGACCCCGGGGACAGTCCTGACTCAGGACCCTGCCACCAGCTCTCCAGCCAGGGACAGGGCTTCGGTCCCCTCCCTGCCTCCAATGCAGACTCTTAGGAAGCAGTTCTCACTCTCTGCGGCCCCTTCTGCTAGGAGGCGACGTCCCACTGTCAGGATCCCAAGTGCCAGACAGGTTGCTGCTTTCATGGCTATTTGGGGCTGACATGTAGCCCTCCAGCCTCTTAACGTCCCAAGCCAATGGCCCCCCAGGAATGTGGACAGCAGTGATGTCAAGCCTCGGAAACCCTAGTACCTGATCCTCACAGAAACACCCCCCCCCAACCTCTGCAGTCACACACCCCAGCTTGGATTCCATTACCCTCACCTACAAACCAGACTGTCAGGCAGGGTCAGTCCCAACGCTGTCCCTTATTTGAAGGACTTGAGTGTGTGCATTGTTGCCTGGAAACCCCCTACCCCCATCCACTGAGGGGCACAGAAGACCCCTGCCCCCAGGTCTTTTCCAAGTGATGGGAGTCGGAGGCTACCGAGGGCCTCGGGGACTAGTCCGTGGGGCTGTCCTGGCCACCATTCACCTCAGGCTCCCACCATCCCCTGCCTTCAATAGGGTCCTCCTGTGCTGCTCAGACTGAACAATCGGGCCCCCCTGTCCGCCTCCCCCACAGACTTCTTGCAGCCTGCGAATCCATATACATCAGCAAGGGAAGACTCGGTGTCAGCTGACCTTGAGGACGGTGGAGAAAACCCACGGTGGGTGGAAGTGAAGACAGAGCCTGGCGGGGAAGATGAGCGGTTAGAATGGGCGGGGACTCGGCACTTCATTGGGAGGGGCCGGGCACAGGCAGCTGAGTGGCCCTCAGCCGCCCCTGCGTCTTCTGGGGACACGCAGAGGACCTCAGAGACAGGGCAGGTGGCTGCGGCCGTGAAGAGGGCACTGCACTGAGACCCCGAGGGCCCAGCACGGAAGGGACCCCAGAGGAAGCCCTGCCAAGTCCCGGATACCCTGCCCTGTGGGTAAGGGCGAGCAGCTTTGAGCTCAGACCTTCCAAGTGTGAGTTCCTCGGAGCTACTGTTGGGATGGGACTTAGGGTTTAGCCCCCTCCTGTGGGCTGGGCCACAAACAGCCCCAGTGAGAGCATCTTTCTCCCCTGAGACCAGTGGCTTCTCTGCTGAGACTTGCGCAGAGGGGACTGCCTGTGGGCCCCACCTGCTGCTCACTCGGGGGTGGGGTGGGGAATAGAAGTGGAGTATCCAGCTGTGGCTGAGGGATTAGGCTCTGGAGTAGGGGCCACTTTCCCCCACACCAAGTGCCTAAGAGACCCCTCCCCAAAGTAAGGGTCCCACTAACTACTGCAGCAAAAAAATAAAGTAACTAGTAATCAATGTAACTAAGGAGGTAAACGTCTTGTACTCAAAAAATAATAGGACATTGAAAAAAGAAACTGAGGAAGAAACAAACAAGTGGAAGCAGATACCGTGTTCATGGATGGGAAGAACAAACAGCATTAAGATGTCCACACCACCCAAGGCAGTCCAAAGATTCAGCGCAATTCCTATTAAAATACCAACGGCACACTTCACAGATCTACAACAAAATAATCCAAAAATTTATATGGAACGAAAAAGAACCTGAATAGCCTCAGCAATCTTAAAGATGAAGAATAAAGTGGGTGGTATCATATTTCCTGTTATCAAGTTATACTACAAGGCCGTTGTAATCAAAATAGCGTGGCCGCTTGACCTGTGGTGGCGCAGTGGATAAAACGTTGACCTGGAAATGCTGAGGTTGCCAGTTCAAAACCCTGGGCTTGCCTGCCTAATCAAGGCACATATGGGAATTGATGCTTCCTGCTCCTCCCACCTTTTCTCTCTCTCTCCTCTCTGAAATGAATAAATAAAAATATTAAAAAAACAAACAAACAAAAAAAAAACAGTGTGGTACTGGCATAAGACCAGGCATACAGATCAAAGGAACAGAACAGAGAACCCAGAAATAAACTCACACCTATACATTAATTGATATTTGACAAAGGAGGCAAGAGTATACAATGGAGCAAAGACAATCTCTTTAATAACGGGTGTTGGGAAAATTGGACAGGTACATGCAAAAACATGAAATTAGACCACCAACTTACACCATTTACAAGAATAAACTCAAAGTGAATAAGACTTAAATGTAAGTCACAAAACCATAAAAATCATAGAAGAAAAGATAGGCAGTAGAATCTCAGACATCTTTCATAGCAATATTTTTGCCAATATATCTCCATGGGCAAGTGAAACAAAGAAAAACAAAACAAAGGAGAGTATGTCCAATTAAAATGCTTTTGCGCAACAAAAGTTGCCATCAACAGAAGGAAAAGACAGCCCACTGAATGGGAGAACATATTCGCCGATATGTCTGATAAGGGCTTAATAACCAAAATTTATAAAGAACTGATATAACTCAACACCAGGAGAACTGTTTGAGGTTTCCTCAAAAACTTAAAAATAGAACTGCCTTTTGACTCATGCTCACTGCAGTGTCGTGTGCAGCAGCCAGGATCTGGAGAGAGCCCAGGTGTCCACGAGTGGACGAGCGGATAAGGCCAGCGTGGTACACACACACGATGGAGTATTACATGCCTGCGAAGAGAAGGAGATCTTACCTTTGGCACGGCACGGATGGACCTGGAGAGTGTTATGCTAAGTGAAATAAGCCAGGCAGAGAAAGCCAAATACCATTTGATCTCACTTATATTTAGAATCTAAGAAATACAATAAACTGAGGAACAGAATGGAAACAGAAGCAGGGGCACAGGGAACAGAGGGACAGCTGTCAGAGGGAAGGGGGCAGAGGGGATGAGCTCAGAGAAGGTGAGGGATTAGTCATATTATATACACAGAACTCACAGATACAGACAACAGAGAGGCAACAGCCAGAGCGAAGGGGGGGGGGAGGGAGAAGAGGGCAGAGGTCGGGAGGGGGGGAGGGGCTCAGAGAAGGTGAGGGATTAGTCATATTATATACACAGAACTCACAGATACAGACAACAGAGAGGCAAAAGCCAGAGGGAAGGGGGGGGGAGGGAGAAGAGGGCAGAGGTCGGGAGGGGGGAGGGGCGCAGAGAGAGACTTCGCATGGTGTGGGGGGAACAACGTGGTGTGTCGATGGTGTTCTATTGACTTGTACACCGAAACCTGTATAATTCGGCAAACCATGTCAACTCAATAAATTAAAAAATTAAAAATTAAATGCAATTAAAGGATTCGAGCTCCCTAGCAAGTATAGAGAGGGAAGGAGCCCCTTAGAAGAGAAAAAGTGGCCTCGTCAGCCTATTCTAGAACCTGCCTTCGGTTCCGTGCCGCCCTCGAGCTCCTCTCTGAGCTTCCAGCCCCACCCTGCCTCCACTGTCTACTGCTTCCTGAACTCTGAGGTGGTGGGACCCCGGGCGCCAGCAGGGGGCATCCCCAGCTGCCCTCTCTTCCTTTGACTTCTCATTGTGTTGGCCTTGCTGGGGGCACAGATATGGCTGTGACGGTGTGGCCAGCCAGAAAAATGAACGGGGCCGGGACCTCCCGTGCTCAAGCTGGGCAGGGGTCCAGGTTAAAGCCTCCCCCCGCAGAGCACCCAGACATCTGGGCCGGGGCGGTGGGACGGCCCCCACAGTCCTGCATCTAGTAGCCCTCCCCACTGTCCGTCACTGTCCTGGCCACTGTCCCCCAAGGACTGTGACACCCTGTAGGCTCACTGTACACAGCACCGCCCCTCCCACTCCATCAGACAACCTGGAGACCACAGCCTTCCTCCCCCTGCCCTCTGAGACGCTGTCCACCGCCCGCCGGGCCCTCGAGAGCAGGCCCCACACCTGAGCAGGGGGCACAGAGCACACCGTTTTTGTTTTTCCTCTCCCTGTTGCCAGGAGTTCGGGTTTCAATGAAAGTGAGGTTGCATCCATTGCCCACGTCTTTGGGCATGCCATCACCAGGGAGACAAAGACTGGCAGCCTGGCTCTGGGTGCCATCTACCAGCTGGGGGGAGGGCTGCATTTCCTGAAATGAAAGTCAAGGGCGTTTGATACGACCTCCACCCCCCTTGAGACTTGCTGCTTGTCCATCTGCTGTCCTCCACCCATTCATCCATTCAGCAAGTACTCATGGAGTGCCTCTCTGGGTCAGAGCCCCCTCCAGGAGCTGCGGGGACAGCTGAGGCGAGAAGGACTGGACCCGGCTGTGGTAAGCTTCCCTTCCTGGGAGCAAAGGCAGACACCTCAGGGAAACTGGAAAAAAACAAGATAAATCCAGATAATGATAAGGGGTGGGAAGAAAACAGAACCAACAGGCGACCTCCCTGAGGGGGACAGCGAGCCCCGCGGGAGGGACGAGGATGCGCCAGGAAGATGCCAAAGGAGAGGAAGGGTTTCAGGAGGAGCCAGACAGTTTCTAGTATCTGAGACTCGATCGGGCGGGCACAGAGGGAGGGCAGGAACGGATGAGCACGGAGGCCCACCCCCTCGGGAACAGCAGCTTCCGTTTCCGCTTCCCGGGCGCACTGCCTCCACCCCGCTCGGCTTGTCTCCATAGGATCCCCGCTCCCACCACCTCGCCAGGAGCCTCCCCTGCTGCCTCAGCTCAGACCAGCAGTTACTGAAGAGGAGGTCGAGCTGAGCCTCAGCCAGCCCGGCTAAAATCACATCCAGTCCCTCTCCCCCACTTCCCACTGTCTGACCCTGAGAGGGAGACATTGGAAGGATGCTGTATGCCCCCTTCCGTCCAGGACACATTGGCCTGTGTTCACTGACCACTTGGGCAGTGTTGCCCTGGGAAGGACCCCTGACCCAATTTAGCTTATAGCTACAGCTAAAATAAAAAATTCTCACAGCCTCAGCAAATCTAATCTTGCTAACAAAAACAAAATACGTTCCTTATGCGTCAGCCCTGCAAATATTGCAGGAAAGCGGTTTATTATCTTACAACAATATATACTTACATGATTTTGCAAAAATATTATACAAACATACTAAAATAACTATAACCTTATAATTTTTGCCTATATATACACCCTTCTCCCTGCTAGCTCATCTCTGTCCTTTGTGACCTGGCGCAGTGGACAGACCACTGGCCAGTAAATAAAATTTCCAAATTGACTGCATCAATTTGGGCTTCAGTTCCGTATGTAGTGGTTACACCACAACATTGGGGGGCTCGTCCGGGATCCACCAGACTTTACTGGTGTGATCGGAGCCTGTTTGGGCCTTTGGGGCCCGGCCCTGCTTCTTGGGGAGATCTCTGAGAGACGGTCCTCAGCCCCCGGCAGAAGGCGGTACTTAATGGAACGTTAAGCCGCTCAGGGTCTTACCCTTTCTTAAGCAACAAAATCCAAACCAAACTAAAGCACCCCCGGGGTGGGGGAGGTCAGCGGGCAGCGCTGGATGCAGCATAGCCTCCGTGACCCAGTCCTGGTGCACGATGGTGGCCAGTGGTCTCAAATTTCACGTTTGGCCAGCGACCTCAGGTTTGAGACCAGATTTCAGGTTTAATTGGCCAGTCGGGTGTCAGGTGTAGTTTTGTCTAGCTTGTTTTTCATCTGTCTATACGTTCTCTGAAATACTTGTCTCGTCTTTCTCAATCTAAACCTTGTCAAGTCCATCAGTATAAGTCAATCTGCTTCATATACTAAATATACGCTGCTTGAATATTTTTAAACTAATTTCCAAAACATCAAAAACAAGCTACAAACTACAGAGCAACCGTTAGCTCCTGGAGACTACACACTCTGTGTGAATTAAAGTGGCCAGCGACTTAAAAATAAAATTTCCAAATTAATTACATCAATTTAAATTCCAATTCCATATGTTGCGGTTACACCACAACAGGAGGGGCTCTGCCCTCCCCTCCCTGTCCCCCCACAGCCCTCCCTCTGAGCCAGCCAAGCTGGGACAGGACTGATTCCGGGCCCTCCGGCCCGTATACAAACAAGCAGTTCCAAAGCCCAGCCCGCCCCCTGTCCCTTCAGTCCTGATCCTAAGTCCACACCTTCCCAAGGGGTAGGGAGGAGTTTAAAGAAATGCGGGGTCAGGCCTCTCCTCAAAGAGTTTGTTACCGGCCCTGGCCGGTTGGCTCAGCAGTAGAGCATCAGCCTGGCGTGCGGGAGTCCTGGGTTCGACTCCCGGCCAGGGCACACAGGAGAAGTGCCCATCTGCTTCTCCATCCCTCCCCCTCTCCTTCCTCTCTGTCTCTCTCTTCCCCTCCCGCAGCCAAGGCTCCATTGGAGCGGGGATGGCCTGGGCGCTGGGGATGGCTCCTTGGCCTCTGCCTCAGGCGCTAGAGTGGCTCTGGATGCAACAGAGCGAAGCCCCAGATGGGCAGAACATTGCCCCCTGGTGGGCATGCCGGGTGGATCCCGGTTGGGCGCATGCGGGAGTCTGTCTGACTGCCTCCCCGTTTCCAGCTTCAGAAAAATGAAAAAAAAAAAAAAAAAAGAGTTTGTTACCCTGATAGAGAAAAAATGTCTAAGAAACTCAAAGAGAGGAACAGAGCTAAGCACTGATACCACGGGGCGGGGGAGTTCGGGCAGTGAGCTCTCTGCATTGCCAAGGGCCTGGGGAGCCCCTGGCGGGCTGCCTGGAGGAGAAGGGCCCTGGGGAGTGGGCAGAGAGTGCTGAGAAGTGCAGGTGCCGCGGGAAGCTGCAAACATCCAGATCCTCAAACCACCACCAAAATGACACAGCTCTTCCAGGTGACACTGCAGGGGGCGTCCCTGGGGCCCAGACGAAGGAGGACCTGCCATTTCCTCCTGTCCATTTGTAGGTGCTTTTCTGAAGGCACATGGAGGTGGGGCCCGAGAGGCCTGAGGCAGCCCCCCTCTCTGGTCTGTCTCCAGGGCGGGTGGCCTGGGGGGAGCTTGTTTGCCAGGAATAAGGGCGTAAGAGGGGAAAGGCCTAGAGGTTTATACTGGGCGGGGGGAGACAGGCAGCGAGCGCCTGTGCCCGGGGAAGAGGCGCTCAGCCGGGGAGGGAGTGGCCGACCCAGGGCTGTGTTGTTGGCACCAGTGGACAGTCGGGAGGTGGGGGAGGGAGGGCAGAAGCTGGGGTCCCTGACAGAGATGAGCCAGCCCGAGGCCACCTGCTGTGCGCGTGGTGTGGCCACAGAAGAGAGGTTTCCCTCAGACTGCCCATCATTGGCCTGTCTGTGGTCCCACAGGGTGGCGGCCACCACCCTGTCCTGTCCTCCGGGCCACCCCGGGTTAGCAGAGCATCCTGCCCCAGTTTGAAGCTTCACCTCTCTCCTTCCTCTGCAGGCTGGGGCTTCTCCAGAGGTCTCTCTGCCTCATTCTCCCCATCTCCCCACCTTCTTCTTTTTGTAAATAATTTCAAGTAAATTTATGTTTCATTTTGTGGATCTATTTGCACATCCAGCCCAATAGTCTCAAAGGAATAAATTATTATTTCAGTGTGTAAAGGTTTAGCTTCTTCTCTTGACTACCCAAAACCAGGAAAACTGTTACCGAATCGTATAGTAATACCTTCATAAATGTATCTCCAAGAGCCAGAGACAAGACCTCAAGAGTGATGAATTTCATGTGTGTCCAGGCATAGACACAGCCATGCTCTAATCAGTGTTTTTCAACCAGTGTGCCGTGAAACATGGTCAGGTGTGCTGTGGGGAAATTAAACATGGGTCCCCAAACTACGGCCCGCGTGCTGGATATGGCCCGCAGAGGCTATTTATCCGGCCCGCCGCCAGCCACCTCCATCCGAACATAAACATTCCCCTCACAATCCCTCCAGTTATCAGGGACAGGAAGAGTGGAGGCCTAGGGAACGCTCACTGACCAATCACCTTCTAAGATTCATCCTGACCACTAGTGATGAACCAATAGTAGGCCGCCTCTCATCCACACCCAGGAAGGTTCCCGCTTGGGCTGCCGTGCACTTGTCATTGTGTGGCCGCAGTGAGTAGTTGAAGCTGTTACTCCTCCCCATGGTCCTGATTTCTAATCCTGGGCAGGACTGGAGGTAAATGTTGTCACCACTAGATGAAGCCTCAGCCTCAGCTGGTTATGTCTATCCTGATGGTGTATATAGATATTTGACCTTTTTCTTTTTAAAAGAGGCCCCCGCAGAGGGTGATATACAATGCATCACAATGTTATCTATATTGTATATGGCCTCCTGAAGGGTCATCTTCTTAAAGAGCTCAAACCTCTATATACACAATCAAAACAGACAGAACCAAGGCCCCTGCACCCAGCTAACCAAGGGATTTGAACCCACAACCTCAGGGAGAACTCTAGTATTTATCAGAATCCTTACCTAGAAAGCAAACTTCTCAATCTGACAGTAGAGATGCTCTGAGGACTTATGATGTTACACAAGTACCCAACATTTTCTAAAACTGATTTTGTCCAGTCTCTATATAGAGAGTATATGCCAAATTGATTTGAACCCGCAACCTTGATGAAAGCTCCAATATCTATTAGCGGGACTGTATATATGAGGGGATACATGGGACTGTATATATGAGGTTACATGGGACTGTATATATGAGGTGATGTTACGTGGGACTGTATATATGAGGGGATACATGGGACTGTATATATGAGGTTACATGGGACTGTATATATGAGGGGTTACATGGGACTGTATATATGAGGGGATACATGGGACTGTATATGAGGGGATGTTATGTGGGACTGTATATGAGTGGCTGTTACATGGGACTGTATATGAGGGGATGTTACGTGGGACTGTATTTATAAGGGGATGTTACATGGGACTGTATAAGGGGATGTTACGTGGGACTGTATATATGAGGGATGTTACATGGGACTGTATATATGAGAGGGTTACATGGGACTGTATATGAGGGGATGTTACGTGGGACTGTATATGAGGGGATGTTACGTGGGACTGTATAAGGGGATGTTACATGGGACTGTATATATGAGAGGGTTATCCTTTTTTATTTAACCTTTTTTTTAATAAATGTAATTTATTTAAAGGACCTCTGCCAGGCATATTTCACTCTTGTGACAGTTTGGGATCTCAGCAAGACGAGCAAGTGACAGTGATGGAGAAGTTTTTGAGAAGGGAAAATGCAAATGCCTAACAGGGCCCTGGACAAAATTCTGACCCAGATGAAGGCCCTAGTATGAGTGGTCGACAAAAGAAAAAGACAAGACAGTGAGCTCGAGGCAATACAGAGAAAGCTATCTTTCATTTGGATTTACTTTCACTGGGGATGAGACAGCACCGACTCCGCTGTGCTTGGTGTGTGGTGAGAAGCTATCCAATAGCGCCATGGTGCCAAGCAAGCTTAAACGCCATCTCCAAACGAAACACCCTTCCGTTCAAAACAAGCCGATGGACTATTTTGTACGCTTACATACAAACAATGAGAAACGGGCAACTTTTTTGAGAAAAACCACAAAAGTAAATGAGAGAGCCCTCAAAGCTAGCTACCTTGTTGCTGAACTCGTAGCTAAATCAAAAAAGTCCCACACTGTGGCAGAAACATTAATACTGCCAGCTGGTAAAGCCATTGTAAGTGAGATGCTTGGCCCTACCGCGGCCAAAGAGATAGCTAAAGTGCCTCTCTCAGATAACACAATTGCCAGACGTATTGATGACATGTCTGTGGACATTGAAACTGTTGTTTTGGAAAAGGTGCGCATCAGTAAGAAATTTGCCTTGCAACTTGATGAGTCGACAGATATTAGTGGACATTGTCAGCTCTTGGCCAACGTGTGTTTTGTGGATGGAGAAGCCATTAGAGAAAACTTCCTATTTTGCAAGGCACTGCCAGAAAAATCAACAGGAGAGGAAATATTTTGGGTCACGTCGGAATATCTTGATAAAAGCGGGCTTACATGGGAAAACTGCACAGGTGTCCGCACTGATGGAGCCGCAGCCATGGTCGGGCACATCAAAGGCTTCGTAAGTAGGGTCAAAGAAAGAAACCCAGATGTTATTGTTACACACTGTTTTTTGCACTGTGAGGCCCTCGTTGCAAATACCTTAACAGCAGATCTAGCTCCTGTGTTGGATGATGTTGTGAGCATAGTGAACTTTGTGAAGATGCGACCTTTGAGATGTCGCTTATTTGCATCTTTGTGTAAAGAAATGGGAGCGGAACATAAAATCTTATTGCTCCACACGGAGGTCTGGTGGCTGTCATGTGGCAAAGTGCTGGCCCGTGTGTATGAGTTGCGAGAGGAACTTAAAGTATTTCTGACAAACAAGGGGTCCGATTACTCAAAGCTGCTTGCAAGTGATGAGTGGTGTGCAGAGCTGGCATACCTGGCTGATATATTTCATTATCTGAATGAACTGAACACACGGATGCAAGGCCGAAATGAAAGCCTGCTTACAAGCACTGATAAAATGAACGGATTCCGTTTAAAGGTGCAGCTCTGGCAACAACATGTGCAGCGTGGCAACCTTGAGATGTTCCCGCTCACCGAGAAACAGCACGATGGCAACACTGCTGCAATGTGCGAGGTGATTGGCAGACATTTGAAAACTCTTGAGAAGACGTCATTTTATTTCTCTTCAGCCTTCACAGAATGCCTTGACTGGGTTAGGGACCCATACAGCTCAGTATCCGTTGCTGGAAAAGACATGACTTTAAAGGAGCAAGAGGAACTCATTGAACTGAAACAAGATCGTGGGTTAAAGCTAAAGTTTGCTGATCTTCCTTTGGACAGTTTTTGGTTATCTGTTGCCAAGGAGTTCCCCATTCTGGCCAACAAAGCTATTTTGACATTGCTCCCGTTTTCAACCACATATCTATGTGAGCTGAGCTTCTCAAGCTTGACTGCGATAAAAACTAAAAACAGAGAGAGACTGAGAACTGTTGAGGAAGAGCTTCGTGTGTGTCTTTCTACCATTCCTGCCAGGATATCCCTTTTGTGTTCATCGAAACAGGCCCAGGTTTCACACTAAGTGAGTATAAATACATTTAGAAACTATATTATTAACTATATGTATAATATGTACTGTGTTAGAGTGTCATTTTGTGTCATTTTGGTAGGTGGTGTGCCCCAGGATTTTTTAAATGTAAAAAATGTGCCGCGGCTCATAAAAGGTTGAAAATCACTGCTCTAAATGATTAATGTGTCAAGAGTGCATAACCTATAGAATTATATACCTGAAACTTATATAATTTTACTAACCAATGTTATCCCAGTAAATTCAATAAAAACAAACAAAAAAGAATGCATAATAACCACTATCAAGTAATTATGCAATTTACATTTCTGCCAATAAATTTTGAGGCTGATTTATGCCAGATAGGACTATAAATCCAGTCTTTGCACCAATGATCAAAAAGACTCTAGCCTTGGCCAGTGGTGCAGTAGATAGAATTTCATCCTGGAGTGCTGAGGCCACCAGTTCAATCCCGGGGTCACTGGTTGGATCGTAAAGTAGCTGGCTTGATCCCAAGGGAGCCAGCTTGAACCTGAGGTTGCTGGTTCAAGCCCCAGTCAGGGCACGAATATGAAGCAATCAATGGGTACACAGCTAAGTGAAACAGTGAGTTGATGCTTCTCTATCTCCCTCCTTTTTTCTCTCCCTCCCTCTCCCTCTCCTTTCCTCTCTATCAAAACAAACACACAAACAAACAAAAAACAACTCTAAAATCTTGGATATACTATTTTCAGAAACTAAACAATGGAACGTTACCTTGGGTCTACGTTGTAAGCTCTGTTTGAGCCCAACCCCTTATTAGCGTTGCTCCTGGATTCTAGAGCCCTCACCCCCCCCCCCGGCATCAACCCTCGCAGGGCGCCTGCCGCTGCGCCCCCCAGGCTGCCACAGGCTGGTGCAGTTCTTCATCCCTGTCCCTCCTACTGTGCACCTGCTGTTCATGTTTCACTCCATGGCTGCGCAGCGCAGGCCCTGGGGCCTCTGAGACAGAGCGCGCAGTCTGGGTGGATGGCTCTAAGTTGCTGGGAGTGAGACTCAAATGGAATCAGGGTAGTTTTTCAACTGAAATCAGAGAGGACACCTATCAGCAACATCACACTGTATGGGACCATGACCGGCAGCTCCCCTGTGACGGCGCGTGGCCAGGAGGCCATGTAAGGGGACTGGACGAAAACCAGGGTGACAGGGACACCTGCCCACATAACCTGACACTGACAGTCCTGGGAAGTAGAGGAAAGGCAAAGATAAAGTGTGTGCCTGTCTCTACACACATATCACAAGCCAAGAAAGGACTTGTTGACTGGAAGTGGTCAGAGTGGTCTCCACAGAAGAAGTGGAAGAGGTTTGGTCGAGGGCACTGCGGGGCGGCAGGCAGCTCTGGCCGCCGGAGCTTTCCGGGAAAGGAGGGCCCGGGAGAGCTGTACCCGCTGGTTAGACAGTCAGTTCTCGGGGGGGGGGGGGGGGGAGGGCGTGGTAAGCAGACAGCCATCTCACAGCCATAACGAACTTGGTGTCAATAACTAAATCTCATGTTACTAATTGCCCTGCGATGTCCCCCAAGCTTTCTGGAATGTTATCTTTTCCAGTGGCACCACTTTTGTGCACGGAGAGTTCCGTCTGGGGCCCACCATTAGCTGCCATTCTCTGCTCAGGACAAAGCTCTCCACTCCTGACTCCGACTGCGGGCACCTCATGGGGACCAGGCAGTGAGGTGTGGCCCTTGGGTGAGACAGGAGTTTCTCATCCATAGGACAGGAAACAGGCTGGGCTGCTTCTCCAAAGCGACCAGCCCCAGGGTGGCACGGAGGCTCTTCCCGCCTATGTGACAGTCTTTACTCTTCTGGTGGCAGAGGAGAAGCTCCAGGCATGCCCCTCTCAGGAACTCGATTTTAGACAAAGGAACTAGGATGAAATGTGGTCAAGTAAGGAGGGAAAAACAAAAGGGACTGTTTAAAAAGCAAGAGCCTCACCGGAAGCCTTGGAGTGTATTTGAAAATGGGGGGTGGAACCCCAAACAAACGTGCTTCACAGAACAAAAAGCCTAGGCCCCTGACTATACGAATGCCATAGGACTGAAGAGAAAGCCACGGTGAATGGAGAGACTGCTGGGAGAGGGTCTTCTGGGAGAGTCCCATACCAGCGGGGCCTCACAGACATCAAAAGCAGGAATGAGAGAATGACTGGGCTGCCGAAGTCGTCACCCCCGCACCAGCGGGGCCTCACAAACATCAAAAGCAGGAATGAAGGAATGACTGGGCTGCCAAAGTCGTCCATCAGCAACAGCAGCAACAGACGGCAGGACACACAACCGCAGGCACACGTGTCTTGCAAACTAATGACAGACATGCACCATGTACGCCACTGACAAACAGAGGCAAACGAGGAGGACCGCTGGCCACACTGTCCAAATTAGCCCTCTCAGATGTCTACCTAGGGACTACGGCCAGGAGAGATGCCTTTATTTCTCCTGCCCTGGCCACAGACGGTGCTCCTGCTAGTGCTTTGGGAAATAAAAGGTTCTATACCCATCAGTATTGTTGGTGTAACACTATAGTTAAACCTCAATTCCTTCTTTTCTGATTCAGGTATTGTATGACCCAAGGAACGTTTGCCCAACAACTTCTAGCAGGGATGGGGTGAATCTCTTGGGCACCTTTGAGCAATTTAGAAAAAGGCAGTTCCCCTCCACCCCGGCCATGAATCCAGGGCAGCTGGGCCCTGCAGACTGCTCAATGGAGCTGGCACAGCCTGTAGACGACACTTGTCCTCTTGCCACAGAGGACACTGGGGACAAGGCCAGAGGATTCCAAAGGAGAATGGCCTTTAGCATTTCTGGTGTGTGCTGATCTTCTGAAATGTCCTTCCCCATACCTGGTGAGGGCAGGGGGAGGAGCCGGAGGTGAGGGTTCCTCGCAATGGCTGTGGAGAGGAAGCTCACCGCCACTCTGATGGCGGCTGTTTTCAGCTATTGGGAAGGATGTCCAACATCTGGAGCTGGTGATCACACAAGTGACTGTCCTTGGGACCCAATGGAATTGCTTCATGTCTCTTTTTTTAAGTCAACTTTTCATTGGAGAATAAAAAAATAAAACACAGAAAAATGGGCCAAACCGCCTTGTGGAGCTAGGATGAGGCAGCTTCTGGAAGATCAGCGGTCCCTGGGGGGCATCCCTTTCTGGGCACCTCTCTTCCCTATCAGTGCGATTAAGGTGCTATGCCACCCGTTACTTCTGCCTGTCTGCAAGTTCGCATTGATGATCACAGATCTTGCCTAGTCTTTCCTGCTGGACCTCTCGGTCCACTAGCTCCATGTTTCTGAGATGTATCTGTGCTGTTCTGTGGCACTGTACCTAATATTCCATTGTAGAACTATACTGGTACCACAGTTTATTTATCCATTATACTGTTGATGGGCATTTGGGTAGTCTTTCCTTTTGAGGTTTTTTTTTTTTTTCTGACTACAAAGACAAATAGTCATTATAAAAAGGCTCCCCCCATTTTAAAATCTCATTGAGAGCTCCCAGTCCTGCAGTTCCACTGGGGTCCGACACCTAGGCTTCACAGCCTCCCTCCAGTGCTTAGAGCCCCACTCAGCGGCACACACCCCACTGGGCTCTTTTTCAGTAAGTCTCAGCTCCTTCTCCCTTCACCCCCAGGCTGGAAATAGTCTTTCACTTGGTCTTCCAGCCTCAACTACGCAGGCCCCAAGGACCTCAGGAAAGTCGCTGTCCAGGACAGCAGCTTAATAAAGGAAGGAAGCATAGGGAATAATTATAAAATAGAAAGATAGAATAAAAAAAATAAGCTTAATAAAACTTGAAGGCCTTCTTCAGGAGGAAGTTACAACATTTCATCTACGAGGAAGTTATACCATTTACAGGCTCCTTCACACACAATCCAGGAGACCACTGTGCCCTCTGTGCTTGGGACTTAATCCGGAGCCAGTTAGGAAGAGTCTCTCTACCCACGTACAGCAAGGAGAGTCCATCCTCCAACCATAGGCACCTGCCTCCTCTCTGAGGCATGCGCAGTGGAAGACAACAGAGCCGCTGTAGAGGCCTGTCAGTCTGGCCTAGAATAGGGATCTGATTGGTTAGGGGGAGGGATCATGAGAAAATCATGAAGCATTAGGAGACCGATTTGTTAGAGAGAACAGCTAGTCCATCGCAAGTCCGAAGAAGCAGCCTGTTCCGTCTTTCCCTGCTTGGAAACACGCGCTGGCCCTGCTAGTCTGCGGGCTCTCCAAGCAGCCCCCTGCCGGCCAGGAGCCACGTGGTCTCGCTCACACAGACGTGGGCACAGCAGCGCACGCAGCTCCTGGGCCGCACTGAGCTTTGATACCCACGAGCCGTGGCACAGGAGGGCTGGACTGGCATCTTTGTCCCGGGCCTGAGGAACACAAGGCTGGGCTTTTTCCATGGCAGGACAGATGGAGACAAGACCCTGGGAACTGGGCGGGGGGGGGGCAGCCTTCCATTTCAACCCTGAATTAAGCTGTCCCCTGAAAAGCCTCCTTGCTCATGCCGCTTATGCCGCAGTCTTAAAAGGCGCGGCTCCGCGGAGGAACGCTGTTTTCAGCCGCAGCATTTCCTCTCGGTTGTGACACCTCCAGGCTAATTGCAACCCTTACCCCCAACCTCTAATAAAGTCCCTCAGCTACTTAGTTCACAAAGGCCAGGCCGGGAGCCAGAGGTCATTACGTGCCCCACCCCACCCCCATCCCCTTACCACACCTGGGTGTCCATCAAGTGAACCTGGCTTTTTCTCAAGGAATCCAGGAGTGTGTGCGTCTGTGTGTGTGTGGGGGGGGCGACAGAACCCCTGCCGCCCCCCAGGCCCCAGGACGTTGCCTACAGTCTTCTTCCTCATGGTGGATACGAGAATTTACCAGAACTTCCAAATGCCCTTTTGCTGTTCCGCTTGTCTGTCTGACCCCACCCTTACTGGACTATCGCCCCTGAAACAGAAAAGTTCTAGGAAGCTGGTCAGCCACCCCGAGGAGAAGCGTTCCAAGAAGCCGGTCCGGTAAAACTGCAGAAGGGAGCAAACCAGAACTGCTGACGCAACACACACTTGCTCAAAGCTCTCCCTTAACCCTATAAAAAATTTGCCTCTGAATCTGTTTGGGTGCACTTCTCCCAGAGGAGTGCCCCGGCAGGTCTTTCTCTTCTAATAAAGCTTGCACACCTGGTGTTCGAGTGCCGTCTCATTCTTACACCTCAATCCAGAAATCCTCAGCCACTCCTTCTCTGAGGCCACCAACAGGCAGCTCCTTCCTTCCTGGCTGGGTGCCTCCAACCCACCACCACTTAAGTCCTGAGTTCATCAGATACAGCGCAGGCCTCTAGGTGTCATGTGACACGGTCACTGGGCTCTGTGGAGGCTCTTGCTTTCTGGGACAGCAATTTTTCTTACTTCCTACCTCTACCTCCACCTGTTTGCAATTCTCCTGCGCCAGTTTTCTCTTCCTGTGCGGGCGGCGGCCCCTGAAGGGTCAGCTTTCCCCGAAGCTCCGGGTTCGCCTCCTTCCCTGAGCCTCTCCACCCAGCAACACAAACCATGGGACCCACAGGTGCGGGGACCCGCACTGCTCCAGTCCCTGGCCCTCGCCCTCCCCCTTACCCACCCCTTACCCACCCCTTCCCCCTGGAGGTCCTAGAAGAGCCTCAGAATCTCAGGGAGATGCCTTTTCAATAACAGCACATTCAGAGTTGACATTTAGAAAACCAGCCATTGGGGGTTTTCGCAGTCCAGACTAACAGAGCAGGCAGTTAGGTGTGAGAAGGGCAAGAACGGATAGACAAGCCAGGTACGGACATGTCACTCGAGTGGACAGTCCCGGTGCCCAGCAACATGCAAAGCTAAAGGAAACAACGGTTATAGGCTAGGACCTCACCCCAGCACGTTGTTAGTCATGTGGTTGAGACCCCTTTAGAGGAGGGACACAGGGGCAGGAGGGTAGCCTCATGGGATGTCCATACAAGGACAGAGATGACAGGCCCCAACAGGTCAGCTTAAACAGAGGACATGGTTCAAAATCCAAAAGCTTATTTGAAGTTTGTTTTTAAAACTAAGCTGCACTGAACTTGAATTCCCTGCTTCCTAAAGTTCTTTGCAGTAACAGTTTATTAAAATTTGGTTATTAGTTAAGAAAAGAAAGTATTTAGCCCTTCTTGTCTAAAGGAGCCCTCACCAATACCCTGGGGCAGCAATTTGGCCCATTCAGTTCTTTCTTGCAAGTGCACTTTTGCTTTGCTTGCTGAATAAACTTTCGGTTGCACTAGAGTTCTTGGCTCTGAATTCTTTCTGGGCAGAACTCGAGACCTGGGGCCTGCCGGTGCTGCCCGCGAGAGCGCGCAGCGTGGAGGTCCACTCCGCAGAGCCAGAGCGGGGCAGGGCAGGCCGCGGGGAGAGTGAGCAGTCCGTCCTGGCCCTGGAGCCTCCCGCACCAGCCAAGAGCTGCGTGGGGATTTCCATCGCAGCACCAGCTGTGGTTTCACCAACAGGAACTCGGGCTTAAGGGGTTGGGAAAGCGCCAGAGAGGACGGTGTCAGCCAGGGAGCCGGAGAGAACCAGGCCTTCTCAGGCGACTCGCCGCGACGGTAGGACGGCCCGCAGAGCAAGCTAAGACCTTGCGGAGTGGGCTCACGCAGTGTGAGACCAGAGAGGGCAGCCGTGGAGAAGGCAGCCTGCCGGGCCAGAGCGGGGCTGCCCACCGGGGGCCACACCAGAGCTCATGCTGCCCAGCGGTGTTCGCCTCAAACAGCGGTGCCTCCTGACCCCACTGGGAGCCGTCCTGGGAGCCTGCTCAGGTCACCCTCTGGCGCCGGTGCAGGGCGCAGGGCGCAGAGCTGTCTAGGAGGCGGGAGCGTGGCTCTGGAGAAGAATGCGAGAGGGGAGCAGGGACGGGGTGAGGCTTCTCTTCCATCAGAACGGAAAAGGAGGAGGGAGAGCCTTCACTGCCACAAGGACCAGGGCGCAGAAGCGGGATGGGAGTGGCGGGGGGGGGGGGGGGGCTGGTCCTGCGGCCTTCCCGCCTTCTCCGTATTCATCCTCCTAGGATATTGTCTGGGATGATGACCAGTCAGACCCCACACGCGAGGGGACCTGTGCGCCTGAACAGAGGGGAAGACTGGGGCAGGAGCACCCGATCTCCTCCCTCTGCCCTCCGCCCCGGCCGACTTGGGCTGCCCTAGTGCGAACCTCGGGGCCATGCAGCCGGGCAAGGCGGGCTGCGCAGTCCCTGCGGGCTGGCGTTGAGGAGGAAGAACTCTGAGACAGAAAGAAGGCGTGTCAAACGCGTGCGCAGGGAAGAGAGATGATCACCAAAAGCCGAACTGAATGTGTGTTTCTGCACAGAGAACTGTTCTCCCGTACAGCGGTCTACGCAGCCATACCGAGAGCTGTCGCACTGAACGGGACAGTCAGGCACACAAAAACAATGACGACACCCAACACCAGTGTAGTTAAGTTCCTAGACACTGGTGGGGGTGGGGTGCGGGGCGGCCTGCGGAGCCACAGCTTGAGAAGTAGGGAAGTAGGCGGCACACTTGGTCTTAAGGGTGGACAAGCATAACCCAGTGTGCACAGCGGGAGCATGGCCTCCCGTAGACCTGGAGGTCAGGACAGGGATCTGGGCCCCTCTGAGCGGGTGACAACAGTTGAAAGGCTGGGTCCCCAGGCAAGCAAAATAGAACCTCCGCTGGCCCAGACACGAAGCAGGTAGCCTCCACACCTGAGACTGAGCAAGGTGTGACCAGGCTTTTCTAGTCCAGAAAAGGGTACTGGGAAGCCCAAGTGTTTCAGAAAGAAGAGGAGGGCTAGGCTGGGCCATCCAGTCTGTAAGGATAGGTCAGCAGAGGTCATGAATCAGTTCAAGAAATCCTACCATATCAGGACTAGGAGGCTCTTTTGGGGTTACAGGGCAAACCGAATAGTTTTACTCAGCAGAGGTTTCTGAGCTGAAAATAAACGTGGCGAAGATACATCAAGAGAGCAAGAGTCCCAGACAAGTGATGGGGGAGTGAGTGCTGGGAGCCCCCCCCCAGCAGTGGCGGCAGGCCCGGTCCTGCTGCCCCCTCCCCACAGTTAGTCTTCGGGGACTCTGCCTTGGGCGGAGGGAATGTCTTACATCGCAGCCACTGAGGCACTGCCCCCTGTGAGCTCGTCCTGGGAATAGGATGAAAGGCAATTGTAGAGATTTGGTCTGTGAGGAATCAATGTGATCTCAGAAGAAGGCAGAGCCTAGTCCGGGATGAGCCGGAGCTTAGGAGTTGGGGGCGAGACTGGGTCGTCAGGAGAGGCGATCAGGTGCCCCCTCCCCGCGCTCGCCCCTTGCAGAGATCAGGGTCTGGGCTCAAGGGCTGGGAGGCCAGAGGGCGGCGGCGCAGGGTTCACTCCGCAGCGGGCAGTGAGGGCAGGAGGACGGGCCGGGGGAGTGCCTGCGGCCACACGGCCCCTTACAGACCCCGCCCCCGACTACAGACCCCGCCCCCGACTACAGACCCCGCCCCCGACGGAGCCCCTGGCCGGGTTCTCCTGCAGGTCGAGGGGAGCCCCTGTCCATGACCTGCCCACCAACCCCAGAAGCAGCTCTGCTTCTGACCCTTTGGTTTCACTGGCTTCTAAGCAGTTTCCAAGGTTTCTTTATCACATTTTCCCTCCCCTACAATTATCTGCTGCTCTCACAGGTGGCTGGCCATGAAAGGCAGAACCGGTGAGGCGGCCAAAAACACAAGGCCGGTGTGCTCCAAAAGGAAAGTTTATTTTGCGAGCACCTGGATCCTGAAACAAGTGGACTGAGACCAATCAGCAAAAGGGAGCAGGCACCAAGCTGCAGGAGGGAGGAGCATTAGGTGTGCGGGTCCAGGCTTTGCCTGTGTGCCTGGAGAAGCTCAGATCAGCAGGTCGGGGTTTGTGGCCTTGGCCACTGACTTGAGTTAACGACGAACAGGAGGAGGGAAATTTAGCGAGGAACACCAGTTGTTTGTTTTTTTGTTGTTTGTTTGTTTTTTTGCTTAAGGCTTAATCAGCATCATTCTTTCTGGTGTCTTTGGTAAATTTTGAAGACTCCCAAGAGGTCGGGAATCTCCCAGGGGCAGCTGGGACCTGAGTCTGTGACTAGGCTGTCTTTACAAACAACTATTGTGATTTAAACTCCCCTAATGGTCAGGTCCCTCCCTCCCCAATGCAAGGGTTTCCAGACATTCTCCGGAAGGTCAACTTCTTGCTACATTTCAAAGTGAAGACCAGGAAGCCATTAGGAGAGAGAATGGCAGGGAAATTAAGCACAACTTTACAGTTGGGGGGTGAGAATGGACCCTCTGGGTGAGAGGAATTTGAGTTTTACTGGAGCTAATTTAACCCTAACAGGCCTCCTGCAGGCCGAAGGGTGGATTTTCCTCCCAAGCAGCTGGTCCCTCTCTCGCCCCTCTCTTTAGCCAAGGCAGTGGCGCCCCTGACCCAGGGGTTGGGCCCCTGCTCTCCACTCCCTGCTGACCCTCCCTTTCCCGCCCCGCCCCGCCCTGCCCATCTCAGCGGGCTTTGTTTTTTCTCTCTGGAGGCAGCAGCTGGTGACAAAGAACTAGGAGAAGGAAGAAAAGCCCATCTGCCTGCTGGTGGGGCCTCAGCAGCACCCCAAAGACTTTGAGGCAAGTGGAGGAAAAGCCATCCGTGGGAATTCAGCTCCTCTCCCTCCCTCTCAAAGGCTTCTGCCGCCAGCTCTTCCGGAAAGAACATTCCAGACTCAGAGAAACTCTCCCGGAGCGAGGCTCCCCGGTGCTCCAGGGGAGCGGGAGGCTCCAGCTCATCCCGCCGGTGTCTGGGATGCTGGCTGGCGGGAGACCCCACACCTGCTCCTTAGCAGAGGTGGGATGGAGACCAGGATGCTCAGGTTCAAGGACAAGTCCAGCAGCGTAGGGAAGAGGTCAAAGTGAAAGCGGAGGGCCCCAGCTAGCGGAGCGCAGTCTGGAAGGTGGCACACTGGGCGAGGGCCAGGGTGTTCAGTTCAGGAGGAAAGGGCACCCAGGCCATCGGGTCATTGCTGTCCACCTCCCTCCAGGCCCTCTCTGCACCGCTGGCCTCGGCCATGGCCCCCAGACTTCTTCTCCCCCCCCCCCAGTGTTTCAAGGTCGTCTAAGGACAGGCAGAAGCCATCAGGGGTTGGCTTTGCTGGCTGATGGGAACCCCAAGACATGGCAGACCCAGATGGGGGTGCCTGGCTCCACTGCCCCCGTGTCTGTCTCCCGGCCCGCCTCCCCTCTGTGCATCGACGCCGTCTCTGAGGAGTATCTCCCAGCTCCTCCGGCTGATTTCCGTCCGGGCCTCTCTCCTCCTGCACCGTCTTCTCCCCTTCCCTGCTGCGTGATCGCTCTCGGGCCCTTCTCGTTTCTCTGCACTTCCACTTAATGGCTGGGGGCCCAGAATCAGGACGGAAGGGACAGACGAAGGTCACAGACCCAGGACGGAGCCCCATGGTGCCGAGGAGAGCACTGCCTCCCCCCCCCCCCATTAGCCAGCCCCGTAGGGGTGAGTGCCATGCCCGATGCTGAGGCCCGGGGCTGTGGGGGCAGGAGGAAGAAACACAAAGCAGCGGCCCCCTCTGCCGCCCACTCCAAAGGCGGCCTTTCCTGGCTGGCACTCCTCTGGGGCTTCTAAAAGAGGGAGGGCTGCTCCCCCCCCCCCCCGCCCCCGGGCCCTCCTGGCTTCTTGCTTCATCTTCCTTACCATTCTAACTCCTTGCTTACTGATGCTTCTTCCAACTCTTGGAGCCCCACACCCCTCTCACACGGCTCTGTTCTTCTCTTCATCTTTAACAGCCCAGTGGACGCCCACATTCACCTCCCCCTGGGGGCTTAGAATGATGCCTGGCACATAGTAGGTGCTCAATAAATATTTGTTGAATGAATGAATGGAGACTCTGGTCTCAGGATTGTGGGTTTTAGCTTTGCTCCAATACTGGCCCCCATCTAGACATTTGAATGACTCCCGAGGAACCTTGTTCCGGCTCCTCTGCTCCCACAATCCATCCCTACAGGCAGCCCCTAAACCGCCAGCCCCTAAACCTAAGGGGCTCCATCACCATAGTCCACAATTCCCTTCTTTGGAAGTGTTTCCATGTGGCAGACTGCAAGTGGCAAAAAGCCTTTGTAAATTCGAGGCTTACAAAAGGTTAAGTTCTCCCCCCTCCACTTCCATATTGGCTGTGATGCTGAGTATTTGCACCCACTTCACTTGCTTCCTTATGTTGCTGGAAGCAATTTACATGCCCTTCCTCTTACCCTTTGTTTGTTCAGATGTTGGTTGATTTCACTTATGCATGGTGGGGGGGTTCCTGTTTATGCCTTGGGAGAGTTCCTGTTTTTGCCTCAGATGTGTGTCTTTGTATCAAAGACTTCCTTATTTGCATATGGCTATATAATAAAGCAAACTAGGGGTTATTGCTCTCTCGGATATTGCCATCAGCATCGAAGAGGTCTCCCGATCCCATCCTCTCTTCTCGGTGAGTCTATTTTCTTAATTCTGCACTGTTTTCCCTCAAGACCCAGAGGTTCTAGCTGCGCTGGTCCGCGGCATTTCCGTGGCTGCTCGCCCCAAGTTGCAGATCCTGTTGTTTCTGGACCTCACGCCCTGGCCAACCCGTACAACACCCGTGCTTCCCCTCCCTTTGCGCTGGGCTTGTCTTGCTGGCCCCCAGCCTTGGAACAGTGTGACTTTACTTTTTTCCCCTAGACTTACACTAGACCTCTGCAAGAGAAAAATGCAGAACGCCTGTTGCAAACCAGGTCCGGTCCTGAGTGAGAACAGTGAGAGATTAGGAAATAAACAGAGAAAAAGAATGGGATCGGGAGGTCCTGGCTGCTGACCTATCAAAGGTGCAGACGCTCACAAACAACTTTATTTTAAGATGCAGAGAGCAAAGCACCGTGCCGCTTGGGAATTCCCACGAACTTGAGCAAGGAGGCAGGAACTTGGGCAAGGAGGTCTCCGACACAGAGTTACGGAAATCATCTTCTCTAGCAGTTCCTTGAACAAAGGGTAAGAGGAAAGGAATACAGACTGCTATTGGCAAATCAGTCAGTCCAGGAACGTGGGGGAGGGTTGGGAGGACTTGGTCAGCTCACAGCCTGTCCCCCACCAATGCAGGGTTCCATCACAAAGCGTTGAGGAAGAGTTCAGTTAGGCCTTCCTCAGCCGCCATCTGGTAGTCAGTTTGCTAACCCTTTTATTCCATCCCCAAGGTTCACCTTCGCCCCCAACCACTGTCTCCGTTCCGAGCCTGCTCGTTTTCTGTGAAGTGTCCACTCCTCGTCCACTGATGAGAACCCTGCTGTCCACTCTGACCTCCCTCCACGGCCTTCCTGTCTCGTGCCATCTCCGTGCTCCAGCCTGCACGCCGCCCGACCCTACCACACAGCTGCTCACTGTTTGGAGAATTCCTCCACTTGGGCTTTGGGTCCCACACACCCCAGGCCGGCCTTCCAGTCGAGTACCCTCCCCTGGACATCCTGTAAGATGACTTGTGACCTCGCCTCCCGCCGCTCAGCCTACCAGTGTGCCAACTTCCGACTAGATAAAAATCCTTCCTTCCACCGTGCGTCTTCTTTAAGTTAGCATCCTCTTTCAAAAATGCCATTCGCCAGAAAATTTCTGGAGAGCTTCGAAGCCTGTAGACAGCTTGTCCATCATCTGCGTGTCCACTCCACCCAGGGCCAGCGGCCTGCCTCTCTCCAGCCCACCGGTGAATGAGTCTGGCCTCTCAGAGGGCAAGATCGCCTCTTCCTCCCGCATCAATCGTGTGGCCTTTCCTTTCCCTTTTTTATCACAGAAGACAGAATTGCTTACTCCTCTCACTGTAACACACAGAGCGCTCGGGCCAGGCTCCCTCCTACCCAGCCCCAAACCCATTCTCTAGAAAGAAGAGAAAAGCAGAGGGCAAGTGAGTGTGTACCCGCTGATGCAGGAACCGAGGGAGCGACAGTGGAGGACAGTGTCACACAGACAGCGTGCGGGAGGAAGAGGGTTTGTTAGCCGGCCGGCAACATGGCCTAATCTGCCGGGGTCAAGGCATGAGCTCCCCGAGGTGAGTTTTCTCGCATCTTACACACCTTGACAGTTTTTATGCCCAAGGTACGCGATTCCTTCCTCTGTAGGCATACGTGACTCCTGTCTCGGAGGGGAGGGGGGTTCCGGGGGGAATTTTGGGCCATTTGACTTAACTATTGATATTTACCTATCCTGTTTTTCTCGCTTGTGTTGCAAGTTGCTCCAGAAGCCGAGAAGGGTATATACACTGCGAGGCTGCAGTTTGTAAGTCTTTAACCTGACTGACACGGCCACTCCTGAAGGCTTTCTACGTCCTCACCCCCAGACTGCTTTCTAGGCACAGATATACACGCCGTTGTATGCACACAAAGAGATGTCTGTTTCAAAAGCAAAAATGGGGACCTAGCCCACTTCTGTGAACACTTAACAGCCTGCGTGGACAGTGAGGCCTCAGGCCCCGGGCCAGGGGCTCCTGCAGCGAGTCTCCTTATCGTTGGTCCACACGCCGAGTGTGCTCTGCTGCACCGCCGGTCACCGAAGGGCATCCCCGCCCCCCTCGTCCCGGATGAAGGGGAAGCTCGGGGAACACACTCCTCCCTCGCTGCGTGGACCACTGTCCTTTGCAGGGTGGTGCCTGTGTTCCGCTGGTTCTTCCGAAGTGAAAGCCATCTCAGGAAGCAGGATGGTTTGGTGGTGTCGTGGCTGCCCACAGGATGTGGGTCGTGGGCAAGCAGGCTCACAGCCCATGCCAGTGACGTGCCTCATCACCCTGGACTCGACCATGCCACTCACTAGGCACTGCTTGGTAGCTCTGCACTGAGACTTGAGAGACAGTTCACACCTCAGAGCTACAGAGACCCATGGGTGCATTCAAGGCCCCAACTGGCTTGACCGTTGCGCATGCAGACTATTCCCCATTAGGTCGAGCTTCACTCTGTGCAGCAAGTACAGCTGCTTGCAGCTGGGCTCATCGTATGCTTGTCTATGAGGGTGGGTGGCATGACTCAACCGTTAATGATCCAGGTTCACACGATAGCCAAAGAGGCACAGGTGACCTCCCTCGTGGCCAATCAACACAGTTCTCCAAGAACTTGATTCAGCTTTCATTTTAATACCCAAAGTTATAGATGAAATAGTGAAATTCCTCAAAAAACAAAACAACCCTCTAAACAAACCAGAAATGGCACCCTCGGACACACATTGTCCTATGGCTTGCTTTGTTTCAGTTAACGCTTCGACGCATTTTCACATCGGCGAGCACATCCCCCTTACGCTCTGGGTGAGGTGGCTTTGTCTCCCATCATACGAGCAAATGCGCCATGGATTTAGTTATTCCCCAATTAACCACCTGGGCTGTCCTCCCTAATTAATCTCTCTTCACCAAGTTTTTCACAATGTGATGCTGCCGCAACTCTCCTCGTGTGTCTATCCTCACAAAGCTACAGATTTTTGGAGAGAGTCCCCAGAGTGGAACTGCTTTTATTTGTGTTTAAAATAAGCCGCCTCCCAAAGCGCAGTCCCAGCTCCCGGGCACCCACCACACAGTGAGCAGGTGCCCGGTAACCACCCTCCGGACCTTCCTCCCCCCTCGGTGCTGGCCCCTCTTCCTCTGCTGCCGACCCCTTGAATGTTGTTTCTGGAGTTCTTCTCTGGCTTTTGAGGGGCTCCTTTATCTTCTTTAGGATAACAGACCACAGGTGGTCCTTTAAGCCCCTCCCTGCAGCTCCGCCCCGCCCCGCCTTCTTTCCGTGCTCCTCCCGCAGCCAGGTAGCCAAGCAATTCAAGGGAACCACCAGTCCATGAGGGCTGCATAGATGAGTGTAAGAAAAAGGGGCACTCACACTGCCCCCTTCATTCATGCATCCTACAAATATTTATTGAGTACCTAATAAGTGCCGGGCATTGCAAGAGGTTGGGGAGAAGGGTGAGCCAAACTCCTTCAGTCTGAGGGAGGAGAGAGACATTAATCAAACAATCACACAAACAAGTGCAGGGCTTCAAGCTGTGCTACACGTCACGAGGGGCGAGGTATGCCTCACGGTGATGCTCCTGACAGCTGCTGGGGCCACGGGTCCCGGAAGGGAAGGTGCCCCCAGGAACCAGTATCAGTACGGAGGTGTGGGTAGGCTTGGGGCAGGTGACGCGGGTCGGGGAAGAGCTCCCTGACCTGGGACAGGAGTTCCAGCCGGCAAGGAGGAGGGCGCACAGGAGCGTCAGGAAAAGAAGACTAGACTTACGTAAGGGCTTGGGAAGCCTTGGGGCGGAGAGGCAGGCGGTGTGGGCGAGCAGGATGTGTGTTTTGTGAGGTTCCTGCTCTTGAGCATGCCTGCATTTCTAGCCTCAGGAGATAAAGGGAAAAACACCCGTGCCCCACGCTCTGCCCCTCTTGGACCACGGTGCCTCGGATGGAGGGGCACTGGCGGGGGAGAAGGAGGCCGAAGCCATCATCGCCTGCCTTCCATCGATTCTCCTGGTGACACCCCTGTGTCCTGCCTTTACAGGTGTATCCCTTTCCCCTGGCGGTACACTTGACATCTTCCAGAGTCACTGGACAGAGGAAGTGAGGTGTGGGCCACAGCAGGGGTGAGGGTTGCCTTCTGACGAACCAATCTATTCTTCTGTTCTGCCACGCCTGCCCCCCCGGCTTCCAGAAGCACGTCTCCCCACCTCTGGAGGTCTGTGCCAGGCGATGCTTTCTCATCGCATGAGTTTGGAAGGTTTCTAGTCTTCCTTTCACCCGTATTTTCTACTCTTGAAATCTGGGTGCCTATCATTAGAAGATAATAAATGTCGGTCCCTATGGATAGAACAAAGCAACTTCACCTGGCCTTTGCCACTGGCCCCAGCGTCCATCTACTTTAATCTCACCAGATGGCTGGCTGACCACTGGCTGCCCTGAAGACTCAGAGGCTTCCCCGGGCACCACACTAAATGACAGAACAGCTGACATAGGGTTTGGAGCCCTGCGCCAGCCACGCCTCCTTTCAGCCAAGAATCACACACTTTATCTGCCCAGAGGCCACACAGACCTCCAGCCAAGCGATTGGACTCCCTCCTTACCTAGGTCCCCAAAGAGGGTTACCGACCTCTACTCCTCATTGAATTGTGAAGTATAATCAGGTGGCCCTTCTCCTCGTGGCACTTGTCTACCCTGCATCTGACACCTCAACTCCCATAAGCTGAAGGAAGAAGAATGCTCAGCCCGGCCACTTCTCCGGTCGACCCAGCCCCTCGTCTGCAGCCCGGGGCCCATTGAGGTCCAGAGCTCCCACCACCCACTCCGTCCAGGAGTGTAACTGCAAGGCCCCTTAGTGGGGCCCCCAGAAACTCTGGTCCTCCCAAATTAAAAGCTGTGATTAGCCTCTAAAGAAGCCCAAACTTCAAAGGAAACTGCTGAGAAAAGGAAAGCAAGGGGCTTGGAGCCTCTCCCCCTCCTCAAAAAAAAAACAAAAAAACAAAACAAAACAAAAAAAAAAACAAGCAGGGAGGGGGTATGTCTCTGTGTGGGTCTAAGATCTCCCTGTCACTGACTGAGGGCCCCGGTAAGGAGGGCGCCGGGTGGCTTTTCCCAGGGCCCAGCGGATGCGGGGCAGTCATCCGCCTGCCTGCCGGTGGGGTCGGTGTGTTTGTTAAGGGGGTGGGGGAGAAAGGCTGCCTTCTGCGTGTAATTCTAGGGATCCACGGACACCCTCCCCCCACCCCCGGCCCGAATGGCTGTGGGGCGCAGCAGCTTTGCTTGGGCCGCGGCCTCCAGGGGCGTTGCTGGGCTGGGGACGGAAGCGGCTGCTGTGCTGCTGGCCCGCTGGGCGCGGGGTCGAGGGCGTGTGTGCAGTCCGAGGCTAAGGGACAAAAGGAGGAATCCCCGTGGGCTTCCCGAGCCCCTCAGTTTCTCCCCTGCCAGGGGTGGCTTCAGAACCCAGGTGGCCTCGAGCTGGGGGGCCGGCAGAGGCAGGGGAATTGGGGTCCCTGGGCGCGGGGCTCCCCGCACTGTTGCTACATCTGGGGCGGGCGGGGTCTCCGTTTGCATTCCGTGGCAAAGGAACATCTCTGTGCCCTTTCAAAGCTGCCATCGCCCCCTCCCAAGCCTTCTAATTAATATCTGCTATGCCAATTTATTTATTGGGAACATATGTTAGAGTTTAAAGAGCGTGGAGTGGAGATCTTTTGCTAATCAATTAATTCGAACAGGGTCACGTATTGACTGCAAGTCAGATGGGAGGTTTCCCTGCCTGGAAGCCCGGCTCCTGGCCTGCCTGCGCTGTGAGTTACTTCGGCGCGCCCCAGGCCTGCTGAAAGCGCCCCACCCCGGCCACCTTGTCTCCTCCTAGTCTGATCTGGAGAAAGAAGTGCTCTCCATCCTGCCCTCTCCGACCGGAAAAGACAACGTCTGTCCCCGGCCATTCTAAACGGTCACTTCGAGATCGGGGCATGCCACTCTGGACTTCAAGCCCATGGTTTTTGACCAGGTCATGTCTTTAAAAATACACCAGGGATGGAGCAGACCACAGCTTGGAATTTTAAACAAGGGCAGCAGGACCAAGGGACGCCAACCTATTTTTTTCTCTTAGTGGCTGTTCTCACCGAGGCAGCCGGGGGGTGCTGTGGAGCACGTGCCCTGAATGGACAGCAAACTCAATTGTAGACTTGCTAAGTGCTGGGGCCACTTAAGAACATCAGGGGGGTGGGCGCTGAGGGAGCGCTGAGGGGGGACGGCGGGGGGGGCAGTGACCCAAACAGGCAAAGGCCCTGCTCGCCACGAGAATTTACAGTCCAGATGGCTGCCAGGCCTGCACCTTGTGTTTTTCGGCCCAATCAGGGTGAAGAACGGGAAGACGGGCTCTGCACCTGGGACCTCATCTTCCATGCCCTCTTGCAGAGGCCTGAATAGGAACACAGAGCAGGGACCGAGTTCAGTGCCCTGAGGAAAAGCCACAGTGATTTTACTGGCAAAGGTACTGAGCGCAGCACCCTGCTGAGCGATTCTGACTCATCAATAGGTGGGGACGTTTGAGCTGCTCCTTGCCCTTCTGTCTGCTCTAAGGAAGGTCCCCTTCCTGACTTCCGCATTCTCGTCCCTGCTTCTATCTGTGTGTATCCATAAATAGTTGTGAGGTCTGAGGGTTCAGGCCGTCTCCTGAACCCTGTAGAGGGGATTGTGGGGCGGGCTCCCCCAGATCCCTCAGACCATGTGGTCTCCGAGAAGTCATCGTCTCCACAAGTGGTGCACTGTGTGTGAGGAATGGGGACCAAAAGACACCCTCTGTCAGCGCCCAGCTTGAGGCCACCCTGGGTTCTGGAGCCACACCCCTGGCTTGAGAGACGCGAGGGGTTGGGAAGTCCACGGGGGTTCCCATGCCTGCCACTGCCCCGTGTCATCTGCCAGCAGGGCCTCTCCAGGCCCAGGGGGTCCGCGCCGCAGAGAGACGGTCTAAAGGGCAGGTGCGGGCAGCAAAGGCGGGCCAGCCACAGCCGTGAGCTCCTCGGCCCCATTGCTAACGGGTCTCTCCATCGCCTGCACGTGGATCCCACCTAGAGCCGTGGTCCAGAAGTCTCAGGTGGTGCTAAGGCTCTGACAGCATCGGGCAGGAGAGCTCCAAGAGGCGGTTTGCCTTTTCTTCTGCCCACATTGTGTATCACTGTCCCAGGACCACTTTTTAGGTGAAAGTCTCACTGCCCTGGATTTGTGGCTCAAGTTCATCTGCGGGCCCCAGACGAACACTGGAGATATCCAACTAAGAACAGAAGTTGCTATAATTGGGGATGTAAGTTTACCGTCTTCAGGGTTGGGGCAGGGAGGCTCTGTGTGGGGACAAGTCTTGGGTACAGAGGACGTACAAGGACCACACACACACACACACACACACACAGGAGTACTGTGTTTCAGGTGGCTAGTGCTCCAGTTCCAGCTGAACCGGCACTTGGTGAAAAGCCAATACATACTATACTTCGTCTCCCAAAAGGGGGATCCGTGAGCCCGGGGTCCGAGAGAAAAACCACTTCAGCTTCTTGCCAGGCAGAGCTGCGAGGGGACCAGCCGGGGCTGGGGGTTCTGCCCTCTGGCTGACGTCCAGAAGAAGCCATGACATCAAGTGTAACAGTCTGCTATGGCCTTGCCCAGTTTGTTTTTGTGTTTTTTTTTAATTCAGTGAGAGAAGGGGAGGCAGACAGACAGACTCCCATTTGCACCTCGGCTGGGATCCACCTTACGGGTGATGCTCTGCCCATCTGAGGCCATTGCTCCATTGCTTAGCAACTGAGCTATTTTAGCACCCGAGGCAAGGTCATGGGGCCATCTTGCTTGAACCATTTAAGCCATGACTGTGGGAGACAGAGGGAGAGAGAGAGAGAGAGAGAGAAGGGAGGGGTGGAGGAGCAGATGGTCACTTTTCCTGTGTGCCCTATCTGGGAATGAACCCAGGACTTCCACACCCCGGGCCGATGTTCTACCCTCTGAGCCTTGTCTAGTTTTTACAGTCATCACTTGCAGAAGTCCCTGTGAGATGAAATTCTGCTTCCAGCCCCCAGAGCCAGCAGGGACCACTGCTCAGAATTCTCTGATAGTTCTCAAGTTTTCTGGAGGCCCAATCCTGCTGTTCTTATCAGGTTGTTTTTTTTTCATTGTGTGTGTGTGTGTGTGTGTGTGTGCGTGAGTGTGTGTGAAAGAGTTCATCTTTTGGGGTCTCTGTCTGAGCAAAGCAGGAGCCACTGTCCCAGTGGGTGGGACTTGTCCTTGTCTCACAGGCTGGGGGAAAGCTAGAAAGCCTCCCAAGTCCCCAGGTCTCCACGGTGAATTCTGCGGAGCAGGCGAGGAAATTTGCCTTAGAAGAGAGTCTGGAATGCACTCCTATGGACACAACCTTTAGGAATGGCTTCTTGCAGCCCTGGCCCCCGTCTGAGCACTTCCCACTGAGGAGCCTTGAAAACCCTTGCAGCACATGAGTGAGTCCGACGCTCCTGGAGCAGTGAGTGGTCTCGGGTCCTTACAGGGATGTTCTTGTAGGGGCTCTGACTCCTTGGCTTTGGGGACTAAAGCCCCCCATCCCCCACCCCCAGCCAGTGAAAATAAAACCAAACAGAGAACAGCCCAGCATTCAGGGGAGGATGTGGCCTTGCTGCAGGGACAAAGGAGGTGACTCCGGAGGACAAAGACGCCCAGACAGTGTTCTCTGGAGGAAGAGGATTTATTAGCCGGTGAAGCAGCCTGGCCGCTACCTTTCTGCATTGTATGTACATCTGCCGCTTTAGCTTGCACCCGAAAAGGCGCCTGGTTTTTTGTTTTTTTTGTTTTGTTTTTTTTTTACTTTTTCTGCAGACCTACGTGACTTGCGTCTCTGGGAGGGGAAGGGTTATAAGAGGAGGTTTGGACCATTTGTCCTGACTATTCACATATCCCGTTTTCCTTGCTTGCCTTTTGTAAGTTGCTTCAGGGAGCTGGTAAAGGAGCTGCATGGCTGTGGTTTGTTCCTTTTTAAATGAACTCAGTCCTTGGGTCCTTCCCTCAGCCCGGCTGCCAGCGAGGGTGCAGGGCCTTCACCTCCCTCCCCGCTCTGAGGTCTGGGCACGTCAGGACCACTGTTAGCACTCTGAGCCGCTTCCCTTCGAGCTCGCGTCCCTTTGAGCCAGGCAGACGCTTCCCTTCGAGCTCGCGTCCCTTTGAGCCAGGCAGACACTTCCCTTCGAGCTCGCGTCCCTTTGAGCCAGGCAGGGACGCCCGGGGCTTCCTTGGCCCTTTCTTCAGGAAGTGAGTCCAGCCTCGTGTAGTCTCCATATATATATTATTTTTTATTATTATTTTTAGGTGACTTCGAAGGCCATAGCAGTGGGGATTGAGTTCCGTGGCCCAGAGACAACCCAGTGCCCACCCAGAAATCGTTCAGGTTCAGCAGGAGGGGAACTACATCCCCCCCCCCCCCCACACACACACCGGCTCTTTTGTTCCTACCTAGAAGGCACATGTCAATTGTGTCAGCAAATGAGGCTCCCTTCTCCAGTAGTTAGAGCTCACACTGAACCACTTCCGTGGGGACTTCCCACGGTTTTTCAGTCAGTTCCCAGCCCCTCTCGCCTCCCCTCTCCCCCCACCGTGCTGCCGATGTGGATCTTCTCAATGGGCCTGCGGTTTGGGCCCTCCCGACCCGACCCGGCAGAGAGGGGCGCCGCCCGCCAGTGAGAGCCACGGGCGATGCAGTGCCAGGTCTGCAAGGGCCCGTCGGTGAGCGAGGCACTCCCTTCCTGCAAGGGAAGCGCGCCTCTCACTGGGACACCAGAGGAACACACGAGGATGGGGCCACCTCAGCGACCTTGCTGGACGTGGCTGGGCTGCTTCGCAGCACATTCCGCTCCGGGGGACCTGGTGGAGAAGGCAGGCTCCTAAGTGTGCAGACCCAGGGCCAGAGCTGAAGGCCGTGGGCAGGAGGGGAGCCCCCCTGGGGGGCCGCTCTGCTGTGTCCAGAGGACAGCTCCCCACATCCAGGGGTGACTGTGTCCTCGCCCTTGCCTCTTCCTGTCCCTGCTGCGTTCTGTTGGACCTCACTAAGACCCGAGGGAGGTCCTAACCAGGTGGGAGGCAGGAAAAAAAACCCAGCTGAATCCAAGCTGCAAGATTCACATTCTGGGGTTCAACTGGTCCAGGATTCTTTTTTTTTTTTTCCAAAAAGTTTTAACATGGGAAGCTGTCCTTCAAACAAATCGAATACGTGAAGATTAAAATAAAAAAAAAAGGAAAATAGCCCACCCCATACATGTCACGCAGGCAAAGTCTTGAACCACAGCTAACCTGACACCTGGCCGGCCTGTCGCCTTATGGTCTCAGGACACCAAGAGGCCCGGCTGCTGCTCTGAGGCCTCACACACTCCCCTTTTCTTTCTCCCAGGAGAGCCTGTCACCAGAGTGTCTCACCACCTCTGGGCTTTTTAGCCAGAGGAGAGAATGTGGGTATAGAAAGAGAGCCCACCACTGTCAGTACATGATGAAAATCCTGACCCGTCGCCCCTGCTGGGTTCAGAATCTTTGCAACTCGGGGTGAGACACATAAAAAAAAAGTATCTGTGAAAAATCTCCACAGGGAGCCAGTTAAGGCCCCAAACTTCCCCTCTCCCTCCATCCCTGTTCCACTGATAGGTTCCAAGGTTAAGGAATGTCTCCCAAAGCTAGCTGAGGGCTGACACCCCCAAAAAGCTGATGAGGTGGCAGCGCTGGGTCACAGGAACAGCGCCCCTCCCTCTTGTCCTCCAAGCCCCCCGCCCCATCTGTTTACACTCTGCAGCCCACCAGTCCTTATTGAAGAGCCTGGCTGGCACCACCCTGGCCTTTGCCAGTGCTGTTAGCAGCTGCAGTCCATGGACTTTCCACACGTCCCGCCTCCAGGGCGGTCCGCATTGAGTTACTGCTGGCTTTTGCCCTGTGAGCGTGGGCTCCAGCCTAGTCCCTGGATGACACCAGCTCCTCTTTGCCACATCCTATGCCACCATTCCTTCAAGATGTCCCCAGTTACCCCCAAAGATGCAGCCCTAGCAAGCTCAGTTCATAGGAACCAAGTTGTGGGCTGAGCTATGTGAAATCCGGGCCTGGGTCCCAGACCCTCTGTGTCTAGGGTGGGCCGCCACCACCCCAACATACTCTATCTCCCTTGATGCTTCTGCAGTGCCCCCCCCACACACACACACTCAGGTGTCCACAGCCCTGTCTTCCTCCCAGCGTGGGCCCTTAGCCTGCTTCTGGGCTGGCACTAACCAAGAACAGAGGGTCCTGGAAACAATAAGGCTAAAGGTGCAGAAGCCACCTCTCCCAGGGCACAGTTCTCTCTCTCTCTCTCTCTCTGGCCTCTGAGGATCCCCAGCTTCCAGGAAATAGCCCCTCAAACCCATTCCCTTCTGCTCCCCCATCTTCGGACCCTTGTGTGTGATCCAAGCCCCGTTTTTGCCTTTAATTAGCCCAGGGCGGCCGTGGCTCGCGTGGGGACCAAAGTAAGCCGTTGGGGTAGCCGTTACCCGTTACCCTGAGTCCTCCGCGTGCGTGCGCGCGCGGGGTGGCCTGCGGGGTGGGGCGAGGTCCCTCCAACGCCCCGCCCCGGCCACACCCCGCGACCACTTTCCTGACGGTTTGGGGGTCTGCCATTCCCCGGGTGGGGTGGGTACCAGCGGACCTCCGCCCCTCGGGGTTTCTTGGTCTGGCTGAGGACCTTCTTAGAGGGTTGCCCGACCCTTCTCTGATTTCACAGCTCCTGGTGGGCGGTCAGGCGGAGCGGGTCCTCCCTGCGCGTTGGAGGACTGCGCGCGCCCCCACTTTCTGAAAGGTCTCGGTCTCCGCCCAGAGGAGTGCCTGAGGGTGACTCGGCTCAGCCTGGCTGACGCAGACACCTTGCCCCACCACCAGAGGGCTTCCTGGAGTCGGGACCGTCTCTGGGGAGCCTAGAGGCGTTTGCCTTCTATTCTTTGGGCTTGAGGAGGAACGGACAGAAGTTTTGGGCACCTTCCTGTCCCACTCCTCACTGAATCCTCTCCTTCCCCTCCACCCCCGAGGAAGTCAAAAGGACTTGTCTGCTTCCTCAACAAAAGTTCTTCAGACTTTCTCCAGCAGCACCCACCACCCCCGGGGCGTGTGGGGCGGGGACCCGGCGGTTCCACGGTCTCTCCGGGCTCTCCGACGGCCTCCCACTCTGCGCCCCACCCCCCTCTCCCACTCTGTGCCCTTTCCTCACTGAAGGCCCAGCGCTAGAGGGGCAGAGCAGGGAGATGAGAACGGAGAGTGCGTGACAAGTCATTTCCTTTCAACCCAACAGGCTCCTAACGGAAACCTGGAGAAAGTGGGATTTAATGGTTGTGACCTATCTGACACACACACACACACACACACACACACAAACCCCTTCGCCTCTCCCCACCTTTTTACTTACCTGAAAAGACCTTTAAAAAGCTAAAGTGATCGCTTCTCGGTTTTTTGGCTAAGATGAAGTGTAAAAATCTAAAGTGAATTGGCTATTTGGGGGGGGGGCATAGGCAAGGTGGCTCTGAACTTAGGCCATTTGTGTTAGCGTAAATCCATTAAAATGCAACGTGTACAACTGCCCACCCTTGGGCTGATGGACCCGATGCCTCTACCTGCTGTCCCCTCTTCTCCGCCCTCCCCCCAAACCCACTCAGGACAGTTATTCTCACAGGAAGTCGCAGCAAACTGCGAAGGAATAGACCCTGACAGAGGCGGAGGGAGGAGAAGCCTGTTTTTAATTAGAGCTTGGGCTTTAAAAGCAGAGAAACCTGCCGAGACACGTAAAGAAAACAGGTGGACTCTTTCCCCGGGCGGGTGGTCCTGAGGTCAGTCAGGGGGCCCGTGTCAGAGGACAGAGAGGCAGGGAGCCCCGCGGGAAGGAGGAGGTCTCGGTCTGGAAGGAAGGGCAGCTGTTTCTGGTGGCCGTGGTGGTGACAGGGGGTGTGCCCCACTGGGCTGTCGCCTCAGCCCGACTGTGTGTGTGTGTGTGTGTGTGTGCGCGCGTGGTAAATTCACACTCACAGATTCTTAGACGAGCCCATGTCTGATCACCTGCAGACAAAGTTCAGGCCCCATCACGTCATATCCCAAAGAGGATTGAGTGTCCTTGGAAACCTTGGTCACCGCAGGAAGGAAGCTGGCGCTTGTGGGAGGACTCACTTAGCATCAGTACGGAAAATCAGGCGAGGGAGGGGAGGCAGGGCCCCGCCGGAGGACTTCAGAAGGCCGGGAGCAGCGCTGCCCTCCGTGCGGCCCTGCCAGAGCGCCCTGCCCGCTTCCTGGGCGGACAGTCGGGAAAGCCTCCCCACAGGGCCGCTTTGCTTTCTGGCTGGCGCAAGCTCGGCTTGACAAGCGGATGGCCGGACCCCAGTGGTGTGCCGCCACAAGGAAATTAGAAGCGAAAGGCCAGGGACCAGAACTTATGAAATCCTTGAAGAATCTGTATCTTGTCATTTCTGAATGTTTCTATTTTGGTCAGCTCCTTTCTTTGTAGTTGAATCCTTAACACAAGCAAAGAGGGTAGGGAGCAGGAAGACTGTCTTCCCAAGAACCACTCTTCCTGGGGCCGGATCCCTCTCAAAACAACGAAACAAACAAACAAACATGAGAAAGACCGGACCCTTGGGTCTGGCTGTCCAAAAAAGGAACGGGGAATTAGAGGAATGTAAACAAAAATAAGGAGGTCTTGGGCTTAAGTACAGAAAGTGACAGGGGACAGGCCACCTGTCCCCACAGAGAAAACCAGAAACAGAGAATTTTGCACAGAGGTCTGGCTGCTAGGAGGGACGTGGAAGGAACGAGTGGGTCTGAGCGAGGGAGAAGCTGGGCCGTGAGGAAGCGCGGGTTGGTCTGTCCTTCCTCTGGCTTGTCCCAGGAGTCAGCAGGCGGCCTGCCTACCCCAATCAGCCTGCTCGCCCTGGGGGAGCTGGGGCTGGCTCTTACTTTCTGTTCCCTATAGCGCTTAGCTCAGTACCTGGCACATGGACTTGAATTTTATTTCATTGACCCTGAATGGTATATTTGCTCAGTTCTTCCAGATCTTGGCTTTGTGCTGGCGTGCCAGCCCATGCTGAGGACCCCGACCCAATTTAGCTTATAGCTACAGCTAAAGTAGAATATTCTCAGGGCCTCAACAAATCTAATCTTGCAAGCAAAGGCAGGATGTGTTCCTTGTGCGTCGGCCCTGCAGATATTGCAAGAAGGCAGTTTATTATCTTAGAACAGTGTGTGCTTTAGCAAAGATACTGCACAAACCGTGGCCTCGTGGTCCTTGCCTATATACCCCTCTCCCCGCGAGCTCCTCGCTGTTCGTGGCTTCCCGGTGCAGCGCACAGGCCACCAGCCAGTGAATAAAAGCTCTCCGAATTCCTAGTCACTTTGGGCTCTGGTTCCGTTCCTTACGGGTTAACCACAACAGGTTTATCCTCCCTCCCCCCGCCCCAGTTTCAAAGAGACTCTCTGAGCACTTCTTCTGGCTAAGAGAATTGATCTCACAGCACCTTCCAAAATTCTCAGGAAATGGAGCTTGCTGGCTTGTGGGCTATTTATAATTAACGCTGCCTAATAAGATGTGTGTGTATGCTTTAAGAGCGGCTAAAGTGCTTGCAATACAAATGAAAGGTGGTATTATTTTCCATACAGCATCTCTGATTATAATAGACTGTTGGCTGCCCAACCAGAGGAGCTGAACATCAAGGCAGGCTGCGGAAAGGGGAGGTCCGTTCCAAATAGCCAACCATGAGGCCTTCAGCATGGCAAGAGGAAGCTCCCCTCCTGAGTGGGGGCCACCTGGGGCAAGGCTCGCCAAGCCAGAGCCTCTTGCTGTGTCCCCCAGGCCCCGCCCCCGACGCCAGGCAGGCTGTCTCTGAGCTGCACATGGGGGTGACTCTGACCCCAGGTGTAGCCGGCTCAGGGACCACCGAGCACGATTCACCTTCACGGTTCAAATCGCTGTTCTAGCCGGAGCCTCGCCTCAGGATAGCCATTAAGAATACTACCTCTAATTTAAGGGGTTAGAAAGACGGGGGGCCCTGTATTCATGTCTTGAAAGATTGTAAAATCTCTCCCCCACATCTCTGTGTCCCACACCTCCCTCACCAGCACCACTACAAGTTCTAGCACATAGCCTTGCAAAGAATAAAAAAAAAAAGAAGAAAATGCAAAACATTGCTTTTCAATGTCCCCTATGTTAAACACACACACACAATGATACAGTGTATTTCTTCAGGGAGGTGGGATTTCCTAAGATTCCCTTATAGAATCACAAGGGGGTCACACTCTGCTATGGGATGTTGTGATCTGCCTTTGAAATGGGAATATGAATTTATTTGAAAAGACTTGAAACATTTCACTGACCTAAACTGAAGTAAGGAGTCGAGGGGAGGAAGTCCCTCTAGCCCGGCAACTCACCCTGGAAACTGTACTTTTTTTTTTTTTGGAAGAAACAATTTAAAAATTTGCCATGGCAATGTTTAAACATGTATCAGTTTACCCATAAGACTGAGTGAAAATGGTAACAAAATTTCTGTTAGGTTGGTGGGGGGAGGGGGGAGACTGCAGATTGTACAAGAACTGACCATAAGGGGAAAGGCTGAAGCAGAAACATTTATTTGCTTTCCAAGAGAGGAAAGGGCCAGGCATCCCAGTGACAGTGTCAGCCCTGAGTGAGGAGGGGAGTTGGCTTTTATTGGGCTTTTTCAAGGGCCGTGTGGTTTTTATTGTTAGAAATATATGTGTGTGTGTCCTTAGATGCCCAGCTGTGGTAGGTCATAAACATGATCTTAAAAAAAAAAAAAGAAAGAAACAATTATCTCGAGAGAGGGCAAACGTTTCACAAGGCGGAGGGGGCTTAGCTGGTGGGATCCGAGCCTGGTCAGCAGTTAGGTGAGGAATGGGAGATGGGCTTTTTTGGCTTTCCGTCCTTTCAGTGTCCTTGGCGGGGACATCTCTGAGCCACGTAAGATGCCGCTGAGCGGACAGAGCCGGGTCTGGCGGCCCTCCGTCTCCTCTTCCCTGTGAGCTGGGTGGCGAGGTGAAGTGGGAGCCTGCCTGGTTCAGCCTCTTAGTTTACAGATGGGGAAACTGAGGCCTAGAGGGGGACCACCCTCCCCCAGTCCGCATCCTCTCCCCTTTCCCCTCAGCCTTCACTCACGATACCACCCAGTATGAGGATGAGTGGTGCCCACCCCACCCGTGCCTGTCCCCACGCCCTGTCTTATTCCTTTCAGAGTATTTTTGAGTAGGTGGTGCCTTTTCTCTTTGGCATGCATGGATAAAGGCAGGCTTCTTTTCCTCCCTCCAGCCTCCGCCTGACCTCCCACTGTGAGCGCTGTGACCCTGGTCCGGAACCTGTGCCCCTTCCCCCATCACAAATCTGACACGTCCGCTTCTGTCCCTCACCGCGTGTGTCCACAAAACGGGCTGACATGGGTCACGCCCTAGAAGAGGGTTAGGGAAGTAGAAATGGACAATTTGCTCTAGGATTCGTATAGAAAAAAAGTCTCCTTCTATTTGAATAATGACAGAGGGAACAACTTGGATACTGTTCCTATTTTCCTTTAAATGCAGATACAAAAAAAAAAAAAATCTCAGTTAAAAAGTTACTTCCAAGGCTCAGGAGTACCATTCAAATCTTCCCCAATATTTGCCTTCATGTGAGAAGCCCGCACTTCATTAAAAATAGGTCTGTGATACGTGACACTTGAGGGGGCACTGGGGTGGGAATCGGTCACACTGCAGACCAACGTTTGCACGGCGTGCGGTATAGCAAGGGAGCACTGCAAGCCCCATGCTTTGTCCCTGAACTTGACCAGGATGGACACTGACACCTCAAGAGAGGGCGGGGCTGGCCGAGGGCCACTAACTAGCACTTGACCCAGGACTGGACTGCACGCCCATGTCTCTCCCCAACGCGGCTGTGCACAGCCGGGGACGGGACGGACCGCAGGACGCTGACCAGGGGAACGATCGTGGAGGCCTTCCTCACACCTCCTCCTCGGTACAGGGAGGCTGGGCCATCCGCGCTGAGAGGAAGGGCCCTGTCGTCACCTCCCAACAGCGGCCTGGAGCCGAGTGAGGCCCAGGCCCCAGGAGGCGAGGCCCTCTCCTCCAGAAGCCAGCTGGACAAGCCCGGGCAGCGTGTAGACGCCGCCCTCCAGCGCAGGCCCTAGGGGTCCGGCTGCGGTGTCACCCCTCAGCTCCCAGCCTGGAGGCGTTCGGGGCCGACAGGTGGTCACAGAAGTCCCCCCCCCACCCCGCATCAGTTGCTGGGTTAGTTGCCAGGAATCTGAGGTGTCGACAGATGAAAATAAAGACTAGGAAGCCATTCCTAGCAGAGCTGGTGAGAGCAGAGAGGAAATCGCCAGGAATGGCCTGGAAGGAGCCATAAAGTGAGAAGGGCACAGGACGCTCACTCGCGACGTGCAGTCGTCCCAGGAGCCGGGCTGAGGAGGCGCATTTCCCTCCACTCTGGCTGTTCAGCCCTGCGGAGCCGGGCCCTGCCCCCTGGGCAGCCCCGCGTTTCGGGGAAACCCCTGTCCCCCCAACATTGAGGTGGAAAAGTGAAGGCTGTCACCCGGCCCCCATGCAGCCTCGCAAGGGCCCCAGACCCTACAATAACATGCCTTTCTGTTGTACAACACCCTGCAGGTCGGGAAGCCCTTTCCCACCCATCGGCCCCTTCCAGCCACTCTGAGGGACCTTCTGTGGGAATAGCAAGTGATTGGCTCAAGGTCACACAGCTAGTCAGTGGCAGGTCCAAGACCCGGGCCCCTGACTACCCATTTCAAGATCAAAGTCTTTCTCAAACCCCCTCATTATCCTTCCTGGGAATGGAAGACTGAAATTCAAGGTATAAGGGAAGGTATTCCCCACATGGCACCTCCTTCCCACCCAGAAAGCCCCAGAGGCTGGAGCTCCAGGCCCAGGCCCGAGGGAACCACTTGCCTGGCCCTCTGAGCCTCAAGGTGTTGGTCGCCAGCTGTGATGAAGGCAGGCCGCCTCTCTGCCTCCCCCGCCCCATCAATTCCGGTCCCCCAGGGGTCACTGAGTTTGTGGAGCTTGTGGTCTGCCCTGCCTCGGGGGTCTCTCCACAAGGGCTAGCCAGGCACCCTGGGGGAGGGGGGCGGAGGGCAAAGACAGCCCCTTCCCCAATTACTGCCAGGTGTGAATTCTCCTTGAAGGTGGCCTTGTAAGTGGGGAAGCGCCTCTTGTCCTGTGCAGGGTGGTTGGTGGTGGTGAGAATGTCCCTGTCACGTCCAAGGAGGGCTTGGAAGGCCTCTGAACATGGAAGGAGGTGGCTGGAAGCAGAGCGTTGGGTGTCTTCCCGTCAGTGACCCTTTTGGGGTGATCTGGGGTCCCCTTGTAGCTTTGGTGGAAGAAGAAGTCAAGAGGGCAGGAGAGCAAAGGGCCAGAGATGAGAACTGTGGGGCCGGCGTGGAGTGCCGGCCGCCGCTGACGCGTCCTGTAGCCTGGGAAGTCCCCTCTCTGAGGCCCAGCTGCTGTTCTTGGCCCGTCTCGAGGTCGCCTTGGGAAACTCCAATACGATAATGGATGAGAAAGGCTTTGTGCATCTCTACATGTCCTTGAGTGGTGTTGGTCGAGCAGAGAGGTCACCAGCAGACCTGTCCCCCACACCATCAGCCGTGAGGCCACCGGTGCTCAGTCCCCAGGCCTGGCGCTGCTGCCGTGTTCCTGGTCCACTGGGCCCCGCCCGGCGCGCACCCTGGCCCCAACGCAAACCTGTGGTTTAGGAAAAGGATGTGCAGGTCTACGTCCAGCCCGAGGGGGCGGGTCACTGAGCTAGCCTTGCCCCAGACCACCTGCCCTCCACAGGCCTCCTCCTTTGTGCCCGCCCTTCCCCCCATCCCACAGAGGCGGGAGGAGGTCGTGGGTTCAGCACCCTGCTCTCTCTGCACACCGCTCCTCTACCTCAAGCCAAACCATCCCGGTCACTCAGAACCGGTGTCTGCAAGGACCGCCATCCTTTCCCCGCATCCCTGCCGGCATCCCTGGCAAGCGACCCACCGGCTCTGGTTGAGGCTGCTCGGCCCGGAAGCTGGCCGGCAGCCCATGCCGGGGTTCCCGAAGGCCCCTGGGCGGCAGGCTGGGCGGCAGCTGCCCTACGCCTCTCCCCAGTGGTAACTTCCGAGCCCACCCCGAGAACCCAGACTCGCCTGCCTGCCTGCCCTCTATATTTTGCCCAGGGAGTGAAACCCTAGATTAGCTGATGCTTAAGAGGACAATTCTTTGTAGACCCAGAGCACAGAATCTCTAATTACTTACGAGGGTTGTAAGGCTGGTGGCCGAGGCCAGGCAGGTCCACACTGGATGTGGGCAGACGGCAGGGGAACTGCGGGGCCGGACAGCGTCGGCCCATTCCCGTTTCATAGATTATCGCAACGGCAGATGAGCCCACAGGCAGGGGACAGCCGCTTCTTGTGGCAACAGGCTAATGAACAGCAAAGCGGCCCCTTGTAGTGGCTGACAAGCCGTCCACCAAAGAGCCCCTTGCAGTGGTGGGTAAACAGTCCACCCTGAGGGAGAGCACCGTGGCCTGACAGGCCACACACACACACACACACACACACACACACATGTCTCGGCCACGTGCTCCCGCACTAATCAGGCAAAGTGCAAGCGAGCAAGCCTGGCCCAGCTAGTTTCCTCATTAAAGGGCACACATGGCTTGGACAATGGCCTCTTCTTATTCTCCATACACTCAACGAACATGTCCCTCAAAACTGCTTCTCATCCCTCTCTCTCCCTACAGCACACCTGCACCCATCGAGCTGCTCTCCCCTGGGTGGGGTGACATAAGCCGGGTAACAGGTATAAAGGCATCCAGTTTAAAGTCATTTACACAAGGAATTTGGGGACCAGGGGATTTCCTAGACAATGACCCTCGGCAGTGGGGTGGCCTCTCTGGGGGAGCTCCGCCATGTCCTGCGAACCCTGGGGACACGCACCAGGCCTGTCAGCCTTCTCCTGCTTCCTTTGTAAAAATGTGGCCAAAGGCTGCGTGAGAGAGAAGCCGCCCCAACCCCGTAAACCACGCCTCTGCTGAGGAGCCGTGCTGTGAGGGCACCTCCAGGGGTCTCTGCTTGGTCTGAGCGTAGTTTTTCAAACTCTCCAGGGGGCAGGACAGAGGATTCTCTGCCCCGGGGTCCAGAAATGAATTCCAGGTTGGTTATTTGGCATCTTGCAAGTTGCCCATGCCTTTTCCATCCCCTTGAAGTTCTGTAAACAAGACCTTCTGGGTCACCAGATGGTCCCCCAGCTGCCCATGGGCACCAGGTTGATGCCCTCCTCTGGAGTGATGCCTCCGGGGACCAGATGTGGCTTCTTGAAGCCAGAGGAAGTTCTCACTGCCCATTTTGACTTGAAATTGCTGGCCTCCCTCGGGAGCCCCCGGTTCCCTGCTCGAGGCCCCAGGAGTTCCGCCGTCCGGGTCTTCCCTGAGCCACTGCCTTGTGGTCGAGCTGCGCGGGGCTAGCCACGCTCTTCCGTCCCCAGGCCTTCGCTGGGTGTGTGCGGCCCCGGAGGCTCGGGGTGCCTGTTCCCAGTCCCTGTCTGCATGGAGCTTACAATCTGGTGAGGGACACAAGACAGAGGCAGCCCCACCCAGTCCCTGTCTGCATGGAGCTTACAATCTGGTGAGGGACACAAGACAGAGGCAGCCCCACGTAAGGAATGGCTAGAAATCCCGCACCATGCCCCTGTGAGGTCAGGTGCAAAGGCCCGTGGGCGGGGTCCAGCTGGTGAACCCTGCTCGCCAGACCTAGAATTAGAGGCGAGCGGCAGTCCTGGCCCGCGCTGCCGCCCGGCGGGGCCTGAGCCGGTGGGGCCTGAGCAAACACGGCTGGCTCCCGCGTCCGCGGTGCAGGGGGGCCCTCGCCGGGTGGAGCTCAGCTGCTCCCTGGGCCGGGCTGTCTGGCTCTCTTCTCTCCAGACCCCAGTTGGCGCCCTGCCCTTGCCCACCCTCCGCTTCCCTTTGTTTACGTTCAGTCTCACGTCTCTACTGATGCTTCGATCTCTACCATCTGAGGAGCGTTTCCGCTGACCGTGCTCACTGCTCAGACCGGGGCCGGAGCTGCCCCCAGGGCCAGAGTCCACGGCAGGCTGTGGTGGGGGCCCTGGGGACAGCAGCCTCAAGTCTGGGGCTTGGGTGGGGTCCCAGAGACGATGACTCCTCGGAGACCACATGGCCTGCACCGAGGGACCAAGAGGCGCCCGCCTCACAATCCCCTCTACAGGGCTCATGAGACGGTCCGAACCCCCATCCTCACAACTATTTATGGATACACACAGATAGACTAGGGATGAGAATGCGGAAGTCAGGAAGGGGACCTTCCTTAGAGCAGACAGAAGGGTAAGGAGCAGCTCAAACGTCCCCACCTATTGATGAGTCAGAATCGCTGATTCTGTTTCTGTTGTGCTGTGTTCAGCAGGTGCTGCGCTCAGTACTTTAGGTCAGTGAGGCCACTGTGGCCTCTGACAGGGTCTGTGCCCCTCCTCTGTGTTCCCATTCAGGGCCTCTACAGGGTGGGCGGGGGGCACCTGGAAATCGTGATGGAGGTTCTGATGGGAAGCCACGGGCCGATTACTGGGAGGACAAGAGGGGGCAAAGCAGGCTGCTTTGACATTAGGTTGTAGCTGCCCTTAAGGGTACGGGGTGAGACAGGGATTCACCCGCAGTCTTTTCTACTCTGCCCTGGACGCGAGTGGACACGCCTCAGTTTCCCTATCTGCGTCGGGAAGCTTTTTTCTCCTTTCCCGTCCTGCACGGGCCAGGGGAGGTTCACGATAATGCGGAGATGTGCTTTAAAATCCGTGAAACGACAGAAGGAAATGTCAGCCAGGATTCCTCATTGCTACCCCCAAGGACTTGGGGGGTGTTTTCAACAAGCGTGGACCTGACAGCACACTGTCCCCTCAGCAGCTGACCCGGTCCGGCCAGAGGCCACAGGTTCACAGTGGCCCTTCGGCTGTCCAGACCAGACGCACCCTCCGGCTCCCCCAGGCCGCTCCGTGGCCCCTGCTCCCGCTTGGCCACCAGGAGCTTGGGGTCATCGGGACGTCTCTCAGTTCTGCACACATTCCAAACAGGCCTTGGCCTCTCGGCAAAGGCCACCTCCAGGCTGTGGGCCGGGCGAACACGGGAGCCACTTTCTTATTTTTGCGTCTTTGCCTTCTCTTTGCTCCCTTAGAACATCCCCCCCCCTTTTTAAATCTTATGCTTCTTTAGCTCGAGACACCTGCTTGCGTGTTCCGGTCCCCCACTCAAGGGGACGTTGGCCTGCGGGGTGGTGTGACACGTGCCTTGGTCCTTCCGTGTAAATGTGGCATCAGTTCCAGCACCTCCCTGCGCATGGCCCAGCCAGGTGTTCGCAGGTCGGACGTCAGGAGAAATACGCCCTCTCTCCTCTCAGTGGGGGTGGGCAGGCCCGGTCTCCGCCCGCTCTGGGGACTGGCGGCAGCAGGCTGCACTTTCCTCTCGGTTCTGATCCAGACCTTTCACGGGCTCTCTTCTTTGGCTCCGATGTCCTCGGCTGTAAGAGCATTGGAGACCCAGCCAGAAAATTTCAAGTCAAATCAGAGTCCACAGAGAATAGTGTGGTCAGAATTCTCCAGGGAAGCCCCACCGCAGCCCCCAAGCAGGCAGGGTCAGACAGAAATTAAGTTCTGTTGGGATCGCCTGTCTTACCCACCAGAGCTCTGCTCTGACGCCTGCTCCCTGGGCCCACCCCCCACCGCACTGGCCGCCATCTGCCTCCTGGCGGCCTCCCCTTTGGCCCTATAGATGTGAGTGGGCTCCTCCTCACACACATTAGACACATCTTCAGGGCCCCCCACCCCCTCCACGTAGCATGTCCTCAGGGTGACCTGATCCAGAATCATGTGGCACTGTGGAGTCCCTGACACTTGGGGGTCTCATTTTCTCTGCTCACTTACTTCCTGGTGGGTCTGGTGTAAAGCCGCTCAGACCCAGGGGGGCTGTGTATCTGATCAGCCAGGGGGCAGGAAAGCCAGCCAGCTCATGCCTCATCCCCTGTCTGCACCGCCCCCCAGCACCCAGGCCCTGGAGCCCCGCTCCCCAGCCCCTCCTTTTCAGGCCTGGCTCAGCAACCCCTCTGGGCCACCTCCTGCCCCGTCCGGCGCCACACCCACTCACCCCGTTGTTAAAAGTTGTTTGAAGCCGATGAACACGGGGACCACAGAAGTGAATGGGACCAAGGTTTTTGCAGAGGACAGTCCTGAAAACAATTAAAAAGGACAGATGGGATATGACTTCCTAGGGGGGACACGGAGAGGCCAGTAGGTTCAGGGACCAGCGCACGGCTTGAGCGGGGTCACAGCAGTGAGGTGGGAGGAGTGGGACCTGGGCACTGGCTCAGCAGAGGCGGGGTCCGTGTCTCGGAAATGAGATGGCAGCCCACAGAGGGAGCTGCAGGTGGGGCTCCCTCCCCGCAGTGACAGTGAGCTGCAGGTGGGGCTCCCTCCCCGCAGTGACAGTGAGCTGCAGGTGGGGCTCCCTCCCCGCAGTGACAGTGAGCTGCAGGTGGGGCTCCCTCCGCGCAGTGACAGTGAGCTGCAGGTGGGGCTCCCTCCGCGCAGTGACAGTGAGCTGCAGGTGGGGCTCCCTCCCGCGCAGTGACAGTATGACACCCCAGCTGAGAGCACCACAGTCACTTGCCTGGAGAGCAGCAGGGCCCCCCCGCCCCCCAGCGGAGGCCACACCAGGTGCCCGTGCCTGGCAGAGGGCTGTTTGTTTTTTTAAATGATTAAAAGCATTTCAAATTTAACAAATGAAAGGGAGGTTAAAAGCCATTGCATTACGAGAAAACTTGGTTTTAGTGTCAAAGATAGTTTGCCAAGCTTTCCAGGCTTATTTTAATTAAAAACAGGGTTAACCTGACCTGTGGTGGTGCAGTGGATAGAGAACGCTGACCTGGAATGCTGAGGTTGCCGGTTCAAAACCCCGGGCTTGCCCAATCAGGGCAGAGAGAAGCAACCACTACGAGTTGATGCTTCTCACTCACCATCCCCCTCTCTCTAAAATTAATTTTAAAATAAAATAAAAAAAAATGGGTAAGACTTTTTTTTTTTTGAGGGCTAAGAGAGCCTAATGGTCTAAACTGTGTGTGTCTAAATCCTCAAGGGTCGAAAGGCACGTCCTGCTTCCCAGGTGAACGCCCGCTGTGTATTCTCGTAAATATAAGAAACACCACATTTGAGGAGGTCTTTTTCCTCTAGCGGCTGAAAGGCCAGGTGGCTTTTCTATCGGGGTTCCGTCAAGATGCAGTGTCCTCAGGCCAGGGACACCTGGTCTCCTTGTTCAGCAAAAGTATGAGAAGTCAGGTCACCCTGTGTGAGGGGAGTTCTCAGTCATTCCTGAGGCTCCCCAAGCCCCCCTGCCCGGTTCACTGCCCCCCACCTCCTCTGGTGGCTCCCTCAGCCACCCTAGCCCCACCTGAGCCGGGGCCAGGTCCTTCTCAGCCAGCTCCTCCCTGAGCTCCAGCCAGTTCCGGTGAACGACCCCCTTCCATGTCCCCTGATCAAGGCTCTGCCCTTGAGGCCGTCAGATTCCCATTTCAGTCCTGGCTGTGGGGGGCGGTGCACATCCTGCCTCCACCCCTGCACGCTGTGCTCCCCCCCCCCACCGTGCCCAGGGCAGGGCGGTTACAAGGGGGTGGAACTGGAGAAGAGGGTCTCCCCACCCGGAGCAGGTGGGTGCCCTCTATCACCCCTGGTTCCTATGCCCTTATGTGTGCTCCTCGTCACCTCTCTTCAGCTTTGATGCCCTGCCCCCGCCTCCTGCCCTGCCCCGCCCAGGTTAACCAATTTATGCTGAGCACTCCCAGGTCAGCCTTCCGAGAGGCAGAACCCTTGGGCCTGCGTCATCTCTTTGCCCCAGGCCACATCTCCAGCTGACCGTCAGTGGGCTGCCCTGGGGCAGCGGGCAGTGGGCACGGGGACACAGCACTAGGGCTCTCTCTCCAGGGCAGAACGGCCATCTGTCCACAGGACCGCAGGCATGGCAAAGCCACAGCTGGTGGGGCTCTTCCGTTGTCACTAATCTAACAGGTGCCCATGGGTGCCCTGCGCCAGGCACTGTCCCAGCTTCGCGTGTGCCACGAGGCCAGGGCCTGGCCTGGCCTCTGCCATTCTCTCCCCGGCACACAGCCCTCGGGCGTCTGCAGACTCCTCTAACAACAGGTGGGAGACGGGGTGTCCGCAGAGCAGGGGTCGCCTGGTGGACCAAGCAGAGCCCCGAGACTGCCGCTCACTGCAGAGAAGGGAACAGAGGGACAGCGCCCGGGCGCACAGCTCAGGCTCCTGGCTGCGTGGGGTGCAGGGCGCAGCCCGGTCCAGCTTCACTTCCGCTGTCCATCAGGCTTCCTTTTGAGTTGGAAGGAGGTGGGGAGCCCTGAGCTTCTGCAGTTCTGCTCTTCCATCTTTCCCCTTCTTCTGCCCACTCCCTGCCCCTCCCCCCCCCCAACCATTCCAGCTCCTGCTAATGTCAGTGGATACGTAGGGAGATGCTGGGGAGGCAGAGTACGGGCCCCACCCCAGCCGGGGAGCCCAGAGCCAGCCCGAGCCCTCTGGAAGCCAGACGGGCTGCTCCCCAGTGTCTCGGACTTCCCTGTCAGCTCTGGGGCCACTTCTGTCACCACGTACTGATAGCTGAGTTTTGAATGCCAGGAGGAGGTCTGATAAAAGCACAGATGCTTACAGATGACGTCTGCACTAGAGATGTGGCTCCCGCCCCTCACGTCCCTCGGGATGTAAGCAGAGATCCCTCCAGGGGAGGTCAGTCACTTCTTCCCAAGCCCCAAATTGTGACCCTGGCCTCACTCAACACAGCAGACGCCCTTCAGTAGGATACTCCTTGTGCTCCGGGCCAGGCCGTCTGGCTTTTTGTGCTCAGCTCCCTGGAGCGGCCACCATCCTTACCTGAGGTGGGACTGTTCCTTGTGCCCCCGAGCACGTCCTGACCAACAGGGAGAGAATTGACCTGACAGGGAGGCCCAGGTCTGGGCCCCATCTGGACCCATGCACCCCAGGAAACTCCTAGACACGCACGTGCCTGGCCACCTCTCAGAGACTTAGGTCAGGGGGTCTAGGGGGGCCGTGTGCAGCTCTTCTGTCCTAAGTGGACTCAAAGAGGATGGACCTCTGCAACCAGGTCTAACCTGAGGTGGGACCAGGGGAGAAAGGAGGAAGCCTTCTGCTCACCACGTCACCAGTCTCCAGGTCTCACGCACACACGCACACACAGCACACGTGCACACACAGGCACACGGGTGCACACACATGCACACACACGCACACACGCAGCACGTGCACACAGGCACACAGGCACGTGTGCGTGCATACACATGGATGCACACGCGCGCACACACGCACGCACACACACACACACACACACACGAGGTGCAGAGAGAAATTGCGTCAGGGAACAGTTGCCTCTAATTGTTACCAAACTTCTGCAAAACAAGAAACAACAAAGAAATAAAAGCGGTAGATAATTAAGTACATAATTGTACATACCACCAGTTAATTAAGCTTTTACTCCGAGAACCTGACAGAATCTGCTTCTAAGGTGGTCGTGTGAGAGAACGTGGCAGATGGCAGCCCATCTGCAGCAGGAGCGCTTGTCAACAAAAGCTCCGTGCCCCGCGGAGGGACGAGGGGCTGGGCGGAGTCCCCCCACCCCGGGTGGGGAGGTTCATCTTCATTCTGCACAGCACCCAGTGCAGGTGAGAGAGTCCAGGGCAGAGCCGGGGGGCTCATCGGCCACGGCTGCGCCGTGCCTGCCTCTGCCATGGACGGCCACGCGAGGAGCCTTCTGGGGACCCGTCTGGCTGTTCATCTGTCTGAGAGCCGTTCCTAAGGACACAGGATGCACAGAGGGAGAGGCGGCCTAGCCCAGGGCTATGACCAGCTCCTCTCCAAAACGCTCCCATTCTGGGTTTGTAGGGAGTCACAGACCTGTGGACAGTCTTGAGAAAAAGAAACTGGTAGGTGGGGACATCGCCAGGCCCCTGCCTCTCTGAACGGCCAATGCCCTGCCTGCCGTATCACTGTTAGACCTGGTTGCAGAGGTCCGTCCTCTTTGAGTCCACTCCCTCATCTGTGAGCTAAATGAGCATGTCACCCTGGGCTGAGGTAAGACCTTGAAGGATGATGCAAAACGTATATTAAACAGTGAGAGGTTTCTACTATATATAGGTGGGATCGTTGTTACCGTTAACAATAAGGCTTGAACCTGTGAGCTCACACCTTCACTTTCAACTAACCCCTGGCCTGCCTCCCGGCCGCACGGCCGCCAGCCCAGAGCCATGGGCGCCGTGCTTGGGGCTCCGGACAGCACCCACACTCCGTCCATTTCAAAGGCCTTCCCAGTTCTGCCCATGCTCGAAGACTGACACAGAGACTGGCAACTAAAAGGGGGGGTCACCCGGAAAATGGGGCCCTTGGGGGTCAAGAGGTAGCTGGCCTCCTGGAGACAGGTTTGTTGGGGACACAGCAGGGCTCCCGGGACTTCTGTATAATCAGTAATGTGTACTTCTCAATCCCTTCACCGCTTTCATCGGCCCCACAACATCCCCGCGGGCGACCGTCAGCCTGTCCTCCGGGGCTGGGGGTCTGCTTCTGTTCTTTCTGTCTATTTTGAGAGAATCCCCTTTTTGTTCATACTTTAATGATATATATAAATTAGATTTACTCTTAGAAACCTTAATTTCTGGTAAAAACTAAGGACTAAGCAATTGTGAACTGTCATTTATATTAGCATTTTGTGGATTGACAGACTTACACTTTATACGATTTCCAGAAATGCGCGCTTTCTTACAGAAGAGATTTTCAGTGTGGCAAAGGACATGGTTACCAATAGCCCCACAGTTATCTTTGGTTTCTTTGCAGCAGGAAGCCAAAACCAGGCGAACTTATGTTTCGCAATTAGTGCTTCACTATGTATCTTATTTGAAAACTGAAAGGCAGAACCCGCAGGCCAGGCCGAACCAAAACACGAGGCTAGTGTGCTCCAAAAGGAAAAGTTATTTTAAAAACTCCGGGATGCAGGGCTGAGACCAGCAAAGGGGGGCGGCCCCGAGGGAAGGGTGGGGCAGGGGTGATACGGATCAAAGGGCATCGGGCAGCGGCGGCTGCAAGGTCCCGTCTTCTGATTGTGGTCGGGGCGCTGGCGCCAGAGCCCCTCAGAACCGTCTGCACCCCGATCCAGGCGTCCCTGTCAGCGTCCAGCTGCAAGGGAGGTCTGAGCAGGGTCACTGAGCAGGCAAGTCCTTCTTCCTCTTTCAAGCCTGCGTTGTTCTTAAGAAAGATGGTGGCTGAGTAGCCATTTTATCTATCGAAAATGTTTGAGATATTCAACATATTTCCATCATTCAGTTTAACAAAATTCTCCAGTCTCTGGTTACTGAAAGGGTTTAGGGAAACTATTTGAAGAGTTTGCCTAAATTTTTAAAATTCTACCCACATCCATTTAACTAACTTGTTCTTAACAACTATGTGTAGAGTACCAATGAAAACTTCATCGTACAGTTCCTGGCGTCTGGGGTTCTTGGGAACTCCCGGGATAGAAATCGAGAGTCACACGCACACAAATATATTCTCAGGGTGTCAGGGTCAGGGGTTCACTAGAGCTCATGTGCACAAGAGCATGAGTCTGAGGGGGAGGAAGAAGGAAGGGCTGACCCTCCACAAAGGCTGGGGAACAGTTTTAAAGAGGTGGAGGAAGGAAGTATGACAGCTAAGGGTGATGTCTAAGCACATAGCAGCAAGGACTCTGGTGCTCATGCAGTACAACCACCTGTCTCTTCATGCATGGCGTGTCTCACTAGCTGGTTGAATCTCCACGGGGTGTGTGTGTGTGTGTGTGTGTGTTTTACTATTACAATGAGGATAGGGTCACATGGCACTTCTTCTGGGGTGGCATACGGTAGGGGTCAAGACGGTCTCTGCCTTATGAAGCATTACCTTTGGTGCCATTCTCTCTGGCTGCTTACTGGGCACGGGGTTTGAGAAACAAAGGATGGAAACTCTAATTTTATCAGGCTGTCTCAATACCATGTTATTATTATTATTATTTTTACTGGCAGCTTTTGTAGCAGAGGTCATGTTACCCAGCTAAAGGGGGCCAGTCACCTGCACACATCAAAGCCCACTCAGATGCAAACATGGGTTTGCAGCAAAGAAAGCGAAGGTTTATTATTTGAGGAAAGGGTGCCAAGCCCCGAGTCCCAGGTAAGCTAGTGAGCAAAGACCTGGATCCCAAGTGGCTTTCAGGAAATGGGTTATATAGAGAAAAAAAAGGCCATGAGTCATGGTGGCTAGCGGAGCTGGGGTTGGGGGCTCTGTGGAGTGTTTGGGGGCTCCCATCGTCTCGGGTCCTGGCGGCTGGTTCTGTGAGGGCACCGCTGACAGGTCCTCCCCTTCACCGGCCCGGGCTGACATACAACGGAAGTCAGGATGTTGTTCTCTTTAGCTTGACCAGAGCTCTGCCTCCGTGGACCACAGACCTGAGGTTTTGTTCTTAACACAGTTTGAGGATCTGATGTCCTGAGGATTTTATGATGAAGGAAGAGGGTAGACACACAGAAATGAGACAGGGTCCTCTCAAAGAAATGTAGTTTCTGTGTGACTACTGAGGCAGGTTAGTAAGAAACTAGAAAAAGTCCCTGGCAAGTGTAGTAAGGACACTGAGACCAATGGCAGGACAAATGGCTGGAACTGGCTGAGCAATGAACGGCCAGCCGGCAAGTCACAAAACCCCATCCTCCCCGACCACAGACACCTGTCAGCAGGTGCTGACATCACCTGAATCAGAAACCCTCCCCGACCACAGACACCTGTCAGCAGGTGCTGACATCACCTTAATCAGAAACCCTCCCCGACCACAGACACCTGTCAGCAGGTGCTGACATCACCTGAATCAGAAACCCTCCCCGACCACAGACACCTGTCAGCAGGTGCTGACATCACCTTAATCAGAAACCCTCCCCGACCACAGACACCTGTCAGCAGGTGCTGACATCACCTGAATCAGAAATCCTCCCCGACCACAGACACCTGTCAGCAGGTGCTGACATCACCTGAATCAGAAATCCTCCCCGACCACAGATACCTGTTAGCAGGTGCTGAAATCACCTGAATCAGAAAGATAAAACAAAAACAATTAGAGTCAGACTCATTCAAAATAAAGACAAAACTAACCGGAGCCCCCCTCTCCCCACTCTGTGCTCATTTTGACACATCAGCATATTGAATGGACACACCTGAAAATCTAATGAGTAGTCTGTTTGAGATCCTCTCGGGGGACACCCACCACCCCCTACGAAAATTCTCATCTATAGGAAACAGATAAGGGCCTGACCTGTGGTGGCGCAGTGGATAAAGCGTCGACCTGGAAATGCTGAGGTCGCCGGTTCAAAACCCTGGGATTGCCTGGTCAAGGCACATATGGGAGTTGATGCTTCCAGCTCCTCCCCCCTTCTCTCTCTCTGTCTCTGTCTCTGTCTCTCTCTCTCTCTCTCCTCTCTAAAATGAATAAAAATAAATAAAATCAATAAAATAAACACTAAAAAAAAACAACAGATAAGAACCCTCAAAACAAAGGACGCCTGGGTGTGGCCTAGCTTTGAGCATGGCCACGCCCCTTCCCTCAGGGGCTTTCTGTCACTTTCTTGATCCTAAACTGGAATAAACTTACTCTCACTTGTACCTGGATTGGTATCTTGAATTTTTTTTTTCCTGCGCAAGTCAAAACCCTGCTCACCCAGGGCCATGCCAGGGCAGGGGTCCCCTCGACTCAGACATGCCCCCGTGACATTTGTAAGGTCAGCCGAAGGAGGACACCCGAGTTCAGGCAAGAAACGTTATCAGGGGGTCATCTGCCAGGCTGACTCCTAAGGCGGAGGTCAGCAACCGGTTCTCTAACAGGTAGGGTTAAACAGGGGATTCGAGGGTGGGGCGGTAGTCCTTACAGGAAAAAGGGTTAACCGTAAGTAAGCTAGGGGACCTTCCACGTCCAGGTGAGTCGATCAGATGTCTGAGGGGAGGTGCTCTGGAATGTCCAGTTTTTCAGTGTCTCTTCGTCTACTTAAGGGAGGAAGGGTCATGGCTGCTGCCGGCAACCCTATCAACGTTCTTCAGGGAGACCACGGCGAGACTTGTTTTTTCCTCTTTCTCCCATTGGTCTTTCCTGCCGCTTCTCGTTGTGGCTGTGGGGCAGAGGAAACCCATCATCCAAGCGCCTCGTCGACGCCTGCCCATCGCTATGTCCACCCTTGGGGCAGGAGGTAACCCGCCAGGGGATTCCTGGGTGGCGGGGTTCCACCGTGAGCTAGGACCCGAGCATCCTTCCATCCCTGACATCCAAATTGGGTCCCCTTGTTCTGCTTCAGCTTTCCACAGACGTCATTTCCTGTCAGACTCCTGCTCTGTCTGCTGGGGACCCGACTCCCTTGACTTCCTGTGGAGACTTTCCAGGCGCATTACCCAGGCTCCCAGAAGATGCTACGGCTGCGGCTCGTTCTAGGGCTCCTGGCCCTCTATCTGCAAACTTCATTCCTGTTATGTCGAACCGTGTCTTCTGTCACTGGGTGTCTCCTCCTGGCTCCGGACCACACGCCACGCTCCTCAGCTCTCCCTGGTCGGAGAGGAACTCCGGTGCCTCCGGAGAGGTCTCCAGCGCCCCTCCCTCTCCACTGCCTGCTGGGCCCCTCCCTACTCACTTCCTGCGCCCTCTCTGGGTTTCTTCTCCCGAGGGCCAGGCCGCTTTTCCCTGGTACCGGTCCCTTCGCTGGAGGGGTGTTTCCTCGCGGGCCCTACATCTTGGTACAGGTCTCATAACCACTCGTCCGCTGTGTCCACCAGGGGAAAGAGATGAAGTGGGTGGCACCGAAAGCTTTCCCCAGGGACCCCCTCCCCCAGGGTGCCTCCTTAATAATCGATTGGGCCACCTTTAAGGACCACGAACAAGAGAAGAGCACCTCATCCTCTTTGGTGATGCAGCCTGGCCCCACTACAAACTCGGGGGTGGGGAAGTCTGGCTTATCGATGGGTCTCTGAAGTACAGTACTATTCTCCAGTTCGACTTGTTTTGCAAAAAGGAAGGCAAATGAAGTACAACACCTTATGTTCAGATGTGTATGGCCCTTTAAGAAAAGGACTCCAGGTGGTCTTGTAGAGTGTGCAAGGCAGTTCCCGGGGGAGATGAATCAGAACACACCTTTCTCCCAGTCCCACCAAAACGCTGGCCTCCACCCTACCCAACCCAAGGTGGAACAGCCCGCCTTCCAGCCTGCCCGTCCCCCAAAGAGCCCTGTCGCCTCATCACCCTCCTCTGTTGAGAGCTGCTGGCCCCGCCCCTGTGTTGTCCCGTGTAACCCAGCCACTGCTGAGACCTGGACTCACTGGCGCCCAAACCCTCACACTTAGCTCCGAGGGAAGCACCTGTGGTGTGTGTGTGGGGTCACCAGGTGGGTACACGTTCCCTTCCCTGCGTCTGACCTGGCCTGTGGCAAAGACAAATGCGGGGGGCTCTCTGAGGACCCTGGCAAGCTCACAAAGGGGTTTAATCATCGACAGAGACTTGGGACCTGCCTGGGAATAGTGTGCACATTGTCCCCTCCCACTGCTGCCCTGCAGATGGAGACCAGCAGGGAGCACTCGCCGCTGGAGGGCCTGTGCTGATGAAGTAGCTCAGGGTAGTCCACCTTTTTATACCTACCGCCCACTTCTGTATCTCTGTTAGTAGTAACACTTTCTAACCGCCCACCGGCTCCACAGTAACGGTGATTTATAAAGTAGGGAAGTCACTTTACTTTATAAAATTTATAGAGCAGAGTTACAGCAAGTTAAAGCATATAATAATAATTACTTACCAAGTACTTTATGTCGGATTTTCGCTAAGTTTGGCAGAATAAATCTTTATAAAACAACTTACTGTAGTTAAATCTATCTTTTTATTTATACTTTGGTTGTTCCGCTACCGCCCCCCATGAAAGCTGGGACGTCCACTAGGGGGCGGTAGGGACCAGGCTGACTATCACTGGTAGCAGCTGGTCCTCACGCTCAACATCACATGTATGGCCTGGGGGACACGTGATCCCAGAGCAAGACTCTCACTGGGTGCTTTGAACCAGGTAGGATGAAGGACAAGAGAGGGAAGGGGCCGCTGGTCCCACGTGATGACCCGTCTCATTGACGGGATGAAAATACTCACTGTTAACCTGCTAACTATGATCAAGTACACCAGGTTGCTCAGGGAAAGAGGAAAATCCTGCCCTATTTCAGGGGCGATTAACAGAGAAGCTTTATGGAAGTTTACAAATTCGATCGACCTTGAGTCTGCTGAGGGCAGGACACTCCTGGGGATGGATGCACTGTGCCCTGACATAGAAGAAAATGACCGAAACCAGCCTTGGGACCCCAGACCCCCACTGAGAAACAGGTAGGAACGGCCTTCAGGGTTTTTAACAACACCTTCCCATTGAAACAAAAGGATCACATGTTAGCCTCCGCTTTAAGTCCTGCGCTGTGTAAGGTCGGTGGATAATGGGGGATGGTCACGTGGGGAACCCAGGCCCGGGAACTTTGGCTAGGACCGCCCACAATCAAGCCCGCCAAAGGAGGCTTCCCAGGAACCATTTGGAAAGAAGCGATCGTCTGCCAGCCAGTGAAATTTCACCACGTTGTGTTAGCTCCACTTCCCTAGAGGGACCCTTTAAATATCTCCCACGCGGTTTAATCCGTGCAACTTCCCTAGCCTACATCTTTCTTTCCTCGGGGCCAGGGAACCTTGCCGGGTGCGTGCTCTGTACTGAATAAAGCCGTTTGCTATTCCACACTTTGTGGCTCTGGCCTCTTCCTCCTTCTTGGCGAGGAAAAATACCTTACACGCTGCCTCGGGGTGACCCAGCCCCCAGGCTTCAACAGACACCAAAGGGCCAAGCCATTCCTGAAGCCGAGAGGGACATTTGAAGAAGTGCCCAGACCTGGCTCCACGCCTCCAGGACCAGGCCCCTCTCTGCATGAGGAGGGAAGGCCCTGGGAGATCCGTGTGCTGGGCTCCGAGGGAGGGAACCGGGTGTCTCTAAACCAATGATGGTCGAGCCCCTTAAAGATTGACAGTGCCCGAGGCCTCCCACTGCCTCGCCCTCCTTCTGACCTTCCCACCAGAGCAGCCTCAGGTGGCAGCTGCCCTGTCGGGAAAGCCCATTACCTTTTTATTAAATAGGGGACAGGACGGCTTCTTCTGCTCCCGTCTTCTGCTCTGACTCCATCTTCAGGGCCTCTTTCTTCCCAAACCTGTTTGACCCGTGGCGTAAACGGGCGTCCTACACGTTACCTACCGCTGCACCCAGCCCCTCAGCTGCAGCCTCGGGAATCTCACGTTTAGTTATGCTTTTCTTGTAGTTCTGGGGTGCCGCACTCCCTTGTTAAGGAAGGACACCCGCCCTGGCCGGATAACTCGGTTGGGTAGAATACCGTCCGGAAGCACAGAGGTTGCTGGTTTGATTCCCGGGTCAGGGAACATACAGGAGCAGAATGATGTTCCTGTCTCTCTCTCTTTCCCTTCCTCGCTCTAAAATCAATAAAATTAACATTTAAAAAACACACAAAGGAAGGACACCTGGTCTAGTCTAGGAACCACCCTAACCTTAAGAACATTAGCCATAGAGGATAATGAAGTCTCATTGTTACGCCTGATGGCCAATTAACCTCCCGCCCTGAACCAGAAATTAATAACATTCCAAAATCAGTCCTTATCCAAAGCAATTTCAAGGTACAGGAAACTGAAATACCAGGGCAAGCAACGAGCACATCCCCTATAGAGATATCTCTAAAACCAGGGGTACCCAGCCCTTGCAAGAGATAGTACCCCTTATAACCTGAGGCCATTAGAGAGATCAAACCTCTCACTGAAAAATCATTTAAAGCCTGGGCTTCTCCGGCCCAGCCCGGCCAGTCCCTGGGCCACACCCGATTCTCCCAGTACAAAAGCCAAATGGAGCACACCAGTTTGTACAAAACCTGCAGGCTATAAATGAGGCTGTGACTCCAAACTCCTACACCATCTTAACTCAAATTCTAGCAGAAGCCAAGTGGGGGGTGGAGGGAAGTAAACGTAGGTTTACAGTTGTGAGCGTGCAAAGCACAGTCTATTCTTGTATTATATTTATTAATTACTGTATTATTTTCTATACGAACAACTGCAAACCTACATCTGCCACGCCCTGTATTTCGCTGTATTAGAAACAAAAGATGCCCTTTTCTGTGTTCCTTTCGTCGGGATTCCGGTGCCTGTTCGCATTTGAATGCACTAACCCCCAGCTTGCCAGAACACATGGGCTGTGCTCCCTCTGGGCTCAGGGGACAGTCCCCGTGTGTTTGGAAATGCTCTAGTCAGAGAACTGAGGGAACGCCAATGGACAAACGGGACCTTCCTACAGTATGTTGATGACTTACTAATTTCTAATACTAACCAAGAGGAGTCAGATGAAAATTCCACCCTGATATTAAACTTCCCCGCACTAGAGGATACAAAGTCTCTCTCAAAATGGCCCAGGTAAGCTCCGAGCAGGTCCAATACCCAGGGTGCCTATTCACCCCAGGAGCCCGGCCTCTGCCTGTGGCCAGGACAGACCACACTGGCCCTTGGAGTTCCACAGAACAAGCAACATCTCTGAACCTGTTTAGGAGTGGCCGGCTTGTGCTGCCTGTGGGCACCAGGTTTGGGCTAACTGCTCACCCTGAGGGGGGACAACGGAGGACCTGTAGCCCAGACCCCTGAATGCCACCGTGCCTTTAAGGATTAAAAGCCAAGCTCAGCCGTGCACCTGCCTCAGGACGGCCACGCTCAGGAAAACCTTTCACCCGGCATGTAGCGGAGAAACAAGGACTCGCACTTGGAGCCCTCATCTAACCACCGGGTCCAGTGCCAGGGCCAGGAGCCTACTTTTAAAAACAATTAGACGCTGCTGTAAGTAGCCAGCCGGGCACATTGTTCTTTTTTGTTTGTTTTTTTGGTTATTTTTAATTTTTTTTTTTTTTTTTTGGCCACATTGTTTATGAGCTATAGCTGCCACCGTTCTCCTAGTAGGAGAGGCCAGTACATGTACCCTCGGGCAGCCTAGAGGCACAGCCCCCCACCAAGTGCAGGCTGTGTCAGAAGTAAGGGGACACCAATGGCTCACAGGGGGGAGGCTGCATGAACACCAGGCGTTCCTCCCAGACACTCTGGAGTTAACTGCACAGGTCTGCCTCGTTCTCAACCCTGCAGCCCTCCTACCAACAAAGAAACCCGCCACACACCATTGCATAGAGACTATTGAACACGTATGTTCTAGCAGGCCCAACCCAAAAGATGAACCTGTACCCATCCCTGACGTAGAATGGTTTATGGATGGCGGAATGGGGTCGGAAAGGCAGGGCCTGCCATTGTCAGCCTTCGGGAAACAATAGAGGCAAAAACCCTTGGCCCCCAAAACCTCGGCCCCAAAAGCTGAACTCATAGCCCTCCCTGGAGGCCTTGCAGTCAGGGAGAAACCTCTGGATTAACACCTATACTGACTCAGAGTATGGGGTCTAATATACTGCTCACAAAAATAAGAGGATATTTTGGCCCTAGCTGATTGGCTCAATGGTAGAGCGTTGGCCCCCCGGCATGTGGAAGTCCTGGGTTGGATTCCCAGCCAGGGAACACAGGAGAAGCGCCCATCTGCTTCTCCACCCTTCCCCCTCTCCTTCCTCTCTGTCTCTCTCTTCCCCTCCTGCAGCCAAGGCTCCATTGGAGCAAAGTTGCTCCGGGCACTGAGGACAGCTCCATGGCTCCATGGCCTCCACCTCAGGCGCTAGAATGGCTCTGGTTGCAACAGAACAAAGCCCAGATGGGCAGAGCATCGCCCCCTGGTGGGCATGCCGGGTGGGTCCTGGTTGGGCGCATGCAGGAGTCTGTCTCTCTACCTCCCTGCTTCTCATTTCAGAAAAATACCCCCCCTAAAATAAATAAATAATAGAGGATATTTTATCACTTCATATAAAGCAGTAAAATATCCCCTAATTTTTGTGAGCAGTATATTACATATTCATGCTGCTATTTGACCAGAAAGAGGTCTTTTAACAGCTAAACACTCCCCCATGAAACACCATACAGAAATTTTAGAATTCCTGGTGGCTGTAACACTCCCCCAGGAAGCGGCAGTAATAAGTGCAGGGCGCCAAAGGGGACACAGATAAAATCAAAGGCAGACATTGGCAGATCGGACCCTAAAGACAGCAGCATGGTTCTCATCACTGACCCAACGCAGCTCGGTTCCCCAGCCTCCCTCAGTGCCCAGAAGGCTCCTCCTCTGCCACCCACGGAGGAGGTCTCTGGGGCCCTAGAATGGGTTCTCTAGAGAGCCTAAGGCTGGATGTCAAGAGATAATAAACTTATTAGCTCAAAACTTAAAATGGAAATATGTCAAAATGCTCCACGCTGACACCCACTCAGGGAAGGATGCTCTTGCAACCATCGTTTCCCAGTTGTTTGTAGTACGGGGACTTCACAAAAGTGTACAAACAGTGACCCCAAACTGGGCCCTCTGCTCCAGAAATAACCCCTGAGACCCCTTCCTTCTCCCGTCTTAACGCTGATGAAACAGACTCCAGGGAGGATGGGCAGCTTGATCTCCCTCCGATGCCTCCCGCCCCGAAGCCGGATTCAAATATTTACTGGTGTTTGTAGACACTTTCACGGACAGATTGAGGCCTTTCCCACCAGAGCAGACGTAGCTACCGAGGGGGGCCACGTCCCTTCTAAAAGAGACCTTACCTAGGCCTGGGCCGCTGAGGAGCTAACGGAACGACAGCGGACCCTCTTTGCAGCCAAGACCACACAGCAGCTGGCTCAGGCTTTAGGAATCGACTCTCACTTACACTCCTCAGGGAGACCCAGGCCCCGGGGAGGGAGCAAGAGCTGACCAATCCCTGAGCCGTGCCGGGAAGCCTCCCGTCCTGGGCGGGTGAGAGCGAGAGCCCCGCCCACAGGAGGACAGCAGCCTGTCCCCTTCGAGCTCCCCGAGGGCAGGTCCTTTCCCTGACCCGACCTGCCGGTAGACGAGGACATCCTCTAACTACTGTCTAACGCCATTAATCTAGGACAGGTACAAAATTCTACCTGTCCCGGTAAGGACTACCAGCACAAACGAGTTAAGCCAGGGGACAGAGCCCATTTTAAAACCTGGGGGGACAGCTTCTCCGGAGTCCCAACTGCAACCCAGACGGAAGGGCCTGCAGCGGGTCCGCCCAAGCGCCCCGACGGCGGCAAGTCCCGCGGCGATGCCAAGCGGGTCACCTCTTCTGAATTAAACGCGTTTCCTCTGAGCCCCCAGGAGCCCCAGCCTGAGACCCGGCTCCCGTGGACCCACCGAGGACCCCCCAAGCTCCTTTGCCAGGATCAGGAACTCCATCCCAGGTGAGTAACGGCGATTACGCTTCAGTCTAGTTTTTTCCCTATACTTATGACACTCCTTCTACTGGCCTGTCAATATGCCCAGCCCCCCACCCCCCAGAGAAAGAATTGTCCTGTCCGTGCTGGACTTAGTCCTTATTGGATAAGGTCCCAGATCTTTGGACCATGTCTTTTTAACTTTCTCAGCACACCTGTCATCTCTAGGACACAGCAGTTCCATGTCAGGCTGCTGGCACTTTGGGGGTCCCAGCCCACCCCTAATTTAGAAGGATCAACCCCTAGGCCCTCTATCCCAGTGCCGGATCCCGTTCCCTGGTGTCCGCTAGACCAGGCAGGGGGGACTCCTATGCCCTACATAGGCACGGACTGTGGCCCTTGTCAGCAGGAAGCAGCCGTTGAAGACAGACCCTCACCACCTCATGCCCCTTGCAGATTTCAGGGCCGGAAGTCTGGGGGTGGGGGCATGAGGGGGCAGGAATAAGGCAGGTTAGTTAAGACTCTAGGAAAATTCCCTGGCAAGTGAAATGAGGAAACCGAGACCAGTGGCTGAACCAGCATCCAGAACAGCTGAGCACTGAGCAGCCAGCCGATCAGTCACAAGACCCTACCCTCCCTCCCTCTCTCCCTCCCTCCCTGGAGACATCTAAGAGCAGGTAGTTAAAGCACCTTAGTCAGGAAGATAAACACAACAGCAGAAAAGAAACAATTAGAGCCAGACTAATCTAAGACAAAGATGAAACTATCCAAAGAATGACCCCAGTCCCACTCTGTGCTCATTTTGACACCAGCGCACTAAATGACATACCTGGAAATCTAATGAATAGTCCATTGAGATCCTCCCCCGCGAATTCTCACCTATAGAAAACAGATAGAGCCCCAAAAGACAAAGGACCCCAGGGTGCACTCTCTTCTTTAAGCACGGCCACGCCTCTTCTCTCAGCTCCTCTGTCACTTTCTTGATCCTAAGCTGTAATAAACTTACTCTCACTTGCACCTGGACTTGAGTCTTGAATTTTTTTCCTGCACAAGTCAAGAACCTGCCGGCCCGTGCCAGAGCAGGACTAGCCTTGTGTCAGACCTGTTCCAGTGACAGCTACAATAACAAAACTTATTTAACTAACCAACCCAGGTAGAATTAAGTTATCTGCATCATAAGCAAAATTAATAACTCCGAAGGCATGTTTAGTTTAATTAAACTAACAAACTTAAATTAGCCTTTATTTACTAAAGATATCCTAAATCGTGTGAATTTGAAAAAATGCTTCGGTTAGACTCTATATTTCTGATAGTTTGGACCTTTGACTCGATTGCAAAGAGCTCTTTTACAAACTAACTGTGGCAATACCGACTAGACATAGAAAAATATCACATATCTACAGCATACACACACACACACACACACACACACAGAGAAACTAATATTTGAGAAGATACATGATTTTTCATTCCCCTAAATGTCAATCCACCTTTGCCCCCTCTTCTCCTTTTGATAAGAATCACCTCCCTGAAGTATGTGTTACATTTATATCACAAAGGCACAGGGAAGAATGCATGTTCCTTCAAGAAGGGCCTTAGGCTCTCAAGGCCCATGTTTACAAACCTGTTGAGACAAACAGAGGAGGTCTGGGGATTGGTAAAAAGGATGGGTGGACTTTGAATACTTCGTGGAGCTATGCCTCTGGTCCTTTAAGACTAGATTTATAAAACAGAGAAGGTTGTTCCCAATTCCTCAAAGAAGCAAACGGCCACCTAAATATCAAAGGACTGATACACCTTCCACCTCCATCGGAATGTTGTCTTTTCCTCTGTGCATGTCCTGCTTAGGGGAGAAAGCCTGAAAATTCCTACAAGGTTTCGAATATCCACGTCCGATTTGGTCAAATTTCCGATCATAAGCCTTTTTGGAAGCTTCTGCATTGAAAACAGTTGTCCTGTCCCATATGTTTGATTTGCGAGCCTTTGCTTTCAGGCTCACTTAACTGCTCTTATCTATTTAGAATGTTCTTCATAATGGCCATCGTCAGTCTGGGTTGTTTTCAGGGAAGTTTTTGCCATTCTTGTGCTGGAGGTGGCACGCTCCACTCACTCGCTGTGTAAATGATTCCATCTCTTTTAGGTAAGCCTTCTCGGAGTTGCACTAAATATCCAGGGAGAGGGAGAGGGAGAGGGAAGGACTGAACCTGTCGGCTCCAAAGGATGGGAACTGGGACGGATTCCAAACAAACAAGGACGGCAGCTGCCGCCAGCTCTTCCCACCACAAGATCTAGGGATCTGGGGACAAAAACCAAAGGGCCAGGGTTTCTTTCTTTTCCCTTCTTTAAAAAAAAAATTATTTACTGATTTTAGAGAGAGAGGAAGGAAGAGAGAGAGCAAGAGAGAAATATGTGTCTGTTCCTGGAAGCGCCCTGACCGGGGATTGAACCCACAACTTTTGCATGAGGGGACAAGGCTCTAACCACCGAGTTATCGGGCCAGGGTGGCCAGAGGTTTTTTCTGGCTTCTGAGATGCCCACTTAGCAATAGCCCTTATTACACTATACAAAACAAGACAAACATGTGCACCTAATGTATCAGCAGTAACCAAGAGATGTTCTTGCCTCCTGAACACAGGAAGGCCTTACCATCAATTCCTGCAAAACCTTGGATGGGCAAAGGATTGGACCAGAAAACCCCAAGGAATGGGGGCTGTGGGCTGCTTCCAAACAGAAAGAACTGTAGCTACACCATCAGCATTGCTCAGCATAGAACCCAGGGACAGAGGGAAGGGCTATGGTGTCCTGTGTCGTTGTCCCCCGCCCGCCCCCCAGGAATCACGGTCTCAAAGGCTAGGGGCGTGGTTCCGGGATGAACAGTCTGTCACTCAAAGGCTAGGGGCGTGGTTCCGGGATGAACAGTCTGTCAGCAAAACTGAGCTCCAGGCAGAATTCTCCACCAACTCGAGCTGGCCCTCCTCGTAAGAAAAGCCAACCAAACGGAGATTGAATGCAAAATTGAAAAGTGGAACTCAGCCCAGGGAAACGTACCAGCAGTTCCCGGAAAGAGAAGGACAGCAAACTCAAAGCGTCCGTGAAAACCACAGCTGTGTTTCTTGCTGTCCCTAAATGCCATTGGAGTCCCACCACTGTCACTGATCTGTTAAAAAACAAAATTGGACCAAGTAAATCTGAGTATTTAATTGACTTTATTAAATGACTCATGAATCGTGCAGTGTCTCAACTAACAGGAAGAGAGATACTCCAAAGAGTTATATATACCGCTCACAAAACTTAGGGGATATTTCAAAATGAATATGAAGCTATAAAATAGCCCTGAATTTTTGTAAGCAGTGTAAATGAAAAGCTTTTTTTTTTGAGACAGACAGGAAGGGAGAGAGATAAGAAGCATCAACTTGTAGTTGCAGCACTTTAGTTGTTCAATGAATACTTCTTATACATGCCTTGAGGGAGTGGGGGGTGGGGGCTCCAGCCAAGCCCATGACCTTGGACTTCAAGCCAGTGACCTTGAGATTATGTCGATGATCCCACGTTCAAGCTGACGACCCTGCACTCAAACTGGTGAGCCTGCATTCGAGACAGACGAGCCCATGCTCAAGCCAGCGACCTCGGGGTTTCAAACCTGGGATCTCAGCGTTCCAGGCCAAGGCTCTATCCACTGCACCACCGCTGGTCAGGCAAAAGTGGAAGGCTTTTATAGAGAGAAAGGTGGGGAAATAAAGTCATTAGCAAAAGCATAACAAAAATTCATTGGAGGGCCTGACCTGTAATGGCGCAATGGATAAAGCGTCGACCTGGAACACTGAGGTCGCCGGTTCAAAACTGTGCACTTGTCTTGTCAAGGCACATATGGGAGTTGATGCTTCCTGCTCCTCCCCCCTTTCTCTCTCTCTCTCTCTCTCTCTCTCTCTCTCTCTCCACTGTCTCTCCTCTCTAAAAATTGAATAAATAAAAAAATTAAAAAAAAATCATTGGATGAAAGAGTTCAAGGTGACAACGGCTTCTCATTGGCTGAGCTGTGGCATTTTGCATTGGCTGGGCTTGTTGCTGGGCAAAAATAAAATAAAATAAAAATCTTTCTTCCTCTTGGCAGGGAAGTTAAGTAGATACACCTTCCTGCTGGAGCAGCGAGGTGTGTCTTTTCCTGTTCGGGGAACTGATGATGAGTGGTAGGGAGTGAGAGCGCCCTCTGTGGGACTTCTTGACTCCACTTTTAGTTGAGGTTTCTGTTATTTTCACACTTGAGAAATTAGCGCTGGTGGAGAATGTGCCCCTGGGAGTGGGCAGAAGCCCTGTACCCCCTGGTGCCAGCCCCATCTTGGCCCTGACCCCTCTAACCAGACGTCCACATGGCCTTAAGGAACGAGGCCAGTGGACCCCGAGACTGGTGCAGGGGGTCCATGGCCCTCTGCTCCCTGGCGGTCTCCTGCAGCCTGTGCATCTTGGGCTCCCAAGGGGATCCCGTGGGGCTCACACGCGCTCAGCCTCATCCTGGCCACAGCCCTGCTGAGCCCTCCAATCGAAGGGGCTCTTCGTGGTGCCGTGATGGCCTCCCCTGGCTGCTCGGACGTGGCGCAGCTGGCCTGAAGCTTCTGCCCTAACACTGCCTCCCTGACCTGACCGGTCCCGCTGCTTTCCTCCCCACCCGCCCAGAGCAGAGCGCCTCATCAACGTCAGCTCGTCAGCTCAGGAAGCCTCCCCTCAGCCTCCTCCTCAGTGCTCCAAGCCCCTGGCTCTTTTCTTTCTTTCTGTTCCTCCCTCCCTCCTTTCTTTCCTCCCTCCCTCCCTCCCCCCTCCTTCCTTCCTTCCTTCCTCCCTTCCTTCCTTCCTTCCTTCCTTCCTTCCTTCCTTCCTTCCTTCCTTCCTTCCTTTTTTCCATTGATTTGAGAAAGAGAAAGAAGAAAGAAGAAAGAAGAGAGGGGGAAAGAGAAAGAGAGAGAAGCATCAACTCATTGTTTCATTTAGTTGTTCCATTTAGTTGTGCACTCGTTGGTTGCTTCGCATATGTGCTCAGACTGGGGATCAAACCCACAACCTCAGCGCACCGGGCGATGCTTCATCCGCTGAATCACCTGGCTCTTAAGCCCTAAATATCCTGGGGATGTTATCAGGAGAGGCAGGAGGCTGAGAGGGCAAAGGTAGCAGCTTGGGCTGCCTAACCTGTATTCCTTCCATTCCAACAAGTCAAATCAGATGGCTACGAGCTACCGTTCCCAGGCTCCCTTGCAGCTAGGGTTCCCGATGTGATTTAGGGTCACCGGTTTAGATGCACTCACATAGGCCTGAATTGGGAGCTGAATTATGTGGGGAAAGAGGATGTAGAGCACCCATTTTTTTAAGGTGTGGATAATAACAGAAGCAGCAACTGTAGCAGCAGCTTTCCAATCTAGCAGGTTGTCTGCTGACTTGTTGGTTTCCCTACTGTGGCAGACGTGGTGTGGTTCTGGACTCAGTGGCCAGGGAGACGCCTCCCGAGCCTGCAGCTTCCTGGTCGCAGGGAAGGCCGCGGAACAGCTCTGCTGGCAGCCCAGTTCTGCAGCAAGGCCTCAGTAATTGCCCCCGAAAGCTCAGCCTAGAGTCTGTTTCATCAGTGCTTCCGACAATTCTGTAATCGAATTCCGGTGATGTATCCCTTTCTGATTAAACTAGCTCCAGAGAAGTCCGCTCTCTCCAGCGGAAGCCTGGTTGACACGGGGAGTCAGGAGCTCAGGCAGGTGCGCTCCTGCTGTGGACTCGGCTGGAGGCGGTGAGAAGGGCTGCCGGGCCCCGGCAAGCAGGCTCTTCGGGGAGCCCCAGGCTTCTGCAGCTGTGGTCTTTAGGAGGTCTTTGGGGAGACAACTGACCATTAGCAGCAGCTACGAGCAGATCCTTACCTGGGGGAGGAGGCTGAGAGGGCTATGGTAGCCAGAGGGGCCCCCTGGACCAAGGGGACCACAGAGAAAGGACTGAGTCGGCTGGGCAGAGTTGGAAGGGCTCCTAGCTGCAGATGGCAGAATCCCACGATTCTTGTGTAAGCAGAAAGAATTTCTCGGGGGGCACAGGTAGCTCACGAAAGCACTGGAATGTCTAAATAAGCCCTTCAGCTGAGCTTCTCAGAACAATTCCCAGCACCACACCCCAAAACTGGGCTGCCAAGGGAGGTGCTTCCTCTGTTGCCCGGGGAAGGTGCCAGATCAGAAAGCTGCCATCAAATGACTGATGCCATGACCGACCCCAGGAAAGTGGACACCTGATGCCCTTCCTCCCTCCCCTCATAACTCAGTTTGAAATCAAAGTCTCATGCAAGTACATCAGATGGCAGGATCTTGATCATACCTGGAACCCAGAGGAGTCTGGGAAATGTAGTTCGCAGCCTTCCAGCCCCCCAGTGAGGAAAGGAAAGCACAGCAGAGGAGAGTGGACCTGGAGATTGAGCAAGGCAACCCACAGTGTCCCCACGTACCCCTTCCATGTCTCTCCCCTCCTTGTCCATCCTGTGGGGCTCCTGACAGGGGAGCAGGTTCTCCAGCTCGTCGGTGTGATGGGAGCAATAGCTCTGTAAGGCGTCACGGAATGAGGGCCATCGGGACTGACCATGTTAGCCTGCCCCACCACCATTGCTAAGTGGTTTAAACAGAAAAGCAGTGTATTATGGGCTTAGTGGTAAGTCAGAGTCCCTGGGAGCGCCAGAGACCCCTTTGACAGGTACCTAACAGGGAACATTGTCCAAATCCACGCTGCGAAACAGAGACCCCTCTGCCATCGCAGTGACCCATCTCACCCCGCCATCTCTAAGCGCAGGATACTGAAGCTCCTGCCGCCGCAGACGCTGGGAAATAGGTATGCCTGCGGCCACCCTCACCTCAACACATCGCTCAAGTTCCCGCCTCTCAGGTCATGGCTTCCGCTCAATAGAATGTGGGTTGCAAGGCCGTGCCCTGGCTGCAAGGGAGTCTGGGATAGTAAGCGTTGGGGTTCCATAGTGGGAGATAGGGTGGGGGGTGCCCCGAACTTCTTAGGGTCAGGGTGACCAAAGAGAATGACAAACATTGCTTCCAACCCCCTCCCCCCAACGCCTATACCAGACGAGGTTAAGCAAGGGGCCTGGCCGCTGGGTGGGGCGGGGCCTGCTGCAGCTCTCTCCCTCAGCCCCCCGCCCCCCCGCCCCGCACTGCTCTGCCCCTCCAGGCTGGCCTGCAGCTTTCTCCATCTTCCAGCCCTTCACTGCTCCCTGGTGCCAGCATACTGCCTGGCACATTGTGGATGTTGGCTAGATGTTTGTGAATTGAGCTGAATTCTGCATAGTTAATCCTCCTGGCTCTTGTCAACACAACGCAGGCGTTTGCCTGGTGAGGGGGCCCAGCCTGTTTTCCATCCAGATACTCTTCGGGGAGTGAGCTCTCACATTTGCAAGCTTCCCACTAACTGTCACCATGACCTTAAAGATGAGACGGTTCCTTGAGGAGAGGAGAGGAGAGGAGAGGAGAGGAGAGGAGAGGAGAGGAGAGGAGAGGAGAGGAGAGGAGAGGAGAGAGAAGTAATGACACAGTACAAGCAGCAGCCGATATCTGGCAGGTCCAGTTGAAGGGCTACGTGCACCACTGGAGTCAGACCGCCTCTCCCAATGGCTCAGCCCTGGGCAAGGTGCTTATCCATCCAGTGCCTCAGTTCCCTCCACCATAAGTGTGGCTACCACAGCCATGTGCGAGCCTTGCCTTAGTTAGTGCAAGAGAGACCTTCAGAATGGGCCTGGTGCTGCCAGGATAGGGGGCTGTGCTCAATGCACTGAACCCTTCAAACCTCACACATGTCCGGGGGTGGGTAAGTTCTATGGTTAGCATCTCTCCTGAGTTGCCGGAGGTCACACAGCAAATTCATGGCAGAACCCAGGTTGAAGGGTCTGAACCAAGAGACCCTTATCCTGAAGCCCAACAGAAAGGGGACAGGCACAAGCTTGTCCTCAATCAATACCAAGGTGTCTATGACATGCCTGGCACCGTGCAGGGGCCTGGCGGTCACGGAAAGTGGGCCACAGACCACAGGATGCGGCCACAATTGGGCACTTACAACTAGTGGTTAAGTGACGAGGCAGAGGTGGTCCAGGGTCCTCCTGGATCTGACCAGAGAGTGCTTAGCCCAGCCTGGGCACCCAGGAGGGCTTCCTGGAGGTGACAACACTGGGTTGAACTTTAGTTTAAATTTACTTATTGGGGTGTCATTTATACATTATTGAATGCATCTGTTTCGAGTCAACAGTTCAATGAATTTTGACAAATGTACCTACCTGTGTAGCCACGCCCACCCCAGTCAAGATAGAGCACGTTCCCATCACGCCAGGAGGTCCCCTCTTGTCCCCTTTCAGTCAATATCTCCCAACCCCCATCCCAGGCAACCACTATGAATTTTAGAGATGAGTAGGACCTCACTAGGATCCATAAGGCTCAGTTACCAGGCTTCTACTGGGACTTCTGGGGACTCTCTGCTGGGACTTCCAGGATCTGACGTCATTTTGTCACACCAGGAAGGACCTGGGTACCTACGGGGAGAGAAAGTCTGAACCCTGATGACCACATCTGGGTGTCCCACAATCAGTCCAACCCCAGGGTGTCCCGGTGCTGTCAGTAAGTGTCACAATACCCCTTAAAGGAGAGGATTTAGCGATTTAGCAACGGTGTGCTAGTAAATATTTAGCCACAGGCTTTCCAGGGGAAACGTGTAGTGATTGCCAATTGCCATAGTGTAAATACTCCTACCATGGCTGATTCAAGCTACTGACTAGACCAGGGGTCCCCAAACTTTTTACACAGGGGGCCAGTTTACTGTCCCTCAGACCATTGGAGGGCCGGACTATAACAAAAACTATGAACAAATCCCTGTGCACACTGCACATATCTTATTTTAAAGTAAAAAAATAAAAGGGAACAAATACAATATTTAAAATAAAGAACAAGTAAATTTAAATCAACTAACTGACCAGTATTTCAATGGGAACTATGGGCCTGCTTTTGGCTAGTGATGGTCAACGTGCTCCTCTCACTGACCACCAATGAAAGAGGTGCCCCTTTCGGAAGTGCGGCGGGGGCCAGATAAATGGCCTCAGGGGGCCGCATGCAGCCCGCGGGCCGTAGTTTGGGGACCCCTGGACTAGACGGTACTGAACATGGAATTGGGAAGAGACGCACGTAGCTGACTCTTGCGAGTCCACACATACTAACTCTTGCACACTGCTGGGTTTAAGCCACTCTGGTCACGTTTTCTGAACTTTACAGTCATACTAAGTGACTGTCCTAAGGTCACTCAAGATTTCTCGGGATTTGTGTCACCAAGACCAGGGCTCCTTCCCGCTCTGTCACTTCCAGGGCTTGGTCAGTGAGGAGGAGGGGGAAAGCGGTCAACAGCGGCTGCAGAAGGGGGAGCTTGCACAGCCGAGAGCGATGCAGCTCTCAGTGGGTTCTACCCACTTGTCCTCCTGGAGGGGCTCTGGGCAGGCCACCGGGGTCCCTGCAGACCACAGCACGGGAAGGCTGAGGTGCTCTCTGGGCTCCCCGCCAGCTGAGGCAGAAGCGCGGGGCTGGGGCTCGGATGCAAGTCCCCGCCCTGCTCTGAGATCCGGCAGGGATCACAGATTCGGCACTGGGCAGGGATCACAGATTCGGCACTGGGCTCTCGAGCACCTGGCTGAAATCTCCCCGCCAGCCAGCGGGGAGCAGGCCGCACCCTCCTCAGCCTCATTCCTGAGGCCCGGCTGACTCAGGCCACCACGGGCTGAGTGTCTCAGGCCATGACCGGCTGAGGACAGAGGGTGGTCGGTGGCATGAACACAGTGCTGCGTGGGGGGCTTGGGTGGCAGAATCCATGTCTCTGTGAGGCAGTGGGAAGGCTCTGGAGGAGGCAGGATGGGAGCACTGAGCCGCGGAGAGGCTGGGGACCATCCCACTGGGACCGTCCCAGACAGTTTTTCCCACTGTGCATTGTCCCGTGAGACAATCAGTTCATGGGTTACGACCAGACATTTTTTTCGAAGAGAGAGAGAGAGAGAGAGAGAGAGAGCAAACACAAAATATCAGAGGGTAAGGCACATAGTAAGAGAAAGTGTCTATCCACAAAATTTTGTCTCAGTGTTAGGTTTTATAAATATGCATATTATATGTATCATGTCCTGATATTAAATGCATTTAAAAAAAGTTTAGAAAACAGTCGCTCAGTCAAACCTCATCAGAGCAGAGTGTGATGTGCGTCCCAGGTCACACAGCAAACCAGGGGAGGACCAGGCAGGGGACCGGGCTCCTCTGACCCCAGCCCACCGCTGACTCGGGGGCGGCTGCTTCAGGAGGACCCGCTCTGTGGCGGCACTGGGTGTGCTGGGAGCCCAGAGGAGGGACGTCGGCCCACTCCCTCCCGGCCTAGAGGACAGGGACGGGCTCCAGAACCTGCCGGGCGACACGTCAGGCGCTTCTACTGTGCCCGTGCCCCCCGGCTCCGCACCCCCAGAACACAGCCCCTCTCAGGCACCCTCGGGGGGTGGCCGGGGGCAGGGCGGGCCAGGTTTTCCCAGTACCACTGCTGCATGGAGGCTGTCTCCACTCTCTCAGAGCCCCACTGGAGACACTCTGGGCTCCGCACCCCCAGAACACAGCCCCTCTCAGGCACCCTCGGGGGGTGGCCGGGGGCAGGGCGGGCCAGGTTTTCCCAGTACCACTGCTGCATGGAGGCTGTCTCCACTCTCTCAGAGCCCCACTGGAGACACTCTGGGCTCCGCACCCCCAGAACACAGCCCCTCTCAGGCACCCTCGGGGGGTGGCCGGGGGCAGGGCGGGCCAGGTTTTCCCAGTACCACTGCTGCATGGAGGCTGTCTCCACTCTCTCAGAGCCCCACTGGAGACACTCTGGGCTCCGCACCTCCAGAACACAGCCCCTCTCAGGCACCCTCGGGGGGTGGCCGGGGGCAGGGCGGGCCAGGTTTTCCCAGTACCACTGCTGCATGGAGGCTGTCTCCACTCTCTCAGAGCCCCACTGGAGACACTCTGGGCTCCGCACCCCCAGAACACAGCCCCTCTCAGGCACCCTCGGGGGGTGGCCGGGGGCAGGGCGGGCCAGGTTTTCCCAGTACCACTGCTGCATGGAGGCTGTCTCCACTCTCTCAGAGCCCCACTGGAGACACTCTGGACCCCGGGAAAGGCAGGAGGCCTAATTAGAACACAGAAGTGAGGCTCCCACTGACAAACTCCTCGACTCTAGACCCCATGGCCCCAGCTGCACAAGGAGAAATATGTCAAGAGTCCTCGCCAGCCCCAAAAGCTGAAAGCCCTCCTTGACCTCAGCTTTTTCCTCTGGAAGTCCTTTTGAGCATCTAACCTGCAACCCTCTCTCTCAGTGCACCATCCAGGAGCCACAGATTGCTCCAGGCTGAGAACCCAGGTGCTAAAACCAAGACCCCACCTGCCCTGGGCTTCCCTGGGCAAACCGCCAGCCACTCCGCCCCAGGAGGCCCACCCGGGCTGGCAGTTTGATGGAGGGGCTAGGGACTGTTGATAATGCTGCTGTGTTACTGCACTGGTGTAAGAGTTAATTACTGTGGAGGGCAAGGCCCGATGGATACTTCATAGAGCTAGAGCCCTCTTATGAATTATTCATTGAGTGAGAGAGAGAGGAGGGGGGGAGGGAGGGAGAGAGATGCTCAGAGGACTGTCCGGACTGGGGCGGGTTCGGGGCTACGACGCTGCCTCTCACTGCACGCCCAGAAGGACACGGGCCACTCACTCCCCGCCCCCCAGCCCTGTCCTGGGCGCAGCAGCACTTGGCCTGGCTTGTTGGGGGACCCTGGGCCCCTCCCTTGCCCTCTCCAGGGCTGAACCACTTCTCAATTAGGTGGCATGCTCTGGCATGGAGGTTAAATAGCTGTGGGGCCTCTACCAGGCCCCAGCCCTGTGTCATGGACCCCAGGGTGGGTGTGGGGTGTGCAGGGGCCAAGACTCAGGCCTACGAGACGGAACGGCCATGGGGTGAGACACTCCCAGCCAGGCCCCAGGCAGCAATGCAGAGCCCTGGCCACTGTGGACGGGACAGGTGAGCACGGGCCCTGCAGGTGACAGGTGCCCAGCTCTCTCCCGCGCTCTCTCAGCACCAGTCTCCAGCAGCTGCAAGGCCCTCTGAGGGCTTGGTGGAGCAGAGGGCAGTCACTAATCGCGTCCTGAAGGCAAGTCGCTCCTACAACCATGGCCTCTTCCACTGCCTCATGAGCCCCCAGGACCTCCTGAGGGGCCCCAGAGACCCTCGTCAGCCGCGGGTCTGGTTTACCCACCATAACAACCACCTCCTTCCTCTCGCTTTCCAATGGGAGGCGGGGTGGGCCTGCGGCACAGGTAAGGGCTGCCTACTGCGTGCCTGTGGGCGCGTGCCCGCTGTTCACGGCCTGGCCCAGGTGCCCTGAAGCAGACCCGCCTCTCTGGAGGTGGTCCCTCTGGCCCTGGAGGTCCAGGCTCGGTCCAGGGGGTGGTCTGAAGCCCAGGCCACTCCTGCTCCTTCCCCTTCCCACCCGCAGCCCACAGAGCTCAGCCCCAGCCTCGGGCAGCCTGTCCCCCCCAGCCCCCGCAGGCAGCTGCAGCGGGCGCCCTGGGGCCGCATTGGAAAGACGGGCGTGAGGGACCAAGGGGGAGATGTAAGCCCGGGGTTCTGCACTCGGGGCCAGGGAGGGGAGGCAGGCTGTCCAGAGAGGAAGTCTCCCACCCTTCCTTTCCACAGCCTCCCTGGACCAATAGCAGCCTTCCTTCCCAGGAACCGAGGCCCTGGGGGGAGGATGCTGGGGGCGGGGTGGGCAGCCACTCTCCTCCACCTCCTGGGAACCTCATTCCCCCCCCCCTGCCCTCCCTGCCCTTGGGCCCTAGCCTTCCCTTCTGCAGACCCAGCTTCCTCATCTACTGATGGGCCTTCCCTGATTCCTCAGGGGCTCCATCCTTCCTCCCAGGAGGCCAGGAGCCGCATCCCCCCAGCCCGTGGTCTGGGTCCCACTGGGTCTCTAACCAGCTGTGCCGCTCAGGCAGGACCTCAGCCCCTCTGAGCCGCCATCGGCTCCCTCCTGTGGTGCAGTAGTCTCTCCCTTGCCCCGCAGACCTGGGAGTCTGCTGTGAGGGTTAACTGTTCCCAAGGACAGGAACGGGCCTTGCAGCCACAGGACTCCCTGCAGATGTGCAGAAGACGGACTGCGGACCTCTGGGCTCTCAGAGTCACGGCCCAGTGGGATTCCGCATTGGGGTGTCCTTAGTCACAGCACGCACAGGTGATGTTGGGGTCCTCAGTCCCAGGCGGGAACTTCTGGGGTCCGGGGGGTGCATCCCAACAGGGAGCCCACACAGCAGGCAGAGGGGCAGTGGCAGTCTCTCCCTCCTGCCCTGCCCCATCCCGCACCCTCCGGTGCTTCGGCGGCCCGTCTCCTGGGCCTGTGGGTACAATGGACCCCAGGTGGTGCCTCCAGCCACTGCGATGACAGATTGCTCCCGTGGGTTCTGAAATGCTGCATGGTTTCCCCCTTCTCTGCTTAGAAACTTGCCAGGTCTCCCACCAGCCTGCCCCCCTCCCCTGTCTACCCCCTGCCTGTGCTCCTCAGACCTTAAAGAATATTTAACCACCTGTTAAATGATTTATCCCGTTGAGGCTCCAGAGCTCACGGCATCTCACGGGCCTCCTCGAGAATTAACTAGAGCCATAAATCAAAGCGACGTTTGAGAAATTTCCAGCCGCCCCGGACCGCTGGCGATAGCTTGGACCCAGACAGGGGAAATGGCATTTAGATGAGGGGGAAACGGCTGGGGGCGGCCTCCAGGCCAGCTCAGGTGGGCCAAGGACGCCCTGCTTCCAGAAGGTTCTGTTGAGACCGCAGGCAAGTCCCCCTGGCTCTTTGCGAAATGCGGGCGGCACCTCCACTCCTGGCACGGAAGGACCCTCGGCCAAGCGCTCACCCACCTGCTGCGCCGTCTGACTTCGAAACAGCGCAGGGAGCCTGGCGCCCAATGAGTGCGGTTAGGCCCAGTGGTGGGGTTCCGGGTTCCCACCACCCAGGGGTAGTCTGCACCTGTGGAGCCCAACAGTGACAAGTATGGTGGGGACGCAGGGACTAGGCAGTCATTTGGGTCGAGGCATGGTGGCAAAAGAGGACTGGGGGTGGTTATGTTTGGATTCTGGTTTGGGTTTGAGGAGGGGAGGGGGAGGGGAGAGGGGAGGAGGAGTCAATAATGAGCACTAACTACGTGGTAAACCCAGAGCCAGGTACAGAGGTGAACCCCTCCAATCCCATAAGAACTCAAGGTAGCAGGACCTAGTTCTTTTAAAGCCCATTTTACAGATGAGCAAACTGAGTCTAACTGATTTAGCCAAGATCAGCAAATGTCAGATCCCGGAATTGAACCCAGTTTGGCCCGACTTCCAACTCTTTACGTTTCTTCCCTCACCATCAGGTCTGCTAAAGGGATAACTAGAGTGTACGGGACACAATGCAGTACGCGGGCACTCCACTAAGGGCCTCCCCGGCATTGTCGCCTGGAGTCCTGACAACAGCCTGGGGAGGGGGGCTCTCTTATTCCCTCTTACCGACGAGGAAACTGAGGCCCGCTCTAAGGAACAGTGCTAGGGCTCAGACCCAGGCACTCAACCCACAGCCTTGGGTCTGACTCACCACACAGTCGTTCTCGTGGTTGGAGACTGCGGAAAGCCTGGTGACAGTACCTTCCAGACAAGAGTGAGATGTCTGGGGCCACCAGGCCCCGTCATGAAGGCAGACAATTCCACACAGAGAGGGGCTCAAGCCAGAGCTCACACACCAGGCTTGGTCCAGCAGACAGAGGGCTGAACAGGGAGTCTCCAAGGGGTCCCTAGGGGTCCCATCCCCCCATCCCCATGCCAGAGTTGTTGGCAGCTGGCCTTAGTGGGTCCCAGGCACCAGCCAGCATGGGCTCCCAGGCAGAGGGCTGGGGCCGCCCTGCCCGTCCGGGAGGGGGGGCGCCCTCAGGGAGCGTCTGCTGCCTGTGTTTCTCTGTGTGGTGAGAGGCCACCCTCTCTCTCACGACAGTGGGGGTCTCCCCATCGCACCAGCCAGCATGGGCTCCCAGGCAGAGGGCTGGGGCCGCCCTGCCCGTCTGGGAGGGGCACCCTCAGGGAGCGTCTGCTGCCCGTGTTTCTCTGTGTGGTGAGGGGCCACCCTCTCTCCCACGACAGTGGGGGTCTCCCCATCGAGGCTGGCAGCCAGTGCACAACGGGCTGCATCTTCAAAGACAGTCATGTCCCTTAACATCCCAGCCTTTGTCCCCGTGACCCTTGAAATGTCTTGGAGGTCATCTGGGTGCCCCAAACTGGACACCCAGATTATGTCTGCCAGATGTGTCATCCCAAAAGCAGAATACAAATGCCTTTTTTGATTTGTGAGCCCCAGTTTTTGATTTGAAAAATCCCAGATTTGGGAGGAGAGATGGAGAAGTCCTGCCGGAACCAGCTGCTCCCCCCCCCCCAAGGCCCCTGTCTAGGCTCTCAGCGCTGGGGGTGTGGGAAACTGGCATACAATATTAGTGACCCAGCAGCAAGGTAGAGCAAAGCACCCTCTGGTAAGGTGGCGGCCTGGTCCACTGTGTCTCCTCTCACCCTGTTTCTGAACACCCCCCCCCCCCCCCCCCGAGCCTCAGGATCCTCTATACCTACCAGGAATGGATTCTAGCTGGTGCTCCCAGACAGCTGGGATAAACCCAGGTCCTGGATAAACCCAGGTCCTTCCCTCAGGAGCTGTGGTGAGGGATCCCGGCAGGCGGCAGGGCCTGGTACAGAGACCACACTGGTTTGCCTCCCACGCGGCAGCCTGACTAGTCAGCCGGGGCCCACCCCACCCAAAAAAGCAAGGCTGGGACATGCTCCTCCTCAACCTACCCCTTCCCAGAGTGTAAATTCAGCCAGGTTCACAAGAACGTCCGCGCCCCCTAGTGTCCGCTCAGGGCACATGCCAGGCTCCCCAGGCTTGGAGCCACTCCCCCTGGGAAAAGGGGCAAAAGACACCTCAAAGGTCCCAACACAGGGATAAGGAGGGCAGGGTATGTTCCCAACTCCACCTGCCCACCCTGTGGGCCTACTGCTGTTCTCTTGCCAACCCCGTCCCCTCTGAGCCCCAAACCTTTCACCCAACCACCCTGCCCCTCCCCCACCATTTCCTGCCCATTCTGTGCCTCAGTTAATAGGCTAGAAATCCTAGCTGGTCCCTAACGTCAGGGCCAGAAGGGGCTCAGGAACCCATTTTCATCACTAGTGTAGAAGACTGAGGTGACAGGCGCAAACGCAGCAAGGTCTGCCTTTCTGGCACACGGCGACTGCCCAGTGGCGGGCAGAGTGAGCACCGCTTTCCCGAGTCCCGTCTGCTGCTGCGGGAGCCAGCGCTGCAGCGGGGCTGGCCTTATTCTGCGGGGCTGACTGCACCCCACCCCAGCTACCCCTGGTCCCCGAGGGCCACGGCCGGATTCGTGCATCCAGGGAGGCCGGCTTCCGCCTCCGCCTCCGCCTCCGAGGCCCCTGAGGACAGACGCGCGGATGGATTCGTGGAGCAGCATTCCTGCTCCACGTGCAGAGAGCGGAGTGCAGAGACCTTGGAACCCGAGGGAGCCGCGGGTTCCGGGGACACAACACCGCCCCTTGGCAGGGCCTCTGAAGGTGGGTTCTTGGAGCCACCACTCTGAGTGACAATATCAGCATACTCCAAGCAGGTGGAAATGATTCAGAGACCTTCAGACAAGGGAGGAGGAAGATCATGCCCACATTGACCTGCAGGCCACATCTCTGCGTCCGTGCCAGGGGCGGGGGTGGGGGGGGGAGGGCATGGGGGGCGGGGCTAGACCTGACACACCTTAAACCTTGGAGTCAAGGCCAAAAAGGAAGGACCTGCCCTCTTCACAGTTTCTGTCAGTGGAACCCCAGAGTCTCCTGTCCCCAAGAGTGGCATTAAGAGGCTGACAGGCTCTGACACAGCTTGGAAGGCCTCTGAGTGACAAGCGCATGTCGTTAGCACTCCAGGTGCTGGGAGGGAGGAACAGGCGCCCAGCCCAGCTTCCCCCCCACCCCGGGGGTCCACAGTCCGGGGGTTGGCGTCGCTTTGCCCCACACTTACAGGTAGAGCCAGGCTGTCTGAGTTGGACATCGGGAAGGGTCTCTAGAGGCCCTAGGGGGGGGGGTGCAGGGAGCAGGGAGGCAGGTGGTGGTGGGAAGGTGCTCTCTGCTGCCCCCCCAGAGACCCTAGGCTCAGACAAACTGGAGGAGAGACAAAGTCCGCAACCCGAATCCTGTGAGAATGAACGCCTGTGTTATTTGGGGGCAGAGGGTGCGGCCAGAGGGGCAGGCCTCACACAGAAAGCAGGAGAAACCCAATGCCTGACACAGACACAGGCCTCACGTATTTCCTAGCTCCAGGGGCTTGTTGGCAACTGTGCACCGTTTCTCTCCCTGGTTCGTCATCATTCAAGAGGGTGACAGAACATCAGCAGGCAGCCCCTTTTGGGAACCGCTCACGGCCCCTTGGCTAGTGAGGCTGCGAGGACACAGGACAGTGACGACCCCTGTTCACAGCCAGAAGGCTGAGGCTGAGAGAGGCACCCAGGGCCCTGGGGGGATGGGGCGGAGCCAGGACCCGAGTTCACACCCACTCTCCACCCTTCTCCTGACCTCACAGCTCCAGCCCTTTTACCCAGCAGTCATTTCGCAGACCCTAACCAGCCTGGACCCTGACACAAGTCCAACCCTTTTCACTTTGACTTGACAGCAGGCTTGCTTCTCCTCAATCCCAGATCAGATCTCCGTCCCTAAAGCAACCCTAACCCCAGAGCTCGCCCAGCCCTCACCAGCCCCAGCCCCGGCTGGAGCACCCCCGGCCCTGGGGGGGGGGCAGTGTGAGCTTCAGTGAGGTTAGCTCTCAGGTCACGCAGAGTGAGTCGCAGGGTTGAGCCTGGGGCCCAGGTGCCTGTGGCCCTGGGGTTTCCTGGTGTGAGGGGGTAACAGGAGGCCTGGAAGGTGCTGGGTGGGGGCTGGGGGTGGAGGTGGGCATCTCAGGCCAGTGGTATTTATTGACAGCCCTCCATGGACATGCCTCTAATGGCCTCATGGAGCTGCACAGCGTCTGAAGATGTCAGCAGCCCCGTGATTGTTAGCCTGTCCCAGGGGAAAGCCCAAAGTCACCCATCGGTCTAGTGACAGGGCAGGGCAAGAGCCAAGGTCCCCTGACAGCCCACCCAGGGTTCCCCCACGGCCCCACACTCCCCATTTCCCACTCTGAGGGCTGGACAGCAGAGTTGTTTTGGAGGAAGAAATAAAGCGGGAAACTGAATAAGATACAGAAGGTGGAACACCAGTTTCTAGTCCTTGTACCTGGAGAAGACCTGGAACTATTTCCCTGCCCCAGAATGGCCAATACAAACTCTCAGGTGACACTGGCTAACATCGACCAAGTGAGCCAACCTCCCTGTCCTGCACCTGTGTGTCCCCATCTGCACAGTGGGACCGCACAGCCACCTCAAGACGTTGCTCAGTGTTAGGACAGGGTGAGGGAGGGATGCCTGGTTCACTGGAGGAGCACCCTGGCGTTCGTTCCCTCCCGGGTCCCCCACCCTGGCTCTGGGAAGTCACCCCTGGGCAGCACTTCTCTCCACACCTGGCTCTGTAGCCAGCAAACCCTTCGGGACCATCCACTCAGTTCTTGACCCTGGCCTGAACGAATGCCTTAGTCATGAAAACAGTGGTAGGGCACTCAGATGGATACCCTGAGTCCTCAGGAATGGACCCAGAAGGCCAACCAAAAGTGTTCAGCCCTGCCCACCTCTAGAATGTTCCGGTGGACACTTCAGGTATAACCGACAAGGTCCCGGGGCCTGGGTGAAGATGTCCAAAGCTTGGAATAACCCCGAAGGCTGAAAAATGAGGAGTGACCCTGGGGCAAAGGACCTGGCAGAGGGACCAAAGAGAAGGCCCCCTGGGGTGGGCGGAGACCCAGGCTGGGTGCCGGAAGCGTGGAGTCCTGCCCAGAGGAGCAGGCGGCATTCCCCAGACCGGCAGAGGGGATCCCACCAGGAGAACACAAACGGCCAGATGGCAAGAGGGAAGGCTCCGGCTGCAGCCTCCTCTGGGAAAATTAATTAAGCCTTCAATTAGCGCAGGCCTGCCCTGTCTGCTCCAGGGGGCGCCCAGGGCCCCGGCTGCCCTGCCCAAGCCAGGACTTAATAACTCACCCTCTAATGAACTCAGCCAAGAGACACCGGAACCGCCCGCCCACCTGCTCGCCAGCCTGCCTGCCAAGGCTCCGGGCAGAACGCGGGGTACAGGGGTGCCCCTTCGGATCCCCTTATCCACTGACGGCCATCCCTTCCCAGGATTGCTGGAGAGGGGGTGGCATGGTGGACTTTCTTGCCCCTGGGGACCTGTGCATCCCTGAACTATTCCCAGAAAAGAAGGAACCAAAAACCCCAATAAGTCAGGGCAAGAAGGCCCTAAGAAGTTTCACTTCAACATTTGTTGTACCTGACACTGTGTGGGTGCCAGGGACAAAGGCGAACAAGAGTTCATGATCCGTTAAAGGGGCAGGACGTGGGGAGGAAGTAGACCTGAACCTGACCCCCTGACCTCAGCACAGCGTCCATGGGCCGTGCTGTCAACGGCAGCACTTCCAAGAGGTGTGGGGCTAGGGGTCTCAACGTGGGGTCGGGTGAGCTGCTCAGAGGTGGCCAGGTGAGCAGAGAGGTTTGAGTCCCACAGTCGCACCTGTGGTTTTATGGGTGGACAGCCTAGGCTCAGAAAGGACAGGTGACTGGCCCACGGTTATACTGGAGCAGGACCAGAACGGAACTCGACCCGCCTCTGAGGCTGTAAAGAGTGTGCCTCCCCACAGTGACCAAGACACACTGAGGCCCAGAGCGGCACTGGACTGGGATGTTGAGTGGAGCCCTCCAAGCATCCACACCCTGCCCCAAGAAAGACTGGCCCTCCGAGGGTCCTTCATGCCTCACCCCGGGCAAGCACTGCCCGAGAGGCCACACATTCCTTCCTGCTGAGGGCGCTCTGGAGAGCAGTGAGTGCCCCAGCCTCCCTCCGTGAGCGGCTTTCCCCCATCCAGCCTGCCCTTCCCCTGCCCCACCTCCGCTGGGCACCCTCAGCCACTGCCCCTGCCTCACCTCCGCTGGGCACCCTCAGCCACTGCCCCTGCCCCACCTCCGCTGGGCACCCTCAGCCACTGCCCCTGCCTCACCTCCGCTGGGCACCCTCAGCCACTGCCCCTGCCTCACCTCCGCTGGGCACCCTCAGCCACTGCCCCTGCCCCACCTCCGCTGGGCACCCTCAGCCACGGCCCCTGCCTCACCTCCGCTGGGCACCCTCAGCCACGGCCCCTGCCTCACCTCCGCTGGGCACCCTCAGCCAATCCCCTGCCCCACCTCCGCTGGGCACCCTCAGCCATTGCCCCTGCCCCGAAGGCTGACGGGTACCACTCGGCCCTCCCAGCGCTGGCCGAGGCCAGGGTTCATGCCCGCTGCTCAGACACAACCTGCCCCGGAACCGCCCAGGGAGCTGGTTCACACACAGACTCTCAGGCCCGCCCAGGACCCCAAGATCAGACTCTCTGGGAGTGGGCTGTAGGAATCTGCACTTAAAATCAGCCATCCGGGGTTTTTCCCCATAATTGTTATAAGTGGATACATGAATACAAATCAGTGTACAAGCCGTAAGGAATTTCCCAGTGCTTGTTCACAGATCTTACATCTGTTTAATCTACGCCAGAGTAAGAAACCGAATATTAATAGCCCCCCAAGACACCCCTCAGGGCCCTTCCCCAGAGCGGCCACTATCCTGACTCCGACAGCTTGGGCCAGTCTCGCCTGCTCTTGAACTTCACGTGTACGGAGTGTCCAGGCTCCTCCGCTTGACCTTGTGTGTGCGATTCATTTGTATTGCTGTGTGCAGAAGTGTTGTTTTTTTTTCTCTCGTTGCCGCGTAGCACCAAGTCCGGCCCCTGACTCTAGCCCCGTTTCTCTGCCTGCACTGAATCTGGGCATTGGGCTGTCCCCAGCTTTAGGATATCCGAAGAGCGTTGCTGTGAAAATCCTATTACTCGCACCTCCCGGACACTCGAGCGCATTTCTGAAGCGTGCACATCTGTGAGCGGGATGGACCTTGTGTTCAGGTTCCACGGACACGGCGAGCGATCTTCCCACGGGTGGTACCGGATTAGGCTCCACCAGGAGAGCCCCAGCTGAGCCGCATCCTGGCCGACAGGGGGTACGTTTCTCTTTCCATCCGAGCCATTCCGGTGGGTGTGGAGTGATAGAGTTTTATGCTGCAACTTGCACCTCCTTGATGACTCATGATGTTGGGCACATTTTCTCATGTTTACCATCCATGTGGGCACCCTCTTCCATGGAGTACCTGTTCCGATTGAAATATAGAAAAGAAAGGCTCTTAGCATGAACAATTTTTGGCAGAACTTACTTTCTTTAAAACAAAGAGACTTTTAGGCCCTGGCCGGTTGGCTCAGAATCAGAAGTAGAGCGTCGGCCTGGCGTGCGGGGGACCTGGGTTTGATTCCCGGGCAGGGCACATAGGAGAGGCGCCCATTTGCTTCTCCACCCCCCCTCTCCTTCCTCTCTGTCTCTCTCTTCACCTCTCGCAGCCGAGGCTCCATTGGAGCAAAGATGGCCGGGGCGCTGGGGATGGCTCCTTGGCTTCTGCCCCAGGCGCTGGAGTGGCTCTGGTCGCAACAGAGCGACGCCCCGGAGGGGCAGAGCATCGCCCCCTGGTGGGCAGAGCGTCGCCCCTGGTGGGCGTGCCAGGTGGATCCCGGTCGGGCGCATGAGGGAGTCTGTCTGACTGTCTCTCCCCGTTTCTAGCTGCAGAAAAATACAAAAAAACAAATAAATAAATAAATAAATAAAAATAAAACAAAGAGACTTTTAGCAGAACTTACTTTTTCTAAAAAGACTCCCTATTCCTGGCCTTGAGGCTGGTTTCCCAGACTGTGGCCTTGGGCTGGCTTTGCCAAGTTGCAGGTGTTCTCAGAATGCTGCTCCCTGAATTAACCCTACAGATAAACATTGTAAGAAAGCTTGTTTCACTGCCGTTTTACTGCTATGCTTTCTCTCCTCCCCACTCCTCAATCAGTATGTAATTCTGCCTTTAAAAGCTAACTCCAGACTGAAACCGGGGCTGCACGATTTGAATGACTTAGGTCTCCATGTGATCCGTGCACAGCTAGCTAATAAAGACTCCCTAATTTCTTAATTTGGCTTCGTGATTGTGTGGCAGGACGTTTGTTTCTCGCTGTTCCATTACTGCAAGATCTTTTGCCAATTTAAAAATCAAATTGTCTCTCCCTTATCAATTTATAGGAGTTCTTTATTTTGGATTCCAGCCCTTTGTTGGATATATGTATTGCAAATATCACCTTTAACTTGGTGCCTTACCTTTTTACTGATATCTTTTGATGAACAGAGTTTTTTTTTTTTTCATTTAAATATAGTCCAAATGATCGTTTTTCCCCCTTTGAGGAAACATATCTTGTGTCTTGTGTCCAAGTGGTTTTATGCACATGAAAGTTTGAGGAGTGGGCGTGAGTCTCTTCCAGATGGACAACAGTCCTTGTTCTTGCTAAACCCTGCTTTCTTCCCAGCCAGAGACACAGAATCCACTTGATCATATCAGCCACACTTAAGGAGTACTCACCCTGCTTTCAGGCACTGGACGTGCTGTAGCGGACGTCCCTGCGGCATCTGCTCGGGAGTGTGTCTGCTGGACCACGTGCTCTGAGAACCGCCCCGGGAGTAGATGGGGCAGGGAGCATGGCCGTGGGCCATGTTGGCCCGTGATCCTGGTGCTCGGACAGGAGCCAGACCTCTCAGGCTATCTCACCTGGGGGCTTGGAATCTGTCCTGGGGGCACTGCTCTCAGTCCAGACTCAGGAGCTGAGGCTGTCTTGAGACCGGGGGAGGGCGCATCTGGCCCCCAGCCCTGGGCGCCCCAACCACGGCCTGCAGAGGAAGCAGGTGCGCAGAGAAGCAGAGGTGAAGGGTGGAGTGTGGGCGCCAACACGGTTTCCACTCACCGCCTGGCTCCCGGCCCTCATGCTGCGCTCCTGCCCTGGGGGTGGGGGGTGTGTGTGCAGACACCCAGCACCTTTCCAATAAACCCCCCTTCTTGTTTAACGTGAATCCTGTGCTTGAGACCAAGAGAGTTCACTAAGATGCCTCAGGGGTGGAAGCAGCTTTGCTCAGCCTCTCCCGGAGGCATGGGGGCGTTGCCAAGGTCCAAGCCCCCAGATCTCTAAGTATTGGTGCCGCCCACCCTGGAGGCAGACGTGAGTGCAGCCCGTGTGGAAGGATCATCCGCGGCCCCTCCCCACCCCCACCACTCGCACGTATCTGCTGGGCGGAGGGTTCTCTGCTGAGATCAGCTCGGCAGATCCGCCTCTGCTGTGCGCAGTCCTCCCTCTGTACAAGGCACGCGTCCGGAAAGGTTGGGGACATAAATCAACACCAGGCAACGACTTCTCGTGGAAATTTATCAGGAAAACGCATCACAGAGGATCCTAGAGGGCGTCTTTCTCCACGGAGAACGGTTGTCCCCCGTTTGGGTTTTTATCTAAAAGCAGATGTTCAGACACAGAAGTGGTTGTAAGCGGGCCCACTCTGTCTAGAGATTTCATCATGGGGACACTCTGGCCAGGACAGGGGGTGGGCTGCCTCTGCCTCCCAGACCCCCAGGGTTGAGGGGAACTTGTCCGGCCCCACCCCTCCCTCTCTGCTCCACCCCTCCCAGCTCCGGTCACTCTGAGGAGCGTTGGATCAGCGCTCAGGGACCACACAGGCTTGCTTGTCACCCACCCCTGCCACCAGCTGTCTCCCTGGACCTGGCTACAAGGGGAAAGTCACCTTCCCGCTTCGTTCCAAACACAGAGAAGTACCAGCTCCTTCGGCAAGATGAAGCGGGGAGCCCTGTGTCTGGGCCAGAGAAAGTGATATCTGAGGCCAGGAAATCCATCACCGAGAGAGGCAGCTGCGGTAGATCAGGGCAGCGGCCTGCTCTCTGCGCCTTACATCACCATTAGCAGAGGGCCGAGGCGGGGGAGGGGGGCGGGGGCGGGGCTGGAGGAGAGATCCTTACACCCACAGAATCAAGCTGGGTGCCCCAGAGGCACCTGGTGGAAGAGAGGGGGCAGCTGCAATGCCCTCTGAGCCCAAGGTGTGCTGGGGGCCAAAGTATGGGCATGCGAGGGAAGGCTTCCTGGAGGAGGAAGCATCTGAGATGAGTCCTGAGAAGGCATTGCTGGTATCTGTGACATGTTTGGGGATGCAGATCCTTTATACAGGGAGAGCCTTTACCCTTGGGGGCTTAACAAAAGACAAGACCCCACTAGGAGATGTCTTGAATTCAGAGATCCTTCACAAAGTGCCCATTGATGGGTATACATAGGGTGGGGCAAAGTGGGTTTATAGTTGTTTGTATGAAAATAGTGCAATAATTAATAAATAATTCAAAAATAAACTCTGTGTTTCGTGAGCTCACAATGGTAAACCTACTTTTGCCCCATTCTGTAGATGGGAAACCAGGGAAGGCTTCCTGGAGGAGGTGAGCCTAAGCAGAGGCTTTAAAGAAAGGGAGTGAAGAGAAACTACAAACCTGGCAGACCCACCCCCGCCCCCCACAGCTCCATGCCCTTACTGCTCCCACGATCTTCACTCCTCAGCCATCGCCTCAGCTTGAGGTGGTAGACTTCTCTAATTGGTGAATTAACAGCTGCGGTTTTGCTCACCATTGTGATGCAGTGAATGCTTAATCAGTGCTTTTAGACTGAATGAAGGGCCCTAACCCTCATCATGGCCTGGAGGTGGAGCAGGTCAGTCCCATGCAGGGGACAGGAGGCAGCAGAAGGCCATGGAGATGTCTAAGTATAACTGGAGCCAGACAGTTGAGCTGGGCAGAGGACAGCTTGGGGCAGTAGGAAACAAGCACAGGGTTTGTCGTACTTGTTTGGGGGGGGGGGGCTGAAGGACACCTGGACAAGGCACTGGGGGGGGGTGAGGTTAGGACTCAAGGTAGCGGATTATCTGGAATGTGGGGATGGTGGAGCCCGCAGGAGGCGAGCGTGCAGGGTAAAGGGGGCCCAGCATGGAGCCAAACCTCGTATCATCAGCACCCCAACCCCGTGGCCCCCCACCCCCAGCGCAGGATCCTCTGGGAGCCACTTTGCCCTTCCTCCGGTCTCCCCGCCCCTCTTCTGTCTGATTGTGCGGAGTGATTTGTGGCCCTGACAAGTTGAATTGTGGGTAAAGCGGCTGTCCAAATGGGGAGCAAATTGGCACTGCAGCTCCAGCGGGCGGGCCATCCATCACGCGGAGAAAGGCTCCGTCAGCACCTCGCTGCCCCGGCCTGGCAGCCCCAGCCCCACACGGTGCCTGCCCAGGGGGCCAGGGGCTCCGCCCCTCTCCACTCGGGTCTGAGCAGCTCCAGCCCCACACGGTGCCTGCCCAGGGGGCCGGGGGCTCCGCCCCTCTCCACTCGGGTCTGAGCAGCCCCAGCCCCACACGGTGCCTGCCCAGGGGGCCGGGGGCTCCGCCCCTCTCCACTGGGGTCTGAGCAGCCCCAGCCCCACACGGTGCCTGCCCAGGGGGCCGGGGGCTCCGCCCCTCTCCACTCGGGTCTGAGCGGACTGTGGGGACAGGCTGGGGCTGGGGGCCCCGCTGGGGGAGAGACAGGGAAGAGGAAGAGAGAGATCACAGGGTTTCTATTTACAGGGTCTACTTTGGGCTTCTTCCTAGCCTTTTTATGTTGATGAATGTCCCCTAAGCCTTCCAAAAGGTGTGTATGCTTACAAATGAGGAAACTGAGGCACAGTGTACCCGGGTGAGAGGCCCTGCCTCCCATGGCGTTTAGCGGACACTAGGGCGTGAAATTTGCTGCCGGAATACCTGGATTCTTAGCAACGCAGTGTCTGGCAACATGGAAAAATTCAAAAGCAAATCAACATCCTGTTTGGCAAGACTCCTAGTCCTTGGAGGTGACACTTCAGCGGCTCCACGATGGACCAATGAGGTAAAGGAAGCACCGAAGCCCTCCAGCCACACAGGCCCGGAGGCCCGTGAGGGGAGCGGGACATGCCAGGACTGGGTGCATCTGCTGCACCCCCACCGCGCCCCCTTCTAGCCCCCAGTGCATGGGACCCAGGCCTCACTCCACGTGGCCCAGCTCCTGGCCACGGCGTAGACCAGAAGGGGTCACTGGAGCCAAAGGCCATCTTTCCTTAGGCTGGCCACTGACCTTGACCCGGGGCCTGTCTGGAAAAGGCAAACTGAGCCAGTCAGACTGGAGGACTTTGGAACTGGGACCCGGAGACTCAACAGGGAGCAGAGTGAGCCAAACTCAAAGTTCACACATGACCTCGGGACTCATCTTCCTCAGGGTCCCAAACCAGCTACGTCCTGTTTCCTCTCCCTCTGCCTCTCCCCCAGGTCCTCCTCCAGGACACTCGGGGTTTGTGGGGGCCGGGCAGGGGGCAGCTTGCTCTGTGTCATCATCACACTTGCCCTGTCACCTGAACTGTTGAGCCATGTGACTCATTTCTGTTTTCCCTTGAGGGCTGCGATTTTGAAACTCCAAAGCTAGGCCAGGACTGCTTGTCTCTCTCTGAATGCTGAGTCATCCCTTCCCGGAGACAGCAGCTGTCCTGCTGGCCGCGGAGCGAAACCGCCCGGGGCCCGGACAGGGTACCACGGAACAGGAATGAATGTTTCAACACGTCATCCTGCCACACGGGGCTGTGTGTGGCCTGGGAGCCCGGACACTGAAGCACACGGCAGGGAGGAAGTGATATCCCCTCTGCTTCTGCCGAGGGTGTGTGTGTGTGTGTGTGTGTGTGTGCAAGTGCACATGTGCCCTTCTGCAGAGTGTATTCCTAATTTCCCCTTTTCATGGTCCTTCAAGGCCACTTTGGTCCTAGGGCCCCTCATGGCCTGTTAGCTTGGTGCTGAAGGTCTGAACTGTTAGCATAAAGTGCATTAGTGTCTGTTTCTGTTTGTGCTCAGTGCAGGGAACAGAAGCCATGCGCCTGTGTACCTGCGGGGGGATTTTAAGTAGAGAGGGAATTAACACAGGAAATTAGGTGCTTGCAAAGTCATGGGAATGCAGGAGGCAGCAATGCTGCCGAGCTGGCTGCCCGGGGAGGCAGCACGACCCTTGCCCAGCAGGGTTCGAGCCCCCCTGCTGGGACACGAGGCTGCAGCTGCAATGCCAGGGTCCGGAAGCTGCTGTCAGGACCACAGCTGCATCTGGGCTCCTGCAGAGCTGGTGACTGGACGCGGGAACACTGCTGAAGGGAAACCCGGGTGCCGTCAGCAAGTGGCCAAAGGACCAGGAGGCAGGCGGCTCCGGTTCTCCTCTGCCTCCCAGGTCTCGTGCGGGGGCATCCATGTAGCAGAACCTAACTCAGGAACCAACAGCCCGGGTGCACGGGAGTCCGGGAAACATAATCCTTAGCCTTTCAGCCTCTGCAGTGCCAGAAGAATAGAATGGATGCCGAGTCCAGGCTCCTGTCCGAGAGCGCAATTCTAGATTCCCCGGGGGTCTCACAGGCAGAGACGTAAACGCTTTTAAACGGCCAGTGCCGGTCCACTGCCTTTGGGTGCAGCCTGGCCCCAGGAGTAGCTGTGCAAACAGAGGAAAGTTTATCTGGCCCCACAGGGTTAGGGCAGGGACTGATGAGCTGGGTACGCATCAGTGTGTGTGTGTGTGTGTGTGTGTGTGCGCGCGCGTGTGTATGTGTGTGTATACATGCATGCACACACCTGTCTGGAGGAAGGAGTACAGAGCATCTCAGGGGCTGGGAGACCAAGCCCACCTCCACTCACATTCTCACTGGGCCTCTGACAACATGAGCAACCAAGGCAGTTAAATCAAGTCAGAGGCCGGGGTGGACCTGATATATTCCCAGGTCCTCCTCAAGCCCGGAGTCAGTGGAGGCACCTCCAATAAGCTGAAGTCTGTTGGGGTCCCACCACCATAAATTCAAACTGGGGTTCCCAGAGTGCCTCTCTTTTCAAAATATAGTTGTGAGGCCCTGGCCGGTTGACTTAGTGGTAGAGCATTGGCCCTGGGATCAGTTCCTGGTCAGGACACACAGGAGAGGCAACCACTGCTTCTCCACCCCTCCACTTTCCCCTTCTCCCCCCCCCTTCTTCTCCCACAGCCATGACTTGATTAGTTCAAGCGCATCGACCCAAACAAGGATGGCTCCTTGGAGCCTCTGCCTCAGGTGCTAAAAATAGCTCATTTGAGAGCATGGCCCCTGTTGGGCAGAGCATCAGCCCCAGATGGAGTGTTGCCAAGTAGATCCTGGTCACAGTGCATGCGGGCGTCTGTCTTTCTATCTCCCCTTCACTCACTTGGAAAAAGAAAAAAGAAAAAACAAGAAAAAAAAAAAGAATGATGCAGACAAAAGTTTGAAAGCCAGTTAATTTTCTCCTTCTCCTTTCTCAGCTTCCTCTCCTTGGGTATCCGATGTCCACAATGTCAAGTTGTCTCAGTGATTGCATTATCAGCGTGCTGTCTTTGTAGGACTCTTCACTTAATGTATCAAGTTCAGCAAGGGCTTCATGGGAAGCTACCTCTGTGAGACAGCAGGCTTCCTCCGGGGAGTTCAGGATCTCACAATAGAACACACAGAGAGAAGCCAAGGGCCACGCCCCATCATCTGATAAGACGTGTTTGGTCGTGTTTCCTTTTTGCCCATTTCGAAAGAACTGTTTAAATTCATTTAATGTATTTAAGAAACTTCATTACTGTAGAAGGACATTATCTTCACTGAATTACATTTCCATTCCACATGCTGCTCTTTTGTCAAGGGTTAACAAGAAATACAACCATCGTAAAATGTTTCTATTCCTTGCAGAGGGCCTGTATCTAGCTCTTCAACAACTGTGTATCATTTATTGTGACTATGATACAGACTCGTGAAAGTTTAAATGGAAGCACAGAAAGTACCTCTAGAAAAACCAATAAGCTCTCCTTGGGACATAAGAGGAAGTTCATGGTCCATCAACGTTTTATATTTTACTTGGTCCTCCGGAAATTTTAGAGCTAAAATGAAAGTACACACAGTTAATTCTATTATCTTTGCTCCTGTTGTATTTATTAATATTTCCTCCCTAATTCTATCTATACATTTTGTTAATGGACGTCCAGTGATAAAAGTGATACATGGCCGTGACGATAGTGCAAGCGCCTCAGGAATGCAGGATGGAGAACTAAGGGCACGTCCCTCGGCTTCCACCTCTTTCCCGGGGGCCAGCGTGGCCGGTCGGGGGACAGGGCACCCTTCAGACAGCCCCGTCCTGCAGCCAGAAGCAGTTTTTAAAAATAATTTAAATCTTTAGCTTGCCTCTCTCGAAATGTGAACGAAACATCTTTAAATCACCATACGTACTCCACTTTCTCGTTTTACCCCATTTTCTTTCCTTCCGTGGTGGATGTAGCACTGACTTTCCACTGGTCTCTCATGGGACCTTCTGAGCTCTGTCCCCCACAAGTGCCTCATTACCTCCCTCAGCTCAGTGGTCCCCGCGGCCTCTGGGGTTTCAGGCACAGCACCTCTCTGCTGCTGTCTCTTGTTTTCTGTTGTCAAATCCAGAAACCTGACTTTCTAAAACTTCTCAGAGGTTACGGGAGGAAAGGAACGACACTTGGAAGGAGAAACAAAACAAACATTTCCTTTCAAAGACAGTCAGATCCCCAGGCACCATGGTGATTCCTCAGTAAGTGAAGCCGGGACCGCTGAGGCTCTGAGATAGTCGGATAAGGGTTTGAGGCCCTGCCCAGGGTCTGTGCTATTCAGCTCCGTACAATTAGACAGCGATTTCAGGTTTCTACCATAACTCTTGTCCAATAATCAGTATTACGTGGATTCTGAAACACACATCCACTTTCTTAAGAAAAAGGAACTAATCTAACCAACTTGTTTGTTAGCTGAAATTCTTCAAGTATCACCTGCAAAAGAAGAAAGGGAAATGTCTATTTCTGAACCGATTCCTAAATACTTTCGCATGTTAGATTATTTGAGGAAGTGCATGGAACCAGGAAGGGAAAGTTACCTCGTTTCTCCAAAAGATGTTAAAAAAGGGCAATTAGTTTTTAACTTTATTTTTTTTTTGTATTGAAGTGGTCAGTCACAACTTACAGATAGTTTTATAAACTTTTATATATTTCTAACTCAACGCTCAATCACTTTATTCTTCAAAGAACAGATTACAAATTAAAATAGAGTGTTAAGATACAGGTTGACTCATCGTTTATGGAGAGCAGGGACCATTGGGCAAAAGTGAAGACTGAAGCAATGAGAAAAGGTTCCATGTGTCTTACGATGGGTGCTCAGATTGGCTAAAGCCACTGGACCCCTTTGGCTGGCCGTGTCCAGTGTAAGGTGTGGATCACAGAGATGTGGAATGAGGACAGGAAATCCTATAGCTGAGCTATTTAAATATTTATCACTCCTCTGTTTTTTCCATCTGCAAGTTTGGGAGTTCTACGCTGTTTCTATTATTTGGTGAGCCTCTACATTACATAAAATAGTACACCCTTAACTCTAAAGTGAATCAGTCTCTTTACCCAACTCCTGGGTAGCCCACACGGCTCTTACCTTTTAAACTGAGGTCTAATTGACATGTGGCATCATATTAGTTTCAGATACACAACATAATGGCTGGACATTGCTGTACACTGTGAAATAATCACCGCAGTAAGTCTAATTAACATCTCACCACACACAGGTACAACAGTTTTTCTTGTCATGACAACATTTAAGACCTACCCTATGAGCTGTACCTTGCATTCTCATGACTTGCTTGTTCTACAACTGGAAGTCTGTACATTTGACAGTCTCCACCAATTTCACCCAATAAATCACGGTCACATTACCGGCAGCATGGTAGGTGTTCCGTCACTGGGAACATGACGGCACGGGACAGCCAGATTGCGGGTCAGAACCATGGTAGAGTCAGAATTCGTACAGAATTTTAGGTAGAGAGCTGTCCTCTAACGTTTACTTAGGATCTGAGCTACTCATATTAGACTCATATTAAAATGACCTGTAATAATTATACAAAGTAGCACTCTGTGTTTGAAATCGTATGGTTACATAAAGAATGTAATTCCCAGTTTCTCCACAGTGTTTCATTCCCTCCACCCTCACTCCTAGCACACTCACTCAGACATCTGTCACAGCAGCTCTGTGCTCAAGCAAGACAGATAAATGCTCCTAAGGGCTCCAACTTGAGTGCTTGTCACCAACCTGTATGAAGTAGCTCTCCATAGGGGCCCAATTAAATGTTTTAGATACAACCCAGCAAACCTTTAAAGCACTAAATAAAACAAGTCTTTTAATGCAGAAAAATTTAAGTTTCACAAGAGGACACCAACAAAATTTCTAACCAGCAATTGATGATGCTATTTGTCTCCTCTGGTGCTGATTGGTTCTCAACACTGAATTTACCCAATCAAGGGACAAAGAAATGAGTTCCTTAGTTGGTATTATGTGGGATGTGTGTGGAGAAGAGTCATAATCGCCACCGGGAAGGACTCCCTGCTCTCTGCACCCGTCCTCTCTGTTCCAGCATGGCGCGTCTGTGGTTCCCCAGAGGCACCTGGGTGGCAGCTCTGACGGTGACAGTGACAGTACTGAGCCCTCTCCTGGATGGGGCCAGGGACACACCACGTAAGTGCACCTCGGGGGTGAGCTACTGTGGGTGAGAGAAGGAAGGGATGAGCTTTGTCACTGTGTCCAGGCCATGTCCCTTAGAAAACTGTGACATTCTCTTCAGTAACCCCCTGTCTTCATCCTGTGGATCCTGATTCTTTCCATACAGAAGGAGCCTGGGTGCTCGCCCTACGAGAGCCGTGTCAGGGGCTCCCTGTGTAGAGACGGTTTCTTCTCCTCTCTCCTGCAATAAACCTCTCCAGCCTCGTGTCCCATTCCCTCAGGGTCTTCATGGGATTCAGAAATAATAATGTCAAAATAATTCCTTATCAAACGGTTCCATTTACTACATTGAGTAATCCCAAGAAAAGGAAAAGTTCTCTGAAGTCTAGGGGGACTCAGAAGGAATTAGAAAATCCCATGTTATGCCCTTGAAAGCATCTGAGATGTGGTGTCTCTCCCTAATAGGTGAGGATGTATCAAGGGGCCTCCCCACTGTCTCCCTTCCTTCCCCCCTGAACCCAGTGTCCATAAGACCTGGTCCCTGTAACGGAGGTCCCCTGAAAGAAGCTGGCTCAGTGCTCTCCATTCCTCCTGTGGAAAGTCCCCGGGGCTGAAGCAGAGACTCTCAGTACTTAGAGTGACCCCGCAGACAAGCAGCATCAATGGGGTCAGTGTCTCTGATGCCTTAGAACTCAAAGTATCTCTGAACATCTGGCCAGGCTCGTGTTCATTATGAATCTGTCTCGAACCTTTCTGTACTATCAGCTTCTCCTACATTGCCTCCTTATTATATGATGAGCACTAGGAAGAATCACTATTTAATTCCACACTTAACAATATCCTGTGAGGAATATATTATCATTAAATCCATTTTACAAATAAAGGAAAGAAGGCCCACGGATGTTAAAGTCTGACTAAAGTAGAATACCTATTGTTCAAATGTAGATTTTCCAACTCTAGAGCTCGGGCTTCTGACCTCCACCAGTGACGGAGGCCTGGTTGGGTCTGAATTACTGGGGAAGTATCTGATGCTGACATGTGTCACTGTGTCTTAGGGTTGGAGGCGGGGAGATGCAAGGGCTGCTAGTTCCAGTACAGGGGAGATTCACATTCCTTTGCATTTATGATTTGAAAAGTCCTGTATGGACTCACACTAGTGCAGACTGTCGTGGGCACATGAGGAAGAACACAGGAAGTATTAACTACGCTCCTGTCTCTGGTCTTGTCAGCGTGGGGCTGGGGCTCCCAGAGAAACACAGGATGCCTGACTGAATCTGAATCTCAGAGAAACAACAATAATTTGTATGTAATCCAGATTTAACTGGCACACTATTCAGCATATTTGGAAACCTTAAATTGAGCCATGAACGTGGACCGACAGTGCTAACCCTACAGACTACAGCGGCTTCACACATTTTTATTTTTCAACTTTCTCATGTGTCAAGAAGGTTTAGAGAATTTGTGATAAGACCTGATCTGACCATAGTCCCCTCGTCTCTGCCATCACTTGTAAGTGTTGGTCCTTCCTTAGAGTCTGCGGATCTGCTCGTTTTTGTAAACGTCCACATGAGAATGTCATCTTCTTAGTTTCTCCCCTCTGAGGGGACCTGACTATAGAAATGGGAGTTCCGCTCTGACCGAGGCTGGTATTCTGAGGCCGACTGGTCTTACTGGCAGCGGGAGACACAGCTAGACGGTGAATTATTTCAGACACTCAACAGGAGTCAGACGGCTGTGCTGCAGTTTCCTTCTGTAGATAATAGGGGACCAGTGGCAGAGAAGGTAACAGAGAAGACGATGTGAAGGATAAATTATCTGACTTGGTGATTGGTCAGCAAGGCCAAGAAACAGGTCAACCTTGGTCCTGAACAAATGTATTTTTTTGGAAAAATAGTCTGCACTCAGACGACATTCCTAAAAAATACAAATTTCATATAAGACCTACATCTTTCACAGGTAGAACTACCTATGTAATTCTCAGCTGCTGTATAAATATCAATGGCTTTTCACCACAGGTGTTTCAGATGGCTCATACTGCTGGAGCTCACCCTGGGAAGGTCACCACCCCTCCCCCCTTCTTCCCACCCCTGGAACATCTGGCAATATCTAGAGCCAGGTTCGTTGTCACATTGTGGTTTCTTCTGACTAGTGTGTAGAGAGAACAGAGACACTGAGTACAGAACAGCCCACCCACCCCCAACCACAAGGAATTACCTGGTTCCGTTGTCAATAGTGTTGAGGTTGAGAACACTACTCTATACTCACTGTTCCTAAAATTCTAGACTCACACATTGTACACACACTCACCTTCCATCTCAGTTCTTTCTGGTTTATTTTAGCTTTAGCTTGTTTTGTTACAACAACAAAAGAGTCAGTTGTACAAATTCACCACATTTTTGTGGAATCCATTCAATCAATTGAAGTTTAAGAAATTCATTTTTATTTTTTGCTTTATGTAATGTTTTTTAAAATTTCATGAGTTCTTGGTCATCACATCTCTATTAACTTTTAACAACTCGTCTTTTTAAGTCACAATTATTTTTCAGTAACGTTTTTCAAGTTTCTGCAATAATTCTCTTCACACTCTTGATGATTCCAGGAACTTCCTTTTATTCATCTCACTTTTAACCACAAGCTTATTCTTCTGCTTTCCTGAGCTTTCTGGATGCAGAAATGCAGAAAGGAGATGTGGTCCTGTTGGGATTGAGGTTTAGTCTCTCTAAAACTCGTCCATAGTCTCCTGTTACATTAGAATAAGATCCCATCCTAACCCCCAACCCGCCTCGGTGTTCAGCACGGGCTCCACCTGTCTGTCCAGTCCCATCTCCCCTCCCCTGTCACTGTCTGTGCCTCGGAGTGCTGTTCCCTTTCGTGTCTGGAGGTCGTTCTTGATTCTCCCAGGTTTTTGCATGTCGTATTACCTTTACCTGAAATGTGCTTTTCTTTCCCCAAACACACACAACACCTGTATTCTTCCAGCTCACAGCAACTAAACCTTCCTGTCACATCTTCAATGTCACCCAGAAGCCGCTTTTTAAATTTTTATTTTAGTGAGAGAAGGGGAGATAGACTCCAGCATGCACCCCGATGGGGATTCTCCCAGCAACCCCGTCAGGGACAGATGCTCGATCAACTGAGCCATCCTCAGTGCCCAGGGCTCGCCAAACCAACAGGGCCACTGGCTGCCAGAGAAAGAGAGAGAGAAGGGGGAGAGGAGAGGAGGAGAAGCAGAAGGTCGCCTCTCATGTGAGCCCTGACCGGAACAGAACCAGGACTTCCACAGGCTGGCCACCGCTCTACCCTCTGAGCCAACGAGCCAGGGCCACAGAGACGGCTTCTTGTCCCCGAATGTAACTTAGATCACGTTATTTCTCTATGCTCTGGACGCCACACTTCTCCTCTGACATCTCTCACTCCTGTATGAACTCTGTGCCCCGGGGCTGCGACAGTCACTGTCACTAAACTTGAAGCTCCAGGCAAAGGGGAGTCTGTTCTCCTTCTGTGGACGCCCAGGGCAGCAGGGTGGCAGGAGGTCCCACTAACCACGTGCTCACAGGAGGAGGAGGATGTGTTTAAGGAAAGGGGACTAGGAGGGTGAGAGGTCAGAGGTGGAAGCTTCCAGAAGGAGGTGGAGATGAGACAAATCCTCGTGCAGCTGGGAGTTCCACAGCCCCGCTGGACGCCCTTGGGATCCCCGGTGACTTAGGACGCGAGTGGTCTCCCCAGCCCTCTAGGGTGCAGGCAGTCGGGGTGCCCGGGTCCTTGTGTCCCCTCCGGCCTGAGTGCCCCGCACTGGGAGCGATCACCGTCTGTCTCTAACCAGTGTCACCGGATGGTTCCTGTCCCCACAGCACATTTCTTGGAGCAGCATAAGGCCGAGTGTCATTTCTACAAGGGGACGCAGCGGATGCGTTTTCTGAGCAGATACATCTACAACCGGGAGGAGTTCGTGCGCTTTGACAGCGACGCGGGGGAGTTCCGCGCGGTGACCGAGCTGGGGCGGCCGAGTGCCAAGTACTGGAACCGGCAGAAGGAGCTCCTGGAGGACGCGAGGGCCGCGGTGGACACAGTGTGCAGACACAACTACCGGGTGTTTGATGGATTCTTGGTGCATCGGCAAAGTGAGCGCGCTGGGGGGCGGGGAGGGCGTGTGTGTGCACGTGTGTCCGTGCATGTACGTGCGTGCGTGTGTAAGGGGAGAAAGGGAGACAGCGGGGGCGAGGGAGAGCGAGGGCCCTGTGAGGGCGACTGTCGGGACACCGTGCAGTCCTGTCCTGCAGAGGGGACATTTCCGGGGCTGTCGAGCTGGGGTGGAGGCTGGAGGAGCAGAGGTGACAGAGATGACTGGTGCGAGCATAGAGTCACTGTCTGTCTCGGCAAACCCTCCTTACCAGGGACAGTCACGTGTTTATACACAAGCGTGTTCTGGGCGGGGCTGGTGTCGGGGGCGTGGCTGGTGTTGAAGGGGTGGAGCTGGTGTGGGGTGGGGGTGGGGCGACGCTCCCAGGCGCCTCTGCTCTTTTCGAGTTTTTTCTAGGTCTCAACTTCTTCCTTTTCTTCCCTTACTGTCTGTATTTTTACATAGTTGAAGTAATTGTGAAGTTAGATTTATAAATTATAATTTTGTTACTTGACATTATGATGTTACTATTTTTATGTTAATATTATTTAAAAGCTACTTCTATATTATCTTTTTATAGTTGTAACAATCTACCTCACATTCCAAATGTTCTTTTTTTTTTTTTTTTTTTTTTAATAAATTTTTATTACTGGTAATGGGATGACATTAATAAATCAGGGTACATATATTCAAAGAAAACATGTCTAGGTTATTTTGTCATCAAATTATGTTGCAAACCCCTCGCCCAAAGTCAGATTGTCCTCCGTCACCCTCCATCTAGTTCTCTGTGCCCCTCCCCCTCCCCCTAACTCTCTCCCTCCCTCCCTCCCATGTCCTCCCTCCCCCCCCACCCTTGGTAACCACCACACTCTTGTCCATGTCTCTTAGTCTCATTTTTATGTTCCACCAATGTATGGAATCATGTAGTTCTTGTTTTTTTCTGATTTACTTATTTCACTCCTTATAATGTTATCAACATCCCACCATTTTGCTGTAAATGATCTGATGTCATCATTTCTTATGGCTGAGTAGTATTCCATAGTGTATATGTGCCACATCTTCTTTATCCAGTCTTCTATTGAAGGGCTTTTTGGTTGTTTCCATGTCTTGGCCACTGTGAACAGTGCTGCAATGAACATGGGGCTACATGTGTCTTCACGTATCAATGTTTCTGAGGTTTTGGGGTATATACCCAGTAGAGGGATTGCTGGGTCATAAGGTAGTTCTATTTGCAGTTTTTTGAGGAACCACCATACTTTCCTCCATAGTGGTTGTACTACTTTACAGTCCCACCAACAGTGGATGAGGGTTCCTTTTTCTCCACAGCCTCTCCAACATTTGCTATTACCCGTCTTGTTGATAATAGCTAATCTAACAGGGGTGAGGTGGTATCTCATTGTAGTTTTGATTTGCATTTCTCTAATAACTAATGAAGCTGAGCATCTTTTCATATATCTGTTGGCCATTTGTATCTCTTCCTGGGAGAAGTGTCTGTTCATGTCCTCTTCCCATTTTTTTATTGGATTGCTTGTTTGTTTGTTGTTGAGTTTTATGAGTTCTTTGTAAATTTTGGATATTAGGCCCTTATCTGAGCTGTCGTTTGAAAATATCAGTTCCCATATAGTTGGCTGTCTGTTTATTTTGATATCAGTTTCTCTTGCTGAGCAAAAACTTTTTATTCTGATGTAGTCCCATTCATTTATCTTTGCCTTCACTTCTCTTGCCATTGGAGTCAAGTTCATAAAATGTTCTTTAAAACCCAGGTCCATGATTTTAGTACCTATTTCTTCTTCTATGTACTTTATTGTTTCAGGTCTTATATTTAGGTCTTTGATCCATTTTGAATTAATTTTAGTACACGGGGACAGGCTGTAGTCGAGTTTCATTCTTTTGCATGTGGCTTTCCAGTTTTCCCAACACCATTTGTTGAAGAGGCTTTCTTTTCTCCATTGTGTGTTGTTGGCCCCTTTATCAAAGATTATTTGACCATATATATGTGGTTTTATTTCTGGGCTTTCTATTCTGTTCCATTGGTCTGAGTGTCTATTTTTTTGCCAATACCATGCTGTTTTGATTATCGTGGCCCTATAATATAGTTTAAAGTCAGGTATTGTAATGCCCCCAGCTTCATTCTTTTTCCTTAGGATTGTTTTGGCTATTCGGGGTTTTTTATAGTTCCATATAAATCTGATGATTTTTTGTTCCATTTCTTTAAAAAATCTCATAGGGATTTTGATGGGAATTGCATTAAATTTGTATATTGCTTTGGGTAATATGGCCCTTTTGATTATATTTATTCTTCCTAGCCAAGAACAAGGAATATTTTTCCATCTCATTGTATCTTTTTCGATTTCCCTTAACAATGCTTTGTAATTTTCATTATATAGGTCCTTTACATTCTTTGTTATGTTTATTCCTAGGTATTTTATTTTTTTTGTTGCAATCGTGAAGGGGATTATTTTTTTGAGTTCGTTTTCTAATATTTCATTGTTGGCATATAGAAAGGCTATGGACTTTTGTATGTTAATTTTGTATCCTGCGACCTTACTGTATTGGTTTATTGTTTCTAATAATCTTTTTGTGGAGTCCTTCGGGTTTTCGATGTATAGGATCATATCATCAGCAAAAAGTGATAGCTTTACTTCTTCTTTTCCGATATGGATGCCTTTTATTTCTTTGTCTTGTCTGATTGCTCTGGCCAGAACTTCTAGCACCACGTTGAATAAGAGTGGAGAGAGTGGACAACCCTGTCTTGTTCCTGATTTAAGGTAGAAAGTCCTCAGTTTTATGCCGTTTAATAGGATGTTGGCTGATGGTTTATCATATATGGCCTTTATCATGTTGAGATATTTTCCTTCTATACCCATTTTGTTGAGAGTCTTAAACATAAAATTGTGTTGTATTTTATCAAAAGCCTTTTCTGCATCTATTGATAAGATCATGTGGTTTTTGTTCTTTGTTTTGTTGATATGGTGTATTACGTTAACCGTTTTGCGTATGTTGAACCATCCTTGAGATTCTGGGATGAATCCCACTTGATCATGATGTATTATTTTTTTAATATGTTGTTGTATTTGGTTGGCCAGTATTTTGTTTAGTATTTTAGCATCTGTATTCATTAGAGATATTGGTCTGTAGTTTTCTTTCTTTGTGCCATCCTTGCCAGGTTTTGGTATGAGGGTTATGTTGGCCTCATAAAATGTGTTTGGAAGTATTGCTTCTTCTTCAATTTTTTGGAAGACTTTGAGTAGAATAGGAACCAAGTCTTCTTTGAATGTTTGATAGAATTCACTAGTATAACCGTCTGGGCCTGGACTTTTATTTTTGGGGAGATTTTTAATAGTTTTTTCTATTTCCTCCCTGCTGATTGGTCTGTTTAGGCTTTCTGCTTCTTCATGACTCAGTCTAGGAAGGTTGTATTGTTCTAGGAATTTATCCATTTCTTCTAGGTTGTTGTATTTGGTGGCATATAATTTTTCATAGTATTCTACAATAATTCTTTGTATATCTATGATGTCTGTGGTGATCTCTCCTCTTTCATTTTGGATTTTATTTATTTGAGTCCTGTGCCTTTTTTCCTTAGTGAGTCTTGCCAAGGGTTTGTCAATTTTGTTGATCTTTTCAAAGAACCAGCTCCTTGTTTTATTGATTTTTTCTATAGTTTTTCTGTTCTCTATTTCATTTATTTCTGCTCTGATTTTTATTATCTCCTTTCTTCGGCTGGTTTTGGGTTGTCTTTGTTCTTCTTTTTCTAGTTCCTTAAGGTGTGAAGTTAAGTGGTTTACTTCGGCTCTCTCTTGTTTGTTCATATAGGCCTGAAGTGATATGAACTTTCCTCTTATTACTGCTTTTGCTGCATCCCAGAGATTCTGATATGTCGTATTTTCATTTTCATTTGTCTGTATATATCTTTTGATTTCTGCGCTTATTTCTTCTTTGACCCATTCATTTTTTAGAAGTATGTTGTTTAATTTCCACATTTTTGTGGGTTTTTCCCCCTCTTTTTTTCAGTTGAATTCTAGTTTCAAGGCTTTATGATCAGAAAATATGCTTGGTACAATTTCAATTTTTCTAAATTTGCTGATATTGTCTTTGTGGCCCAACATATGGTCAATTCTTGAGAATGTTCCATGTACACTAGAGAAAAATGTATACTCTGTCGCTTTGGGATGAAGTGTCCTGTAGATGTCTATCATATCCAGGTGTTCTAGTATTTCGTTTAAGGGCACTATATCTTTATTGATTCTCTGTTTGGATGACCGATCTAGAGCCGTCAGCGGTGTATTGAGGTCTCCAAGTATGATTGTATTTTTGTTAGTTTTTGTTTTAAGGTCAATAAGTAGCTGTCTTATATATTTTGGTGCTCCTTGGTTTGGTGCATATATATTAAGGATTGTTATGTCTTCTTGATTCAACTTCCCCTTAATCATTATGAAATGACCATTTTTGTCTCTGAGTACTTTTTCTGTCTTGTAGTCAGCATTATTAGATATGAGTATTGCTACGCCTGCTTTTTTTTGGGTGTTGTTTGCTTGGAGTATTGTTTTCCAGCCTTTCACTTTGAATTTGTTTTTATCCTTGTTGCTTAGATGTGTTTCTTGTAGGCAGCATATAGTTGGATTTTCTTTTTTAATCCATTCTGCTACTCTGTGTCTTTTTATTGGTAAGTTTAATCCATTTACATTTAGTGTAATTATTGACACTTGTGGGTTCCCTACTGCCATTTTATAAATTGCTTTCTGTTAGTTTTGTATCTAGTTTGATTCTTCTTTTTTGTTTTTCTATCATTTGTTTTTGTTTGTTTGTGTTCCATACTTCTTTCCTCTGTTGCTACCTTTTTTAAGTCAAGTGTTTTTGTGGTGGTTTTTTTAAGGGTGGTTACCATTAAGTAATGAAAAGGGTACCTACCATATTCATTGTAGTACCCTATCTTATAAGTATTTCTGCACTTCATCATCCTTTGCTACTGTTAATCTCCATCCTCTCCCCCCTTTTTTTCCTTTGTTGTCACAGTTTAAGTTTGGTTTTATTGTGTTCTTGGTGGAGCTGTTACTTGTGGTGTTGTTTTCTTTTGTTCTTTGAATCTGGTTGGAAAACCCCCTTTAGTATTTCCTGGAGTGGGGGCTTTCTGTTGATAAATTCTCTCATCTTTTCTGTATTTGTGAATGTTTTTATATCTCCTTCATACTTGAAGGATAGCTTTGATGGGTATAGTATTCTTGGCTGAAAGTTCCTCTCTTTCAGGGCTTTAAATATTGGGGTCCACTCTCTTCTAGCTTGTAGAGTTTCTGCTGAGAAATCTGATGATAATCTAATAGGCCTTCCTTTATATGTTGTACTCTTCTTTTCCCTGGCTGCCTTGAGAATTTTTTCTTTGTCATTGGTTTGTGTCATCTTTATTATGATGTGCCTTGGAGTGGGTTTGTTGGGGTTAAGAAAACTTGGTGTTCTGTTTGCTTCTTGAATTTGAGGCTTTAGTTCCTTCCACAGGCTTGGGAAGTTCTTGTCTATTATTTGTTTGAGTATATTCTCCATTCCATTTTCTTTCTCTTCTCCCTCTGATATACCTATTATTCTTATGTTATTCTTTCTGATGGAGTCAGACAATTCCTGTAGGGCTTTCTCGTTTTTTATTATTTTTGAGTCTCTTTCTTCTTCTCTCTGTTGTGCCTCAAGTTGTTTGTCTTCTATTTCACTAATCCTATCTTCAATCTGGGCTGTTCTGTTAGCTAAGCTTGTTACCTCGTTTTTCAGCTCGTGAATTGAGTTTTTCATTTCTGTTTGATTTGTTTTTATAGTTTCAATTTCCTTGGTAATATATTCTTTGTGTTCATTGAGTTGTTTTCTGATCTCCCTATATTGCCTTTCTGTGTTTTCTTGTATATCTCTGAGTATTTTTAAGATTTCTATTTTAAATTCTCTGTCATTTATCTCCAAGGCTTCCAATATGTTAAGTCTTTTCTCCATCGATTTTTCCACATCTATTTGTGTTACCTCTCTTTCTTTTGTATCCATAATATTCGATTTCCTCTTTCTTATCGGCATCTGAGGGTGGTCTTATTGATAGCACTAATTAGAATTAATAAAGAGTAAAAAGTAAAAAAAGAAAAAAAAAAAAAAAAGGTAAAACACCCCACAAAAAAAACCAGTAATAATTTATTATTTCCCCCTTTTTTTCTCTCTTCTCTTTCCCTCCTCTCCCCTCCTCAGGGAAATATCGTGCCTATAATGGAGGGCCTGATTTGGGGTGAAGAGTTCAAGGGGCAAAAAAAAGGGAGTAGGGACCTACTAAATGCAAAAAAAAAAAAAAAAAAAAATGAAGAAAATCTTAGACAAGCATAAGATGATTTGCTTGTATGTGATGGTCAACTAAGAGATATAATGAGAGGGATAAGAGGGAACCAGAAAAAAGGACCAAAAAAGAATAATAAAGAAGAAAAAATAAAAATAATAAGTAAAAATCTGTTGTATTAAGTGGAGCAAAGACTAAATACAATGGAGACCTTGGGTTGGGAGGACCCAAAATGCCACAAAAATAAACAAACAAGAAAAAAAAAATAAAAACAAAAGCAAAAAAGAGAAATAAAGCCAAAAAAAGCCTTGAGTCCCAAATTAACTAATTTGTTCGTGATTGAGGATTATATGGGAGGAAAGTAAAATGAGAAAAGAAAAAACGAATAGAAAGGAAAAAATAAGAAAAAGAGAAAAACGAAGGAAGAAATAAAATAGGAAGAGAAAAAAAAATAAAGCAAGACAAAAAAAAAAAAAAGGAGAGAGTGAGAGTTAAGTGTTTTGGAGTATAACCTTAAAGGAGGGTGAGGATGAAGAAGAAAAATAAAATGCAACACTCATGGGTAGTGTAGTTCTAGAAAGGGGAAGCATAAGATGGGCAGAGAATAGAAGGACCGAGGTGGAGGAAATAAAGGCAAAAAGATAGAAGAAACAAACAACAACAACAACAACAACAACAACAACAAAAAAAATAGTGGATCAAGTTGTAAAGTCTGGGTTTTTCTTGATTTTGAGAGGTTAACTTCTTCCTTTTTCTTTTCTCTCCCTCTTCCTGGTCGGTGACTCTGTACCCCAGGCTCTGCCCCTGTGTCACTCTTAGGTAGGGATTTGCAGTTGATGGGATTCTATGGCAATGTCATATAATTGGCTTTAGTCTTGCTGGAAGTAAAGGCTTGTTGGCGTTTGCAGGGTCCAACGATGAGAGAGTTTGCTTTCCTGGATTCTCTCTCCTAGTCCCCCCTTTCTGAATTAGCAGCCTGGTGATCCAGCTATAAGGCTGCAACTGCTTCTGCCTGGGGAGTAAGAGGCTCAAAGAGCTGGGAAATCCCCACTCTATCCCCACTCAGTGCAAGGCTTTGGGAAAGGCTCTGAGAGTCAGGTCCTCCAGTGTAATCAGGCGGGGGTGGGAGTCAATTGTTGTCAAGGTGACTGTTCAGCGCCTATCATTTAGTTGGACCTCTCAACCCAGGCTTTCCACACTTTGTAGCCTGTTTTTGCAGGGAAGAAGAGGCACTAGTCTCTGCTTACGACTAGTGTAGTATAGACCTTATTATCTGCCAAGTCCTTCTTGTTAGCGTTTATCCCTAAATATAGAGGCTCTATCAATCAGAAGTTGCCCCCGCCCCTTTAGCGAGAGGCACTAAAAAATATCACGCCTCTTGTCTTCGAACGCTGAATTGAGAGAGATCTTATCAATTAGAACCGAGGGTGCGCAGATTTCATGGGTTAAGCTAATTTCAGTGATTGGGTCGCAGCTGTGCTTCCGAAGGTATTTTAGGCTGCCTGCGCGCGCCCCTCCCCCAACGCTTGATTGTTAGCTTGAATGGCTGGGTGAGGTGCCCCGCCCACGGAGAGAATCTCCCAAGCCTCTCCCGCTCGCCCCGCCGCTGGCGGCTGGACCGCGCCAGGCGCAGGATAATGGAGCCCCCTGGGTGTGCGGGCCAGCAGGGCGCCCTGGGCGCGTGGAATGCCCAAGGCACGCGCACGAATGGGGCGCTCCGGGCACCGGTGGCCGGGGACCCCCACTCGCAGTGTGCGGGCCGCTGGGAACGTCAGCGGTGCTCAACCGGACCGGGCGCGCGCGCGCGGCGGTTCGCAGCGGCCGCTCCGCTCGCGGCGGCGGCTCGCGGGGGCTCGCGGCGGCTCTCGGTGGCAGCTCGTGTTGGCCGCTCGCGGCGGCTCGCGGTTCCCAAGTATATGGGCTGACTCACCACAGGCGCACTTCCTTGCGGTTTGAAAGAACGTCCCTGTGGTAGATTCCTCCACACCCTCGTCTCTCAGATTCAAGTGATAACAGTCCTTTCGCTATCAGGTTGTGTGGAACTCCGGAATGTTCCGAGATTAAATTTTTCTGTTTCTAGTTGATAAATTTGTTGTGATTTAGGGGAGAGCTGTCGGATGCGCTGCTCACGGCGCCATTTCCGTGACGTCACTCCTCGGGAAAGCGCCACGTCTTTTTAGTGGAATAAAAAACTGTTTCATATAGCATGACCCTGACCTAGCTACATTATTTCCAGTAGGCCCCGGTTCTTTCATTCCGACATGTTTGCAATTCCGGGAGACAGTGTATACTCCAAATGTTCTTTAATATTACCAAATACTGAATTGAAATTTTGTTTTTTTTTATTTTTAACTTATACTTCTTTGATTTCTAGGTTTCTTTTATTTATTTATTTTTTTACAGAGACAGAGAGTCAGAGAGAGGGACAGACAGGGACAGATAGACAGGAACGGAGAGAGATGAGAAGCATCAATCATCAGTTTTTTGTTGCGACACCTTAGTTGTTCAGTGATTGCTTTCTCATATGTGCCTTGACCGCGGGCCTTCAGCAGACTATGTAACCCCTTGCTGAAGACAGCGACCTTGGGTCCAAGCTAGTGAGTTTTTTGCTCAAACCAGATGAGCCCGCGCTCAAGCTGGCGACCTCGGGGTCTTGAACCTGGCTTTTTCCGCATCCCTGTCCAACGCTCTATCCACTGCGCCACCACCTGGTCAGGCAGGTTCTTTTTTATTTTAAGTTAGAGGAGGAGAGACAGACAGACTCCCCCATGTGCCCTCGACTGGGATCCAGCCGGCACCACCTGTCTGGGGCTCATGCTGGAACCAGCCAAGCTCTCCTCAGTGTCTGAGGTGGACTTTCGGGCCAATCCAGCCACTGGCTGGGAGAAGGGAAGAGGAAGAGAGGGGGAGAGAGAGGGCAAGAGAAGCAGATGGTTGATTTGTATCTGTGCTTTCACAGGGTATTGAAACCGGGCAGTCCATACGCTGGATTGACTATCCACAGAGCAAACAGGCCAGGGCCTACAAGTATTTCTAATGAATGACTCCCCGGGCTCCTCCCTCTCTCCTTCAGGACTCAGCCTTTCTGGGCTCAGATCTTAGTCAGGGAACCACCTGTCTTTCCTGCTGCCCAGGTGGGACCATGTCTGTGGGGTTCTCAGGTGTGGGTGTCACATTCCCAGGATGTCATACCCTGTGTCCCCATCTTTCCCACACTGTTTCTCAATGTGTCCACACTGCATCAATTAATCTTTTATCGCCAAAGGAACAAAAAATAATAGCTAGCTAACACATATTGGTTGGTGGGTTCCAGGTGCCACTTTACATATTTAGGTCCATTGATCCTCCCATATCCCTAAGAGGGAAGTTAGTATTCCTGTCCCCCTTTATAGGTGAGAGAGCGGAGGCACAGAGGAATGTAAACATTCTCCCAGGAGCAACCAGTAAGAGGCAGAACCAGGATTTGAACCCAGGAAGCCCTGCCCCAGAAATCACACTTTAATACCTACAGGCCTTACAAAGATTTGTAGACACGTCAATAATGAATAACTGTATCAAGATGTGGAAAAATCTCCCAAATCTCTGTAGTATCTGACAACTGTAATGAGCCACAGCTTTAGGGATGGATTCAAGGCTCAGAGCACTTCTGCTGCTGGGCCACAGGACCAGCTCTGAGGGAGCTGCCCACGGACAGAGCCTGGGACTGGGGACTGGAGGCCGACAGGGAGCCAACCAAGGAGCCTCCCTCTGTCTTCCTCACGTTCCCCCCCTTTTCTCTCCCAGCTGCGCCCACAGTGACTGTGTATCCTGCAAAGACGGTGTGCTTGCAGCGCCACAACCTCCTGGTCTGCTCTGTCAGTGGCTTCTATCCAGGCCACGTTGAAGTCCACTGGTTCCGCAACGGCCAGGAAGAGGAGGCTGGGATGATCTCTACAGGCCTGATCCGGAACGGGGACTGGACCTTCCAAATAATAGTGATGCTGGAAATAGTGCCCCAGAGTGGAGAGGTCTACACCTGCCAAGTGCAGCACCCCAGCCTGACGAGCCCTGTCACCGTGGAATGGCGTGAGCAGCTTTCTGACCTCACCCGTGTCTCACTCAGCACAGGGGACCTTGCTTTTCTCTGAGGGTCGGGTTCTCTCCCCACACCGTGTTCTCACCGTGTTTTCTCCTTCAGCACAGGTCCCTGGGGTAGCCCTATGGTAATTCTATAAATAGCTATAGCCCTGGTGGAGGCCATTATTACTGTCCCAGTTCTGAACTTTCACATAATTTCCCAGGTCATAGCTCCCTTGGCCCTGGAAACCAGTCCCCTGCAGTGGCCTAGGCAGATCCTTCCACACTGCTGCTCTGAGTTGTCCTCTGTGATGTGAGAAGAGGCACATCCTCTACAATGTTGGGCCCCCCTGACATCAGGGGAGCAGTCCCTGCTCTGTGTCTATTAGCTCTGTCCCCCTGGACGACGGCTCCACCTCACGGAGTCCCAGGCTCCACATCCGTCAGATCGTGAAGTAGTGGCCTGATGTCAGGGCTATGATGGTTAAATGAGTTCAGTGCCTGAACCTTGTATCTACTCGGTGTGAGTTTTAGGTCTCTTCTCCACAAATGGCCAGTTGTTCTGGTCCTTCTGGGGCTGACTTGTCCCCTTACTCTCAAAGCTCAGTCCCAGAGTTTCAATTAGAAAAGTTGGATTTGGGATCAAAATCACTAAAATAGCTTCTTCTCTCAGGGCCACAGCCTGAATCTGCACAGAGCAAGATGCTGATTGGAATCGGGGGCTTCGTGCTGGGCCTGCTCTTCCTTGAGGTGGGGCTGTTCATCTACTTCAGGGGTCAGAAAGGTAAGGCGCCTGCTGGCAGCTGAGGATCCCCGCAGACTCTATGGGGGAAGAAGTGACTTTGCTTGTTATTTCTCTGTTTTCAATGACCCCGTATAAAGCCCTTCTTTTCCTGGTCGATCTCAAATTTTCCAGAAGTCCGGAAATAAGAGTAGTTATGGTTGAAACATAAGGAATTATGGCCTGAAGAGGAAGAGAAGGGTTAACATGCAGGAGACTTGGGTCACGACCCTGGAGTAAATGAGGAGCAGACACTGGATGTGTGTGAGGGGAGCTTCATAGGTCACTGCTCTCAGTGTCTGCTCCCCTGTCCTCTCCGGTGTTGGGTGAGGTGGGTGGTGGGGTAGAGAAATCTCAGGTGCTCTGGGGCTGGGGACGATGTGTTTGGGGACAGATTTACCTTCATATCTTTGAGTGTGTGTCTTCCTTCTCTTTCCCAGGACACTCTGGACTTTAGCCAAAAGTAATGCTCTTTAATCCTCCTTTAGAGTCACAGTCCCTAGCACAGGATGTGGAGGTGACAGGACAGGGACAGAATAATGGGAGGACTCTGGCTGTGACTTGTGGTCAGGCAGTGTGCACTAAATCCTCTTCTCACCATTTAGGAAAGTCCCACTGTGCAGGAGCTTTGGCTCAGGGTGACATAGGAGCATTTCTCTCCTGACTTCAGAGCTGTGACAAGAGGACCGGGCGGGAGGGAATGAACCTGCCTGTGGCTGGGACTGGACACAGCATCCCCTCTGTCTGCAGGGCTCCTGAGCTGACGTGACCACGCTGACACGGAGGATAAAGAGCCCCTGTCCCAGCGTCATCGCAGCGTGAGGTTTCCTGCTCGGCTCTTATTCCACAGAGAGCGCTTCCTCGGGCTCTGGTTTGTCCTGGGTCAGTGACCCTGCAGAACACGTCCTCCCTGACGGCCTCCTCAGCCTGCAGTTGACCCGGAAGTCCCCATGCTGATAGCAGTACCTGATCTCATGCCTTCCCTGGTCCCTGTGTGGTCACCCTACTGTCCCCTGTGCCCCTGAATCCACCTTCTGCCCACATTTATTGTTATTATTATATCTATTGATTTCAGAGAGAGGAGAGGGAGAGAAAGGCAGAGGAGAGAAGCAGCAGGAAGCAGAGTTTCTTCTCTTGGGTGCCTTGACCAGGCAAGCCGGGGATCTTGAACCAGCAACCTCAGCATCCCAGGTCGCCGCGCTATCCTCTGCACCACCCCAGGTCAGGCTGCCCACATTTCTTTATAAATTTTTTTCAATTAAGTACAGAGTGGCTTTACCTGGATAGCTGTTAGTTAGAACCCTGCCCGGAAGCAGAGTTACTGGTTCAATCCCCAGTCAGGGCACACACAGAGACAGATGAATGTTCTTGTATCTCTCTCCTTTCCTCTCTCTAAAATCAAGAAATAAAAATTTAAAATAAATATATAAACAGTAAATCTAGAGTGAAACTCATTAGCTGCACACAGCTTCCCGGACAGGACTTAGAAAGAAGAGAGAAAGAAGGTGTCATCACTGTACAAGGACACTGTTCACTTCCACGCCTGCATTGTGGCCGCAGGGGGATCTGGAAGGTGTCCTTGTTTCCCTCCGTGCTTTTTCCTGACCTTTCTGGATTCTGTAACCAGGCCCGGCTCCCTGAGCTGGGAGGAGCCTGCACTGAACACAGACATGGTGTCTCCTACGTCTGTGTTTCTCACACACAGACACACGATTCCACTGCCCCGTGGGGACAGAAAGGGGACAACAACAGTATGAAATACAGTCACCTGTAAGGAAGTGGTGTCCTCATGGTTTTTATATCATGTTCCTTCGCTTCCTTTACTCTGATTTTTTAAAATAAAATATAAATCTGAGTATTTCTTGAAGTCCCCTTTTATTAGACTAATGGTGGGCTTCCAGATTTAATCCTTTCCTGTCTCTCAGATACAATCAGTGCCATGCTGACTCCTTGCCCTGAGATGTCCCCTTTCCCATAAACAGGACTCAGAGGCCATCAGGACAGAGCGACAAGTAAATGGCCTCTGGGGTTTCAGGCACAGCACCTCTCTGCATGCGTCTCTTCTTTCCTGTTGTCAAATCCAGAAACCTGACTTTCTAAAGCTTCTCAGAAGCTGGGGGGAAAAGAACGGCACTTGGAAGGAGAAACAAGACAACATTTCCTTTCAGAGACAGTCAGATCCCCGGGCCCCACGGCGACTCCTCAGTAAGAGAAGCAGGGACCGCTGAGGCTCTGAGATAGTCGGCTATGGGCTCAGGCCCTGCCCATGGTCTGGGCAATTCAGCTTGTACAATGAGACAAGAGACTTCAGGTTTCTACGGTGCCTCTTGTCCAATAATTAGTATTACATGGATTCTGAAACACACTTTTAGTTTGTTTTTATTTTTTTTTTGTTGTTGTTGTTTTTGCAGAGACATAGAGAAAGTCAGAGAAAGGGATAGATAGGGACAGACAGACAGGAACAGAGAGAGATGAGAAGCATTAATCATCAGTTTTTTTGTTGTGACACTTTAGTTGTTCATTGATTGCTTTCTCATATATGTCTTGACCGTGGGCCTTCAGCAGACCGAGTAACCCCTTGCTTGAGCCAGCAACTTTGGGTCCAAGCTGGTGAGTTTTGCTCAAATCAGATGAGCCCGCACTCAAGCTGGTGACCTCGGGGTCTCGAACTTGGGTCTTCCGCATCCCAGTCCGATGCTCTATCCACTGCGCCACCACCTCGTCAGGCACACTTTTAGTTTTTTAAGGAAAAGGAATTCATCTAAACAAGTTCTTTGTGAGATGAAATTCTTTTTATTTTATTTTATTTTTTTATTGAGTGAGTAGAGGGGAGGGAGAGAGACATACTCTCACATACACCTTGACCATGAGCCACCCTGCAAGCCCCACTAGAGGGCAATGCTCTGCCATCTGGGGCATTGCTCTGTTGCTCAGCAACCGAGCTCTTCTTAGCACCTGAGGCAGAGGCCATGGAGCCATCCTCAGCACCCAGGGCCAACTCACTCCAATCAAGCCATAGCTGCAGAAGGGGAATATATATAGAGAGAGAAGTGAGAGGGGCAGATGTGGGGAAGTAGATGGGCACTTGTCCTGTGTGCCCTGAGGATCAATCCTGGGACATCCACACACTGGGCTGACACTCTACCACTGAGCCAACTGGCCAGGGCCTAGCTGAAATTCTTAAAGTATCACTTGCAAAGGAAGAGAGGGAAATGTCTATTTCTGAACTGATTCCTAAATACTTTCTCATGTTAGATTATTTGAGGAAGTGCATGGAACCACGAAGGGAAAGTTACCTCATTTCTCCAAAAGACGTTAAAAAATGACAATTCATTTTTAACTTTATTTTTTGTATTGAAGTTGTCAGTGACAAATATAGATATTTTGATAAACTTTTATATATATTTCTAACTTAACACTATTACTTTATTCTTCAAAGAACAAATTACAAATTAAAATAGAGTGTTAAGATACAAATCACTCATTGTTTATTGAGAATAGGACCAATGAGAAAAAGTAAAGACTGAAACAGTGAAGAAAGGTCCCATGTGCAGTGTCTGTTATATGATGTGTGTTCAGATTGGCTAAAGCTCTTGTATCTCTTTGGCTGGCCATGTCTAGCGTAAGATGTGATCCACAGAGATGTGGAACCTGAAAAGGAAATATATAGCAAAGTGATGTAATATTTACCATTCCTTTCTTTTTTTTTCCTTACTGCAATTTTGGGAATTCTATACTGTTTCTGTTCTTCAGTGATCACTCTAGAACAGAGAACATACATCCTTAACTCCTAAGTTAATCAGTCTCTTTACCCAACCCCTGGGTAGCCCACACGGCTCTTACCTTTTATACTGAAGTGTAATCGACATGTGGCCTCATACTAGTTTCAGATACACATCATAATGACTGGACATTGCTGTACACTGTGAAACAATCACCGCAGTAAGTGTAGTTAACGACTCACCACACGCTGTTACAAACATTTTTTTTGTCATGACATTTAAGACCTACCCTCTGAGCTGTCCCTTGCATTCTCCTGACTGACTTATTTTATAATAGAAAGTCTGTACCTTTGACCGTCTCCACCCATTCCACCCATGGAATCGCGGTCACTCTTACGGCAGCATGGGAGGGGTCCCCTCACTGGGAACATGACAGCACGGGTCAGCAGGACTGCGGGTCAGAACCGTGGTGGAGTCAGAATTAGTACAGAACTTTGGGTAGAGAGCTGTCCTCTAACGTCCACTCAGGCTCTGAGCTCTACTCGCATTAAAATGACATGTAATGATTATACAAAGTAGTACCATGTGTGTGAAACCGTATGGTTACAGCCAGAGAGCAATGCCCGTTTCCCCACAGGGCTCCATCTCCTCCACCCTCACTCCTAGCACACACACTCAGACATCTGTCACAGCAGCTCGTGCTCAAGAAAGACAGACGAATGCTCCTAAAAGTCTTCAACTTGTGTGCTTGTCACCGACCTGCACGGAGTGGCTCTCCATAGGGACCCAATTAAATGTTTTCAATACAACCCAGCAAACTTTTAAAGCACTAAATTAAAACAAGTCTTTTAATGCAGGGAAATTTAAGTTTCACAAGACCTTCAGACAAAATCTCTGACCAGCAACTGATGACACTATTTTCTCTGATGCTGATTGGTTCTCAACACTGAAGTCACCCAATCAAGGAACAGAAAACGAGTTCCTTAGTTCATATTATGTGGGATCCTCACAGAGTGGGACTCCCCGCTCTCTGCACCCCTCCTCTCTGTTCCAGCATGGCATGTCTGTGGTTCCTCAGAGGTTCCTGGGTGGCAGCTCTGATGGTGACAGTGACAGTACTGAGCCCTCTCCTGGATGGGGCCAGGGACACACCACGTAAGTGCACCTCCGGGGTGAGCTACTGTGGGTGAGAGAAGGAAGGGATGAGCTTTGTCACTGTGTCCAGGCCATGTCCCTTAGAACACTGTGACATTCTCTTCAGTGACCCCCTGTCTACATCCTGTGGATCCTGATTCTTTCCACAGCAGAAGGAGCGTGGGTGCTCGTCCTACGAGATCCATGTCAGGGCTCCCTGTGTAGAGACCGTTTCTTCTCCACTCTCCTCCAATAAACCTCTCCAGCCTCGTGTCCCATTCCCTCAGGGTCTTCATGGGATTCAGAAATAATATTGTCAAAATAATTCCTTATTAAATGGTTTTATTTATTATATTGAGTTATCCCAAGGAAAAGAAAAGTCTCTGAAGCTTTATGGGGACTCAGAAGGAATTAGAAGGGTCTCTACTAAGAATCCGCTGTGATGTTCTGGACAGCATCTGAGATGTGGTGTCTCTCCCTAATAGGTGAGGATGTATCAAGGGGCCTCCCCACCGCCTCCCTTCCTTCCCCCTGAACCCAGGCCTGGCCCCTGTAACTGCGGTCCCCTGACGGAAGCTGGGTTCAGTGCCCTCCATTCCTCCTGAGGAAAGTCCCCGGGGCTGAAGCAGAGACTCTCAGTACTTAGAGTGACCCCGCAGACAACCAGCATCAATGGGGTCAGTGTCTCTGATGTCTTAGAGAACTCAAAGCTTCTCTGAACACCTGGCCAGGCTCGTGTTCATTGTGAATCTATCTTGAACCTTTCTGTACTATCAGATTCTCCTACATTGCTTCCTTATTATATCATGAGCACTAGGAAGAATCACTATTTGATTCCACACTTAACAATATCCTGGGAGGGACATACTATCATTAAATCCATTTTACAAATAAAGGAAAAATATCCTATGGATGTTAAAATCTGACCTAAGTGGAAGAGTTAACATTAAAATATATATTTTCTAACTCTAGAGCTCGGGCTTCTAACCTCCACTGGTGACAGTGGCTTGGCTGAGTCTGAATTACTGGGGAAGTATCTGATGCTCACATGTGCCAGGGTGTCTTCGGGTCGGGGGTAGGGAGATGCATGGTCTCTTGGTTCCAATATAGGACAGATTTACATTCACATTCATTTGCATTTCTGATTTGAGAAGTCCCGTCTGGACTCACACTAGTGCAGACTGTCGTGGGCACATGAGGAAGAACACAGGAAGTATTAACTATGCTCCTCTGTCTCTGGTCTTGTTAGCGTGGGGCTGGGGCTCCCAGATAAATACAGGATGCCCGACTGAATCTGAATCTCAGAGAAACAACAATAATTTATCTGAAATTCAAATTTAACTGGGCACACTATTTATTTTATTTGAAAACTTTAAATAGGGCCGTGCACGTGGACGGACAGTGCTAACCCCACAGGCTGCAGCAGGTTCACACGTTTTCATTTTTCAACTCTCTCATGTGTCAAGAAGGTTTAGAGAATTTTTGCATAGACCTCATCTGACCATATCCCCAATCTCTGTCATCATTTATAAGTGAAGGTCTCTGTTCAGAGTCTGTGGACCTGCACATTTTGGTGAACTGTCCACATGAAATGTCATCTTACTTTCTCCCTTCTGACGGGACCTGAAATGGGGTCCCACACTGGGCCGAGGCTGCTATGCTGAGGCCGACTGGTCTTACTGGCAGCGGGAGACAGTTAGTGAATTATTTCGAACACTGAACAGGAGTCAAATGGCTGTGCTGCAGTTTCCTCCTGTAGATAATAGGGGACCAGTGGCAGGGAAGGGAAGAGAGAAGACGATGTGAAGGATAAATTGTCTGACTTGGTGATTGGTCAGCAAGGCCAAGAAACAGGTCAACCTTGGTCCTGAACAAATGTATTTTTCTGGAAAAATAGTCTGCACTCAGATGACATTCCTAAAAAACACAAATGTCATGTAGGACCTACATCCTCCACAGGTAGAACTACCTAAGCAATTCTCAGCTGCTCTATAAATATCAATGGCTTTTCACCACAGGTGTTTCAGATGGCTCATACTGCTGGAGCTCACCCTGGGAAGGTCACCACCCCTCCCCCCTTCTTCCCACCCCTGGAACATCTGGCAATATCTAGAGCCAGGTTTGTTGTCACATTGTGGTTTCTTCTGACTAGTGTGTAGAGAGAACAGAGACACTGAGTACAGAACAGCCCACCCACCCCCAACCACAAGGAATTACCTGGTTCCATTGAAGTTGAGAACACTACTCTATACTCACTGTTCCTAAAATTCTAGACTTACACTTTTTACACACACTCGCCTTCCAATTCAGTTCTTTCTGGTTTATTTTAGCTTGTTTTATTACAGACACAAAAATGTCAATTGTACAAATGCACTACTTTCTTGTGTGATCAATTCAATCAACTGAAGTTTAAAATATTCATTTTCTTTTCTTGCCTTATGCATGTTTTTCAAAATTTCATGAGTTCTTAGTCATCACATCTCTATTAACTTTTAACAACTTGTCTTTAAAAAGTCAAGATTATTTTTCAGTAAAGTGTCTTAAGTCTCTGCAATTCTTCTCTCCACACTTGATGACACCAGAAACTTCCATTCATTCATCTCACTTTTAACCACAGGTTTATTCTGGTTTTCTGAGCTTTCTGGATGTGGAAATGCAGAAAGGAGATGCGGCCCTGTTGGGATTGGGGTTTAGTCTCCCTAAAACCCGTCCGTGGTCTCCCGTTACATTTAGAATAAAGTCCCATTCTAATCCCCCCACCAGGCTTTCAGTACCTGCTCCACCTGACCTGCCTGTCCCCTCCCCTCCCCTGTCACTGTCTGTGCCTCAGGGCACTGTCCCCTCTCCTGTCTGGAGGACGCTCATGGTTCTCTCAGGCTTTTGCAGGGGGTGTTACCTTTACCTGAAATGTGTTTTTCTTCCCCAAACACACACACCTGTCTTTTTCCAGCTCACACCAACCAAACTTTCCTGTCACATCTTAAATGTCACCCAGAAGCTGCTTTTTTAATTTTTAATTTATTTATTATATTTTTATTTTTTATTTTATTTTATTTTTTTTTAGTGAGAGAAGGGGAGATAGACTCCAGCATGCACCCGGATGGGGATTCACCCAGCAACCCCATCTGGAACCAATGCTCGACTGAACTGAGCTATCCTCAGTGCCCAGGGCTCGCCAAACCAACGGAGCCTCTAGCTGCCAAAGAGAGAGAGAGAGAAGGGGGAGAGGAGAGGAGGGGAAGCAGAAGGTCGCCTCCATGTGACCCCTGACCAGATGGGAACCAGGACTTCCACAGGCTGGCCACTGCTCTACCCTCTGAGCCAACGGGCCAGGGCCACAGAGGTGGCTTCAAGGCCCCTAATGTAACTTAGATCAGGTTATTCCTCTCTGTTCTGGACTCCACACTTCTCCTCTGACATCTCTCACTCCTGTATGAACTCGGTTCCCCTGGGCTGCGACAGTCACTGTCACTAAACTTTAAGCTCCAGGCAGAGGAGAGAGTCTGTTCTCCTTCTGTGGACGCCCAGGCAGCAGGGCGGCAGGAGGTCCCATCAACCACGTGTTCACAGGAGAAGGAGGTGGTGTTTAAGGAAAGGGGAAGGGGTGGGTAAGAGGAGGGAGGTGGAAGCTTCCAGAAGGAGGTGAAGATGAGGCAAATCCTCATGCAGCTGGGGGTCTCGCAGACCTGCAGGGAAGCCCAGGGGATCCTCAGAGACATAGGCCCCGGGGTCTTCTCTGTCCTCGGGCCCCAGAAGAGAGGGGACCCCGGATGCGGGCAGTCGGGGTGCCCGGGTCCTCGTTTCCCTGCCGGCCTGAGCACCCCGCACTGAGCGGGGTCACCGTCAGTCTCTAACCAGTGTGGCCGGATGTCCCCACAGCACATTACTTGGAACAGCTTAAGGGCGAGTGTCATTTCTACAACGGGACACAGCGGATGCGGTTGCTGATCAGATACGTCTACAACGGGCAGGAGTTCGTGCACTTCGACAGCGACGTGGGGGAGTTCCGCGCGGTGACCGAGCTGGGGCGGCTGGACGCGGAGAGCTGGAACCGGCAGAAGGACATCCTGCAGCGGATGCGGGGCCAGGTGGACACGGTGTGCAGAGTCTGGTACCTGATTTACGAGCCATTCCTGGTGCATCGGCAAAGTGAGCGCGGTGGGGGACGTGGTGTGTGTGTGTGTGTGTGTGTGTGTGTGTGTATGTGGGGTGTGTGTGTGTGTGTGTGTGTATACACGCATGTGTACGTGCGTGCGTGTGTAAGAGGGAGGAGGGAGAGCGAAGGCCCGGGGAGGGCAGCTGTCGGGACACCGTGTGGCCCCGGCCTGCAGAGGGGACATTTCGAGGTTGTGGGGCTGGGGTGGAGGCTCGGGGAGCAGAGGTGACAGAGGTGACTGGATGTGAGCATAGAATCACTGTCTGGTCTGTCCCAGCAAGCCCTCCTTACCCGGGACAGTCACGTGTTTGTGCAGGAGCGTGTTGTGGGTGGGGCTTGTCTGAGGGGCGTGGCTCCCAGGAGCCTCTGCTCTTTCTGAGGCTCCTTCTACGTCGCAGTTTCTTCCTTTCCTTCCCTTACTGTCTGTATTTTTACATAGTTGACGTGATTGTGAAACTAGGTTTATAAGTTATAATTTCGTTACTTGACATTTTGATGTTACTAGTTTTATAATGTTAACAGTATTTAAAAACTAGTTCCATATTATCTTTTTACAGTTGTAACAATTTACCTCACATTACAAATTTTCATCACTATTACCAAATTATCCACTGAAATTTTGTTTTTTATTTTTAACTTATACTTTTTTAACTTCTAGGCTCTTTTTTATTTTCAGTTAGAGGACAGGAGATAGACTCCTCCATGTGCCCAGACTGGGATCCAGCCAGCAACACCTGTCTGGGGCTAATGCGGACCCACCTAAGCTATCCTCAGGGCCTGAGGTGGACTTTCGGGCCAATGGAGCCACTGGCTGGCAGAAGAGTAAAGGGAGAGGAGGGAGGCAGAGTGGGGGAGAGAAGCAGATGGTCCCTTCTCGTGTGTGCCTTGACAGGGTATAGAACCTGGGACTATCCACTGAGCCAACAGGCCAAGGCCTACAAGTATTTCTAATGAATGACTCCTTCTTTCTTAAGGACTGATGCCTTTCAGAGACTCAGCCCTCAGAGTCAGGGACCCACCTGTCTTTCCTGCTGCCCAGGTGGGACCATGTCTGTGGGGTTCTCAGGTGTGGGTGTCACGTTCCCAGGATGTCATACCCTGTGTCCCCATTTTCCGTACGCTGTTTCTCAATTTGCTCACACTGCTTTCAATTATATTTTCTCTCCAAATGAACAAGGATAGTAGCTAGCTAACACGTATTGCTGCTAAGTTCAAGCCATTGTTTTACCTATTTAGACCCATTGATCCTCCCATATCCCTAAGAGGTAAGTAACTATTACTATCCCCCTTTATAGGTGACAGAGCTGAGACACAGAGGAATGTAAAATTCTGCCAGAAGCAACCAGTAAGAGGCAGAACCGGGATTTGAACTCAGGAAGCCCAGCCCCAGAAATGATGCTTTAATACCCTATATGCCATGCAAAGATTTGTAAACACGTCAATAACAAATAACTGTTTCAAGATATGAAAAAGTCTCCCAAAACTCTGCAGTATCTGTCAACTCTAGTAAGCCACAGCTTTAGGGATAGATTCAAGGCTCAGGGCACTCACTTCCGCTGGGCCACAGGGCCAGCTCTGAGGGACGCTGCCCAAGGACAGAGCCTGGGACTGGAGACTGGAGGCTGACAGGAAGCCAACCAAGGAGCCTCCCTCTGTCTTCCTCATGTTCCCCCCCCCTTTTCTCTCCCAGCTGCGCCCACAGTGACTGTGTATCCTGCAAAGACCGAGCGCCTGCAGCACCACAACCTCCTGGTCTGCTCTGTCACTGGCTTCTATCCAGGACACGTTGAAATCCGCTGGTTCCGCAACGGCCAGGAAGAGGAGGCTGGGGTCAGCTCCACAGGCCTGATCCGGAACGGAGACTGGACCTTCCAGATGCTGGTGATGCTGGAAACAGTGCCCCAGAGTGGAGAGGTCTACACCTGCCAAGTGCGGCACCCAAGCCTGACGAGCCCTGTCACCGTGGAATGGAGTGAGAAGCTTTCTGACCTCACCCGTGTCTCTCCCAGCACAGGGGACCTTGCTTCTCCCTGAGAGTGGGGTTCTCCCTCCCCACACCGTGTTCTCATTTGTTCATGTCCCTCCTTCAGCACAGGTCCCTGGCGTAGTCCTGTGGTAATTCTATAGACAGCTATAGCCCTGGTGAAGGCCATTATACTGTCTCTGTTTTGAACTTTCACATAATTTCCCAGATCGTGGCCCCTTGGCCCTGGGTACCACCAGTCCCCTGCGACGGCTGAGCTTGTCCTTCCACACTGCTCTCTGAGTTGTCCACTGTGATCTGAGCAGAGGCGCATCCTCTACAATGTGGGGGCCTCTGACATGAGGGGAGCAGTCCCTGCTCTGCGTCTGTAAGCTCTGTCCCCCTTGACGAGGGCTCAGCCTCATTGAGTCCCAGGTTCCGTATTCGTCAGATCATGAAGTAGGGGCCTGATGTCAGGGCTGTGATGTTTCAATGAGTCCAGTGCCTGAACCTTCTACCGTATCCACTCAGTGTATGTTTTAAGTTCCTTTTCCAGAGATGGCCAGTTGTTCTGATCCTTCTGGGGCTAACTCCTCCCCTTACCCTCAAAGCTCAGTCCCAGAGTCTCGATTAGAGAAGCAGGATTTGGGATCAAAATCACCAAATTGTTTCTTCTCTCAGGGGCACAGTCTGAATCTGCACAGAGCAAGATGCTGAGTGGAGTCGGGGGCTTGGTGCTGGGCCTGCTCTTCCTTGGGGGCGGGGCTGTTTGTCTACTTCAGGGGTCAGAAAGGTAAGGCGCCTGCTGGCAGCTGAGGATCCCCATAGACTTTATGGGGGAAGAAATGACTTTGGTAGAGTTAGTTCTCTGTTATCAGTGGCCCTGTATAAAGCCGCTGGTTAATCTCAAATGTCCTGAAATTCAGAAATAATACTTCATGGTGCTTATGGTCGAGACATAAAGAATTATGGCCTGAAGAGGAAGAGAAGGGTTAACATGCAGGAGACTTGGGTCACGACCCTGGAGTAGATGAGGAGCAGACACTGGATGTGTGTGAGGGGAGCTTCACAGGTCACTGCTCTCAGTGTCTGCTCCCCTGTCCTCTCCGGTGTCGGGTGAGGTGGGTTGTGGGGTAGAGAAATCTCAGGTGCTCTGGGGCTGGGATGATGTGTTTGGGGACAGATTTACCTTCATATCTTTGAGTGAGTGTCTTCCTTCTCTTTCCCAGGACACTCTGGACTTCTGCCAACAGGTAATGCTCTTTGATATTTTTTTAGAGACACAGTCCCTAGCACAGGATGCACAGGTGACAAGACAGGGACAGAATAATAAGAGGATTTTGGCTGTGACTTGTGGTCAGGCAGTGTGCACTAAAGCCTCCTCTGTCCACTTAGGACAGGCCCGCTCTATAGTAACTTTGGCTCGGGGTGATACAGGAGCATTTCTCCTTCTGACGTCAGAACTGTAACAGGAGGACCTGGTGTGTGGGCGGGGGGCGAAGCTGCCTGTGGCTGGGACTGGACACAGCGTCCCCTCTGTCTGCAGGGCTCCTGAGCTGACGTGACCACGCTGACATGGAGGATAAAGAGCCCCTGTTCCAGCGTCATCACAGGATGAGGTCTCCTGCTCGGCTCTTATTCCACAGAGAGCACTTCCTCGGGCTCTGGTTTGTCCCCGGGTCAGTGACCCTGCAGAACACGTTCTCCCTGATGGCCTCCTCAGCCCACACTTGACCCGGAAGTCCCCACACTGATAGCAGTACCTGATCTCATGCCTTCCCTGGTCCCTGTGTAGTCACCCTACTGTCCCCTGTACCCCTGAATCCACCTTCTGCCCAAATTTCTTTATAAATCTTTCTTTATTATATATGGAGTGGAACTCATCACCTTCACACAGTTTCCAGGAAAAAAATTAGAAAGAAAAGAGAAAGAGGGTGTCATCACTGTACAAGGACACTGTTCACTTCCACGCCTGCATTGTGGCTGCAGGGGGATCTGGAAGGTGTCCTTGTTTCCCTCTGTGCTTTTTCCTGACGTTTCTGGATTCTGTAACCAGGCCCGGATCCCTGCGCTGGGAGGAGCCTGCAGTGAACTAGACATGGTGTCTCCTACGTCTTTGTTTCTCACACACAGACACACGGTCCTCTGCCCCGTGGGGACAGAAAGGGGACAACAACTGTATGAAATACAGTCACCTGTAAGGAAGTGGTGCCCTCACAGTTATATTTATATCATGTATTTTTGCCTCCATTAGTCTGATTTTTAAAAATAAAATATAAACCTGGTTACTTCTTGAAGTCCCCTTTTATTAGACTAATGGTGGGCTTCCAGATTTAATCCTTTCTTAAGGAAAAGGAATTAATCTAAACAAGTTGGTTGTGAGATGAAACTCCTCTTTCTATTTATGTTTTATTCAATGAGAGAGGAGGAGGAGGAAAGACAAACGCCCACATATGCCCCAACCAGGATCCTCCCATCAAGTCCACTGAAGGGCAATGCTCTGCACATTTAGGGTGTTGCTCTGATGTTCAACAACCAAGCTCTTCTTAGCACCTGAGGCAGAAGCCATGGAGACATTTTCAGCTTCCCGGGCCAACTCACACAAATAGAGCCAAGGCTGCAAGAGGGGAAGAGAGAGAAAGAGAGAGAGAAGAGAGATGGGGAAAGGGTGGAGAAGCAGATGGGCGCTTCTCCTGTGTCCTGGCCAGGAATCGAAAATAAGACATTCACATGTTGGGCAGACACTCTACCACTGAGCCAACTGGTCAGGGCCTAGCTGAAATTCTTAAAGAATCAGTTGCAAAAGAGAAAGGGAAATGTCTACTTCTGAACTGATTCCTAAATACTTTGTCAAGTAAGATTATTTTTAAAAGTGCATGGAACCACGAAGGGAGAGTTACCTCATTTCCTCAAAAGAGTTTAAAAAGGGCGATGAGATTAACACTTTATTTTTTTGTTTTGAAATGGTCAGTCACAACTATAACTATTTTGATAAACTTTTATGTTTTTCTAACTTTACATGTTCACTAAATTCTACAAAAAAACATATTATAAATGATAATAGAGTGCTAAGATACATATTTACTCATCTTCTATTGAGAGTAGGGACCACTGGGCAAAAGTAAAGACTGAAACAGTGCAGAAAAGTTCCCACGTGTAGCATCTGTTCTGGGATGGGTGTTAGGTTGGCTAAAGCCACTGGATCCCTCTGGCTGGACATGTCCAATGTAAGGTGTGGTCCACAGAGATGTGGAGTCTGACAGGAAATATAGACCTGAGTGACGTGAATATTTATCACTTCTTTATTTTTTCCCTTACTGTAAGTTTGAAAATTCTACACTGTTTCTGTTATTCAGTGATCATTCTAGAACAGACAACATACATCCCTAAGTTCGTAGTGAATCAGTCTCTTTACCCAACTCCTGGGTAGCCCACACGGCTCTTACCTTTTATACTGAGATCTAATCAACATGTGGCATCATATTAGTTTCAGATACACAACATAATGACTGGACATTGCTGTACACTGTGAAACGGTCACCACAGTAAGTGTAGTTAACGTCTCACCACACACAGTTTCAACAATTTTTCTTGTCATGACATTTAAGACCTACCCTCTGAGCTGTCCCTTGCATTCTCGTGACTTACTTATTTTATAACAGAAAGTCTGTACCTTTGACCGTCTCCACCCATTCCACCCACAGAATCATGGTCACTCTTACGGCAGCATGGGAGGGGTCCCGTCACTGGGAACGTGACAGCACGGGTCAGCAGGACTGCGGGTCAGAACCGTGGTGGAGTCAGAATTAGTACAGAACTTTGGGTAGAGAGCTGTCCTCTAACGTCCACTTGGGCTCTGAGCTCTGCTCGCATTTAAATGACCTGTAATGATTATACAAAGTAGCACCATGTGTGTGAAACCGTATGGTTACAGCCAGAGAGCAATGCCCGTTTCCCCACAGGGCTCCATCTCCTCCACCCTCACTCCTAGCACACGCACTCGGACATCTGTCAAAGCAGCTCGTGCTCAAGCAAGACAGACGAATGCTCCTAAAAGTCTCCAACTTGCGTGCTTGTCACCAACCTGCACGGAGTGGCTTTCCATAGGGGCCCAATTAAATTTTTTCGATACAACCCGGCAAACTTTTAAAGCACTAAATTAAAACAAGTTGTTTAATGCAGGGAAATTTAAGTTTTACAAGAGGACTCTGAGAAAATCTCTGACCAGCAATTGATGATGCTATTTGTCTCCTCTGATGCTGATTGGTTCTCAACACTAAATTCACCCAATCAGAGGACAAAGAAATGAATTCCTTAGTTGGTATTATGTGGGATGTGGATGAGGAAGGGTCATAATCACCAATGAGTGAAACTCCCTGCTCTCTGCATCCGTCCTCTCTGTTCCAGCACGGTGTGTCTGTGGTTCCCTGGAGGCTCCTGGGTGGCAGCTCTGATGGTGACAGTGACAGTACTGAGCCCTCTCCTGGATGGGGCCAGGGACACACCACGTAAGTGCACCTCGGGGGTGAGCTACTGTGGGTGAGAGAAGGAAGGGATGAGCTTTGTCACTGTATTCAAGCCATGTTCCTTAGAACACTGTGACATTGTCCTCAGTGACCACCTGTTTTTATCCTGTGGATCCCAATTCTTTCCACAGCAGAAGGAGCCTGGGTGCTCGCCCTACGAGAGCCGTGTCAGGGGCTCCCTGTGTAGAGACCATTTCTTCTCCTCTCTCCTCCAATAAACCTCTCCAGCCTCCTGTCCTATTCCCTAGGGGTCTTCATGGGATTCAGAAATAATAATGTCAAAATAAATCCTTATCAAATGGTTCCATTTATTACATTGAGTAATCCCAAGAAAAAGAAAAGTTCTCTGAAGTCTATGGGAAATCAAAAGGGATTAGAAAGGTCTTTCTGAAGAAATTCTCTGTGATGTTCTCGACAGCATCTGTGATGTGGTGTCTCTCCCTAATACTCGAGGATGTATCAAGGGGCCTCCCCACTGTCTCCCTTCTTCTCTCCTGAACCCAGTGTTCATAAGGCCCGGTCCCTGTAACGGAGGTCCCCTGACAGAAGCTGGGTCAGTGCCCTCCATTCCTCCTGTGGAAAGTCCCTGGGGTTGAAGCAGAGACTCTCTGTAATTAGAGTGAACTCGCAGACAAGCAGAATCTATGAGGTTAATAATGTCTCTGATGCCTTAGAGAACTCAAAGTATCTTGAACACCTAGCCAGGCTCGTGTTCATTGTGAATCTGTCTTGGACCTTTCTGTACTATCAGCTTCTCCTACATTGCCTCCTTATTATATGATGAGCTCTAGGAAGAATCACTATTTAATTCCACACTTAACAATGTCCTGTGAGGAATATACTATCATTAAATCCATTTTATAAATAAAGGAAAGAGGACCCATGGATGTTAAAGTCTGACTAAAGTAGAATACCTATTGTTCAAATGTAGATTTTCCAACTCTAGAGCTCGGGCTTCTGACCTCCACCAGGACGGAGGCCGCTTGGGTCTGAATTACTGGGGAAGTATCTGATGCTGACATGTGTCACTTTGTCTTAGGGTTGGAGGTGGGGAGATGCAAGGGCTGCTAGTTCCAGTACAGGGGAGATTCACATTCCTTTGCATTTATGATTTGCAAAGTCCTGTACGGACTCACACTAGTACAGACTGTCGTGGGCACATGAGGAAGAACACAGGAAGTATGAACTATGCTCCTCTGTCTCCGGTCTTGTCAACGTGGACTACGGCTGCCGGAGAAACACAGGATGTCCGACTGAATCTGAATCTCAGAGAAACAACAATAATTTGTATGTAATCCAGATTTAACTGGCACACTATTCAGCATATTTGGAAACCTTAAATTGAGCCATGAACGTGGACCGACAGTGCTAACCCTGCAGGGTACAGCAGCTTCACACATTTTTATTTTTCAACTTTCTCATGTGTCAAGAAGGTTTAGAGAATTTGTGATGAGACCTGATATGACCATAGTCCCCTCGTCTCTGCCATCATTTGTAAGAGAAGGTCTCTGCTCAGAGTCTGGGGACCGGCTCGTTTTGGTGAACTGTCCACATGAGAATGTCATCTTGTTAGTTTCTCCCCTCTGAGGGGACCTGACTATAGAAATGGGAGTTCCGCTCTGACCGAGGCTGGTATTCTGAGGCCGACTGGTCTTACTGGCAGCGGGAGACACAGCTAGACGGTGAATTATTTCAGGCACTGAACAGGAGTCAGACGGCTGTGCTGCAGTTTCCTCCTGTAGATAATAGGGGACCAGTGGCAGGGAAGGTAACAGAGAAGACGATGTGAAGGATAAATTGTCTGACTTGGTGATTGGTCAGCAAGGCCAAGAAACAGGTCAACCTTGGTCCTGAACAAATGTATTTTTTTGGAAAAATAGTCTGCACTCAGATGACATTCCTAAAGAACACAAATTTCATGTAGGACCTACATCCTCCACAGGTAGAACTACCTATGCAATTCTCAGCTGCTCTATAAATATCAATGGCCTTTTCACCACAGGTGTTTCAGATGGTTCATTCTGCTGGAGCTCACCCTGGGAAGGTCACCACCCCTCCCCCTTCTTCCCACCACTGGATCATCTGGCAATATCTAGAGCCAGGTTCGTTGTCACATTGTGGTTTCTTCTGACTAGTGTGTAGAGAGAACAGAGACACTGAGTACAGAACAGCCCACCCACCCCCAACCACAAGGAATTACCTGGTTCCGTTGTCAACAGTGTTGAGGTTGAGAACACTGCTTTCCACTGGCTGTTCCTAAAATTCTAGACTCACACTTGGTACACACACTCACCTTCCATCTCAGTTCTTTCTGGTTTATTTTAGCTTGTTTTGTTACAACAACAAAAGAGTCAGTTGTACAAACTCACCACTTTTTTGTGGAATCCATTCAATCAATTGAAGTTTAAGAAATTCATTTTTTTTTTTTTCTTTTCATTTTTCTGAAGCTGGAAATAGGGAGAGACAGTCAGACAGACTCCCGCATGCGCCCGACCGGGATCCACCCGGCACGCCCACCAGGGGCGAAGCTCTGCCCATCAGGGGGCGATGCTCTGCCCATCCTGGGCGTCGCCATGTTGCGACCAGAGCCACTCTAGCGCCTGGGGCAGAGGCCACAGAGCCATCCCCAGCGCCCGGGCCATCTTTGCTCCTATGGAGCCTTGGCTGCGGGAGGGGATGAGAGAGACAGAGAGGAAAGCGCGGTGGAGGGGTGGAGAAGCAAATGGGCGCTTCTCCTGTGTGCCCTGGCCGGGAATCGAACCCGGGTCCTCCGCACGCTAGGCCGACGCTCTACCGCTGAGCCAACCGGCCAGGGCCAGAAATTCATTTTTATTTTTTGCTTTATGTAATGTTTTTTAAAATTTCATGAGTTCTTGGTCATCACATCTCTATTAACTTTTAACAACTCGTCTTTTTAAGTCACAATTATTTTTCAGTTTCTGCCGTAATTCCCTTCACACTCTTGATGATTCCAGGAACTTCCTTTTATTCATCTCACTTTTTTTTTTTTTTTTTTTTTTTCTTTTTTCTGAAGCTGGAAACAGGGAGAGACAGTCAGACAGACTCCCGCATGCGCCCGACCGGGATCCACCCGGCACGCCCACCAGGGGCGGTGCTCTGCCCACCAGGGGGCGGTGCTCTGCCCATCCTGGGCGTCGCCATGTTGCGACCAGAGCCACTCTAGCGCCTGAGGCAGAGGCCACAGAGCCATGCCCAGCGCCCGGGCCATCTTTGCTCCAATGGAGCCTTGGCTGCAGGAGGGGAAGAGAGAGACAGAGAGGAAAGCGCGGCGGAGGGGTGGAGAAGCAAACGGGCGCTTCTCCTATGTGCCCTGGCCGGGAATCGAACCCGAGTCCTCCGCACGCTAGGCCGACGCTCTACCGCTGAGCCAACCGGCCAGGGCCGGGAATCGAACCCGGGTCCTCCGCACGCTAGGCCGACGCTCTACCGCTGAGCCAACCGGCCAGGGCCTCATCTCACTTTTAACCACAAGCTTATTCTTCTGCTTTCCTGAGCTTTCTGGATGCAGAAATGCAGAAAGGAGATGTGGTCCTGTTGGGATTGAGGTTTAGTCTCTCTAAAACTCGTCCATAGTCTCCCGTTACATTAGAATAAGGTCCCATCCTAACCCCCCACCCACCCCGGCGTTCAGCACGGGCTCCCCCTGACCTGTCTGGTCCCATCTCCCCTCCCCTGTCACTGTCTGTGCCTCGGAGTGCTGTTCCCTCTCGTGTCTGGAAGGTGTTCATGATTCTCCTAGGTTTTTGCAGGTGGTATTACCTGTACCTGAAATGTGCTTTTCTTTCCCCAAACACATACAACACCTGTATTCTTCCAGCTCACACCAACTAAACCTTCCTGTCACATCTTCAATGTCACCCAGAAGCCGCTTTTTTAATTTTATTTTAGTGAGAGAAGGGGAGATAGACTTCATTATGCACCCAGATAGAGATTCACCCAGCAACCCCATCTGGAACAAGTCTCTCCTCAACTGAGCTATCCTCAGTGCCCAGGGCACACCAAACCAACGGAGCCACTATTTGCGAGAGAAAGAGAGAAGAGGGAGAGGAGAGGACGGGAAGCAGAAGGTCGCCTCTCATGTGAGCCCTGACCAGATGGGAACCGGGACTTCCACAAGCTGGCCACCGCTCTACCCTCGAGCCAACAGGCCAGGGCCACAGAGGCGGCTTCTTGGCCCCGAATGTAACTTAGATCCTGTTATTCCTCTCTGTTCTGGATGCCACACTTCTCCTCTGACATCTCTCACTCCTGTATGAACTCTGTGCCCCTGGGCTGCGACAGTCACTGTCACTAAACTTTAAGCTCCAGGCAGAGGGGAGTCTGTTCTCCTTCTGTGGACACCCAAGGCAGCAGGGCGGCAGGAGGTCCCACCATCCATGTGCTCACAGGAGGAGGAGGATGTGTTTAAGGAAAGGGGAAGAGGTGGTGAGAGGAGGGCAGTGGAAGCTTCCAGAAGGAGGTGGACATTATAGAAATCTACTGCAACTGGGGGTCTCGCAGCCCCACAGGGAAGCCCAGGGGATTCGCAGTGACTTAGGACCCGAGTGGCCTCTGCTGCCCTCCAGCCGCAGACGAGAGGGGACCCCTGGGTGCAGGTAGTCGGGGTTCCCGGGTCCTCGTGTCCCCTCCGGCCTGAACACCCCACACTGGGTGGGATCACCGTCTGTCTCTAACCAGTGTGACCGGATGGTCCCTGTCCCCACAGCACATTTCTTGGAGCAGCATAAGGCCAAGTGTCATTTCTACAAGGGGACGCAGCGGACGTGGTTGCTGAGCAGATACATCTACAACCGGGAGGAGCACGTGCGCTTCGACAGCGATGAGGGGAAGTTCCGCGCGGTGACCGAGCTGGGGCGGCCGAGTGCCAAGTACTGGAACCGGCAGGAGGACATCCTGGAGGACGAGGGGGCCGCAGTGGACACGTTCTGCAGACACAACCACAGGGTGTATGATGGGTTCTTGGTGCATCGGCAAAGTGAGCGCGGCGGGGGGCGTGTGTGTGTGCACGTGTGTCCGTGCAAGTGCGTGCCTACATGTGTAAGGGGGAAAGGGAGAGGAAACCGGGGCCGAGGGAGAGCGAGGGCCCTGTGAGGGCGACTGTTGGGACACCATGCAGTCCTGCCCCGCGGAGGGGACATTTCCGGGGCTGTCGGGCTGGGGTGGAGGCTGCAGGAACAGAGGTGACAGAGATGACTGATGTGAGCATAGAGTCACTGTCCCGGCAAACCCTCCTTACCAGGGACAGTCACGTGTTTGTGCCACGAGTGTTCTGAGTGGAGCTGGTGTCGGGGGCGTGGCAGGTGTCTGGGGCAGGGCTCCCAGGAGCCTCTGCTCTTTCCCAGGCGCCTTCTAGGTCTGAGCCTCCTCCTCTCCTTCCCTTACTGTTCGTATTTTTACATAGCTGAAGTGAATGTGAAACCAGGCTTATAAATTATAATTTTGTTGCTTCATATTTTGATGTTACTATTTTTAGAACGTTAATAGTATTTAAAAGCTACTTTCATATAATCTTTTAATAGTTGTAACCAACTACCTCACATTCCAAATGTTCTTCAGTTTTACCAAATGCTCAAATGAAATTTTGTTTTTTATTTTTAACTTATACTTCTTTGATTTATAGGTTCTTTATTATTTTAAGTTAGAGGAGGAGAGATAGACAGACTCCCCCATGTGCCCTCGACTGGGATCCAGCCGGCACCACCTGTCTGGGGCTGATGCTGGAACCAGCCAAGCTATCCTCAGAGCTTGAGGTGGATTTTCGGGCCAATCTAGCCACTGGCTACAAGAAGGGAAGAGGGACAGAAAGGGGAGAGAAAAGGGAAGAGAAGCAGATGGCCCCTTCTCATCTGTGCCTTCACAGGGTATTGAAACCGGGCTGTCCATACGTGGATTGACTATCCACTGAGCCAACAGGCCAGGGCCTACAAGTATTTCTAATGAATGACTCCCGGGCTCCTCCCCCTCTCCTTCAGGACTCAGCCTTTCTGGGGCTCAGCTCTTAGTCAGGGAACCACCTGTCTTTCCTGCTTCCCAGGTGGGACCATGTCTGTGGGGTTCACAGGTGTGGGTGTCACATTCCCAGGATGTCATACCCTGTGTCCCCATCTTTCCCACACTGTTTCTCAATGTGTTCACACTGCATCAATTAATCATTTCTCGCCGAAGGAACAAAAAATAATAACTAGCTAACATTTTGCTGGCTGGGTTCCAGGTGCCACTTTACATATTTAGGTCCATTGATCCTCCCATATCCCTAAGAGGGAAGTTAGTATTACTGTCCCCCTTTATAGGTGAGAGAGTGGAGACACAGAGGAATGTAAATATTCTCCCAGGAGCAACCAGTAAGAGGCAGAACCAGGATTTGAACCCAGGAAGCCCTGGCCTAGAAATCACACTTTAATACCTACAGGCCTTGCAAAAATTTGTAAATATGTCAATAATGAATAACCATTGCAAAATGTGAAAAAGTCCCCAAAATCTTCATAGTATCTGACAACTCTAATGAGCCACTACTTTAGGGATGGATTCAAGGCTCAGGGCGCTAACTCCTATTGGGCCAGAGGGCCAGCTCTGAGGGAACTGCCCACGGACAGAGCCTGGGACTGGGGACTGGAGGCTGACAGGGAGCCAACCAAGGAGCCTCCCTCTGTCTTCCTCACGTTCCCCCCCTTTTCTCTCCCAGCTGCGCCCACAGTGACTGTGTATCCTGCAAAGACCGAGCGTCTGCAGCACCACAACCTCCTGGTCTGCTCTGTCAATGGCTTCTATCCAGGCCACATTGAAGTTCGCTGGTTCCGCAACGGCCAGGAAGAGGAGGCTGGGGTCAGCTCCACAGGCCTGATCCGGAACGGGGACTGGACCTTCCAGATGCTGGTGATGCTGGAAACAGTGCCCCAGAGTGGAGAGGTCTACACCTGCCAAGTGCGGCACCCAAGCCTGACGAGCCCTGTCACCGTGGAATGGAGTGAGAAGCTTTCTGACCTCACACGTGTCTCACTCAGCACAGGGGACCTTGCTTTCCCCTGAGGGTCGGGTTCTCTCCCCACACCGTGTTCTCTCCTTCAGCACAGGTCCCTGGGGTAGTTCTGTGATAATTCTATAAACCGCTATAGCCCCAGCAGAGGCCATTATTACTGTCCCTGTTTTGAGCTTCTCCACGATGTCACAGGTCATAGTCCCCTGGGCCCTGGACACCAGTCCCCTGCCACTGCAGTGGTCTAGGATGGTCCTTCCACACTGCTGCTCTGAGTTGTCCTCTGTGATGTGAGAAGAGGCACATCCTCTACAGTGTGGGGTCTCCCGACATGAGGGGAGCAGTCCCTGCTCTGTGTCTATTAGCTCTGTCCTCCTGGACGACGGCTCAACCCCATTGAGTCCCAGGCTCTGCATCCGTCAGATCGTGAAGTAGTGGCCTGATGGTTAAATGAGTTCAGTGCCTGAACCGTGTATCTACTCAGTGTGAGTTTTAGGTCTCTTCTCCACAAATGGCCGATTGTTCTGATCCTTCTGGGGCTGACTTGTCCCCTTACTCTCAAAGCTCAGTCCCAGAGTTTCAATTAGAAAAGCTGGATTTGGGATCAAAATCACTAAATAGCTTCTTCTCTCAGCGGCACAGTCTGAATCTGCACAGAGCAAGATGCTGAGTGGAGTTGGGGGCTTTGTGCTGGGCCTGCTCTTCCTGGGGGCGGGGCTGTTTGTCTACTTCAGGGGTCAGAAAGGTAAGGCGCCTGCTGGCAGCTGAGGATCCCCACAGACTCTATGGGGGAAGAAGTGACTTTGTTCCTTAGTTCTCTGCTACCAATGACTTCATATAAAGTCCTTCTTTCCCTGAATCTCAAATTTCCAGAAAATCTGAAAATAATAGTTCACAGTACTTATGGTTGAAACGTAAGGAACTATGGCTTGAAGAGGAAGAGAAGGGTTAGCATGCAGGAGACTTGGGTCACGACCCTGGAGTAAATGAGGAGCAGACACTGGATGTGTGTGAGGGGAGCTTCATAGGTCACTGCTCTCAGTGTCTGTTCCCCTGTCCTCTCCAGTGTCAGGTGAGGTGGGTTGTGGGGTAGAGAAATCTCAGGTGCTCTGGGGCTGGGGACGATGTGTTTGGAGACAGATTTACCTTCATATCTTTGAGTGAGTGTCTTCCTTCTCTTTCCCAGGACACTCTGGACTTCAGCAACAAGTAACACTCTTTAATCCTCCTTTAGAGACACAGTCCCTAGCACAGGATGTGGAGGTGACAGGACAGGGACAGAATAATAAGAGGATTTTGGCTGTGACTTGTGGTCAGGCAGTTTGCACGAAAGCCCCTTCTCACCACTTAGAAAAGGCTCACTCACTCTGCAGTGGCTTTGGCTTGGGTTGAGAAAGGAGCATTTCTTTTCTGACGTCAGAGCTGTAACAAGAGGACCAGGGGGCAGGGAATGAACCTGCCTGTGGCTGGGACTGGACACAGCGTCCCCTCTGTCTGCAGGGCTCCTGAGCTGACGTGACCACGCTGACACAGAGGATAAAGAGCCCCTGTCCCAGCGTCATCGCAGCGTGAGGTTTCCTGCTCGGCTCTTATTCCACAGAGAGCGCTTCCTCGGGCTCTGGTTTGGCCCCGGATCAGTGACCCTGCAGAACACGTCCTCCCTGGCAGCCTCCTCAGCCTGCACTTGACCCGAAAGTCCCCATGCTGATAGCAGTACCTGATCTCATGCCTTCCCTGGTCCCTGTGTGGTCACCCTACTGTCCCCTGTGCTGAGTCCACCTTCTGCCCACATTTATTATTATTATTATTATCGTATCTATTGATTTCAGAGAGAGGAGAGGGAGAGAAAGGCAGAGGAGAGAAGGAGCAGGAAGCAGCGTTTCTTCTCTTGGGTGCCTTGACCGGGCAAGCCGGGGATCTTGAACCGGCAACCTCAGCATCGCTGGTCGCCGCGCTATCCTCTGCACCACCCCAGGTCAGGCTGCCCACATTTCTTTATAAATTTTTTCCAATTACATACAGAGTGGCTTTACCTGGATAGCTGTTAGTTAGATCCCTGCCCAGAAGCACAGAGGTTGCTGGTTCAATCCCCAGTCAGGGCACACACAGAAACAGATGAATGTTCTTGTTTCTCTCTCCCTTCCTCTCTCTAAAATCAATAAATAAAATATATAAATAAATAAATAAACAGTAAATCGGGTGAAACTCATCATCTTCACAGTTTCTGGACAAGAATTAGAAACAAAGAGAAAGAGAATCTCATCACTGTACAAGGACACTGTTCACTTATGCACCTGCATTGTGGCCGCAGGGGGATCTGGAAGGTGTCCTTGTTTCCCTCTGTGCTTTTTCCTGATGTTTCTGGATTCTATAACCAGGTCCGGCTCCCTGAGCTGGGAGGAGCCTGCACTGAACACAGACACGGTGTCTCCTACGTCTGTGTTTCTCACACACAGACACATGGTCCACTGTCCCGTGGGGACAGAAAGGGGACAACAACAGTATAAAATGCAGTCACCTGTAAGGAAGTGGTGTCCTTGTGGTTTTTATATCATGTTCCTTTGCCTCCTTTACTCTTATTTTTAAAAATAAAATATAAACCTGGTTACTTTTTGAAGTCCCCTTTTATTAGACTAATGGTGGGCTTCCAAATTTAATCCTTTCCTGTCTCTCAGATACAATCAGTGCCATGCTGACTCCTTGCCCTGAGATGTCCCCTTTCCCATAAGTAGGACTCAGAGGCCATCAGGACAGAGCGACAAGTAAATGGCCTCGGAGGTTTCAGGCACAGCACCTCTCTGCATGCGTCTCTTCTTTCCTGTTGTCAAATCCAGAAACCTGACTTTCTAAAGTTTCTCAGAAGCTGGGGGGAAAGGAAGGGCACTTGGAAGGAGAAACAAGACAACATTTCCTTTCAGAGACAGTCAGATCCCGGGGCCCCACGGAGACTCCTCAGTAAGCGAAGCAGGGACCGCTGAGGCTCTGAGATAGTCGGCTATGGGCTCAAGCCCTGCCCGTGGTCTGGGCAATTCAGCTCTGTACAATGACACAAGAGACTTCACGTTTCCTTAATGCCTCTGTCAATTAATTGGTATTAAATGAATTCTGAAACACACTTTTAGTTTTTTAAGAAAATGAAATTCACCTAAACAAGTTCTTTGTGAGATGAAATTCCTTTTTTATTTTATTTTTTATTCAGTGAGAAGAGGGGAGGCAGAGAAACAGACTCCCACATATGCCCTGACCATGATTCACCCTGCAAGCCCATTACAAGGCAATGCTCTGCCCATCTGGGGCATTGCTTCGTTGCTCAGCAACTGAGCTCTTCTTAGCACCTGAGGCAGAGGCCATGGAGCCATCCTCAGCACCTAGGGCCAACTAGCTATGGCTCCAATAGAGCCAGAGCTACAGAAGGGGAAAATATATAAAGGGAGAGAGGCGAGATGGGTAGATGTGGGGAAGCAGATGGGCACTTGTCCTGTGTGCCCTGAGGATCAATCCTGGGACATCCACACACTGGGCTGACACTCTACCACTGAACTGGCCGGGGCCTAGCTGAAATTCTTAAAGTATCACTTGCAAAGGAAGAGAGGGAAATGTCTATTTCTGAACTGATTCCTAAATACTTTCGCATGTTAGATTATTTGAGGAAGTGCATGGAACCACGAAGGGAAAGTTACCTCACTTCTCCAAAGATGCTAAAAAACGACAATTCATTTTTAAGTTTATTTTTTGTATTGAAGTTGTCAGTGACATAGATATTTTTATAAACTTTTATATATTTCTAAGTAAATGCTATTTATTCCTCAAAGAACAAATTACAAATTAAAAGAGAGTGTTAAGATATAAATCTACTTATCGTTTAGCGTCTGTTATATGATGGGTGTTCAGATTGGCTATAGCCACTGGATCCCTTTGGCTGGACATGTCTAGCGTAAGGTGTGGTCCACAAAGATGTGGTATCTGAACAGGAAATATATAGTGGAGTGATGTAAATATTTATCATTCCTTTATTTTTTCCCTTACTGCAAGTTTGGAAGTTCTACACTGTTTCTGTTATTCGGTGATCACTCTAGAACAGAGAACATACATCCCTAAGTCCATAGTGAATCAGTCTCTTTACCCAAGTCCTGGGGAGCCCACACGGCTCTAACCTTTTATACTGAGGTATAATCGACATGTGGCATCATACTAGTTTCAGATACACAACATAATGACTGGACATTGCTGTACACTGTGAAATGATCACCGCAGTAAGTCTAGTTAACATCTCACCACACACAGTTACAACAATTTTTCTTGTCATGACAACATTTAAGACCTATGCTCTGAGCTGTCCCTTGCATTCTCGTGACTTACTTATTTTATAACAGAAAGTCTGTACCTTTGACCGTCTCCACCCATTCCACCCACAGAATCATGGTCACTCTTACGGCAGCATGGGAGGGGTCCCGTCACTGGGAACGTGACAGCACGGGCCAGCAGGACTGCGGGTCAGAACCGTGGTGGAGTCAGAATTAGTACAGAACTTTGGGTAGAGAGCTGTCCTCTAACGTCCACTCGGGCTCTGAGCTCTGCTCGCATTTAAATGACCTGTAATGATTATACAAAGTAGCACCATGTGTGTGTAAAACCGTATGGTTACAGCGCAGAGAGCAATGTCCGTTTCCCCACAGGGCTCCATCTCCTCCACCCTCACTCCTAGCACACACACTCAGACATCTGTCACAGCAGCTCGTGCTCAAGAAAGACAGACGAATGCTCCTAAAAGTCTCAAACTTGTGTGCTTGTCACCAACCCGCACGGAGTGGCTTTCCATAGGGGCCCAATTAAATGTTTTCGATACAACCCAGCAAACCTTTAAAGCACTAAATTAAAACAAGCCTTTTAATGAAGGGAAATTTAAGTTTCACAAGAGGACCTTCAGACAAAATCTCTGATCGGCAACTGATGACACTATTTTTCTCTGACGCTGATTGGTTCTCAACACTGAAATCACCCAATCAAGGAACAGAAAATGAGTTTTCTTAGTTCACATTATGCGGGATGTGGGTGAGGAAGGCTTATGATCCTTACTGGGTGGGACTCCCCGCTATTTGCACCTGTCCTTTCTGCTCCAGCATGGTGTGTCTGTGGTTCCCCGGAGGCTCCTGGGTGGCAGCTCTGACGGTGACAGTGATGGTACTGAGCCCTCTCCTGGATGGGGCCAGGGACACACCACGTAAGTGCACCTCGGGGGTGAGCTACTGTGGGTGAGAGAAGGAAGGGATTAGCTTTGTCACTGTGTCCAGGTCATGTCCCTTAGAAAACTGTGACATTCTCTTCAGTGACCCCCTGTCTTCATCCTGTGGATCCCGATTCTTTCCACAGCAGAAGGAGCCTGGGTGCTCGCCCTACGAGAGCCGTGTCAGGAGCTCCCTCTGTAGAGACCGTTTCTTCTCCACTCTCCTCCAATAAACCTCTCCAGCCTCATGTCCCATTCCCTCAGGGTCTTCATGGGATTCAGAAATAATAATGTCAAAATAATTCCTTATTAAATGGTTCTATTTATTATATTGAGTTATCCCAAGAAAAGGAAAAGTTCTCTGAAGTTTTATGAGGAGTCAAAAGAAATTGGAAGGGTCTCTACTAAGAAATCCGCTGTGATGTCCTTGACAGCATCTGAAATGTGGTGTCTCTCCCTAAAAGGCAAGGAGGTACCAAGGGGCCTCACTTCTGTCTCCCTTCCTTCCCCCCTGAACCCAGTAGCGGAAGTCCCCTGACAGAGCTGGGGTCAGTGCTCTCCATTCCTCCTGTGGAAAGTCCCCCGGGGCTGAAGCAGAGACTCTCAGTACTTAAAGTGAACCCGCTGACAAGCAGCATCTATGGGGTCAGTGTCTGTGATGCCTTAGAGAACTCAAAGCTTCTCTGAACACCTGGCCAGGTTCCTGTTCATTATAAATTCATCCTGTACTATCAGATTCTCCTACTTTGCATCCTTATTATTTGGTGAGCACTAGAAAGAATCACTATTTGATTCCACACTTAACAATATCCTGTGAAAAATATATTATCATTAAATCAATTTTACAAATAAAGGAAATTGGGCCCCTGGATGTTAAAACCTGACCTAAGTGGAAGAGCTGACATTAAAATGTAGATTTTCTAACTCTAGAGCTCGGGCTTCTAACCTCCACTGGTGACAGTGGCTTGGCTGAGTCTGAATTACTGGGGAAGTATCTGATGCTCACATGTGCCAGGGTGTCTTAGGGTTGGGGGTAGGGAGATGCGTGGTCTCCTAGTTCCAATATAGGAGAGATTCACATTCACATTCATTCGCATTTATAATTTGAAAAGTCCTGTCTGGACTCACACTAGTGCAGACTGTCGTGAGCACGTGAGGAAGAACACAGGAAGTGTGAACTATGCTCCTGCGTCTCAGGTCTTGTTAGTGTGGGGCTGGGGCTCCCAGAGAAACACAGGATGCCCGACTGAATCTGAATCTCAGAGAAACAACAATATTTTGTCTGAAATCCAAATTTAACTGGGCACACTATTCATTATATTTGAAAACTTTAAATAGGGCCGTGCACATGGACGGACAGTGCTAACCCCACAGGCTACAGTGGCTTCACACGTTTTCATTTTTCAATTTTGTCACATGTCAAGACGGTTAGATCATTTGTGAACAGACCTGATCTGACCATAGTCCCCTCGTCTCTGCCATCATTTCTAAGTGAAGGTCTCTACTCAGAGTCTGGGGACCGGCTCGTTTTTGTAAACTGTCCACATGAGAATGTCATCTTCTTAGTTTCTTCCCTCTGAGGGACCTGATTATAGAAATGGGAGTTCCACTCTGGCCGAGGCTGGTATTCTGATGCAGCAGGAGACACAGCTAGACAGTGAACTATTTGGGACACTGAACAGGAACCAGACGGCTGTGCTGCAGTTTCCTCCTGTAGATAAGCGGGGGACCTGGCAGAAAAGGTAAGAGAGAAGATGATGTGAGGAATAAATTATCTGACTTGGTGACTGGTCGACAAGGCAAAGAAACAGGTAAGCCTTGGTCCCGAACAAATTTATTCTTCTGGAATAATAGTCTGCATTCAGATGATATTCCTAAAAAGTACAAATTTCATGTAGGACCTACATTTTCAGTAGGTAGAACTACCTATGCAATTCTCAGCTGCTGTATAAATATCAATGGCTTTTTCACCACAGGTGTTTCAGATGGCTTATACTAGTGAGCTCACCCTGGGAAGGTCACCATCCCTTCCCCTCTCTTTCCACCCCTGGAACATCTGGCAATATCTAGAGCCAAGTTGGGTGTCACATCGTGGTTTCTTATGCAATGTTTTTTCAAAATTTCATGAGTTCTTGGTCATCACATCTCTATTAACTCTTAACAACTCATCTTTTTAAGTCACAATTATTTTTCAGTAAAGTGTCTCAAGTTTCTGCAGTAATTTTCCTCTCCACACTATTGATGACACCAGAAGCTTCTTTCTATTCATCTCACTTTTAACCACAGGCTTGGTCTCTGGTTTTCTGAGCTTTCTGGATGTGGAAATGCGGAAAAGAGATGCGGCCCTGTTGGGATTGCAGTTTAGTCTCCCTAAAACCCGTCCGTGGTTTCCATTACATTTAGAAAAAGGTCCCATCCTAACCCCACCCCCCAGGTTTTCAACAAGGGCTCCACTTGACCTGTCCTGTCCCCTCCCCTCCTCTGTCACTGTCCGTGCCTCAGGGCACTGTTGCCTCTCCTGTCTGGAGGACGTTCATGGTTCTCTCAGACTTTTGCAGGTGATGTTACCTTTACCTAAAATGTGCTTTTCTTTCCCCAAACACACACACCTGTCTTCTGCCAGCTCACACCAACTAAACCTTCCTGTCACATTTTCAATGTCACCCAGAAGCCGCTTTTTTTTTTTTTCTTTTTTTTGGTGTGAGAAGGGGAGATAGATTACAGCATGCACCCCGACGGGGATTCACCCAGCAACCCCATCTGGGATGGATGCTTGACTCAACTGAGCCATCCTCAGTGCCCAGGGCACACCAAACCAACGGAGCCACTGGCTGTGAGAAAAAGAGAGCGAGGAAGGGGAAGAGAAGGGGAGAGAAGGGGAGAGAAGGGGAGAGAAGCAGAAGGTCGCCTCTCATGTGAGCCCTGACCAAAAAGGAACCAGGACTTCCACAGGCTGGCCACCGCTCTATCCTCTGACCAACGGGCCAGGGCCACAGAGGCGGCTTCTTGGCACTCTGCTGTAACTTAGATCACGTTATTCCTCTATGTTCTGGACGCCACACTTCTCCTCTGACATCTCTCACTCCTGTATGAACTCTGTGCCCCTGGGCTGCGACAGTCACTGTCACTAAACGTTAAGCTCCAGGCAGAGGAGAGAGTCTGTTCTCCTTCTGTGGACGCCCAGGGCAGCAGGAGGTCCCACCAACCACGTGCTCACAGAAGGAGGAGGACATGTTTAAGGAAAGGGGAAGAGGTGGTGAGAGGAGGGCGGTGGAAGCTTCCAGAAGGAGGTGGAGTTGAGACAAATCCTCAAGCAGCTGGGGGTCCAGCAGCCCTGCAGTTAAGCCCAAGGGGATCCCCAGTGACTTAGGACCTGAAGGGACTCCCTTGACCCCGGGTCCCAGACGAGACAGGACCCTGGGTGCAGGCAGTTGGGGTGCTGGTGTTCACGTATCCACTTGGGCCTGAGTGCCCCGCACTGGGTGGCGCCACCATCTGTCTCTACCCAGTGTGCCCACACTGTCCTGTCCCCACAGCACATTATCTGATGGAGTATAAGGGTGAGTGTTACTTCTACAACGGGACGGAGCGCGTGCGGCATGTGGAGAGATACATCTACAACGGGCAGGAGTACGTGCGCTTCGACAGCGACGTGGGGGAGTTCCGCGCGGTGACCGAGCTGGGGCGGCCGGACGCCGAGTACTGGAACCGGCAGAAGAATATTCTGGAGGACTCTAGGGCAGATGTGGACACGTTCTGCAGAGTCTGGTACCGGATTGCTGAGCCATTCCTGGTGCATCGGCAAAGTTAGCGCTGCCGGGGTGTGTGTGTGTGTGTGTGTGTGTGTGTGTGTGTATACACGTGTGTCCGTGTCCGTGAGTGTGTGAATGTATGTCTGCGTGCATGTGTGCGTGCCTGTGCGTGCATGTACATGTACGTACGTCCATGTGTTCGTGTGCGTAGGATGGGGAGAGGAAGAGGACCATCAAGGGGCGCGGGAGCGCGAGGCCCTGAGGGCGGCTGTCGGGACACAGGACACCGTGCAGTCCTGTCCTGCGGAGGAAACGTGTTTCCGGGGCTGGTGGGCTGGGGTGGAGGCTCTCGGGAAGCAGAGGTGAGGGAGGTGATCGAGTGTGAGCAGAGTCACGACTGCCCCGGGCAAACCCTCCGTACCCGGGCCAGGACAGTCACGGGCTTGCACATAGCGAGTCCATTACTAGAGAGGCGGTGCTGGTGTCGGGTGGCGTGGCTGGTGTCGTGGGGCGTGGCTGGTGTCGGAGGGTGGGGCTGGTGTCAGGGGCGGGGCTGGTGTCGGGGGGCGGGGCTGGTGTTGGAGGGGAGGGGCTCCCAGGTGCCTCTGCTCTTTCTGAGGCTCCAACTAGGTCTCAGCTTCTTACTTTTCTTCCCTTAGTGTCTGTATTTTTAAATAGTGGAAGTGATTTTAAAACAGCTTTATAAATTATAATTTTGCTACTTCACATTTTGATGTTACTATTTTTATAATGTTAAATGTATTTTAAAACTAGTTCCATATTATCTTTTTATAGTTGTAACAATTTATCTCACATTCCAAATGTTCTTTAATATTACCAGTCAATTGAAATTTTTTTTTATTTTTAACTTACACTTTTTTGATTTCTAGATTCTTTTTTATTTTAAATGAGAGCACAGGAGATAGACTCCCCCATGCGTCCCAACAGGGATCCAGACAGCAATACCCATCTGGGGCTGATGCTGGAACCAGCTAAGCTATCCTCAGTGCCTGAGGTGGACTTTTGGGCCAATCCAGCCACTGGCTGGGAGAAGAGTAGAGGGAGAGGAGGGAGGGAGAGTGGGGGAGAGGAAGAGGGAGAGAAGCATGTGTTTGCTTCTTATCTGTGCCTTCACAGGGTATTGAACCTGGGATGTCCATACGTCAATTGACTATCCACTGAGCCAACAGGCCAGGGCCTACAAGTATTTCTAATGAATAACTCCCCGGGCTCCTCCCCCTCTCCTCAGGACTCAGTCTTTCTGGGGCTCAGTTCTTAGAGTCAGGGAACCACCTGTCTTTCCTGCTTCCCAGGTGGGACCATGTTAGTGGGGTTCTCAGGTGTGGGTGTCATATTCCCAGGATTTCATACTCTATATCCCATTTTCTCCACGCTGTTTCTCAATTTGTCCACACTGCTTTGAATTATCTTTTCTCTCTGAAGGAGCAAGGATAATAGCTAGCTAAAATATATTGCTCAGTGGGTTCCAGGCACGGCTTTACATATTTAGATCCATTGATCCTACCATATCCCAAAAAGGTAAGTTAGTATTACTATCCTCCTTTATAGGTGAGAGAGCTGAGGCACAGAGGAATGTAAACATTCTCCCAGAAGCAACCATTAAGAGGCAGAACCAAGATTTGAACTCAGGAAACCCTGGCCTAGAAATCACACTTTAATACCTACAGGCCTTGCAAAGATTTGTAAACACATCAATTAATGAATAACTGTTTCAGGATATGGAAATGTCCCCCAAATCTCCACAGTATCTGTCAACTCTAGAAAGCCACAGATTTAGGGATAGATTCAAGGCTCAGGGCGCTAACTCCCGCTGGGCCACAGGACCAGCTCTGAGGGAGCTGCCCAAGGACAGAGTCTGGGACTGGGGACTGGAGGCCGACAGGGAGCCAACCAAGAAGCCTCCCTCTGTCTTCCTCATGTTCCTCTCCCCCCTTTCTCTCCCAGCTGCGCCCACAGTGACTGTGTATCCTGCAAAGACCGAGCGCCTGCAGCACCACAACCTCCTGGTCTGCTCTGTCAGTGGCTTCTATCCAGGCCACATTGAAGTTCGCTGGTTCCGCAACGGCCAGGAAGAGGAGGCTGGGGTCAGCTCCACAGGCCTGATCCGGAACGGAGACTGGACCTTCCAGATGCTGGTGATGCTGGAAACAGTGCCCCAGAGTGGAGAGGTCTACACCTGCCAAGTGCAGCACCCAAGCCTGACGAGCCCTCACATTGCAAAATGGAGTGAGAAGCTTTCTGATCTCACCCATGTCTCACTCAGCACAGGGGACCTTGCTTCTCCCTGAGGGCTGGGTTCTCCCTCCCCACACCGTGTTCTCACTGTGTTTTCTCCTTCAGCACAGGTCACTGGATAGTTGTGTGATAGTTCTATGAAAAGCTATAACCCTGGCAGAGGCCATTATTTTTGTCCCTGTTTTGAACTTCCCCATGATGTCATAAGTCATAGCTCTCTTGGCTCTGGGTACCAGTCCTCTGTGTCGGGCTGTGCTGGTCCTTCCACACTGCTGCTCTGAGTTGTCCACTGTGATCTGAGAAGCGCATCCTCTACAATGTGGGGGCCTCCCGACATGAGGGGAGCAGTCCCTGCTCTGTGTCTATTAGCTCTGTCCCCTTGGAGGAGGGCTCCACCTCATTGAATTTCAGATTCCAAATCCTTTAGATCACGAAGCAGTGGTCTGATGTCAGGGCTGTGATGTTTAAATGAGTTCAGTGCCTGAACCGTGTATCGACTCAGTGTGAGTTTTAAGTTCTTTTTCCAGAAATGACCAGTTGTTCTGGTCCTTCTGGGTCTGCCTTCCCCCCTTACTCTCAAAGCTCAGTCCCCGAATCTCAATTAAAGAGCTGGATTTGGGATCAATATCACTAAAATAGCTTCTTCTCTCAGGGGCACAGTCTGAATCTGCACAGAGCAAGATGCTGAGTGGAGTAGGGGGTTTCATGCTGGGCCTGCTCTTCCTGGGGGCGGGGCTGTTCGTCTACTTCAGGGGTCAGAAAGGTAAGGCGCCTGCTGTCAGCTGAGGATCCCCACAGACTCTATGGGGGAAGAAGTGACTTTGCTCCTTAGTTCTCTGTTATCAATGGCACCATATAAACCCTTCTTTCCCTGGTCAATCTCAAATTTCCTGGAAATCCAGAAATAATAACTAATGGTGCTTACAGTTGAAACATAAGGAATTATAGCCTGAAGAGGAAGAGAAGGGTTAACATGCAGGAGTCTTGGGTCACGACCCTGGAGTAAATGAGGAGCAGACACTGGATGTGTGTGAGGGGAGCTTCACAGGTCACTGCTCTCAGTGTCTGCTCCCCTGTCCTCTCCGGTGTCGGGTGAGGTGGGTTGTGGGGTAGAGAAATCTCAGGTGCTCTGGGGCTGGGGACGATGTGTTTGGAGACAGATTTACCTTCCTATCTTTGAGTGTGTGTCTTCCTTCTCTTTCCCAGGACACTCTGGACTTCAGCCAACAGGTAATGCTCTTTAATCCTCCTTTAGAGACACAGTCCCTAGCACAGGATGTGGAGGTGACAGGACAGGGACAGAATAATGGGAGGACTGTGGCTGTGACTTGTGGTCAGGCAGTGTGCACTAAAGCCCCTTCTCACCACTTAGGACAGGCCAGCTCTGCAGGAGCTTTGGCTCCAGGAGACGTATGAGTATTTCTCTTCTGACTATTTCTCTTCTGACTTCAGAGCTGTAACAAGAGGACCAGGTGGGGAGGGAACGAACCTGCCTGTGGCTGGGACTGGACACAACGTCCCCTCTGTCTGCAGGGCTCCTGAGCTGACGTGACCACGCTGACACGGAGGATAAAGAGCCCCTGTTCCAGCGTCATCGCAGCATGAGGTTTCCTGCTTGGCTCTTATTCCACAGAGAGCGCTTCCTCGGGCTCTGGTTTGTCCCCGGGTCAGTGACCCTGTAGAACACGTCCTCCCTGATGGCCTCCTTGGCCCACACTTGACCCGGAAGTCCCCATGCTGATAGCAGTACCTTATCTCATGCCTTCCCTGGTCCCTGTGTGGTCACTCTACTGTCCCCTGTGCCCCTGAGTCCACCTTCTGCCCACATTTATTATTATTGTTATTATTATTATTATATCTATTGATTTCAGAGAGAGGAGAGGGAGAGAAAGGCAGAGGAGAGAAGCAGCAGGAAGCAGAGTTTCTTCTCATGGGTGCCTTGACCGGGCAAGCCGGTGATCTTGAACCGGCAACCTCAGCATCGCTGGTTGCCGCACTGTCCTCTGCACCACCCCAGGTCAGGCGGCCCACATTTCTTTATAAAATAATTGCCAGTTAAATGTGGAGCGGCCCTACCTGGATATCTCAGTTGGTTATAACACTTCCCGGAAGTGCAGAGGTTGCTAGCTCAATCCTCAGTCAGGACACATACTGGAATAGATGAATGTCCCTGTTTCTTTCTCCCTTCTTCTCTCTAAAATCAATAGATAACATTTAAAAATAAATAAATAAACAGCAAATCAGGAGTGAAACTCATCAGCTTCACACAGCTTCCAGAACAAGAATTAGAAGAAAGAGAGGAAGAGGGTGTCATCACTGTACAAGGACACTGTTCACTTTTGCACCTGCATTTTGGCCACAGAGGGATCTGAAAGGTGTCCTTGTTTCCCTCTGTGCTTTTCCCTGACCTTTCTGGATTCTATAACCCGGCCTGGCTCCCTGCGCTGGGAGGAGCCTGCAGTGAACCAGACATGGTGTTTCCTACGTCTTTGTTTCTCACACACAGACACACGGTTCCTCTGCCCCGTGGGGACAGAAAGGGGACAACAACTGTATGAAATGCAGTCACCCGTAAGGAAGTGGTGTCCTCACAGTTATATTTATATCACGTTTCTTTGCCTCCTTTACTCTGATATTTAAAAATAAAAGATAAACCTGGTTACTTCTTGAAGTCCCCTTTTATTTGACTAATGGTGGGCTTTCAGATTTAATCCTTTCCTGTCTCTCAGATACAATCAGTGCCATGCTGACTCTTTGCCTTGAGTTATCCTCTCTGCTAATAAATAGGTCTCAGAGGCCATCAGGACAAAGTGACAACTCTAGTGGAAAGGATGCATTTCTCAGGCTCCCCTGCCTGTGTGACAAACTCAATATGTGTCACCGGAAAATCCTGGATGGTTCTTTACCTCAGCATCAGTCAGAGAGAATGCTGGAAAGAAAAGGGAATGTATGTATCCACTGATGTGCATCAAACAAAGAAATACTCTGTAGTGGAAGAAAATAAATGAGAATACTCTGCTATGGGGTAGTCTCCAAAATGTGTTTGGAGCAAGGAACGGGAGAGTTTGTACATAACACATTTGTTTAATAAGGTGGAGAAAAAGAATAAGAATATATAGCTGAACCCATTTATTCTATCTATTTATCGACCTAGTTGTCATCTATCTGTGCATCATCACCATCTATCTATATTTATTTGTCATCTATCTACTTATAGTTATAAATAGAAACAGTGGAAGGATTTTTTTAATGGTTGACTATAGGACAAAATGAGGGACTAAAGGAAACTGGATTTTTCTGAATAAATATATTAAATAAAATTTTTTAACTTGAGGGACATTGAAATATATAATAAAAAAATGAAATCAAAAGTTTTTAAAGGGCCTGACCGGGTGGTGGTGCAGTGGATAGAGCATCAGACTGGGATGTGGAGGACCCAGGTTCGAGACCCTGAGATCACCAGCTTGAGCGCGGGCTCATCTGGTTTGAGCAAAAGCTCACCAGCTTGAGCCCAAGATCGCTGGCTTGAGCAAGATGTTACTCAGTCTGCTCAAGGCCCGTGGTCAAGGCACATATGAGAGAGCAATCAATGAACAACTAAGGTGACACAACGAAAAACTGATGATTGATGCTTCTCATCTCTCTCCATTCCTGTCTGTCTGTCCCTGTCTATCCCTCTCTCTGACTCTCTGTCTCTGTAAAAAAAAAAAAAAAAAAAAAGTTTTTAAAGGCAATACATAAAAACAACTATAACACTAACAACAGTGACAAGAAGTATATGATTGGAAATGAGCTAAAAAATCAATCAATCAAAGGTTTCTAGTCTAAGATGACAATGTAGGAAACCATGAACTCACCTCTACCCTGCCATATTAAATTTACACCTACAGACAGCAGTTCCTCTGAAGAAGAAATAAGGCCTGACTGAACAACTTCTGCACAACAAACAAAAGGAACTGCTTAGAAAAAGGAGAGACAGAGACATGGTACCATGAGAACCCATTCCCAGTGTGCTGACTTGCATTAGGGAGCTTATGTGAAGATCTGCCCATTGTGGCACAAAGTAAAACAAACAAAAAACAGTGGTTTAAAGGGCTCCTGCCCTATATAGAAAGAAAATCGATTTGCTAACCCCAGAGCACATGCCAACTGGGACAAGGATTGGAAGAACGGTCTGTGGTGTCAGAGGCACTGGAGAGAGCCATTCAGTGACTCTCACCGTCCCCATTCATCTCATGGACAAGACAATATTCAGGCACTTTAGCCAGCTGGCCTTGGTTCTTAGAGTGCACACTAGGCCCCAGGCACACACCAGTTCTGTGGTTTGTCTCCAGGACTCCCCACAGCCTACATCCACTCCAAATACAACTCAGAATCCCTTAGTCCCAGGTGCCCTTGTAGCCCACTCCCACCCCAACTCCAGCTGGCATGCCAAAGACACCTTGCATACACAGTCTGCCAAGGGGAAGCTCCTGAATAAGTCTGCTCCCTCAAGACTGAGAGAGGTTGCTGTTTCACCTAATTTACAGAAACAAACAGAGACAGCCAAAATGAGGAGACAGAAGTACGTAGCAAATAAAAGAAGGAAAAGAACTAAATAAAATAGACATAAGCAATATACCAGATAAAGAGTTAAACACTGGTCATAAGGCTGCTCAATGAACTAGAGAGAGGAATAGGTGAAGTCAGTGAGAACTTCAAAAAAGAGGAAAATATTTAAAAGAATCAATCAGAACTGAAGAATACAATAATTGAAATGAAAACAAAAAAAAACTCTAGAGGGACTCAACAGCACATTAGTTGATGCTGAAGAATGTGTGAGCAAGCTGGAAGACAAGGTAGTGAAAAATCACTCAATCAGAACAGCAAAAAAGAAAGACGAGAATTTTTAAAGAATAAGCACAGTTTAAGGGACTTCTAGGACAACTTCAAGTGCACAAACATTTGAATCATAGGGGTCCCAGAAGGAGAAGGGAGAGAGAAAAGTACAGAAAACCTAACTAAAAAAATAATAGCTGAAACTTCCCCATCCTGGTGAAAAAAAAAATAGACATGCAAATCTAGAAAACACAGTGAGTCCCAAACAAGATGAACCCCAACAGACCCACACCAAGACACAGCATATTTGAAATCTCAGAATTTTAAAGAATTTTAATAGCAGCAAGAGAAAAGCAGCTAGTTATGTACAAAAGAATCTTTATAAGACTATCAGTTTATTTTTCAGTAGATACTTTTCAGGCCAGAAGACAATGGCACAAATTGTACAAAGTGATGAAAGGCAAAAACTTACAACCAAGAATACTCTACCCAGAAAAATTAGCATTCAGGATTAAAGAAGAGAGAAAGAGTTTCCCAGACAAGTAAAAGTTAAAAGAGTTTATCACCACTACACAAGCATTAAAAGAAATGTTAAAGGAGCTTCTTCAAATGGAAAAGAAAAAACCAAAACTAAAAATAAGAAAATATTGGAAAAAAACCTTTCACTGATAAAGGGAAACATTTGTAAATGTAATGGATCAACCAATTATAAAGCAAGTCTAAAGATTAAAACATAAAAGTAGTAAAAACATGTGTAACTACAATAATAAATTAAAGGATACAAACATAAAAGAAGATGTATAATATGATGTTAAAAGCATAAATGTGGGGAATGAATAAATATATAGTAGTTTTAAAATGTATTTCAGCAGCAACTTCAAATATCCTGCTATAATCATACCTTGTTATACATGAATGTTATGGTAAAACCACAAACCAGAAACCTATAATAGATACATTTAAAAATGAAAAAAAGAGCCCAAACAAACACTAAGAAAGTCACCAATGTACAAAAAGAGAAAACAAGGGAAGGTACAGAGAAGTGCTATAAAAGCAACAAAAAAAGTTAATAAAATGGCAATAAGTACATATCTATCAATAATTATTTTAAATGTAAATAGACTAAATACTCCACTGATAACACTGGGGAACAATTTTTTTTGTTTGTTTTCTGTTGTATAAGGTTTTAGAACTTTCTCTATATATTTCTGCATCGCTGATTCCAAATCTAAAATCTGTTTTTTGGTGCATGCTCTAGTTTTTATGCAATTTTAATTTCTTTTTGTTACAGTTAATGGCATGCATTGGTTTTTAAATTGGAGTTAAAAGGCAATGACTCTTGGATTGAACATAACCACAAGGCAATTAATGTTTTACAAACATTATTTTTACATAATTGTAGTTGTTTTTAAATGTAAAAAACTATTATCTGATAAAAACACCCTCTTATTTTGTTTTAAGATTGAATCATGGCTTCTTCGAGTAGGCGTAAATGTAAGAATAGTCCTGACACCTTCTCTTATATATGTGGCTGTTACACACTTCAACATCAAAGGTGCAATATTTCATCATTTGTGACACGTGCATATATTGCCTATTTTCAAGTTCCCCTTGGTGATCAAGATAAGAATTGGGTTCCTCATATTGTGTGTCATAATTGTGAGGAAATGCTTCGTGACTGGACAAAAAGAAAATGCAAAGGAATGCCTTTTAGTATTCCCATGGTTTGGCGTGAACCTAAGGACCACAGCAGTGACTGTTATTTCTGTCTGATCCATACTAAAGGCATCAGCAAGAAAAAACGGTATATGATCACATATACTAATATTCCTTCAGCAACACTACCCATCCCACACTCTGAGACACTGCCGGTTCCAGTTTTCAATGGTTTTATTTCTTCTAAGGATGAAGTGAACATGGTAATCAAGTGTATTTTGATAAGATGCATGAGGAAATGGTTATAGAATCTGAAGGGTCTTCTTCTGATGCCAAGCAGTCATTAACCCCTCAGCAGTTTAGCCAACCCGAATTGAATGACTTAATAAGAGATTTGGGTCTATCAAAAAAAGCAGCTGAGTTATTAGCCTCTAGGCTTCAAGAAGAGAATGTATCGATACTTCACCGGTCACCTAAAGTATCCTATTTCAGGAAGCACGAGCAAATTTTTGTGGACTTTTTTTCCAAAGACAAACACTTTGTTTACTGTCACGATATCAGTAGTCTTCCCAGCCAGCTAGGTGTTACCACTTACAGTCCAACAGAATGGCGGCTATTTCTTGAAAGCTCTTAACTGAGTCTGAAATGTGTTCTCCCACACAACGGTAATGTTTATGCAGTGGTTCCAATTGGTTATTCAACTCATCTGCGAGAAGAATATAATGACATAAAAATTGTCCTCAACTTTCTGAAATATGAGGAGCATAACTGGATCATTTGTGTGGATCTTAAAATGGTAAATTTCCTGCTAGGACTACAGAGAGGTTTCACGAAGTATCCTTGCTTCTGTGTTTGTGGGACAGCCGAGCTCGGGAGAAACACTGGACACAGAAGGAGTGGCCGAAATGTGAAGCTCTGGAAGTAGGGATGCAAAATATTGTGAATGAACCTGTAGTTAATCGAGACAGGATCATTTTCCTCCCACTTCACATCAAACTTGGCTTAATAAAGCAGTTTGTTCAGGCTTTGAATAGAGAAAGTGAATGCTTTCAACATATTCTTTCTGCTTTTCCTGCCTTGTCTTTCGAGAAGATAAAAGCAGGTGTATTCGATGGACCTCAAATTCGAACCCTCATACGTGATGAAGAATTTGTCAGGAAGATGAATAAGGAGGAGAAAGCAGCATGGCATTCTTTTGAGGCAGTTACAAAGAACATCCTTGGCAACAAAAAAGCAGACAACTATGAACTTCTGGTTCAAAGGATGCTGTTGGCTTTCTGCGACATTGGATGTAACATGAGCGTTAAGATTCACTTCCTGAACAGTCACCTTGATAAGTTTCCCGAAAATCTTGGAGTTGTTAGTGATGAGCAGACTACTGCTGGAGCATCAAATGAGATTGTCCTCAACAAGTACACAACACAAGAGCTACAAATGCAAATTTTTGCCTGAATAGAATTTAAATAAGTTTTGCACAAATTTTATGATTAAAATAAGTGTTTTAATATGTTCTATTTCAAAATTGTAGACAAATTCTGATGCAATACCTTTTAATGTATTAGTGTATTTACTGCAGTATATAAATTATTATATTTTCACAAAGATGATGCCCAAGAAGACATTCTACTTCATTATGTTAAACTAAATGTTGAAAATTTTACAATAAGATGAAAACCTAAAATCTTGAACTGCAAAAAAAAACTTTAGCTTACAGAGAAAAACTAATGTCAGATTTGAAATCAGCACACTCGAATTAGGTAAGGACAAGTGTTTTGTGGATGCAACAAAAATTTTGTTCCCCAGTGTAATACAGGGTGACTAAATAGATTTAAAAGTAAGACCTGGCCCTGGACAGTTGGCTCAGTGGATAGAGCATCAGCCCAATGTGCGGATGTCCCAGGTTTGATGTCCCATCAGGGCACACACAAGAAGCAACCATCTGCTTCTCTTCCTCTCCCTCTCCCCCTTCTCTCTCTCTTCTCCTCCCATAGCCAGTGGCTCCATTGGTTGGAGTGTTGGCCCAGGAGCTGAGGGTAACTTGGTTGGCCCAGGAGTCAACCTCAGGTGCTGAGGATAGCTCAGCTGATTCAAGCATTGGCTCCAGATGGAGGTTGCTGGGTAAACCCCGGCTGGGGTACAAGAAAGAGTCCGTCTCTTTAGCTCCCCTCCTCTCACTTAAAAAAACAAAAACAAAAAAACAAAAAACAAACAAAGAAAACCCAAGACCTGTGCATATGCAGCCTACAGGGGACTCTTCAGATTAAAAGACACATACAGACAAAAAATGAAAGGACGGGAAATGGTCTTTGATGCAAATAGAAATAAAAATAAAGCTGCAGTAGCAATATCAGACAAAACAGACTTTAAAACAAAGACTATAACAAGAGAAAATGAGGGCATTACATAATGATAAATGGATAGATCATTATGACAGAAAACCAACAAGGAAACAATGGTCTTAAACGATACACTAAACAGATGCACTTAACAGATGCTTACAGAGCATTCCACCCAAAATAATTGACATTCTTTTCAAGTATTCATGCAGCACTTTCCAAGATAGACCACATGTTAAGCCACAAAACAAGTCTCAGTAAATTTAAAAAGATTGAAATTATGTCAAACATCTCCAATCACAATAATATAAAATTAGAAATCAATTACAAGAAAAGAATTGGGGAGAAAAAACACAAACAGGTGAAGGCTAAACATTTAATGGGCTAATAAAGAAATCAAGGAGTAGGCCTGACCAGGCGGTGGCGCAGTGGATAGAGCATCGGACTAGGATGCGGAAGACCCAGGTTCGAGGCCCCTGAGGTCACCAGCTTGAGCACAGGCTCATCTGGTTTGAGCAAAAGCTCACCAGCTTGAATCCAGGGTCGCTGGCTTGAGCAAAGGGTTACTCGGTCTGCTGAAGGCCTGCGGTCAAGGCACATATGACCGCAGATGAACATCAATGAACAACTAAGATGTCACAATGAAAAACTGATGATTGATGCTTCTCATTTCTCTCCATTCCCATCTGTCTGTCCCTATCTATCCCTCTCTCTGACTCTTTCTCTGTCTCTGTAAAAATAAAATAAAAAAAATAAAAAAAATCAAGGAGTACATAAAAAAATTTTTGAGACAAATGAAAACGGAATCACAGCAATCCAAAATCTTTGAGACACAGCAAAAGTTGTTCTAAGAGGGAAATTCATAATGTTACAAGCCTGCCTCAAGAAATAAGAAAAACCTCAAATAAACAATGCAAACTTACACCTAATGTAACTGGAAAAAGAAGAACAAACAAAACCCAAAATGAGTAGGAGGAAAGAAATAATAAAGATTAGAGTAGAAATAAATGAACTAGAAACCAAAAAGACACTAGACAAAATGAAAAAAATTAAGAGCTGGTTCTTTGAAAAGATAAATAGGAAAAAATTTAGCTGGGTTCAAGAAAATAAAAAAGAGATAGAAGGCTCAAATAAATAAAATCAGAAATAAAAAAGGAGAAGTGACAAGCAACACCATAGAAATACAAAGGATTATGAGAAAAGACTCTAAAAATTATACGCCAACAAATTAGACAGCCTAAGAAAAATGAATAAATTCCTAGAAACATATAATCTTCCAAGACTGAATCAGGGAGAAACAGAAACTCTGAACAGACTGATTATTAGGAACAAAATTGAATCAGGAAAGAAAGAAAGAAAGAAAGAAAGAAAGAAAGAAAGAAAGAAAGAAAGAAAGAAAGAAAGAAGGAAGGAAGGAAGGAAGGAAGGAAGGAAGGAAGGAAGGAAGGAAGGAAGGAAGGAAGGAAGGAAGGAAGGAGAAAGAAAGAAAGAAAGAAAGAAAGAAAGAAAGAAAGAAAGAAAGAAAGAAAGAAAGAGAAAGAAGGAAGGAAGGAAGGAAGGAAGGAAGGAAGGAAGGAAGGAAGGAAGGAAGGAAGAGAACTAACAAACAAAAGTCAAAAGTTCATGGCTAGATGGCTTCACAGGAAACTCTAACAAGCATTCAGAAAAGAACTGATAACTATCCTTCTTAAACTGTTCCAAAAAGTTGAAGATGAAGGGAATCTTCTAAATACATGAGACCAGCATTACCCTCATATAAAAACCTGACAAAGACAATACCAAAGAAGAAGAAGAAGGAGAAGAAAGAGAAGGAGGAGGAGAAAAGGAATAGAGAAGGAAGAGGAGGAGAGGAGGCTAAGAAAATTATAGGCCCATATCCCAGATGAACATAGTTGCAAAAATCCTTAACAAAATATTAGCAAGTGAATTCAGAAATACATTAAAAATATCATACACCATGATCAAGTGGGATTTATTCCTAGAATGCAAGGATGGTTCAATATCTGCAAATCAATTAACACAATATACCATATAAATAAATTTTTTAAAGTCATGATCATATTAATAGATATAGGGAAAGTATTTGACAAAATCTATCATTCATTTATGATAAAAAACTCTCAGCAAAGTGGGTGTAGACTGTAGAGGGTACATACCTCAATATATTAAAAGCCATATATGAAAAACACAGCTATAATCATAGTCAACAGTGAAACACTGAAAGCTTTTTCTCTAAGATCAGGAACAAGACAAGAATGCTCACTCTCACCACTCTCAACGTAGTATTAGAAGTCTTAACCACAGCAATGGGACAAGAAAAAGAAACAAGAGGTATCCAAATAAGAAAGAAAGAAGTGAAATTGTTACTATTTGCAGAAGCCATAATACTGCATATAAAAATCCATAGACTCCACAAAAAACAAACAAACAAAAAAACTATTAGAACTAATAAGTAAATTCAGTAAAGTTGCAAGATACAAAATTAATATTTAGAAATCTGTTGTTTCTATTCACAAATAAACTATCAGAAAGAGAAATTAATACAACAATCCCATTTACAATTGCATCAAAAAGAATAAAAACGTGCCTGACAAGGCGGTGGCTCAGTGGATAGAGCGTCGGACTGGGATGCGGAAGACCCAGGTTCGAGACCCCGAGGTCACCAGCTTGAGCGCGGGCTCATCTGGCTTGAGCAAAAGCCCACCAGCATGAACCCAAAGTCGCTGGCTCCAGCAAGGGGCTACTCAGTCTGCTGAAGGCCGGCGGTCAAGGCACATAGGAGAAAGCAATCAATGAACAACTAAGGTGTTGCAACGCGCAATGAAAAACTAATGATTGATGCTTCTCATCTCTCTCCATTCCTGTCTGTCTGTCCCTGTCTATCCCTCTCTCTGACTCATTCTCTGTCTCTGTAAAAAATAAAAAAATAAAATAAAAAAAACACGTAGGAATAAATTTAACCAATAAAGTAAAAAACCTGTACTCAGAAAACTATAAGACATTGATGAAAGAAATTGAACAAGACACAAATAAATGGAAAGATATGTCCTGCTCATGGATAGGAAGAATTAACATATTTAAAATGTCCATACTATCTAAAGCAATCTACAGTTCAGTGCAATCCCTATTAAAATACCAATGACATCTTTCACAGAACGAGAACAAACAGTTCTAAAAGTTATATGAAACCATAAAAGATCTCAAATAGCCAAAGAAATCTTGAGAAAGATGAACAAAGTTGGAGGTATTATGCTCCCTGATTTCAAACTATACTACAAAACTATGTAATCAAAACAACACAAAAACAGACACATAGATCAATGGAACAGAATAGAGAGCCAAGAAATAAAGCCAAACTTATGAGTTCAATTAATCTATAACAAAGGAGGCAAGAATATATGATATGGAAAAGATAGACTCTTTAATGAATGGCATTGAGAAAACTGGACAGATGCATGCAAAAAAAATGAAACTAGATCATTTTCTTACAACATATACAAAAATAAACTTAAAATAGATTAAAGACTTAAATATAAGACTTGAAACCATAAAACTCCTAGAAGAAAACATAGAAATATATATATTTTGGATACATCTCCTTGAGCAGAGGCAACAAAAGCAAAAAGGGGAGAGGGACTCCATCAAACTAAAAAGCTTTTGTCCATTGTAGGAAACCATCAACAGGATGAGAGGGCGAGTTCCTGAACGTAAGAAGATACCTGCAGTAATACCTCCCATTAAAGGGCTAATATCCAAAATATATAAAGAATTCATACAACTCAGCATTAAAAACAAACAATCCAATTTAAAAATGGGCGGAGGACCTGAATGGACATTTTTTTCAGAGAGGACATACAGATAAGCAACAGACACACAAAAATACAATATCGTCAAAACACAATAAGGAGTGTTGAAGAGGATGTGGAGGAAAGGGAACCCTCATGCACTGTGGGTGAGAATGTGAATTGGTGCGGCCACAATGGAAAACAGTATGGAGATTCCTCAAAAAATAAAAATAAAAAATGAAACTACCGTAAGCCCCAGCCATTCCACTTCTGGGTATTTATCCAAAGAAAATGAAAACGCTTCATTTAAAAAGTTCTATAAATCCGTATGTTCGTTGCAGCATTATTTACAATAGCCAAGATGACACTCAACCCAGGTGTCCATAGATAGATGAGTGGATAAAGCTGTAGTGCATATATACAGTGGAAGATTACTCAGATATTTAAATATATATATATATATATATATATATATATATCGCCATTGAAGATAATACAGATGGAGAATATTATACTAAGTGAAATAAACTGTACAAAGAAAAGCAAATGCCATATGATTTCACTTCCATGTAAAATCTGAAAAACAAGACAAAACAGGAACAAACTCGGATACAGGGAACAAATTAATGATCACAAGAAGGGAGGTGTAGGGAAGGGATGGAAAAGGGAAAGGGACTACATACAAACCGCCAGGTTTTCTGTTGTTGAGAGAGAATGAGAGAGGAAAGGCGAGGGTGAGAAGCATCAACTCGGAGTTGCTTTCATTTGAGTTGCGCCTTGTTTCTCCTAGTGCCTTGACCCCTTGCTCAAGCCAGCGACCTTGGGCTTTTCATGCCAGTGACCTTTGGGCTCAAGCTGGCGATCTTTGGCATCATGTGGATGATTCCCTGGCTCAAGCCAGCAATCTCACACTGATGAGCCCCTGCTCAGAGCCAGCGACCTCAGGGTTTCACACCACGACTTCAGCACTCCAGGTCCACGCCTTATCCACTTGACCACCCCCCACCCCCACCCCGGTCAGGCAAAACTGCCCATTCTAGAATAATCATGAGGATGTAAAAGCACAGCATAGGGAATATAGTCAATAATATCCTAATGACCATATATGGTGCCCAAGAGACCTATTGTGGTGATCGCTTTGTGAGGTATATATTTAAGTCACTATGTTGCACGCCTGAAATTAACATAATACTTTATGTCAATGAGTATTAAAAAATAAATTAATTCTAAAAATAAAGTAAAATAGCTGCTGCTATTATACTCTTTAAAAAAAGAAAAGAGTAAATGGCCACCGCCATTGGAGTGGGGGCCGTCCCCCTCACCCCCTCACCTCATGGTTTGAGGGAGACGGAGCCCTGGAGGCCGGCCAGGAATGAGCGTCGCGGGAGGGTGCGGGACGCGGGAGCAGCCGCAGTGCCCCGGCTGGACTCTCACGGCCTGGAGGCTGAGCTGGCCGGAGGATGACGCTGGAACCCTGGCAAGGAGACATCATGTACAGTATCACCAGGCAGAGCCAGTTCTGTGGTACCGGGTCATCACACCAGGGACCGGGTCCAGGGAGCGCTGGAAGTGCAGAGCAGCAGGCCTGATGCCCGGGGGGCGCGGTGGGCAGGGGGCAGTGAAGACGAGATGAAGCAAGAGCCCCCAGCAGCGTCCTCCCACCAGAAGCTTCTCAGCTCAAGACATACTGACAGCCATGGTGGAGTTGCAAGAGGCCCACTGGAGAAAAGCAGGGATGGGGGTATTCCAGCACCGGAGGGGGGGAAGGGTCGGCCTCCCACAGAAGAGGGTGACACCCTTGTTGCCATGGCCTCGTATAACTAGAACCTCCCTGCCCCGCCCCAGCCCTGCTCCAGCCCCTCCGCTTCCCAGACCCTCAGGCAGTGGGTTGTAAATTCTTCCAGGAGCTGTTTTACTGTCTATTTCTCTGAATTTAAAAAAACAAAACAAAACCCCCCAAAAATTCTCAAAACCTTTTTAAAAATTTTTTTCATTTATTGGTTTTAGAGGGAAAAAAGGGGGAGAGGAGCGGGAAGCATCAACTCGTAGTTGCTCCCTGTATGTGTCTTGAGTGGGTAAGCCCCGGGCTTCGAACCTGCAACCTCCACATTCCAGGTTGACACTCCCTCCACTGTGCCACTCCAGGTCAGGCAAAACTCAAAAACTTTAAAAACTGTTTTATAGGCCCTGGCCAGTTGGCTCAGTGGTAGACCCTGGTGTGTGGAAGTCCTGGGTTCGATTCCCAGCCAGGGCACACAGGAGAAGCACCCATCTGTTTCTCCACCCTCCCCTCCTCTCCTTTCTCTCTGTCTCTCTCTTCCTCTCCTGCAGCCAAGGCTCCATTGGAGCAAAGTTGGCCCTGGTGCTGAGGATGGCTCCATAGCCTCTGCCTCAGGTGCTAGAAAGGCTCCGGTTTCAATGGAGCAATGGGCAGAGCATTGCCCCCTGGTGGGCATGCTGGGTGGATTTCAATCGGGCTCATGCAGGAGTTTGTCTCCCTGCCATCCTATTTCTCACTTCAGCAAAAGAGAAAAAAACAATAAAAGTGTTTTATAAAACAAAATGTGGAATGAGGTAGCAGTAACATCTTTTTTATGTAATTATACCTTTTTTTTAATTTTTAGAAGTAACAGGTTGACTGTTACTACTTCATCAAGAAAACCATTTCTTTGCTGAGTTCAGGCAATGAGCCACACCCTCAAAACAGAACGCACCACAAACAAACCCACAGAAATGTCTTCAATAAACTCCTTACACAAAGTCTCAGTTTCCTGCCCCTTTGCACACAAGCATCTGGGTTGAGTTGAGTTGTAATTGTTTTTTGTATTTGGAGACAGTGCGATTATTGAACATGAAATCTTTTTTTTTTTTTTAAAAAGAGTATTACTCTATATACTAAAAAGATGTGGTTAAGAATCTTGAGGGAAGAAGCACATCCTGGGTTACCTGGGAGGACCCTAACTGCCATCACAGGCATCCTTAACAGAGAGACCAGACACACAGAGGGGACGGTGACCAAGGAGAAAGATGCAGCCACAAGGCGGGAAGTGCTGAACGTCCCCAGAAGCTGTCAGAGGCAGGGAACCAATGGTGCGACTCAAATACACTGCTCACAAAAATTAGGGGATCGGGGAACGTGCAGAGATACTTTCAGCCTTTTGTGTAGCGCATTTTCACAATGAAATAAAAGTTGGTTTTCCATCTCATTTGCATAATCAGACAACTTTCTTTGACTTGTCATTTGCTTTTCTGATGTTCTTGTTTAATAAAAAAAATCAAATGCTTCTTTTTTTTTTAATCACTTCATATTCATTTTGAAATATCCCCGAATTTTTGTGAGCAGTATAATTTAACGATTGGTTCTCTGCCCTAATGACTGTTCTAAGTATAGAAAACGATATATCGAAAGGTAGTTTATTATTTCATGCATTTATTATTTAAATAAGAACAATCAAAGAGGTACACAAAACTAGATTATGTTATAAGAAAGAGTTTTAAAATATTAATGAAAAAATAGAAAATAATACCTGACCAAAAAAAAAAACCACAATAAATCTGTTATTGAAGATATTTCCATATTGCTTCTTGATTGGCGTCCTCACTTGCAATTTTCTTCGTTTTTATCCGAGTATCATTGGCTGTGTGATTTATCCTTAACCATCTCTTCACTGTAGCAGTAGGATCCCATTCCTTCACCTATGGACAGAATGAATATGACTATGGGCATTTAGAATACGCTGTTGTGCACATTAAAAAAGAGGAAGGACTGTAAATTTGTGATTTCCACATGGGACGGCTGCCCAGGTGTTCACCTTAGAGAGAACCCTGATGACAAGAGCCATTTTAACAACCGGTTCACCGGACTCAAAAATTTAGATGTCAGTGCTGCCAAACCGGTGTGAAGCGGCTGAATCCCACCACTGCAGGGAGTGTATTTTTCCCAGAGCCACTGGAGGAGGGAGTGTGGTCTGCCCGCAGCTTGGTTTCAGACTCTGTCCCTCGGAACAGTGACGGAATGCACTCTGTTGTCTGAAGGCACCCAGTGTGGTGTAATCTGTGGCAGACCACAACGGGGGCCTGGAGCTTCTGGGAGCCACCACGCCCCACCGGCCCTGAGGAGGGGGCACCCGTGGAGAAGATGACTTGGAGGGAAGCAGAGGTGAGGGTGGAGGGGAAGGGGCGAGGGTGGGGGTGGGGTGGCAGAGATCTGAGGGCGTTAGATAACCCTGGGAGGTAACCTTCCTTCCCTGGCCTTTTCAATAACACAAACCAACACGTGCAACCTTCTTACTTAAACCAGTTGGAACTGGTTTTCTGTTGCTTGCAACCCAAAGGTTCCAGCTAACACTTTCACTCAGTAATTACTAGAGCCTTCAAAATCGCTCAAATCTTTGACCCAGTAATTTCAGTTTTCTGCCCGAAGGAATTAATTTGTATGAGGACAGTCAGTGCAATGTGAGAAATATAGAAACCTATATGTGTAACCACCTATGTGTTCATAAATTACATAGATTACAGTGCATCCCTTTTGGGGGGAGGGGTGCCATGCAGCCATTAAAATCATGTTTTCATGCTCATAACATGTTAAGTGAACAACGAGATATTCAAAACATATGACGGAAACAACCCAAGTGCCTGTTGATGAATGACTACATAAAGAAAACATTGTGTACACACACACACACACACACACACACACACATTATTCAGCCATTAAAGAATAAAATCTTGCCACCGTGACAGCATGGATGGAACTCGAAGACATGAGGCTAACTGAAGTCAGATGGAGAAAGACAAACACCGTACGATCTGACTTATATATGACGTCTAAAAAATAAAACCAAAAAAGCTCGGAGATACAGAGAACAGACTGGTGATTGGCAGAGGTAGAGGGTGGGGTGGGGCTGGGCAGAGCGAGCAGAGGGCCGTGAAAGGCACAAACTTCCAGTTGTAAGATGAATCAGTCCGAGCGATGCAGTGTACAGCATGGTGAGTGCAGTTCATGCTGCTGTATTGTATATTTGAAAGTTGCTAAGAGACTAGAACTTTAAAGTCTTCATCACAGGGGAAAAAAATGTGTAATTGTGTGTGGTGGTGGATATTAACTAGACTTAGTGTAGTGATCATGTCACAATATCTAAAAATATTGAATTATTTGTTGTACACCTGAAACTAATATAATGTTATATGCCAAGTATACTTCAATAAAATATTTATACATGCACAGGAAAAGCACACAAATACACAACACACACACACACACACAGAATAGCCCCATTTTAGCTTCTGTTGCTTTAGGCCACCGTTGAAGAAATAAAGCTTCGCGCATGCTGGTGGAATCCCTTGTGTACTTCCCCCCACTCCCTCGCGTAGCCCCTCCCCATCCAAAGGCAGCCACTCTAAGTTAGTATCTTCGCCCTGCATGGCTTAAAACATTTATTACCTACACGCGTATGCCTAAGTAACATAATATTTGTACGTTTTCACATTTTAATAAATAGTATGAGACTTGCTGCAACTTGCTTTTTTAACCAACACTATTTTTATGCACTTAATCCATCTGGATAACAGGTGAAATTACTTCTTTTTTTTTTAAGTGAGAGGAGGGGTGGGGATAGACAGACTCCAGCATGCACCCCATCTGGGATCTACCTGGCAACCCCCGTCTGGGGCCCATGCTAGAATCAACCCAGCTATCCTCAGCGCCAGGGCTGATACTCAAACCAACCGAGCCCCTGGCTGCGAGAGGGGAAGAGGGAGACGAGGGGCAGAGGGAAAGGGGAGAAGCAGACGATCACTTTTCATGTGCACCACCTTGACAGCGGGTAGAGCCCAGGACATCCGCATGCTGAGCTGACACTATCCACTGAGCCAACCAGTGACAGGGCCCATGTGACATTAGTAATTTTAATTGCTGTCACGAATTCCATTTCTGAGTATCCCAGATTTTATTTATCGTTCCTAAAAACGCTGACATTAGTTGCAATATATTTTTCCCATAAATGCCACAGCTCCTCGCGCACACGAGCGAAGCCCTCTCCAGGGACTGACACCCGCCGTGCGGTGCCTGGTCACAGGCACACTCAGCACATCTTGACCAGGTGCTGCTGACGTGTGCCCCTAACTCGCCGTGCCAAGAGTGAGTGGCAGTCCTCGCTTCCTGCATCCCTGACAGAGACGGTTTTATTTGCGTCACTGCAGCCGGGAGGATTGTGGTCTTATGCGGTCATCGTCTGTTTGTGTCCCACCCAGTGTCCTCTTCTGAAAGTGCCTTCGTCCACTCCCCCACTGCGGTGTTTGCCTTCTGAGCCGGACATGCTGATATATTTAAGCCTTACTCATTTTTATTTTATTTTTATTTATTTATTCATTTTCGAGAGGAGAGGGAGAGACAGAGAGAGAGAAGGGGGGGAGGAGCTGGAAGCATCAACTCCCATATGTGCCTTGACCAGGCAAGCCCAGGGTTTCGAACCGGCGACCTCAGCATTTCTAGGTCGACGCTTTATCCACTGCGCCACCACAGGTCAGGCAAGCCTTACTCATTTTTAAATCTTAGGTACAAGTGCCTCTCTTCCCCGAAGGCCTTTGTAATCACCCAGCCTAAAGCCCTGCCCAGCTGCTATCAGGGCACCGTGGGAAGCTGGTCAGCGATCGGCTCCTCCCCAGGACAGGGTCCCGAAGGAGATGAGGAGTGAAAGGGGCCCAGGCGCAGCTCTGGATTCTACCAAATGGCACCAACGTGGGCAGTTGGGCCAGAAATCTCCCCTCCTAGCCGAGGGGTGGGTGTCAGCCTCCTGCAGGGCGACCAGCAGGCTCTGGCTGGCCCAGGGTCGGAGGAGACCGCGCAGGCTCTGGCCCTGCAGACGGAGGCTATGGAGAAGGCTGCTTCTGGCGCTGGGGCAGCAAGACGGACAAGTTCCACCTGGGCTTCTGCCGACCTGGGGGAGATGCTTGCCCCGGTGTCCCTCAGCACCTGCTCCTGCCCCCCCCACCACCACTGGCTCACATCTCCCCTTCTCTCCGAGTCTAGAGGCTTAACGGGAGAAGCATGTTCCAAAAGATACAGCTTATGGGAAAACTTAAGCCAAATCAATTAATGATAAAAACCCTTGAGCAAACACAGCTACTTTTTATCATTTTAGAATGTTGTGATTTGAGCAGCAGAAAATATTAAATTAAAAAACGCGGAGACTCTGGGTCAGAGCCCCAGCCACTCTCACTGGTTTCTAATCTCCTGGTAAACGATTTATCTTCTGATGGCTTTTGTCAGCTTATTCAATGTAATAGCCCAGGACATGTGGCCCACTGACCCCCTCGTTCCCTCCACGGGGCTGAGGGAGCCAGGCCAGCCGACACGCTTAAAGTGGGGCTGGGCAGGTGGACCATGGTCAGGGGGTGACAAGGGGCTGCCCAGGACCTCGGGAGACTGGATGTCACCAGGGCTGTGGAAGCAGAGGGCAGGACTGTGAGGTGCCCTAGGCCACCCATCTAGCCCCTCACATTACAGCTCAGGTACCCAGAGCCCAGAAAACTAAAATTTCCCCAAGTCACACTGAGTCAAGATGGAAATGCAGGTGCTCCGACACCTGGCCCAGGGCTCACTCTGTGGGAGCGCCCACGCAGGTCATCCCGGAAGGGGCTGGTGCCGGCTGTGTGCTTCCCAGCTCCCCGCCTTCTCTCCGGGTTTATGGATCCCAATCTGGGAGACAAAGTAAGAAGGAGGCCTGTCCCATCTTGGGGAGATTTTGGCCTGATGGGAGAGGCCGTTTCCACGCTTGGGAACCTCCCCGACTAATGATGGGGACACGACCTTACTCTTGGGAAGCTCCCAGGCTGATGGGGACACAAGCAAATACAGAGAGTCAAGCCTACAAGTAAGTCGTCTTGGTGAGAACACATCACGACAAGAAAGAATGGCTTGGGCCCTGGCCGGTTGGCTCAGTGGTAGAGTGTCGGCCTGGCGTGCAGGAGTCCCTGGTTCGATTCCCCGCCAGGGCACACAGGAGAAGCGCCCATCTGCTTCTCCACCCCTCCCCCTCTCCTTCCTCTCTGTCTCTCTCTTCCCCTCCCGCAGCCAGGGCTCCATTGGAGCAAAGTTTGCCCTGGCGCTGGGGATGGCTCTGTGGCCTCTGCCTCAGGCGCTAGAATGGCTCTGATTGCGGCAGAGCGTCGCCCCATGATGGGCAGAGCATTGCCCCCTGGTGGGCGTGCTGGGTGGATCCCAGTCGGGCACACGCAGGAGTCTGTCTGACTGCCTCCCCGTTTCCAACTTCGGAAAAATACCAAAAAAGAAAGAAAGAAAGAAAGGAAGAGAGAGAGAGAGAGAGAGAGAGAAAGAAAGAAAGAAAGAAAGAAAGAAAGAAAGAAAGAAAGAAAGAAAGAAAGAAAGAAAGAAAGAAAGAAAGGAAGGCTTGGAATTTGTGTTGGCTTCACCAAGGAAGTCTTCCTGGAGGAGGCTGAGACATAAGGAGAAGCAGGCAGCTGATGTTGACACAGCTCAGGCAGAGGCTCTGAGGGAAAGGGAGGCTGGAGCTGGCGAGGGAGGTGGCACACAGGGTGAGTGGCCTCCATGAGTTGTCTGTATGCGCACGGGCACACCGGTGAACACATGGGCCTGTCTGCACACACACCTACCCGCTCACACTCATCCAAGCACACTCCTAACCACGTGCTATGTGCCAGGTACAAGCCCACATAAGCATTTCCATACCTCCGTGCACACACATGGATTGCACGCATGCGTTCATGCAGTCGTATACAGACCTACACAGTGTCCAACGTGGCCTTTTATGTAGTTCGAATACACTTTCCTCTGCACATAGGAAGGGGGCCTGCACTGCCCCCCGTCACAGGGGAGCTCCCCCAGCAGGTATCACCTATCAACTATCCCTGCGCCCACCACCTGGGCTCCACCTGCATCCCCTGCCGCTGCCATTGTCCTCGTATCTGCTGCCACCTCTGACTCTGGGTGGGCAGGGAGCTGGGGTGACCTGGAGCGCATGCCCAGGGCAGCCCTCGGAGCTCCCTCCTGCCTCAGAGGACCCACAGCCTGGGAAGGGTCTCCTGGGGTTTCTTGGCCACCCTCCAGCCTCTGGTGCCCCAGCAGGGCGCTTTACCCATTGAGCCACCCGGCCACAGTGGTTACATTTTTTTTTTTTTTTACAGAGACAGAGAGAGAGTCAGAGAGAGGGATAGACAGGGACAGACAGACAGGAATGGAGAGATGAGAAGCATCAATGTTTTTCGTTGCACATTGCGACACCTTAGTTGTTCATTGATTGCTCTCTCACATGTGCCTCAACCACAGGCCTTCAGCAGACCGAGCAACCCCTTGCTTGAGCCAGTGACCTTGGGTCCAAGCTGGTGAATTTTTGCTCAAACCAGATGAGCCCACGCTCAAGCTGGCGACCTCGGGATCTCGAACCTGGGTCTTCCGCATCCCAGTCCAACGCTCTATCCACTGCGCCACTGCCTGGTCAGGCTACAGTGGTTACATTTAAATGAACGGTATCTTAGGTGGGCTGAGGTCAGTTCTTTGCACCCACCTGAAGGGGACGCCCCTCTCCGCCAGAGGCAGGGGCTGCAGGGGACTGACGCTGACAATCTCCTAGCACCTCCTGCATTAGGTTTTTGCCCCCAGCATCAGGATTGAGGTCCTCCCACGGCCTCCGGCCCAGGCAGATGAAACAGAACCTGGTTCTGGAGTCAAACGGGAGATTGTTTTCAGAGGCTCGGGGCCGAGATCGGCTTCCAGCGCCCTGCAGACCTCATCTGCCGGCTGCCACAACCATGCCTCGGAAGTCTAAGTGTTAAAAGGAGCTGATGTTACTCAGCCTTAAAGAAATAAGAAAACCCTGCCATTTGCAACAGCGTGGACGGCCCTTGAAGGCCTTATGCTAAGAGAAATAAGTCAGAGAAAGACAAACACTAGATGATCTCACTTAAATGTGGAATCTTAAAAAAAAAAATTAATAGAAAAAGAGATCAGACTTGTGGTTCCCAGCGGTGGAGGGTGGGAGGAGGGGGAATTGGAGGAAGGTGGTCAAAGGTACAAACCCCCAGGTGTAAGATGAGTCAGTGCTGGGCGGGTAGTGTACCACGTGATGCCTACAGTGGGCACAGCTGCCGGAAAAACAGCGAAGCTGGTGAGAATAAATCCTACTCATTCTCATCACAAGGAGTGCATTTTCTTTTCTTTTCTTTCTTTTGTTTTCACTGTAGCTGAGGAGACGGATGTCAGCTGAACCTATAGTGGGCGTGGTTAGGTCTCCAAACGGGGGACGCACAAGGCCTGGTCAGTTTTATAAGCAGTGTGTTCATGCGCCTGCGAACAGAGGAGCTGAGACCCTGGTGGCGTCCACGCCGAGTGTCTGGGGCTTCGGGCGTGTGTAAGGTTAGAGCCAGTGGTGGGAGTCAAGTAATGTAACAGCCGGTCCTCTGCCCTCATGACTGTCTCGTATATAAAAATGATATACTGAAAGGTAGTTTATTATTTCGTGCATTTAATACTTAAATAAGAACAATCAAAGAGGTACACTTAACTAAATTATGTTATAAGAGTTTTAAAGTATTAATGAAAAGATATTAAATAACACCTGACCAAAAATACAATTAAAACTGTTATTGAAGGTATTTCCAAATTGCTTCTTGATTGGCATCCTCACGTGCAATTTTTTCACCTATGGACGGGATGAACATGACTCCAGGCGCTTAGAATATGCTGTTGTGCAGGTGGACGTTAAAAAAGAGTAAGGAGTGTAAATTTGTGATTTCCACACTGGGCGGCTGCCCAGGCGCCCACCTTAGACAGAACCCTGATGATGAGTGTCATTTTAACAACCAGTCGCCTAACTCAGCCGGTGCGAACTGACTGAATCCCACCGCTGGTTAGTGCCCAGTATTAGCCGGGTGGCTAGCTTTGATGGGGAGCCCTGGGCGAGGCGATGTTGGTCACTAAGCAACAGTGTGTTTGGATACCGGATGGGAGCAGAGCTATGGGAACTGCCTGGGAGCCAAATCACTTCAAGTTTCTCCTTGATGACTGGTGGGCTGTTTTTGTTTTTAATTATATTTAGGCATTTTTAGAGAGAGAGGAGAGAAAGGCAGGTGGAGGACACAGTGGGAAGCACCAACTCGTAGTAGTTGCTTCTCACGTGTGCCTTGATGTGGCAAGCCCGGGGTCTCGAACCAGCAACCTCAGAGTTCCAGGTCAGCGCTCTATCCACCGTGCCACCACAGGTCAGCCAACTGAGGTTTTGATAAGGGGCCCTGAATCCGAGCCCAACAGTCGCCATTTCACAATATATGAAATTTAGCCACCGTGCTGTAAACTTCCACAGTGATGTATGTGAGTTATTTCTCAATAAAACTGCGGGGCGGGGGAGCGGTGAGCAAGGAGGATGTCAGAGATGCAAACGTGGGACTCTCCAGGGAAGAGGCACGGCTGCGGTCCCAAGTGGGGCCTGGGAGAGTGTCGCTGGGCCCGGCACGGTCTCCCGGTGAGAGGATGCCACCTGGAGGTTAGGGGAGAAAGAGTGCTGGGGCTCGGAGGGGCGGGGCGGGGCTGGGGCTCTGAGGGGCGGGGTGGGGCGGGGCTGGGGCTCGGAGGGGCGGGGCGGGGGCTCGGAGGGGCGGGGCTAGGGCGGGGCTGAGCTCCCCGTGGAGGAGCATAGCCCCCCCCCAGACCTCTGCGTGGGGCTCACTAGGGTCCCTGGCCTGGTCTCACTCTGCACCCAGCCTCTCGCTCTTGCTGGTCCCCACAGCCTTGGTGAACATCCAAATGGCCATCTGAGCAGACTCCTGTGGGGGAGGTGGCAGGAGAATGACGCGGAGAGCTGAGCCTAGACAACCAGGTGAGATGTCAACACGCAGCAGAGCTCGGAGAAAGCCGCTCCAGGCGCAGGGGCAGGTGTGAGCGAGGCCTGAGGCTGCTGCGTGCTGAGGAGGCTGGAGGACCCCAGGGCAGCGTGTCCTGGAGCCCCACTGTACTCCCTCCCTTGCCTGGAGCCGGAAGCCCACAGCAGGTGCAGGAGAAAGGGGCGAGGGCTCCCTCAGAGCACTGGCAGCGCCCAGGCCCGCAGGGCTCCCGGCCAGCGCGGGTCGGTGACGCAGGTCGGCGGCGCTTACTCCACAGATCGGTATGGAGCACCCATTGCAGGCCGGATGCTGAGCTGGGTGCCAGGTAGTCAAGGAGTCTGTGTTCTGGCCAGGAGAGCGAGATAACACAGTGAACAGATAGAGTGTAGGGGCAAAGTGCCACGGGAAAATGTACAGTCACAGAGGAGCGGTTTGGGGAGGGATAGAAATGCTGCTTTCTCAGGGAAGTTGCTCTGCAAAGATTTGACTGGAGATCTAAATGAAATGAGGGAGTGCGCTAGCAGGATATCTACAGGCAGTGTGCTGCAGGCTCCATGAGCAGGTGCAAAGGCCCTGGGGCAGAAGTATGTAAACTTACAAGGCCAGTGTCTCCCATGGAGGAAGCCAAGGAGAGAGGAGGTGTAGGCGAGGACAGGAAGGTAAATGGCATCAGATCCTGCAGAACAGTTGAGTGAGTCGGGAAGCCCGCTAAAGTTTGAGCAGAAGGTGTGATTAGACTTGGGTTTTAGCAGGAGAACAGACTGCAGCAGGCAAGGAGCCAGCCAGAGGCAGGGAGATCCATTAGGCCATCGTTGTCTTCCAAGCAGGAGATGATGGAGGTTGGATTCGGGATATATTTAGCAGGCAGAGCTGAGATCTGCTGACAGATTGGGTTCAGGGTATCTCTTGCTACACCGCAAACCACCCCCAACACTTGGTAGCTTAAAACAATGACAGTCCTTTTGTTTTAGCTCCCGAGTCTGCGGTTTGGCAGGGCTTGGCAGGAAAGCTCATCTCCATATGGCATCGGCCGGGGAGGCTTGGCTGGAGCTACTGGAGCCACTTCCCGACGACTCCTTCACAGAGGTGTGTGTGTGAGGGCGGCCGGGAGCTCAGCCTGGGCTGGTGGCGGAGGTCCTGGGCCTCTTCACACAGGCTGTCCTGGGGCTCCCTGGTCATCTCAGAACATGGCAGCTGGGTGACAAGAACAAGACATCCAGGGAACCAAGGTGGAAGCTGCGAGGCTCACGGTGGAGCCTCAAGTCCCAGAACTTCATGTTTATTGCCTTCGACTGTCAATCGGGTTGCCAAGCCTAGCCCCAGTCAACGGGTAGGGAGTGGGGGGGGGGGATTAGATGCCACCCCTACCTTTCAGTGGGAGGAGCTGCATTAAACTGCCACAGGAGGTAAGAGAAGAGGTGAGTGGGGAAGGTGAAAGAGGTGAGACCAGGATTTGGGGGCTGAGCACTTACATCCTGTTTGAAATGTCGCCCTGGCCAGTTGGCTCAGCTGTAGAGTGCCAGTCAGCGTGTGGAAGTTCCGGGTTTGATTCCCAGCCAGGGCACACAGGAGAAGCACCCACCTGCTTCTCCACCCCTCCCCCTCTCCTTTCTCTCTGTCTCTCTTCCCCTCCCACAGCCAAGGCTCCATTGGAGCAAAGTTGGCCCTGGGTGCTGAGGATGGCTCCATGGCCTCCACCCCAGGTGCTAGAATGGCTCTGGGTGCAATGGAGCAACACCCCAGATGGGCAGAGCATTGCCCCCTGGTGGGCATGCCTGGTGGATCCCGGTCTGGTGCATGAGTGAGTCTGTCTGTCTGCTGGCCTCCCTTCCCCCCCACTTCGGAAGAGTACAAAAAAAAAAAAAATCCATGTACACCTCAATTATCTGGCCCTCCAGAGATGAAGCTCTGCGACCTTAGCTAAGTCTCTGCCCCTCGCGGGACCTGTTTCTTCCTGTCAAATGAAGGATTTGGATGAGAAGACAACTGCCCCTTCCAGCCCTCGTGTCCCGACCTCAGGGCCTGGGAGCAGTCCTCCCCGCGGGCTCCCGGGAGACAAACGACCTCTCCTTCCAGGTCTGCTCCCAGACCTCAGCCGGGGCCTGGGACTAGGGCTGGGGCAGCTGGCACTGGGAGGCAGCACGAAGCAGGATGCCCCTGTCAGCTGTCCCCCTGGCATCCTGCCTCAGCTTCGGGCCTGACCCCGGCCAGGGCTGCCCGAGAGGGGCTCAGTCAGGAAGGAGGGGGAAGGGCCCAGCCCCCAGCGCCGGCTCATGGTCTCCATGGTCTCCAGGCATCTCCAAGCCCTTAATTAGTAAGGCAGGATCAACCTCAGGGGACTCAGAGGCAATCAGCTGAGCCCTGCCCTCTGCTGCCCCCTCTGGCCAGGCAGCACGGTGGGGACTCTGACTTGCTTTCCCTGGTGCAAGAAAAGGGACAGCTGTGGTGGCTGTCGGCACACACCCCCGATGACTGCGGGGCGCACAGTTCCCCCTCCCAGAGGCAAGACTGGAAGGATGGGGACCCTCCCCCAGAAACACCCCAACACAGACTCAAGTGCCCATGAACCTCCCAGGGGATATTGCTGAAATACTGTGGGGCCTGAGGCTCTTTCTAACCGGCCCTCAGGGGACATTGATCCTGCTGGTCCACAGAGCAAGGCTTTGGTCTAGCCAGACCCACAGCTTCCCAGGTGGACACTGAAGCATGGACAGCCTGGCCGGAGGGACCCTCCCCAGCCCCTCGGCTACAGGTGACGCAACCAGTGGCCATAGTGCACTGAGCGCCCACAATGTCACTGCCCACCCAGAGGGACAAGCCAGGCAACCTCGGACAGGTTCTTTCTCCTGGGTCTGTTCGCTCATCTGCAACATGGGGAGAGGTCTGGAAAATGGGGGGGGGGAGAGGGGAAAGGGAATATTAGCACAGGAGAGAGGAGGGAAGGGCTGAAAGGAGAGGGGAGGGGAGGGGAGGGCTGAGTAAAGGGGCGGAGCCAAGGAATCCTTAAGACAAGTGACTGGCTGGGGGTTGGTGCTGAGAAAGCCAGAATGAGGGGGGATCAGGGGCTGGGGGAAGGTTCCCAGGGGAGGGTGGGCCCGAGGGAGGGCAGTATGTCACCCCACCCCAGGCTCTGAGGCACCAGGGAGCAATGAGCTCGAGCTGCACCCCTTCTGGGAAACATCTGCCTTTCTTTTAGGAAGAAAGAGTAGAAAAATGATCAGGAGAGGCAACACTACCGGCTTTGGTTTGGGGGTTGTCTTTTTTTTAAGCAACGACAGAGAAAAATGTCACCACCGGAAGCACGAAGCCCATCAGGGTGGGTAGCGGGTGGCTTGGCTGCCTGCCTCAGGCCGGCCGCACACAGCCTCCCCCTCCCTGGGCCTTCTGGCAGCCCAGGGCACGGGGGCCAGGCTTGCCCGGAGCCCCGTCACCAGCTGCAGGACGGCGGCAATGACCCACCACCGGTCACCTCGATGGCCAGCCAGACCCTTGTGAGGCCAGATCCAGAACGCACAAGGCCTGGACTGCCCCAGCCCCATTCCACAGCGCAACTGCAAGTGGGGAAACTGAGGCACGGGACTACTCCCGACCCCTTTCTGGACCATCAGACCCCCCGTATGGCACTGGCTTTTCCCACCACTCAGGGACCTGCAGGGGACCAGAGTTGTCCTTAGGCTCATGAGATGACAGTTTTGGGGTCCCCTTGAAGAAATGAGAAATGGAGAGCTGTGTCTTCCTGCAGCTCAGCCCCCTGATAAAAACGATCTCTTTGGATTTTTACCAGAAGCAGTTCTTTGTTGGGTGAGGCTGGGAGTCAGGAGGGGAGGGGGGAGGGTCAGAGGAAACAAAGGGATACTGTCACCGCACTGCCGGGGGTAGAGGGTGGCATCACCGGCCTCTACAAGGTGCCAGGGCAGCGCGGGCTCAGCTTTTGTACAGGGTATAATTAGCAAGGGCTCTGGGCCAGCAACGCCTGCCAAGGCCGGGCTTTGGGTAGAAGGGGGCCCTGGGGCAGTCCATCCCCTCCCGCACGGGAGGGGAGAGAGGAGGGCTGGGGTGGTCTGGCGGCCCCCTGCCACATCTCGGCTCCCACTGTACCTCAGCCTGGAGTGCCCTCTCCTTCCTGTGCAGTTGTGAGTTACTCATCCTTCAAGTCCGAGCCCAGGCGCCACCTCCTCTAGGAAGCCCTCCAGCCTCCTGACTCCTGCCTCCCCCGACCTGCCTGAAGCCAGCTCAGAAACAGTATTCTGTCAGTGCAGCCATCACAAAGGGCCTCCAGCCAATCTTGTTTCTTTCTCTAAACACACCAGAAGCCCCTGCCTCACAGTGAAGAACGTTTGAAAATTCCCTCTTCCTGTTGCTGGTCCTGACCACGCACGTGCTCCAGGCCCTGGTGTCCTGGCTCTGGGCTCTGAGAGCCCTCCAACCTGGCCCACCCTGCCCTGTTTTATTCCTCCTCCCTGTCTGACACGTCATGTATCTTACTTCTTTGTTTATTATCTATTTCTCCAGATAGAATGTAACTTCATTAGCATGGCTATATTTTTTCTGTTTTCTTTACTGCTGTACCCTGGGGTCTGCAGCAGTGTCTGGTACATAGTAGGTACTGAATAAATGTTTGTTATATCCTGTTCTTACAAGGAGTGAATTTAAGCAGTAGAGTATTTCTTTTCCGTGACCCAAAAACCAGGGCAGCCGACGGCAGGGGTGTGTTCTGAGGAAACGCAGGGGAGAAGTGAGTCCTTTCAGGCCCTTCCAGATCTCGCCTCCCCCCTTGAAGATCTGGAAACTGGTGGCATCTCACATCTAAAATTCCCTTCATCTGGATCACGAGGCATTGGAGGGCTCAAAACACAGATTTTTTTTTTAAATTTGTGTATTTTGCTTTGACACGTTGGAGAATCTTTAGAGATGGGAGAGGTAGGTCCTGCCAGTTGGCTCAGTCGTAGAGCATTGGCCCGACATGTGGAAGTCCCAGGTTCTGATTCCCGGTCAGGGCACACAGGAGAAGTGCCCATCTGCTTCTCTACCCCTCCCACTCTTGCTTCTGTCTTTTTCACCCCACCCCTGTCTTCACCTCCTGCAGCCATGGTTCGATTGAAGTGAGTTGGCCCTTGGTGCTGAGGATGGCTCCATGGCCTCCACCTCAGGTGCTAAGAGAAGCTTGGTTGCTGAGCAACGGGGCAGCGCCCCAGATGAGCAGAGCACGGCCCTCTAGTGGGCTTGTTGGGTGGATCCTGGTCGGGACACATGCAGAAGTCTGTCTCTGCCTCCCCGCTTCTCACTGAATTAAAAAAAAGAGACAGAGAGAGAGAAAGAGATGAGAGAAGTATAGCAATTTGCATTATGTCACACAGCAAGCCGGCGGCCTAGTCAGAGCCCCATCTCCCCACCGCACCCCATCTTGACCCCAGACCAGGGCACGGGCCACCAGCCCACACTGGCTCCATTCTGCTCCCACTGAGGCTAAAAGAGGCAAAAGACAAAGAAGTTAGGCTGAGCTTGAGGTTTGGCTCCAGAATAAAGCATGAGGGCCTGTGATGGAGGCTGTGCCTGCCACTGCCCCCACCCCCACCGCCTTCCCCCACTCCTGGCGATCAGGGTCTCCGGGAACAGCCCTGGGCCCAGGGCTGCAGCACCAGTGGAGCTGGGTCCCGGGCTGGGCTTCCTCCAGTGGTTCTCATCTGGAGGCCAGGCCGGGCGGGGTCCTGAGCGCAGATCAGCGGGTCTGCCCGGGAGTCGGAGCCTGCCTTCCGGTCAGAGGCCGCGATGCTGGGAGAGGCATCAGCTTGGAGAACCGCTGGCCAAGAGGACGGACGTCGCTGCTCACAGTCTTAGGCGGGGAGCTCGGTGGGGCGGGAGACAGGAGTGGGGACTCTCGCTTTCCACTTATCCACTTCGGTGTGGTGATGAGTGTGTAAAAGCTCATAATGATGAATGAATTTTCAAAGTTCTAAAGGAAAACGAGCAATTAAAGGAAAACGAGCAATCCACGCACGGTGTGAATAGCAAGTACCCGTTCGACTGAACAAGCGTGGATTGTGTGCCTGCTGTGTGCAGGGCAAAATCTTAAATGCGTCACACCTGGTCCCCATGGTCTGGACACTGAGCCACGGCAGAGCACGAGCCAGATAAAATAACACTAATTGAAAGAAGGGGGGACCACGTCGAGGTGTTTACAGGTACAGTGGGAGCACAGGTGGCAATTAATTCCGCCTGAGGAGTCAGGGAAGCCTGCCAGAGCGAAGTGGCATTTTCACTCGGCCTGGAAGGACCCCAGCCAAGAGGAGCAGCGTGGGCAAAGCCCAAAGAAGAGTGGCACCTGCCTTTTTGAGGAACTGGATAACAGCCTGGGGCACGAGGAGGCCCCCAGGATGGGGCGGATGGGGCACACTGGAGGCAGGCCAGCAAGAGCAGGTGGCAGGCAGGTGGTCCAAGTCCCTGTCTAAGGAGCTAAGTGGCTGCAACATCACAAGAGACCTCGAGTTCTGAAGGAGGAGGTGACACTGTGCTGTGTTTCAGAGGGCGTCCTGGTAGTGGCCTTGCGGGTGGACTGATGGGACTGGGCAGAGAAGGAGGAAGGTGACACTGTGCTGTGTTTCAGAGGGCGTCCTGGTAGTGTCCTTGCGGGTGGACTGATGGGACTGGGCAGAGAAGGGGGGCTGGAGCCCCAGGAGGAGGCGGAGTTCCTACACGCCACACGGGCCACACGCAGCCCGCAAGTGCATGCTCTGTCCCGCACACCTGCACTACCTTTTCCATGTGTCTAAACGCTACTGTGATTAATAAACACAAATTCATCCAAAGCGCCTGCAAAGCCAATAGCCCCGGCCACCATCACAGCCGCCTGGCCCATGCAGGTTTGCATTTGATTCGGACAGATGGTAATGAAACAACGGAGCCAAGAACTGGTGGGCCATTACCTTTAATTCTAGCTTGCACTCAGCGGGCAAGTAAAAACACATAGTGGGAAAACACTTCCCTTTCCATTCAGAGCTCCCAAAGCCACTGACTTATCCAAGTTTCCTAGAATCAAAGGTTCCTACCTCACCAGCCTTATTCACCTCTGTTCCCCATCTCCTTCTCTCTGCACAAACTCTGCACAAACTGGCTTCTCCTTCAGCACTCCGCCATCTTGGCTGCTTCTCCTCTCCCTAACCTGGCCTTTCTCTGCTCTCCTTTCTCTGCTCTCTTCTCTAACGCTAATCTCAGGAACCAAAAGAGAGCAAGCTCCCGGTCTGCCCCATTTTATAGTGTAGAAATCAAAAACTTTAATCCAATATACAAACAAGAAAGTCTCTGATACAAAGTCACTTAGGGTGGAAAAGGCTTAGTCTTAAAACTAAGCCTTAAGGAAGGGGTCGGGAACCTCTGGCTCGCAAGCCAGATGTGGCTCTTTTGATGGCTGCATCTGGCTCACGGACAAATCTTTAATAAAAATAATAATAACAAAAATATACAACATTCTCATGTATTACAATCCATTCATTTCCTACCGCTCATGTTCATGGTTGCGGGTGGCTGGAGCCAATCACAGCCGTCCTCCAGGACAGCACCAAATTTTTATTGGATAATGTGAAACATACACAGAATGGTTGTATGGCTCTCACGGAATTACATTTTAAAATATGTGGTGTTCATGGCTCTCTCAGCCAAAAAGTTTCCCGACTCCTGCCTTAGGGTACAACAACCCTGCCTGCTTACAGCCTGTCCCCCACCCACAATGCAAACTATAAGCAAGCAAACCTACATGTCATATTTACAAACTTATTTGACCAACAGCACCCCTGAATGTATAGTGGATTTCTCATCGTTGTGAATTTCCTGCACAGGGATGGATTATTAAAAGTGCAGGTGAAAGTTGTTTTCCAACAAAGTAGTGCTGGTTTTCAGGCTTTTTTTTTTTTTTAAGAGAGAAAGAGAGAGAGACAGAAACATTGAGCCCTGACTGGGGATTGAACTACCAACCTCTGTGCTCCAAGAAAATGCTCCTACCAACCGAGCTATCTGCCATGGCTTTATTTTTATTGATTTTGAGAGAGAGAGAGAGAGAGAGAGAGAGAGAGAGGAAAAGAGAGAGAGGGGAGGGGGAAGGGAAGCATTCATTTGTTGCTCCACTCAGTGGCTCATTCTTCAGTTGCTTCCGGTGTGTGCCCTGACCGGGGATCAAACCCACAACCTTGTCACTTCGGGAGGATGCTCTTAACCAACTGAGCTAACCAGTTAAGGCTTTTTTATGCTTAAAAGAAAAATTTGTTTTTATTATGGAAAATTTCAGAAATACAGAGAATAGCCTCATGAGACCCCACGTGGGCATCACCCAGCCTCTCAACCCCCACCCATTCTTGGCCAGCCTTGGTGCCCACAGCCCCACCTCTGACTGTTATTTTGAAGGAACTCTCAACCCTCATATCACTTCGTCTGTCAATAATTCACTATCTCTAAAAGATAAGGACCCTTCATTCTGAAACTGAATCAAAACACCATTACGACACTCAGTGTAGTTCTTTCATCTCAGTCCTCAGAGCTGTCGGAAGCTTTTATAGCAAATGGACCCGCATACTGCAGAAGACAGGGAGCCTCTGGTCCTCTTGTCTGCCTTCCATAGGATTGTGACTGCACACCTCTAGTCCCCACCCCTGCCCCTCTCCCTCCAACGTGACCCCCCGGGAGCAATCTCAGGCCAAAAAAATAAAAACATCATCAAAATCCTCTGTCGGTCAAATACGTTTGTAAATATGATGTATATGTTTACTCACTTATAGTTTGCATTGGGTGTGAGGGACAGGCTGTAAACAGTGAGGGTCCTTATAGCCAAAGGCTTAGTTTTAAGACTAAGCCTTTCCCACCCTTTTAATACTAAGATCTTTTCAAAACTAAGCTTTTCCCCACACCTTTGACTATTGCATGATATGGGGTGGTGCACTCTTATGGGGAATCCCATTTATGCCTCAGATAAGTGGCTTTGTATCAGACTTCCTTATTTTGTATATTGGCTTAAAGGCTTTAATTTCTACACTATAAAATGGGGCAGATAGGGGGCTCTCTCTCTCTCTCTCTCTCTCTCTCTCTCTCTCTCTCTGTTCCTGCCATCAACATTGCATAGGAGAGGCAATCAAGATGGCGGAGTGCTGAAGGAGAAGCCAGTTTGTGCAGAGAGGAGGTGAGGAATAGAGGTGAATAAGGCTGGTGAGGTAGAAACCTTTGATTCTAGGAAACTCGGATGAGTCAGTGGCTTTGGGAGCCCTGAATGGAAAGGGAAGTGTTTTCCCAATGTGTGTATTTTCTTGCCCACCAGATGCGAGCTAGAATGAAAGGTAATGGCCCACCAGTTCTTGGCTCCGTTGTTTCATTACCGTCTGTCCAAATCAAATGCGAACCTGCATGGGCCAGGCGGCTGTGATGGTGACTGCGACTACTGGCTTTACACTTCTCTTTCCCATTTCCCCAGGGGAGAATCGGGTCAGATCCACCACCCGTGGGCTCCACGGTGGGTGCTCCATAAACACACGTTCAGCTGCACTGAGTTGCACCCTTGTGCGGGAATACGGCTGAGATCTGAGGCTGCAAGGCTGGGAGGGTGGTGAAAGCAGAGGGCACCCCACCCGGCAGAAGCAGACCCACGAGAAGAGGACCCAGGTCCAGCCAGACCCTGGGCAGTATGGAAAGGGGGCTCCCAATTCTTAGCCCCTCCCCTGAAGGGCCTTGCCCTCCTAACCTCTCCCAACTCCATCAGGACCTGTGAGAGGCGGTCCTAAGCACCTTACTCTCCACCGTATTTAACTAAGGTGACCAATTGTCCTCCTTTAGAGAGGACAGTCCTTCTTTTGTAAGTTCCGTCCTCCCTTGAAAAGTGTCCTCCTACATGTCCTCCTTTTTGATATTGGAAGACTAATCTGTAAATGTCCGTATTTGATCGATGCAGAATCAATCCATTGCATGTGATGTGATGTATTTGTATCTAAGTGAGTACTTTTTTCTTACAATGATTATTAAAAATTAATAGGCATGTAAGCATAATTACAATATAAAATATTATAAGTGTTTTTATTATGCATTATCATATTATTGTGTATTATAATAGCAAGGAATAAAATGTTTCTTTTATTTACGATATTGTTTTCTTCCATTTATTTTTGTCCTCCTTCTCATTGTAAAAAAGCTGGTCACCTTAATTTAAATGAACCACCTCCAGGGAGCCCTCCTGGAGCCCACGTACCACAGAGAGCCCGCGACCTTTGTCCCTCTGTCCTCTGGCCTTTGCCTGCTCTCCTCCTCTTACTGTGGCTCATTTGCCGCGAGCTCCTGAAAGTCAGGGACCGTGCCTGTCTGTCTCTGAACCGCCGGTCACAGGCTCTCCAGAACTGCTCCCGGCTGAGCACACAGCAGACACGTTTCCGCCCTGAGATATTCCCTCTCCCTGCCCCCTAATGAATCCTTTCTACCCTTTGGCCATTTTCTCGCTTTTTAAACGAGGGCTTCTTCCTCACAAGTCCCTTTTATTTCACAAACGTTAAGCAGCACCGTGTGCCAGGTATGGGTGAAGCCCTTGGGACTAGAGAGGGAAGGCAAGGTCACTCCACCCGTGGTGACGTCAGCAAGGGTACTGTGACGAGGACAAGGTCGTGCACCTGCAGGCAGCTTCTGCAAACCTTCCACACACGGATTGGGCCCTGCGACCCCTCATTCACACAACCCCCACAGGCCTGGCTCTATCCCACATCCGGGTCTTACCAACTCACACGTGAATCAGATACTCGGGCTTGTCCTTGGCAAGTTGGAAAAATGTTTTCACATCCATATCTCATTTATTTATTTGTTTGTTTATTTATTTTAAAGTGAGGGGTTGGGGGGATAGACAGACTCTTATGTGTGCCCAGACCGGGATCCACCCAGCAACCCTGTCTGGGGCCAATGCTTGGACCAGCCAAGCTATCCTAAGTGCCTGGGGCCGATGCTCGAACCAATAGAGCCACTGGCTGCAGGAAGGGAAGAGGGAGAGAAGGGGGAGAGGGAGGGGAAGAGAAGCAGATGGTCACTTCTCATGTATGTGTGCTCTGACCAGAGATCAAATTCGGGACATCTGCACACTGGGCTGACACACTATCCAGTGAGCCAACCGGCCAGGGTCCCATATCTTATTAAATCTCAGTTCAACCCAGGAGTGAAGTGGGTTGTGGTGAGATTAACAAGCCCCATTATCCGATGATGAAGGTGAGACACAGAGAGGTTGTGCTTGCCCAAAGGGCACACAGCAAATGCAGAGAGGGAGAGAGCCTGGACATGAACCCAGCTTTCTATACCTTTCAGTGGTCCATTGAGCTACGTCCAGGGCACACACTGACCCACACCCACCATGCTTGGTCTGGCTTCTCCGATGCCCCCCTGTCACCACTTGGAAAAGCCTCTCTCTTACCTGTCCCGGTATTCAGAGAGTTGGGAGAGGTATTGTATAGCCAGGGGCCACCATCATGGCCAATCACAGGCAGGTTCTCACTGAATTTGGGCAGATGGTAAAGAAACGGTGGAGTCGGAGGATGGTGGGCCATTCTGTTTATTGGTGTCTCACCAAGACAGGCAAGTCACAAGAAAAGCCAAGGGAAAAGCAGAAAACCTGCTTTTCTCATAGACGGCAAGGGATCAGGGAGGTCTCTGCAATGCTGATGGCAGGAACCGAGAGCGAAAGCCCCTGGTCTGCTTCATTATTTATAGTGTAGAAAATTAAAGCCTCTAAGCCAATATACAAATAAGGAAGTCTCTGATACAAAGCTACTTATCGGATGCATAAATGGGATTCCCCATAAGAGGGCACCACCCCACATCATGCAACAGTCGAGGATACGGGGAAAGCTTAGTGTTGAGAAGATAATAGTATTAGAAGGGAGGAAAAGGCTTAGTCTTAAAATTAAGCCTTAGGCTATAAGGACTTTGCCAGCTTACAGCCTGTCTCCCACACCCAAAGCGAGCAAACATATACATCATATTTACAAACTTATTTGACCAATAAGTGTCCAAACCCCCCCCCCCACAAAAGCCCCCAAGTATAGTTTTCTTTTCCCCAACTCCTCATATCACAGTTGAAGGCACTGGGTCGAGACGGAGAAATGCCTCCGCACGTCCTGAGCACCCACCATGCACACCCTAGTCTTCAATCCGCTAGCTGTGAAATCACAGCGACCGGCGAGGCGGACCTCACGATCCCCACTATTCACGCGGAAAGGGGCCCTAACCGAGCCGATCCCCGGTATTTCTGCACCCTCAATGCAGAAGCGGGAGCAAACTTCTCCATCGAAGCTGTCAGCAACTCCCTGATCCATGCCATGGAAAGAGACCATTTTTTGTTTGGGGAAAACTAATTTAGAGTTTTTGTTTGTTTATTTGTTTTTTGCATAAAAGTGTGGCCAAGCTCCTCTTCTTAACTAGAGAGAATGGGTCTGATGAGAAGCACATGATTTGGGAGGTAGTGTGGCCCCCTACCCCTGAGCTCTGGGTCACAGGGCCATGGCCAAAGGCACTTTCAGTAAGAGTATGAGCCAGGACCGGGGCATCAGGCCCAAGCTAAGGAGAGAGCGCCCTGAGGGAGAGGGTTGTGGAGGGGCCATGAAGAGACCCCTGGATCCGGGCACCGGCTAACCACTTTACTTACCACACTGACTAAGCCCCAAGTCAGCTCGTTGAACTCCAGAGCCTGGTCCTAGCCGGCGTCTGTGAATGATGAGAATTAGGCCTGTCTCCCAGCTCGGAAGGAAAGGGCTGGAGGAGGAAGACATTGGACTGAAAATGCCCACAGCAAGGAGGTGGTGGGCAGAGCTCAGAAATAGCCCTCACGTGGGCTGAGAGGCTGACGGAGCCTGACTGGCCTGGATTTGGGGGCTGTGCAACACTTCCTGGGGGATCCCCAGAACTACTTCCCAGGGGCACCTGGGCAGACGGGGCTCCCTGCAGGCAGGGGAAGGACTCACCGTGTGGGCATGGAAGTGTGATAGGCGGCTGGACAGACACGAGCTGAGCAAGGACAATACTCCAGGTATAGGTCGCCAGGAGGATAGGTCACCAGCGTTCCAGCTTCAGGCCCAGAAAAGCAGCAAAACCAGACAGGTGACCCCATGACTGACCTCAAAACCAGCTGCACTGATTAAGGACCCCCTGTCCAGGCGATGATCAATCAGTGGAGACCACGACCCTGAACGGACACACCTGGAGAGATGACTATTCTATTAAGACCTTCACTAAAATCTCCACCCTTTAAAGCCTTTAACTGACCCGTGGCGGTGCTGTGCACAGAGCTTCAATCTGGAATGCTGAGGTCGCCGGTTTGAAACCCCGAGCCTGTCTGGTCAAGGCGCATCCAGTGAACAACGAATGTGGAGCAACCATGAGTTGATACTTCTCGTTCCCCTTCCCTCTCCTTCCTCTCTCTGTAAAGTTAATAAATAAAATCTCTGCCTGACCGGTGTTGGCACAGTAGATAGAGCGTCCACCTGGGATGCTGAGGTTCGAAACCCCGAGGTCACTGGCTTGAGGGTGGGCTCATCGGGCTTGAGCATGGGGTCATCAGCTTGAGTGCAGAATGACCTACATGACCTCAGGGTCGCTGGCTTGAGCCCAAGGTCGCTGGCTTGAGCAAGGGGTCACTATCTCGGCTTGAGCCTCCCCCCCCCACGCCCCCGTCAAGGCACATATGAGAAAGCAATCAATGAACAACTAAGGTGTCACAACTATGAGTTGATGCTTCTCATCTCCCCCCCCCCTTCCTGTCTGTCTCTCTTCCTCTCTCTCTCTCTCTCTCTCAAAATAAAATAAAAAAGCCTTTAGGACAGAGGGCCCAGCGTGCTCTCCCTCCTGGGAGCACGCCCGCCGCTTCCTCCTCACCCCACGTGTTTCTCTCTTTCTCCTAAGCTCCTCTTCTTCCATAACTTATCCCCTAATGCCCATCTCTTCTACCTCTGTGACTTTCTACATAAACTTTCTCTAATATTTTGAGCCTTGGCTCTGAATTCTTTTCCCAGCCAGAACTCAAGCACCGAAGTCACTGAACCGAGGTCTGGTCTCACCTCGCCGGTTTCACACCTGGTGCCGTTTCTGTTCCCGCCGCCAACAGAAGGAAGCCTAGTCCCCGGAGCGGGGGGGGCAAGCGGGCATCCGGTTAGCCCAGGGAAGAAACTGAGGCTGAGGCTCCGAGAGGCAGGGTTGCCCCGTCCCCGCCCCGCCGGAGCTCCTGCTGTCCCCTCCCCCCCCCAGCTCCTGCAGTCCCCTCCCCCCCCCAGCTCCTGCTGTCCCCTCCCCCCCCAGCTCCTGCTGGCCCCGCCCCCCCCGGAGCTCCTGCAGTCCCCTCCCCCCCCCCCCCCAACAAGCAGGCAGCCCTCCAGCCTCAGCCTTCCCCGGTCCCCGGGGACCAGAGCTGCCACTCTGGGCCGAGTTCCCTTTGGTCACCATCTCCTTGCTCTCAACAGCGACTGCTCCGCCTTGCCAGGGGACCGAGGGCCCCAGCGGGGGCAGCGCGCCCTGAGCCGTGTCTGCCTCTGCCTCGGCTCTGATTGACTTTTCCCTTCCGCTCCGGCCCGAGCAGTAATTAGGAGCCCGTTTTCCACACTCAGCAGCAGCTGCTGTCAGCACCGCTTCCCGGTGCTCCTAATCACCTCCCCCTCCTCGTCATCCGGAGGCAGGTTCCTGACACGTCCACTGCGCTGTTCCCGAGGTAAAGGCAGAAGGATGTTGGAGACAGAGGCTGAAACGACACTTTTCTTAGAATATGGACAAGGCCGGTTCTGACTTCCAAGGTGGACCTGTCCTGGATGGACCGAAAGGTCACGTCCAGTCTCTCTGCACGGAAATGAGAAGAGACTTCATGCCCATCCCCCAACTCCCCTGGTACCGGGATCTCCTCATTAGAGACTTATTACTTATTCCTTTGAAAAGGGCATGTTAAAAATACGAATACTAGCCTAACCAGGCAGTGGCACGGTGGATAGAGCATCGGACTGGGATGCAGAGGACCCGGGTTCAAAACCTCGAGGTCGCCAGCTTGAGCACGGGCTCATCCGGCTTGAATGCGTGCTCACCAGCTTGAGCGCAGGGTCACTGGCTTGAGTGCAGGATCATAGACATGACCCCATGGTCGCTGGCTTGAGCCCAAGGTCACTGGCTTGAGCCAAAGGTCGCTGACTTGAGCAAGAGGTCACTGGCTCAGCTGGAGCCCCTCAGTCAAGGCACTTATGAGAAAGCAATCAATGAACAACTAAGGTGCCACAACTATTAGTTGATGCTCATCTCTCTCCCTTCCCATCTGTCCATCCCTGTCTGTCGCACTCTCTTTCTCTCTCTAACAAACAAAATACAAACAAACAAACAAAAAAAAAGGCAAATACTCCCGGGGAGAGGCTAGTTAAAGTGTCACAGTGACTTCCAGTGGACACTTGTGCTGCCCCTGCTCTGCCCTGCATCACAGCGCAGCCCCCAAAGAACTGAGCGTCCCGGCCTTCCCTGCTGCCTTCTGTCCGGTTCAGCCCACAAAAGCCACCGGCTGGAGACAGGAGCAACGGAGAAGAGCAGAAGCCGCAGTGTGTCTCCTCTCTCTCTCTCTCTCTCTCTCTCTCTCTCTGCTCTGTGGGGTCTCAGCCAGCGGCTGCTGACCTGCAGCATCCCCAGTTTGTTCCCTTCACAGTTCCGGTTCCTTGTCCACATCCCAGCTCCCAGCGGGCAGCCCCCATCCCCGGCTGGTACCGTCCCGTCTTCCCCTCGTACCTTCACCCTAAGGCGGCAACCTCTGTTTCCCCATCTCCCGGTGGCTTAGCTCTCCTCCGGCCCCTCTGCAGCTGGCTCTGCACGTCGTATCTCCCCTACAGAATTACCCCCTGGCCAGCGTTCTGTCCTCCTGCTTGGACGCTCACTGACATGGCGGCTCACGCGGGACATGTTCAACAGGAACTATCCATTCTACCTCCCCCAACACCTGTTGCTTCCTTCCTCCGTCTTCCCCAGCTCGGTAAACATCACCCCTGTCCACACAGTGCTGGAGTCAGAGACCTAAACACCACCCCGGATCCTCTCCCCACACAGCCAACCGATCGCCAAACCCATTTCCAAACACGTACCTGGAACCCCGGGCTTTGGTCGCCTCCATTCCCCTCCCCCCTGCCTGTAGCCTCCCCACTTCTTTCCTGGCCTCCCCGCATCCACTCTCCACATGGCGTCCCGGATGATCTTTAAAAACAACACTCAGACCGTGTCCTCTCCAGCCGAAATGCCCTCAACGGCGTCCAGTCTGAATCCAGACTCCTGCCCAGGTCGATCAGGACGCGCTCATGCGTATGTCACATGCCACCCGTTTCTGGCCGGCTGAAGGGGGAAAAGGCTCTGCTGGAGGATGGGGGGGAGGGGCAGGGTTGGTGACAGGAGACTTTATGCTTGGAAAACAGGCATGAAGTATCTTTTGAGCAGGAACAGCCAAGACAGAACGTGTCCAAGGCTGCTAGGTCCCGCACCCCCCATCTCGGCCCAGATGGGAAAGTTATTCTTCCCATCTTTGGCAGAAGGGAGCCATCAGCCAAGCCAGGTGACAGGCCATATCCTGGCCAAATGAGAGAGAAGCTGGCACTTATGGCTTCCCTCTATGGGCCCCAAGAGAGAAAGGTAGGTGCTGGACAGCCAAAGTATGCTATGTACCCAGGGGCGGCCTTCAGGTGCTGTGTGATCCAGCTCCTGCCTCCTCCGCCTCATCCCCAGCTCATCCTCACACATCCCCCCCACCCCCGGGGTCACACCACACCATATTGACCTGTCTGTTTCTAGAACATGGACAAGCTTTTCTTGCCCCTAAAATCTCCATCAAGGATGCTCCTTGAAGGGACAAGGTGCCCTTTGACCCAGCAGCCCACAGTCCTCTTGTTTGCTCCACTCTCTCTGCCGAAGGAGCGAGGTGGTGAGGGACCTAACTGACCCCGTGTCTAACAGGTCCCCAGGCCACGCTCCAGTCAGCGCGGTGGGTGACTCTGATCCAGCCCTCGGGGCCAGCACATTCACAGAGCCGGGCTGTTTGTTGTCTGGGCCTCCCGGGGCCCTGGGCTGCTTCCCACAGGGGAGCACCCTCCCCTAGGCCCCGCATCTTCAGGGAGGGGGTGCCCCACCCAGGGGTGGGGCGCAGCATCCTCCGCAAGTGCCCGACCCCGCCCCTCCGCGCCCCTTCTCCCAGACGCATCTCCTCTGGTCTCCGGTGCCTCCCCGTCACCACCAGCTGCAGAATTTCAGTGGAAGTATCAAAGATAGGTGCTTGACTTTGGTTTCTATCCTTTGAAGAGAAAAACAACAATAAAGAGGCAAACCTTAGGAGATCAGTGGGGAGAAGAAAAAAAAAAAAGCCAACCCTGTGTTCTGGGAAAATGTGACATCAGCAAGCTGAGAAGCCCGGGATGAAAGTGGAACCACCGGGTGCAGCCTGTCACACCTGCACTCTGATGTGACAGTGCGGCATTGGCCGAGGCCTGACGTCAGCACCCCTATTCTGCGGGCTCCTGAGTCCCGCCACCTGCCCCGCTCCTCGTGGCTCCCCCTGGCCCCTGGGCCCTGGGCCCTGCTTGTCTGCCCATCCTGCTTGGACAGCATGCGTTACCTGGGGGGGGGCCCACAGGGCAGGGGGGGGCTCTCTTACCTCTGCCCCTCCCCACCACCCCCACCCATCATTTAGGAGACTGCTCCCTAGTGGTGCTGGGATACTGAAATTCTTCCCCCCTTTCCGCCCCCCCCCCCCGCCCCCGCGCTCCTGACACCCTTGGAATCTCCTGAACGACATGAGCAGTGGATGCGTCTTTTGCTGTAATATTTGGTCTTTTTGTCCCAGGTTCCCGAAACAACTCCAGAGCCAGAAAGGTGAAATGAGCTCTTGTTTTCATAACAAGCTTCTTTCTACCACACCTGAGTTTGTGTTGCTGAGGGGACTTTTGGAAAGCACGTCCGGGTGGGTGGGGACTGGTTGCCAGGGAAACCCAACACATGACTGATGGGCTGGAACTTCCAGCCCCCTTCACCCTCCTACGGAGGGGAGAAGGGCCAGAGATTGAGCTCAGTCAGCAATGCCAAATGATTTAATCAATCAGATCTATGTAAAGAAGCTTCCATTAAAAAGAGAGAGAGAGGGTTCAGAGAGCTTCTGGGTCAGTGAACCCCTACGCACACCAGGAGGGTGGCGCACCCCAACTTCCTGCAGCCTGAGGCTGCCGGGCTCTCCACCCTTCCAGCCCACCTTGGGTACCTTCTCATCTGGCTGTTCCTCTGTATTCCTCATATTCTTATAATAAACCGGTAAACGTAAGTGAACGCTTCCCCGAACTCTGTGAGCCGCTCCAGCTAATTAATCGCACCTGAGGAGGGAAGGTGCTGTGGGAGCCTCCCATTTGTCGCCGGCCAGCCAACAGTGCCTGGACTCGTGACTGGCATCCAAAGTTGGGGAAAAGGGGAGTCTTGTGGGACTGAGCCCTTAATCTGTGGGATCTGATGCCATTTCCAGGTAGGTAATGTTAGCATTGAGTTCAATGGTAAGACATCCAGCTGGTGTTGCAGAATTGCTTGGCAGTGTTGGAAATACCTGCGCTGAGGTACTTTTTCCTGGGCACTCTAGGAATCACCCTCTCAGGCCTGGCCTCCTGGATGAGAAGCCACCCTTCTGTCCTCCTCTGTCCCAAAGAGAGTTTAACCCTCAAGAGGGCAGACTGCATCCAAGCAGGACACTAATACTTAGTTCCCTGGTCGCTGACCACGACCATGGACCTCCTAGACACAGGAGGGTACGAAGTGGATTAAGTTCTCAGGGAAAAGGAAAACAGAAAGGGTGTCTGATGTCTATGGAGAGGGACCCAGCTGATGTGGCTACTGGGGGCTAGGCTGTGAGATGGGGGGAGGGAGGGAGCAAAGGATGTTGGGAGGCCAGAAACCCAGATAGACAGCCAGTGAGGTGAAACGGGGCCCAGTGGGGAAGAAGGGGTTAGGGGACAGGTACCCATTTCCCGGAACCTGAGGGGACCCAGGCCTCAAGGGCTCATGCAGGACCTTGGGCCAAAGCTTGTGAGTTGGAGGGAAGGGCCTGCTGCCCAGCCCGAGCGGCCACATCCAGACCGTTTAGCCCTCTAATAAGCTCTCCCCCACACAGCATCTGAACATCTGAGTCTGCGGGAGCCTGGCCTCACCAAGCGGCTGCACATCTTTCAGAGCAATGCAGGGCCTTCTTCCAGCTCAGCGCTGAGACTGTCATCGTGAGTTTTGAGGGAAAACGATGAGGGGACAAATTGGAACCCGCTCCATATGGGCCTGTCAAGGCCAGAGGCTGAGGGAAGGAAGGCTGGGCCCCACTGCCCGGCTGGCTCCTCATTTCAGGGTCCTCTCCCTTGAGAGCTAATGGTGGGCCCCACCCACGGCAGGAAAACGCAGCAGAGCCAGCCCACTCTCCTCTGCATCCACCCAAATCTCATTCTCTGAGCTCCCCGCAGGGCCGGGATCCCCCCAACGCCCTCGCTGCTGACTGCCCTTAAAGGAGGAGTAGTCATTCCAGAGAGGCAGCAGGGGAGGCTTAGCTGCCCTTAAGGGAAAGGGAAATATATCCAAGTCCATCTGTTTAAATTATTCAGCCCTCCAAGTTCTAACGCGGATCCTGGCTACCCCGGGGCGGCCTGGGGCGGTCAGCACCACGGACAGCGCCCCGGGGCCCAGGCCGCTACCAGGTGCCTGCAGGCTGGAAGCAGGACGCAGAGGGGATGATGGCTCCTGGGCCCCAGAAAACCCCACACTGTTGAGGCCCTGAGAGCATGTCCTTTCGCCGCAGCTTGAAAGGACACAGGATTAAGAATGTCATCGCCAGGCCCAGCTGCCCGGTAATCACTGTTCTCCGTGCCCTGCACAAGAAAGCAATTAAAACAAGAATTAAAAGGCCATAGCATCACTGCAAATCCAATAACATGGCTGGCCTGGAATGAGTCCGAGGTCTCCGGGGAGAGTGGAGGTGGGGGGTATGGGGTGTTCAGGGCGGAGGGACAGGGCCTCAAGGAAAGAAAGAAGCAGAAAGGGAGAATTGGTGGCAGGAAAACGCAGATGGTTTCTGAGACCTGCCTGCCTTCCCACCGCACAGCCCAAGTCTGCTCACCGCCCACCCCACGCTGCCACTCCCTGGGGGCCCCCTGATGACTCTGGCCTGAGGAAGTCCTCTCCTCTGGACTCCTCCGGAACTTACTACCGTCTCCCGGCTTGCAGCATCGTGTCCTGGCTGTCCGGCTCTCATCCACAAGACCATGTGCTCCCACAGGGAAGGGCTGTGCTATGTCATCAGGGCTCACCCCTCCCCCCCGCCATGCCCAGTGCCTGGCACAGAGCAACACTGAGGAGGTGATCGTTAACTACTACTCACTGAGTAGTCACTACTGTCCTTGGCTGAAGCTCTAAACATAGTCCCACCATTGGCCCCCAATTGCCACCCCAAAGCTGGGCAGGGCCAGCCATTAAATGAAAGTCACAAAACCCAGAACCTGCCTGACCAGGCAGTGGCGCAGTGGATAGAACATCGGCCTGGGATGCTGAGGACCCAGGTTCAAAACCCCAAGGTCGCCAGCTCATCTGACTTGAGCATGGGCTTACTAACTTGAGCATGGGGTCACTGGCTAGAGCGTGGGATCTTAGACATGACCCCATGGTCACTAACTTGAAGCCCAAGGTCACTGGCTTGAGCAAGGGGTCAATGGCTCTGCTGGAGCCCCCTGGTCAAGGCACATATGAGAAAGCAATCAATGAACAACTAAGGTGCCGCAATGAAGAATTAATGCTTCGCATCTCTCTCCCTTCCTGTCTGTCTGTCCCTATCAGTCCCTCTCTCTATCTCTCTCGCTAAAAAAATAAATAAATAAAACACTGTAAATAAATAAAACTCAGGATCCTCAGGAGCTGGTGTGTTAAACACAAAGCACATCCGGCCATTTTCCCCTTTTGTCTCCAGTGTCTAGAAAGAGCCCCCATGGACAGACAGCCCTTCATGTAAAAGCTCTGAATTTGCTTCTCACTTCTAAGAGATCCCGAGAATATCTCATCTCCTGAAAAGGCATTAACCCTTTTCACATCGAACAACAAAGCCCTCCTGCAGGTAATCTTCCTGTCACAAGCCGACTGCCTTGATGAGACTGGGGAGTGAGTGGGGATGCTCGGTTCCCTTTCATTTTCCATCCTCCTTGCTGAAATCCTGAGCCGCGTGGATTCAAGTGTGATTGGAGCTGTCCGGGCAATGTATGCCTCCTGTCCCTTGAGAGCTTACATGTGTCTATTTTAAATTCCCTCTTTTTTCACTCCTTTTTTTTTTTCTACAAAGAACAACTGTAAATCTTCTCTGAGAATAGCTTTTCTTTGGGGTGGAATTCAGTTCTGACAGTCAAACATTCATGAGACAAGCCCTGGGTGAATAATGATTAAATGAATTATCTCTGTGATTGCTTCTTGCCTGACACCTGGAGTGTCCTCTCAAAGTCCTGCAGTGTTTTTGGCTGCAGTTTCCCAATAATTTTGTTGCTCTTTTAAGGGGAACATTACTCAGCCCTGGCCAGTGGCTCAGTGGATAGAGCGTCAGCCCAGCATATGGATGTCCCAGGTATGATGCCCGGTCAGGGCACACAGGAGAAATGACCGTCTGTTTCTCTCCCTCTTCTCTCCCTCTTCCCCTCCTGCAGCCAGTGGCTCGATTGGTTTGAGCATGGCCCTGGCACTGAGGATAGCTCTTTTGGTCTGAGCATGTCAGCCTCAGGCAGTATAAATAGCTCAGTACTCAAGCATTGGCTCCAGACGGGGTTGCTGGTTGAATGCTGGTCGGGGTGCATATGGGAGTCTGCTTCATTATCTCCCCTCTTCTCACCTAAATATGTATTATTCTAAGGAGTGGAAAAGAAAAAAAGAGGAAAAGAGGGATGGTTGCTGCCAGCAGAGGGGAGGGTGAGCTCAAATACCCCATCTTCACAGGTGCCCAGAGCTCCTTTGCTTGTTTTAGACGTAGGTGAGAGTCACCAAGGCTTGCCACCACCTACGCTACCCTCTCCAAAGTCATCTTGCTCATGTCCTGGATCCCCCAGTGTGGCCAAAAGCTCGTGCCTCTGGCTCACCCTACTATCCCCACTGCGATTGTAGCACCGGGCCATTTAGCACACACGAGAGACCCCCAGGGTTCAGTTTCTGAGGAGCACGCTCACTGGGGCGGCTGACCAGGTCTGCTCAGTCAGGCACCTATGAAAGGGCTGAGGGGGGGCGCATAGCCCGGACCTGAGCAGCAAACAAAGCCCCCTAGACTCCTGGCTGAACTCCTCCTCCTCCGTGGCCCCCACGCTTGCCCAGGCCCCACCTGGAGACCCAGCCCTTAGCCCAGGGCCACAGAGGAAACCATCTTCCTTCTTTTCCTGCCAGTCACTTCCAGAGTGCACTGATGGGAAGGAGGCCTGGGTGACCGCCACCGCTGCCAACAGCAGAGGCTGCCTGTGGCCCGCTGCTCCCATTAAGCAGCCGCTGGCAGTCCCCCAAATCCCAAAGCCCTCAGCTTAACGGGGGGGGGGGGGGTCGATGACTGAGGTCCGACGAGGCGAAGGAAGGGAAGGAGTTTGGACAGCCGGCTCTGCCTTCACCTGGACCTGCCCTGCATCGGGCTGACATCTGAAACCACTTTGGCTGCCGTCCACGCAGCATAAAACCTCGACCCAAGACTCCTCCGCTTCTCAGCATGAAAGCCCAAACTTTTCTCCGCTGCAGGCTGCCTCAATCATTTATGAAAATGTGTCAGCCGCCCTGCCTCCTTGTTCTGACGCCCTGTGTCCTCGGATCAGGGGCTGGGAGCTGCCCGCCCCGAAAGAGGAGGAAAGGGAAGCAGAGGCTCCAGCTCACGAGGGGCTGACCTTTCTTCATGACTAATTCATCGCTTCCAAAGCTACCTGCTTGCTCTTCACACACATCTATCATCTTCACTTATATATATATATATATATATATATATATATATATATATATATATATTTAAAATTCAATGAAAAGGAGACTCCATGTCACAGAAAGAGCAGGGGGAAAAAAATCCTGTTGGAGTCCAGCCACGGAGACCTGGCCCTTGGTACACGCATCCCGTCCCTGGAAAAGTAGTTATGTGACCTCTTCTGAAAGTTTTATAGCAGCTGCTTTTGTGATAAACCCCCCATAAATAGAAAGAGAACCCAGAAGCGTGTTGGCGACGGGGACATTTGCAGGAGTGTATTAACCACCCGGGGAAGTATTGACCAGGAAGTCGGCAGGAATGCTATTGTAAAACCCAGCCAAGTCCCCAAGTTCTCTGCACACTGTCGATACAGCCCATGAGGCTGAACCAGAAAGGAAAGCATTTTATCGGATTGTTTCGGGTCCAGGTTGCCGGCCGAGCGGCAAATGGGCTCAGCAGGAAATCGGACATGCTGTGGGAACGGCAATGCCAGTAGCCGATGGAACACACAAACAAGAAACTCAGCTAATTAATTGGAAATTAGTTCTGGGCGGGCTCTCTGTGTCTGCGTGTTTTCCTTTCCACCTGCTCTGTTCCCTGTGTTCAGGGTGAGGGTTCTGGGGGGGGGGGCGGATAGGGCAGTGGCAACTGAGCCTCACTTCTCAACAAGTCATTTGGGAGTTCTGAAAAGGAACGCTGAGCCGCAGAAGGAAAAGAATAAAAATACCCCACAGGTCCACAAAGCCGGTGTCCCCCAGGGGCAGGACAGAGTTGTTGACTAAAATACATCTCTGGGGCTTTGCCTGCCCTAGTTTTAAATGCCATCACCATTGCCTAGTATTTTTTGCTCTTGAGCCCAGTGGCAGGCCCTCTAGCGCCCTGAGGGACATTAAGGACCTTGAACACCTAAGCAAGCAGCGGCTACCTGCCCCTCCCCCACCGCTCCCGCACTCGAGAAGCTGGTTCTTCGCCTCTCCTTGGCTTCTGCGTCATGCCAGCCACGCGGGGCGCATGTAACCCTTCCCAGCGTTCTGGGCAAGCCGGTCTTTTGAAGCCTTTCATTTTTCATTTTTTACACCTGGAGCCTTGGCACCCACAGCAATCCATGGCCCCTCCATCTCTCAAGCTCTGTCTCCCTCTACGGCCATCCTGCCTCTGTGAGGGAGCCCTCGGAACAGAGGGCAGCGTGCGGGAGCCCCTGCGCCTACCCAGGCGCCGCAGCCCCAGCCTTCCTCCTCCGCTCACCCCGCCCTGCCACCCACGTCCTCCGCCCTCTGTCCCTGTCCTAGGGGCCTGGATGGCGTCCATTCCATGCTCACCAGCAGTTCCTGACTTGTAGCTCAAAGCTCCTGACATTTCCTCGCGTTAGGTCTCTGCCCTGCCTGACAGTTTGCGACATCTCCCAAATTAGCATCATCCGCAAATTTAATTACCACGCCGCCTTAGCCTCCCTGTTCCGGGCCCCTAATGAAGATGTTACGCTGGGTCCCAGCGTGGGTTTCAAGGTCGCCAGGAGAGGGGGGCTAGCCTGCTCACCCCGCCGCCCATCGCGGGCAAAGCGACGTCCAGCCCGGCGTGCGGTGTGGGTCGCGTCCTCGGTTCCGGGAGCTTCCTCCCGGCCCTGGGCTCGGCTCTGCCTCGGCTCTGCGCTCCCTCTGCCTCGGCCGCCGCGCACTCAGGGCAGTTTCCACTCGAAGAATGAATCGCAGCAGAGTATGCCTTCCTTTTATTTTATGTTATTTTTTGGTCCAATTTCTAGCAGGAGAAAGAGCCACTAATTGAGCGTTTGTAGGGAGAGACTGGTACATGGCAGAGACGAAGAGGTGGTGATGAGGCTTGTTATCCGCCCACCTCTCCGTTTCTGAAGCACTACCCGTGACCGTGGAAAATACACGCTGAGGACCAGGATGCCTGCAGAGAAGGGAGAGAAAACACGGCCCTGGGGAGACGGCGGGCCCACAAGGTCTGCAGCCAAGAGGAGCATGAAGGAGCGGCCCCTGTGTCCCCGCCACCACCGTCTGTGGCCCCCCGCAGCAGACCCTGAGCCCCGTAAGGTACAGTCTCCCCTCCGTTGCAAGGAGCAGCCCATTGTGAACACCGCCGGCCGGCCTGCCTCCCGCACCAAACTGCAGATGGCACGCCGCAGCCCTGCCCAGGGCCGCTCAGAGGTGCGGACGCACGGGCGAGATCCAGGGTGACGTCACTCAGGCCCAGAAGACGGATCCCTGGTTATTCACCATCTCCAGCGCTTCCCCTCTCCCGCATCTTGTGACAGGCCTGTCTCCTCACCATCTCTCAGAGGGAGCGTCTTGAAGGTGTCTCTGGACCAGAGCCCAGCCTGGCCCAGCAGAGGCAGGGCACCGGGCCCAGAGCGCTGCTGTGGAGAGCGTGGGAGCAGCCCTGTGCGGTCCCTGGTGCGTGGTGGGTGGTCTGACCAACCAGCTGCACTGCCCTGGGTCCAGGTCTGGATCCTTTCTTTTCTTTTTTTTCTTTTCCAAGTGAGTGAAGGGGAGATAGACTCCTGCACGGGCCCTGACTGGGACCCACCCAGCAGCCCCTATCTGGAGGGGATGCTCTGCCCATCTGGGGCCATGCTCACAACTGAGCTATTTTTTAGCACTTGAGGCAGAGGCTCTATGGAGCCATCCTCAGTACCCAGAACCAGTGTGCTCAAACCAATTGAGCCATGGCTGCAGGAGAGAAAGAGAGAGAGAGAGAGAGAGAGAGAGAGAGAGAGAGAAGTGGGGGAGGGGGAAGGGTGGAGAAGCAGATGTTCATTTCTCCTGACCGGGAATCGAACCCGGGACTTCACATACTGGGCCGATGCTCTACCACTGAGCCAACTGGCCAGGGCCTCAGGTTTGGCTTCTTTAGCCTAAGAGCACACAAGAAGGATGTGTTTGTCCCAGCTGGTCAGCTCAGACTCATCGTGCTCAGACACCTGGCCAGGGGATGGCTCGGGGAAGGAGGAGCAGGTTTGCAGACTCTGTACCAGGCCATGTTCATTAAGGGCCGTTTCCAAGCTGTGACCATCTATGAGCTCACGCAGCAAACCCTGAGAGGCAAAAAAAAGCACAGTGGACCCTGAAGCCAGACTCTTGAGTTCAAATAATGGCCTTTGCTGTGTTAAGAGCAGTGTGACTGCCCTGGCTGGCTAGTTCAGTGGTAGAGCATCGGCCCGATGTGTGGAAGTCCCGGGTTCGATTCCCGGCCAGGGCACACAGGAGAAGCACTCATCTGCTTCTCCACCCTTCCCCCTCTCCTTTCTCACTATCTTTCTCTTCCCTTCCTGCAGCCAAGGCTCCACTGGAGCAAAGTTGGCCCAGGCATGAGGACAGCTCCAGGGCCTCTGCCTCAGGTGCTAGAATGGCTCTGGCCCAGAAGGAGCAATGCCCCAGGTGGGCTGAGCCTTGCCCCCTGGTGGGCATGCCAGGTGGATCCGGGTCGGGCACATGTGGGAGTCTGTCTCTCTGCCTCCCTGCTTCTCACTTCAGTAAATTAAAAAAAAAAAAAAAAAAAAGAGCGCTGTGACTGGGCCAGCCCTTTCAACTCAGTTGTCCCATCTGTAAAATGGGCTAACAGCTTCAGCAACCTTGCCAGGCAGCTGTGAGATTTTTTTAAAAAGCTAATACGTGTCGTGTCTGGCTGTCATTGATTACATCTTGGGCACCATCCCCGCTCCAGACACCGTTGAGGTCAGGAGTCTGCAAACTTTTGCTGTAAGGTCCTGATAAATAATTTCAGCTTTGTGGGCCTTCATGTCTCTGTCAACTCTTCGTGTCTGTTGTTGTAGCCCAAAAAGCAGCCATAGGCAATGCACGAATGAATGAGAATGATCTAATAAAACCTTATTTATGGACACAGAAATTTGAATTTCATCTAAATTCACGTCACTAAGCATTATTATTCCTTTGAGGTTATTTTTAATTATTTAAGAATGTAAAAACTACTTTTAACTGACAAGCTATAGAAAGATGAGTGGTGGGCTGGATTTGGACCATGTGTTCCGACAGAGGAGCCCACCGGGGCAGACCGAACCTCCCCAGTCCTGGGGAGCGGGGCCCCTTCACCGGCCTCATGCTGCTCTGACCCCACCAACGTCTACGGCCTCGTCTTAAAAGCCCCTCTTCAAACAGATGGTATTTTCACACTCCAATCAGGCCAAGGTTAAAAGATGGCAACTCAGGTCCAAGCCCCGGCATTTTCAGCTCCAATTGCTCTGAGATGAATCCGACCCAGCGTGCTAGAAGAGTTTGAACCTCACATCAGGAGTGGAACGGGGCCCCGTGGGCCGGCGGCCTTGATGAGCCAGGAATTTAGAGGCTATCTGGGTCGGGTTTGAAAGCACTACAAACCTTTGTTCCTTTCAGAGGGGGAGACCAGAGCAGACGGAGGGCTAACAGTGGGGTGGGGCGCTCCTGCACAAGGAGCGGTCCCCATTCAGAAGCTTGGGCAGCCCGCTGGAAGTCACTAATGGCTAAAGGTCTACCTGGGGACACAGCGCAGCCGCTGCCCGCTCAGAACCTCGGGACTTCTCCGCGGTCTGTCCAGCTGCTTCCCGTTGTTTCCCAGCCCCGCCTTCCCTGCTCCAGCGTCCCCACGGGCCGCGGAGCGATCTTCTGCACCGGCTACGGTGTGATCTTCTGCGCGGGCCGCGGAGCGATCTTCTGCACGGGCCGCGGAGCGATCTTCTGCACCGGCCACGGTGTGATCTTCTGCACCGGCCACGGTGTGATCTTCTGCGCGGGCCGCGGAGTGATCTTCTGCACGGGCCGCGGAGCGATCTTCTGCACCGGCCACGGTGTGATCTTCTGCACCGGCCACGGTGTGATCTTCTGCACCGGCTACGGTGTGATCTTCTGCGCGGGCCGCGGAGCGATCTTCTGCACGGGCCGCGGAGCGATCTTCTGCACCGGCCACGGTGTGATCTTCTGCACGGGCCGCGGAGCTATCTTCTGCACCGGCCGCGGTGTGATCTCGCCACACGGCACCTACGATGCAGCCTCAGCTTTCCCCCACCCCCCATCAAACTTAAAAACCTTCTGCTTGGTTTCTCAGAGCCCCCCACAGGCTCCAGGCTGACCGCCCCCAACCCACATGGGGACCTCCTGTGATACCCCCACCCGTGCCTCCTCTGCCCCTGTGTGACCCACTCCGTCCCTCCGCCACGCCTGGCCACATCCAGCTTCGACCCTTGTATGACGAGACCTTGTGGTCTGGGTCCTAAAAGAGTGACTTAACTGTGCCTCGATTTCCTTCTCTATAAAATGGGGAGAAAATGGGGAGAAATAAGAGCAGCCCCCTGTGGGGTCGCATTCCCTGAGTGGGCCCGAGGCCCGACTGGGGACAGCACCGGCCGCAGCGGCAGTGGCCGCAAGCCTGCCCCACGGCAGAAGGCCTTCACCTCTGCCCTTTCTGAACCTTTAAATTCACCATTAGAATTACAATTAACACAGACCATTTCCTGGATGGGCGTCCTGTCTCCCCGATGTGAGCGGCAGACACATAAACCTCCTGTCCCGCAGGCCCTATGAGTCTCCTGGGCTCCCACGGAGCCTCTGGTGCCCCACGGCCCTGCCTCCGGACGGTCATTTTCTTTTCATTAATCGATGAAGCCCTTTCTTTCATCAGGGGCTTTGGGGGAGGGGGGGGACGGAAGACAAGTTATCTTCTTAACCCAGCACCCGGACAGGATGACGGAGAGTCTGATACCAGAGTTGCCCGGGAGATGCCCAACACCATCCTATATTGAAGTAACACAAAGGAAGGGAGTTCTCAGTAGATGGGAGGGTGCGTCAGGGGGCCCGGGGGCGGGGGAGGCTGGCCTTCCCGGAATGCCCCACGGGCCACAGCTCTGCAGGCCCTGCTGCGGTTTCCACGAGCTCCAAGAATCCAGGCTCCCCGCCCAGAGCCCCCTAAGGTGAGGCCAAAGGTTAATGGGCTCCAAAGGGGAGACTGGAGGTATATAAGGGCCAGTCCCACGGGCCAGACAGCAGAGGACGCGCAGGGAGACTCTGCCAGGCCCGCACAGACCACGTTCACGCTGTGAGTAGCCACGGAAGAAAGGGTGTGGGGTGAGGGGAGGCGCTGAGCGCGAGCCCCAGGGCAGCGCAGTGGTGAGCTGGCCAGCTCCACTCAGGAGGACAACCCTCTGCCTTCTCGGTGTCCTGTTGCTCCATTGTCCTGCTTTCCCTCCCGTCCTGATAAACCTGCAGGAGCAATAACAGGTGCACTCAGACAGCCAAACCCCTCGCCAGCCGCATACAGATGCCAGGAGCTGGAGGGAGGGGGGTTGGGGGGTGGCCCTCTGCCACCTTCAAACACTGAGCTGGCTTTCAGGTTGAGTGCCCAAGATGACTTTAAGTGGCAGGTGGAAGGCGCACATAATAAGAGAAGCCGGGCTGCCCTGAGGCTCGGAGGCCGGAGCAGGGCAGGTGGGCACAATTCCTGCCAACAGAGGCTGTTGCGGCTGGTGGCCCCAGAAACGCAAGCCAGAGTTCAGCAGGGCCACAGGACCCTACGCAGCACGGAGGCTTTGCCCAAAACGTTAAGGGGAAAGGCTGTTCTTCAGGGGTTGCAGGCCTGGTGCTACTGTGGAGGGGGAGGGAGGGGACTGGCGCCCCTCGTCCAGAGCCCAGAGCCCAGAGCCCCTCGTCCAGAGCCCAGAGCCCAGAGCCCAGAGCGAGCTCCTGAAGGCCTGCCTAGCCCGGCCGCGGGCCCATGGGCCAGGAAGGCAGCACGCCCCGCCCCGGACAGTGAGAAGCTCTCTCCCTCTTCCGCTCTGCGCTCCCAGAACACAAATGAGTGTGGCTGACGGGCCAACTGCCAGTTGGAGCGAGAAAATGAGCAGCAATTGGATTTTGCCTTTTTTTATGTCAGGTTTTTATTGATTCTTATGGAGTGAATTAAATGCCAACACCAGAATGAAAAGGGATCTCCGGCATCTCCGTGAAGGGAATGGGACAACCACGAAGGCGACACATCCGTCTCCTCTGGGAGGGGCCGGGGCCCAGAGGCTGCGTAGGGAGAGGACAGGGACAGAGGGGAGGCTCAGAGTTCCCCACCCCTCCCATCCTCGGCTCCTTCAGGATCCTCCAGGAGGGCAGCCTTCAGGGGGTGCCGTCCTCCCCCCCTGTCCCCCCTCCCTGGCTCCTGGCATCTGTATGCAGCTGGCGAGGGGTTTGGCTGTCTGAGTGCACCCGTTATTGTTCCTGGAGGTTTATCAGGACGGGAGGGAAAGCAGGACAATGGAGCAACAGGACAGCAGGAAGGCAGAGGGTTGTCCTCCTGCGTGGAGGTGGCTTCAGATGACTGAGGAGACAGACAGGTCCTGGCAGAGAGGCAGGCCCCATGCCGTGGAAGGTTCTCTCCAAGCACCAGAGAGTCAGGGTTGGAGCTGCGGGGAAGCCCGGAGGCCAGCTCGGGCAGGACACTCCTACACAACAGGGCCGTGCGGGGGCCCGAGGTGACCCCGGAAGCTCGTTCTGTGGAACCCTGTAATCAGCCCCCGCCTGCTACAGCAGAGGCAGCCCCTGGTCCTCTCCCTACCCTGGGGGCCTGGTCCCTGGGCTCAGCAGTCCACCTGGCATAGGAGCGTTGGTGCCCAGACTACATCCAGCAAGCCCGACCCCTGTGATGCCCTTCTCTGACTTCTGTGGTCAGAAGTCACATTGGGGGGGGGACCCCGGTCCTCAGAAGGCCAGGCTTCCAGCCCCCACTGCCTTTGAATGAGTCCCTCGACCTCGACAGGTCTCCTCCCCTCTCCAGATCACACCTGCTCCCAGGTGGGCATGAGGGTCGCGTGGGAGGGGCTGGGACTGGGACTCCATGCACCAGTGTAAGGAATCAACCGAGGCTGGCGCCCAGCAGATCACACCCTTATCCCCGTGGGACCCTCCTGACCCTCCCCAAAGCCCAGCCAGCTCACCCCCTTTCTCAAGTCTCTGCTCTCCTGCCGTCACCCCGCCTACCTGCTCCCTGCCAGGTCTCTGCAGCCCACCTTCCTGCCCACATTCCAGACATGCCCACTTCCTGGGATGCAGGAGGGCCCCCCACACAGTCCTGGCACTCATGGCATGCTGAGGTGTGGGGCCCGGGCTTGCAGGGAGGAGGTGCCCCCCCCCCCCCGTTGTTTCTGCACAGCAGCAAACAGGCAGCTAGATTGACAGGAGCTGGGGAGGGGCTGTCCCAGAGCCAGTGCTGGCCCGGGGCAGGGGGCGGGGGGCGGGGCAGACCCACTCCCAGCTCTGGATGCTTCTCCATCTGGCTCTGCCTCCACGTGGTGGAGGGTAGACCTGGGGTCCTGGCTTGATGTTCCCAAATAGAGTTGGAGTCATCCGGGCCAGCCCGGGTCCATCCCTTTCAACGTCCTAATATTGGTTCAGAGAGCAGGATGGGTGCCCTGGGTCTTGGGCACAGTTCTGTTAATAATCCAGGAAGGGTTTGTTTTGTCTGAGACCTGAGGTCCCTCCTCCTTCTGGAGCCTGGCGGACCCCAGCAGAGCTCACCTATAACAAAGAAAAGGGCCCACAGGTGGGATGATCCTCCCCCAGTGTGCGGCAGGGCCCAGGCGGCCTCTCCCGGTGCTCGGTCAGTTCTCACGGCTCTGGGGCAGAGAAGGGGCTCTGGGCTCGCCCAGGAAAGCCCCACACAGGCCCATGTCCAGAGAGGCTGAGCAGCGTGCCCAGGACCTCACAGGTGGGGCGTGGGCCTGCGCTGAGGGCTCCCGCCGCCCGTGCCACCCGCTGCCCTTGGTGACAGGAGCTCCTTGTTGCCCAGCTCCAGCATGGTGTCCCGCAAGGCCGTGGCTGCCCTGCTGGTGGTTCACGTCGCCGCGCTGCTGGCCTCCCAGTCGGAAGCCTTCGTTCCCATCTTCACCTACAGCGAGCTCCAGAAGATGCAGGTAAGAGATGGCCACTCCCCGGGTCCCCAGCGTGGCCCGGGCCACTCACAGCCCTGCTCAGCGCTGGAGCGGTGTTAGCTTTTCTAAGGCACAAGTGGCTCTCTAGTCAACCCACGTTCCATCAACTGTGCCAGCGACACCGAGGGCAGCGTGAAGGACGCGGACCCCAGACGCCTCCCCGGCCTCCTCCACGAGTGCCATTCACAGGTGTCAGTGGGGTGACATCCTTGCCCACCCCTGCTCGTCCTTCCGAGGAAATTTCCAATTAACAAGTCAGTAAATATTTGCTGAGCATCTGGGTGAGAGGCCAGACAGACAAGGTGATCTAAGCCCCTCCCGTCTCCCGGGGGCAGGCTCAGGAGCCAGGAAGCAAACCATGAAACAGTCACTAACGATAGAAAACAAAAGGGCCATGTCACAAGGCAGGGAATGATTAATTGCCCAATAAGCGATGCTGCTGGTAAGTGCTGAGTTCAGAGGAGGGAGGACTCACCGTGGACCTCCAGGGAGGGCCAAAACCGAGCTGGGGCCAGGGAGAGCGGGAGGGTGTCTGGGGCCGGGGTGCGGAGAGCTGGCTTTCCAGGTAGCAGGGGCCAAGGCCGCCTGCTCTTTTCTTTTCTTTTTTTTTTTTCTAGAGCAGTAGGCCCATGCCTGACCAGGCGGTGGCACAGTGGATAGAGCATCGGACTGGGATGTGGAGGACTCAGGTTCGAGACCCTGAGGTCGCGAGTTTGAGCATGGGCTCATCTGGTTTGAGCAAGGCTCACCAGCTTGAACCCAAGGTCGCTGGCTCCAGCAAGAGGTTACTCAGTCTGCTGAAGGCCCACAGTCAAGGCACATATGAGAAAGCAATCAATGAACAACTAAGGAGCCTCAACAAAGAATTGATGCTTCTCATCTCTCTCCCTTCCTGTCTGTCTGTCCCTATCCATCCCTCTCTCTGACTCACTCTCTGTCTCTGTAAAAAATAAACAAATAAATAAAATTAAAAAAAAAGAGAGACAGAGTCAGAGAGAGGGATAGATAGGGACAGACAGACAGGAAGGGAGAGAGATGAGAACCATCAATCATTAGTTTTTCGTTGCGACACCTTAGTTGTTCATTGATTGCTTTCTCATATGTGCCTTGACTGCGAGCCTTCAGCAGACTGAGTAACCTCTTGCTGGAGCCAGCGACCTTGGGTCCAAGCTGGTGAGCTTTGCTCAAACCAGATGAGCCCATGCTCAAGCTGGCGACCTCGGGGTCTCGAACCTGATTCCTCCGCGTCCTAGTCCGACGCTCTATCCACTGCGCCACTGCCTGGTCAGGCATGGGCCTGCTGCTCTTTAGAGGCCAGGAGGGAACCAGGCAGGTGTAATGAGCCGGGCCCTGGGCCTCAGGACTACAGGACGGCGGGACCTGCCTCCCTGTGGCTTTCGCTGCCGGCACAGGGGTTCTGAGCATCTGGGCCCATGCTGGTTCTCTTTCACCCGAGGAGAGGAGGAAAGGGAACTGTCACGTCCCACCAGTCCAGGATGGGACCGAGGCTCCAACAGGGACAAGCACCTGAGTCGGTTCTCTGGGAGGTCACGTGGCCCTGTGGTCCGGCTCCCGGGTCTCCCCCCACTTCTGTCCGGGGCAGGCGCCTGCATGGCCACTGGACAGCGTCGCTTGCAGAGAGGCAAGGCAGGGCCCGGGTCCCCTTCCTCGGGGACAGACGTGGAAACTGACGGGGGTCCCTAGACACACCTTCCTCGGGGACAGACACGGAAACTGACGGGGGTCCCTAGACACACCTTCCTCCACCACGGACGGGCTCCCGCTCCAGGAAAGACCGCCAACTGTGGTAGCATTGCCAGGTCTCTGGGCAGGCCCAGGGCCGAGTCCCGGGAGTGTCATTAGAGAAACCAAAGACGGGGGGTGCATCTGATCTAGGCACTCCGAGGCCCAGCTAGCAGGATGCCAGGCGAGATTTGGGGTGGCCGGGCAGAAAGAAAGTCAAACTCAGTAGAACATAAACTAGCAAAATGGCAACCAAAGGCCACTTTGCATTAATCTGATCTGTGGTGTTGCTCCCTGTAATTGCCAGGCTCCGGGATTGTCATGAAGAAGCGGCAAACTTCTTCCTCCATAATTCATCTCCCTGTCTCACCTCTTATAAATCACCTTCCAGGGACTCCGGTTTCTGGGCCACCCCACGGTGCCCTTGCAGGCTCTAGGCCGTTTTGCCACCGATTTTATAGGCTCTCTGCTTAGAAAAACACATTTTCGCACTTCCTAGGCGGGCAGGGCAGCCGTTATTTTCTGCATTTTAACTTCATGAACGGTAACAATCTGGGTGCCATGTCTGAACTGCAAAGAAACGGACTCCTCTTCAACGTGACCTGTTGGTGGGCCACCGGAGGAGCACGCTCAGCCCACCGGGTGTCTACACCCCGTCCGTCAGAAGGCACCAGCGGGCATAAGGGGGTTTTGTGTCCTGAGGGAAGCTTGGGCCACTTGACTCCCTGGGCAGAAGCAGGCAAGAGCCATTTCCCCAAGTCAAGGGGAGGCAGCTTCCTGCAGTTTCTGCTCTGCCCCTAGGAGAAGGAACGGAACAGAGGGCAAAAGAAGTCCCTCAGCGAACAGCAGAGGTCCGAAGGGATGGGTCCTCTGAACCTCTCGGAGCCCGGAGAGGAGGAGGAGGAAGACCAAGTTATCAAGGTGAGCAGACAGGCAGCCAAGGTGGAGAAGCCCGGTGTGGGCTCCCCCTTGCCAGCCGCCGAATGGGGGACGGCAGTGAGCCAGACACTGGGCACCGAGCTCCCTCCTGGGGAGGACAGACGGACACCAAGGAGAAGCCCGGTGTGGGCTCCCCCTTGCCAGCTGCAGAATGGGGGACGGCAGTGAGCCAGACACCGGGCACCGAGCTCCCTCCTGGGGAGGAGAGACGGATACCAAGGAGAAGACCATAAAGCGTTTTAGGCACCAAAGAAGGAGGTGTGACAGAGAGTGATGGGGGTGGGATTTGGGGGCACTGCCTTGATGGGAAGGGATCAGGGAAGGCCTCTTGGAGGAGGTGACATTTGATTTGCAACCAGAATGATGAGAAGGAGCAGCACCCCCCCCCCAACACACACACACACACCACCTCATGCAAAGAACTGGAACATGAACATCCCAGAAGAAGGGACAGTGAATGCAACAGTCCTGCCCAGGAAGCCCATGGGGGGTGGGAGGCCCTTGAGGCCAGGGTGCCCTGTGTCAGGCGATAGGTCAGCGGAGCTGGTAGGCTAGAGGTCACTGGAGACTCCAAGCAGGGAATTCACCACATCTGACATAGAGAGATCTGGGCAGTATAGGGGCAGGCAGGAGACTAGTCGGGAGGTAGCTGCAGTCCTCAGCCGGGGACAGAGATGACAGGATGTGCCCCCCCCCCCCAGATAGGAGCCCAGGAGACAGCTACAGCATAAAGACCCAGGGCCAGGACCTTCAGCAACGCATGAGGGTGCACAGATTGTCAGGGCTGGAGAGGGCCTCGCGCGCCCAGTACAGCTCTGTAATTTCACACCCGTGTGTATTTGGACGATGACTCCTGAACCCTACTGTGTGTGTGGCCCTATCTGAGGCCCTAGGGACAGAGTGCTGAACAAAACCGACAAACCCGCTGCCCTCCTCGCACTCACACTCCCATGGGGGACCAGAAACAGACCCCAGAAGGGCAGGCAGCACCCGCAAGCAGGATAATGGCAGGTAGTGATCAATGCTGCCGAGGAGAAAAAAGCAGGGAAAGCAGATGGGGCTGGTTGCGATTTTAAATAGGGTGCTCAGAGCAGGCTTCCCGAGTAGATGGCATTAGTGCAAAGACCTGAAGTGAAATGAGGAGTGAAGCAAAAGGATGTTTGGGGAAAGAGCATTCCAGGCAGAAGGACAGCAGTGCAAAGGCCCTGAGGCAGGAGAGGGCCCCAGGGCATTCAGGGAAGGATGCGGAGGCCAGCATGGCTAGAGCAGAGGGAGTCAGGGGAGAGAGTGGGAGGTGAGACCAGAATGCGAATGGACTTCCTAGGCCATTGTTTGAACTTGGCTTTCACTCCGCTGATTGGGAGCCCTGGCGGGGGCTTTGAGCAGAGGAGGGACAGGATCTGGTTTACAATTTAAAAGAGTCTCCCCAGCCTCTGGGTTGAAAATGGGCTGAAAGGGCGAAGGCAGAGTTAGGGAGACCGCTAAGGAGGCTGCGGCAGCGCAGAGAGCAGAGAGCGCCCAGCCCAGGCGGCCGCGGTGGAGGCACAGCAGCGCCGACAGATTCTGGAGATATTTCGGAGATAGAAGCCCGCGGGATTTGCTGAGAGAACGGGTATAAGATGTGGGGAAAGGGAAAGGGAAAAAATGACTTCAAGGCTTTTGGCCAGAACACCAGGAAGGATGGAGTTGCCACTCTACCCCCTGAGACAGTGGAGCCTGTGGTGGGCTGCAGGGTAACAAGAGGAAGAGCAGGGGGTCAGGCTGGACCTGTGAACTGTGAGATGCTAAAAATAATAATAATAATACAGTAAGGCACTTAGGGTGACACCCAGAGCATGGTGGTATATCCTTCAGGAGACAGGGAAGGTGAATGTCCTCCCCACATGAAAAGCCCAGGGGGTTCCTGCCTCCTGTCCCAGCTTTCCTAGCAGAGGTTTGTTGATCCTCCTCCAGGAAGTTCTCCGAGTCTTCCAGGATCCCGCCCCCTGGTTAGAATGGGAAGTGGGGGAGGGTTGTGTTGGGTGGGGTTAGTGCCAGAATCCCCAGCCGGCCCTAGAAGCCCAGAGGGCCCCAGAGGATCCCAGCAGGTTGGGGGGGGGGGGAGCAGAGAGTGGTATGGCTCCCATAGGGCACCCAGGGGTTACCCAGGGGTTAATGGCACTCTCCCCCGCCTCTCCCTTCTTGTTAACTCTGCCTCATTTCACAGCTGACTGCTCCCGTGGAAATTGGAATAAGGATGAACTCCAGGCAGCTGGAAAAGTACCGAGCAGCCGTGGAAGGGGTGCTGGGGAAGGTGCTGCTGTCCACCCAGAACAGTAAGTGCGGGCGGGCTGGTGACCCTGCAGCGGGGCCTGGCTTCCGCCCTCCCGTCCTGCTCACCCTTAGTATTCCGGAAGTGAGTGAGCGGTCCGCACAGGGTTGGGGACAGCGATTTGTTTATCTGCTTTGCACCTTAGAACGTGAAGCTGTTTTCTCCCACAGGTGCACGCTCCCCTCGTGTCTGAGCCTCCGTGTGGAGCCGGGCGGGCTCAGGTGGCTGCAGGTGCCCGAGGGGCCCAGCTCCCAGCCTGGGGCATCTCCAGGCCCCGCCTTGCGGGCTCAGGCCTGTCTCCCAAACACCTTTCTGGCAGAGAGCTACAACAAAGGACAACCCGCCAACCTCCCTGCTCCAAACACACTCTTTCCTCCCAAAACACCCCTGGGGCTGGCAGCACTCAGGCCGCAAAGCCTGCATTTTTTTTTTTGTTTTTCATCATTTTGCAAATCAAAGTCCTGAGCCCCGTTTGGCCTGTGCACTTCCAGGTCTGCCTGTGCAAAGTGAGGTCTCGGGCTGACCAGCGCCACTAATTACTTCTCACAGCCCCAGGAGGAGAGCAGGGCCGGGAGGAAGCGTTCCTCCGAGGTGGAGGAACCGGGAGGTTAAATGACTTGCCCTCGGCAACAGAGAAAGCTAGAGCTGGGACTTCCAGAAGCCCCGCCCCTCCCGGGCGCCCTCCGCCCTCGTCAGCAGACCTGTGGGCAGGCGGCAGCGGCGGGCAGCGGGCTCAGAAGGCGCTTTCATAAGCTCCCAGGCGGTCCTGCTGACACTACTCAGTGCAAACCTCTGCTTTTTCTCCCGCAGCCAAGTGACAGCCCCCTCCGCTCCCAGGTGACAGCCCAACCCCGCTCCTGGGTGACAGTCCAACCCGCTCCCGGGAGAAGGTGGCCTGAAGTCTGCCCGGCCTGGCAGCTGGACGTGGTGGGAAAACACCTTCTCCCAAGCAAATTCCCCGCCGGCAAATAAAATGAGAAAATACACAGAAAGGACTGTTTGATTTAATATCACACTTTCCAAAGATCATGCCATAATGGGGGTGGGGGGTGGGAGTTCAGAGGGAGTTTGGCCGTGAATGGGAGGAAACTGAGTCCCAGAGAGACGGCATCTTCCCCCCACACACACACCCTAAGCCCGTGGCTGAGCAAGAACTGGATTCGGGCCTCCTGAATCCTGGTCCGTTTTCTTTTTACCAACGAGCTGGTGGTCTAATGGGCCAGAGAGTTTGCAGGCCTCTGCACGGAGCCCCCTGCTGAGTCCCTTCCAGCTGGCCTTCAACCCTGGTGAACCTCTGCACAAACCGAGGTGGTCACATCCGCCTCGAGATGAGGGGTGTAGCCCTGGCAAAGAGCAAATTGCTGTGGTTATTGTCATCTTGGGACGGCATGCTCCGGCATCCGCAGCAAAATTACGCAGCCAACCCACTTATTTGTGCCTCCTAAACAAAACTGGATGGGATGTTTTATTCTAATTTAATTTCGCATTAATGAATGTTCATTTATTTATAAGCTGGGGCGTACCCTAGGAACCATAGGTCACCAACAATTAGACGGCAGGGCCCATTCCACATTTCCACCCACCCCAAGCACTGCGGAGGCTTTGGCCACAGAGAGGAGTTACTGGAACAGGAAGATCGCAACCCTTTAAGAGGGCACGCCCCCCCATGCTCTCTGCGCTCCCAAGGAGCACCGCAGCCCCGCCTGCTGCGCCTTCACTGTTTCCAATGCGCAGCTGCGGGGTCCCGGGAAACGCCGCCAAGATGTGGGTCACTCTTGGAGCCTGGGCTGCACATGGCACGTGGGCACGTGGGCACGTGGGAGAGGAAGGAGAAAAAGGCCGGGGATCCATAAAGTGCTCCCGCGGAGGAACTGAGTCCCAGGCTCCCAGTGCTCCGGTCACAGTCACTGCAGTGTCTGTAACGCCCTCCCAGAAGCAGAAAAACAAAATGCTCCCTGTCTCGTCCACATGGAAAACGCAGCTTTCCTGCCGTGTCCTCGCCTTCTTCTCACACCTGCCCCCCAACAGTGCGACCACGTCCCCCCATGGCCAGCAGGGGTGCGCGTGTCTGGGTCCCCGCTGAGGAATTTCCTTTAGGATCCTGGGGTTGTAAGGCAGTCCTGGGAGAGATGCGAGGGAGGGAACTGAGATCCCGCCTAGGAGATTTCACCCCAGATCGAGGGAGGGAACTGAGACCCCGCCTAGGAGATTTCACCCCAGATCGGTGGAAGTGGATCAGCAAGCACAGCCCCTGAGAAGCGTGAGGGTGTGGCCTGTTCTGCAGAACAGCCCTTGTTCAAAGCTCAGCGCTGCCGCTGGCCTGCCCACGACCCGTCACCCAGCAGCCTCTGATGTGCTCCCGGATAATGAGCTGCTCTGGGTCCCAGTACCCTCGGCCCTATTGACACACATCCGCTCCTTTCTTCTCTCCCTTTTCTCTTCCTGCCCCTGTTCAGCTTTCTCACAATCGGCTCAAATAATCCTTTTCCCCCGAGGGTCTCCGCCAGTTTCTAAGGCAGAAGACCGGATGGCCTATAGGACCTGCACCACGCCCCAGGGAGAAGTTAAAATAGGGGCAAAGGCTGGGGAGAATTCTGTGAGTGGAGCCGAGAGAAAATGACCGTGTTTTCACCATACAGAAGCAAAGAGACAGACTCTTAGCTC